>NC_054390.1:0-636720 GCF_001625195.1 Drechmeria coniospora | reverse complement strand
GCAAGCTTACAGTTCTTGCAAGTACATGTACCGTACAGTTGCTGCAATATTGATCCCCGACATAAGCTGCAAAGTACACTCTACATGCAGTCCGGAGCATGGTAGCGGCTACGCCATACCAAATACAAGTATAGAGTACATTTACGGGTAATCAATGAGCGGCCAACGGTGCACATGGTCCGTACATGTACTTACCTGTCACACACGCAATTAAGTACAACACTTGCTATTAAATGTTTCCTGAGGCATCAACCAACTCGGCCTGCCTTTGATTTTCCACCTCGCCTGCTCGCTCCGACAACTCCAACGACGAGGTCATTCCCGCTCGCTCGTCAACATGACGTCTCAGCGCATCGGATTCCGACTCCCCGTCGCCTACCGTGCCTTCTTCCTGCTCATCGAGCCGCTCTCGGCCCTCGTCGCCGCCTTCCATCACCACTTCCGACAGGGGCGCTCCCTCGAGCTGCTGCATGCCTCGTCGGCGCCGTCCGAGGTGTCTGCCGGCACGTCGGTCGTCCTCTCGCGGCTCGCCGGCATGTACCTCTTCTTGGCCGTCAACGAGGCGCTCGTGCTGCGGTCGACGTGGGACCTGCGCGTCTGGAGGACGGTGCTGCTGGCGCTGCTGGTGGCCGACCTCGCCCGCCTCTACTCGCTGCGCCCGCTCGGCTCGGCGATATACTACGACGTCCTGGCCTGGAGCGCGGCCGACTGGGGCGACGTTCCCTTTGTCTACGCCGGAGCGGCGCTGCGCGTCTGCTTCCTCGCCGGCATCGGCCTCGACGTGTCGAAGCGGTCGCGGATGCAGCGGTGACGGCCCGAGCCATGAGCGTCCCCTCGTCAAGGCGGAAAATCGCTTCGGCCTGTTCCGCCAACGCGTCCGTCCGCTCGCGGCTCAGGCTCGAAAAGGTCGCCGACGCGGCCCGTGGCTGGCGTGGGCTCTCGACACGGCGCGCAACGGCGTCCGCTGACGCCCCGGCACGGCGCTCCGCATGCGCAACCGACCATTCTACTCGTGGGATGGATGCCACGCCGAGGGCGGACCTCTGCACCCATCGTTTGGCCGATCGAGCACGGTTTCGTGCGAGCCGAACAAGGCGTCAGCATGGCTCAGCATGGCGACAGTTCCGCACCAGAGTCCGGTGCAACGAGCAAATTCGCCTACGCTACTAGTATCGTACGTCTTCTACCGAGTACACTGCATCTAGCATTTATCGTCTACCCTCCATCGTCTACCATCTACCGTATACCGTCTCTGCATCGTCCGCGCCGCGGAACGCAATGGATGAAGAATGCAACGAAAGGAAGGAGAAAGCAAGCATGAAATCGCTACAGCGCTACAATTACAAGTCATCCCTCGATGACCACTCGCAGGTGCCGTGCCGGTATCCCGTACCTCCGGTCTGCGTTTCCTGACCATCATGAGCCGAATCATCGGCAGTGTCTGGCGGCTCGCGTCGAGCCTTGTGATGATGGTTCCGACCCTTCGGCGCCGACTGCTTGCATGGCAGGTGTCGTGTCTGGTGCACGGGTTCTTACTTTTAATCTTGATACCTGGTACCTTGCTTCCAGCGGTTGCCCTCCCGATACCAGTACGTTCTTCTCCGGCCGCCCCAAGAGGTGCCTTGGCGTTGCCTGGTGCCTTGCCTGGTGCCTTGCCTGGTGCCTTGCCTGGTGCCTTGCCTGGTGCCTTGCCTGGTGCCTTGCCTGGTGCCTTGGCCGGGACTTTCCCTGATGCGTCTGATGCCATGCCCGGTGTTGCCTTGCCAGAGAGGACCCGTGCCTTGTCGTTGGCTTGCGGCCCGATTATTGGCAGTGTCTTGCTTCGGGTGAGCACCCTGCCAATAAGGGCTGGTCAGGAACAGGTTTTGGCGCTGTCTTTCCTGGCCGTTCTGCTTCACGTCCGGCCTGTTCGGGCTCGGTTCCGGCCTCGGTTCCGGCCTCGGCTCCGGCCTCGGCTCCGGCCTCGGTTCCGGCTTCGGTTCCGGCCTCGGTTCCGGCCTCGGTTCCGGCCTCGGTTCCGGCTTCGGTTCCGGCTTCGGTTCCGGCTTCGGTTCCTGCTTCATGTCCGGCCTCACCATCGGCACAGTTTTCGCTGCCTGGTTCGGCTGATTCTGCTGGTTGCCAAGGCCGTTGTTGGCCAGTAGGTTAACAGTATCCCCACGAATGCCGCCGATGCGGCCCCTTGTAGCAAGCGCCCTGATTCGAGCCATCATCTCGTCCGGCGATCTGACCTTCTCAGAGATCTGTAAACAGGCGACGAGGCCGGCAACGTGAGGCGTGGCCATGGAAGTGCCGGTCTTGTAGACGAGGTGCGTGCTCGACCAGATGCCGAGAGATAAAATGCCCTCGCCGGGAGCGTAGATGTCGACGCTCGGCCCGTAGTTGGAGCCTATACCGGTGGCCCACGCCCACGGTTTCCAATCCGAGTTGACGGCACCGACGGTCAAGGCGTAGGGTGACCGGGCCGGAGAGTAGCGGCCGGCATTGTCGTATTTGTTCCCGGCGGCGACGACGGTGAGGATGTTTTGGTCGTGCGAGTTCTTGATGGCCTCGTCGATGGCGTTGGAGCCGCCGCAGCCGATGGACATGTTGATGACGCTCTTTGCCGAGTTCCCCTTTGCCTTGATGTCGTCGACGGCCCACTGGTAGCCGCTGAGCACGCTAATGGTGGTGCCGGAGCCGCCGGAAAAGATCTTGACGTCGACTATGGTGCATTCCTTGCAAACGCCGTACGTCCTGCTCCCGACGATGCCCGCGACGTGCGTTCCGTGGCCGTGGGTGTCGATAAAGGCACCGCCAAAGACGTTTCGGCCCTTGACGACGCGACCGCCAAACTCGACGTGGCCGGCGTTGATGCCCGTGTCCAGTACGTAGACGGTAGCGCCCCGGCCGGCGCTGTCGTCGTAAACGTAGTCGTTGTTGCCCGGCAGCCGGTTCGAGAGGATGCCTAGGCCGTAGGGCGGGCTGTGCTGCGTAACGCTGTCGTACAGCTCCCAGACCTGATTGACCTCGACAGCTTCGACCTAAGGTACCGTGGCCTCGAGTCAGCTCGTTCCCTCGGCACTCCTTCCGGCTGCTCCGAAGGAAGAGGGCAAGACTTACATCCTCGTGCTGGACAATCTCCTCGACCGTAGCCTTGTCGAACTTTCCGGCGTAGGCCTTGAAGTTGCCAATATCAAACTTGCGTTCGGTGCCGGGGAGGTTGAGGTTACGTTTTCCGATGCTGCGTCGATGCAGCTGGTCTACCCAGGCGTGGTGATTGTCTACGCCGGCCGAGGTTACGTGGTCCTTGAAGGTAATGATGTAGCCCATGTTCGATGCCGGTACCTCTACGGTCTTGTTGGTCGCCGCCAATGAGGGCAGGGCGGCCATGAGCAGGACCGCAACGTAGGAGATGGCGACCATTGTGTACGGATAGATGGCCAACTTTACTTTTTCGTCCGTGTGTCGTCGTGCGATTTGCCAACTCCCTTGCGCAGGCGGCTTCCTATTACATGGCAGCACGGAGCGAGCGCCATGGAGTAGATATATATAGGACGATATTTAGAGACGATGCATGCGTGCGTAGCGCGTGTAGTCGTTTCATCTACCTTGACTCGGCGCTTCCCTTCCTCTTAGTATGCTCCTGCTATCCTGCCTCGGGCCGATGACGCGAATCGATGGCATAAGGGACCACCTATGCCCCGGTACTGACTCGCTGCCTTTTGCCCGGCCTGATCGGAGCCACGTCCGGTGCGGTCGGAGCCCCGTTTGCTCGTCCGGAGATGGAAACGCGCATAATGTTCTCTTCGTATGCCGACCGGTTCTTGTTTTATCTTGATCCAGTCCGCCGTAAAGTGCTTGTACTTGGGGCCTCGTTCCGTAATGAACAGGACCTCGCCACGGGCAGCGGAGCCGGCGCTGGCGCAGCACAGCAATACAGCGCAGCCGGCGCTGGCACAGGCACGGCAATACAGGGCAGCCAGCGCCGACCCCAGCACAGTAATACAGCGGAGCCGGCGCCGGGCCAGCACAGCAATACAGCGGAGCCAGCGCTGACGCAGCACAGCAATACAGCGCAGCCGGCGCTGGCACAGGCACGGCAATACAGCGCAGCCGGCGCTGGCACAAGCACGGCAATCAGGGCAACCAGCACTGGCGCAAGCACGGCAATACAGGGCAGCCAGCACTGGCGCAAGCACGGCAATACAGGGCATCCGGCGCTGGCACAAGCACGGCAATACAGGGCAACCGGCGCTGGCGCAAGCACGGCAATACAGGGCAGTCGGCGCCGGCGCAAGCACGGCAATACAGCGCTGCCGGCGCTGCCACAAGCACAGTACAGGGCAGCCAGCGTTGTGCAGGCACACCACAGGTGACCGCTGCAGGCACCTAGCGGCGCTACGGGCGTTGGTAAAGTGACCTGACAAAAGTGACGATTCAGCTTTGGTGGCACCACCCGTACAAATTGAATCGACATTTTTGCCACCCCTCTGTACGGCACGCAGGTACGTGTCCTCGGACGAGCGATTCAGCACCGTCCGCCCACGAGCAACTGCGCTGCACCGCCTCCCCCTTTCATTGTACGGAGGAGCCCTTTCATTGTGCCGAGGAGCCCTTTCATTGTGCAGAGGAGAACAAAGGGTCTTGGCGGAGTGGAACAATATTGCAGTCCAAGTGAATCGGAAACGACTCATGCTGCTCGGAACTGCAAGCACACCCACGTACGGCACTCAAGTCGCGCCGGCACATGTACTGTATATGCGCCCTCGGCGCCAACCGTCAGTATTTTCTCCCTGTACCGAGTATGAACCTACAACCAACTTGATACCGACAACCAAATCAATACCGACAACCAACTTGATACTTGCAACTGGGCATTACTCACGCACGCGCTTGCTGCACAAGCAAAGTCCTGCCTCATCTCCCCACATCGTCCTCCGCAGGTCCAGCTGCCCCGCCGCAAGCCGCCTGTAAATCTCCTGCGCATAGCCCCCACGCGAGCCGCTAACGGCGTCCATCAGCGCTGAGCAGCCGTCGCATACGCCTCGCATAGGCCTTTGCTACGGCACATTTGCGCGTCCTCGCTTCGTCGCGCGTGGCCTCGTCGCGTGCTTCATCACGTAATTACCACATTTTTTCGCGTTCATGCATTGTCCTTTGTGCCGAGTGCAGACGTGATCGAAATCGGCTCGGCGCAGGTCGGCGCACTGCACTCGTGGCTGGGCGGCTGCACCGTTGGCACCGACAGGGCCTCCAAACTACGCGTACAGGCCACCCGCTGCTCCGTCGCTTCGATGCCTGAACATGTCGTCGCGCCGGTGCTCATCCGACCGTCGCCTCGGCGTGCGACGGAGAAGCCTCCAGAACCGGTTGCCAGAACCAGTTGCCGCCATGGAGGGGGCGGCGAAGACGTCATTGGCGGCGGCGCACGCGTTTCGGATTGAGCGAGGTGCCGCCAAACATGTGCATGCGCAACTAACGCTGATGGAAGGCGACGGCCCTGCATGACGAACGATGCGTCGTCGCTTGTTCTCTACGAAGCGCGAAACAGACTTGCCATGTGTGCCGGTGCGGAGGACGGAGGACGGCGAATGCGTAGGCGTGACGTCGGCACCGTGCGCCTCGGAACTTTTGCATTCCGGACCGCTACCCGTGGCACCGGCCAGTACTCGGCACCAGCGCCGACGCAATCGCCGGGCCGCGGCGGGGTCCAGCGGGGAGCCCCGTCTGTCCTCCGAGAGTGCCGGAGCATTCGCCCATGACGGCACCTACGTGCACCTTTACCTCGTCCTCCGTTTCTTGCGCCCTTTGGCATTTTTCCTCGTCCCTTCATCTCCAGGCCATTTGTCCACGTGATTTATGTCAAAACATCTTGGTGCATAAAGGTCATGGTCACCGCCGCAGTTGCCTGAATTACGGAGTAGAGCAACTCCGTAATTAAGTGCATACAGTAAGTACGCTCAATGGCGGAGTAGCCCTTTGCAGTAAGGCGCCTTTATTGTTCCATGTGAGCCAAGCGTAACGGAGCACGTGCACCAAGCAGTTGCACCAGTTGCACCAATTGCACCAGTTGCATTATTTGCACCAATTGCACCAATTGCAACAGTTGCACCAGTAACACCAGTAACACCAATTGCATCAGTTGCACCAGTTGCATCATTTGCACCAGTTGCATCATTTGCACCAGTTGCATCATTTGCACCAGTTGCATCATTTGCACCAATTGCACCAATAGCATCATTTGCACCAATTGCACCAATAGCACCAATGACACCAATTGCACCAATGACACCAATTGCACCAATGACACCAATTGCACCAATAGCATCAATTGCAATGACAATGACCCCAATGACCCCAATGACACCAAGTGCATCATCATTACTACCATGCAGGTAGTAGTTGGACGATGCGACGAAGCAGGTTCTGCTGCAATGCAGTCGATAGCACCTTCAAGTGGAAGCAGTGCCCTACACTCGCTCAGCCTCCATTGGCGATGGGTGCGTTCCTTCAGAGGCGCCTTCATGTACTTCCACGAGATGGAGCCCGTGGTGCCGCAGCAGACGAGCTCCCATCACGGTCACGTGCACAATCTTCCCACGTCAATCGGCTCAACTCGCCTGATTCTCCTCCGTGCCCGACACATTGATTCATGATGCAAAAATTGTACCCATCCATCAATTGGTCGTTCGTCGCGTCTCCTTGCCGTCGTTGCCGCCTCGGCGTGAACCGGTCAATGGCCGTCAAGCTGCAGGGGTCGGATTAGCAGACCAACGCCGTCGTGCTATGCTGCTGCCTGGCTTGCTTGGAATTGTCACGACGCCGAGGGAATGTTTCTCGGGCATGTACAGAGTATGCACTTGCAATCGTTACTCCGTACTCCGTGCTTGTCCTCCCGTCGGCGGACCGACTTGGATGAGTCATCCATCCAGTGGAGCGGGTCCTCGCGCCGACGCCGTGTCCGACTTGCCGACGCTCCGACGGCCAAGACCCGCCCATCCCAATCCACGCTAGCCCCATCCTCTGCCGCCGCCGTTTGCGGGGCCCGTGCCCGAACGGCGCTGCAGACCGGCCGAGCTCCGTTCCAGAACGGAAAGGGGCGCGGCCCTCGAGTTCGCCCGCTCCGAACCTGCGCGTCTGTCCCGTGGCGGTACAGATACATGGCCCACCACCGCCAAGACGTGAGGCTCGAGGTAGGAGGACCTCTGTGTACACTCCAATCCTCGACGCCTGGCAGCCTGGCACGCACCGAAAACCACGTTGCTCGAGTTAAAATCGTTCGACTCGCCTCCTCGACGAGCCCATCTTCTGCTTCCATCCGCATCCCCTCCCCTCCCACGACAGCTCGTCGACGAGCCCATCTTCTGCTTCTCTCCGCATCCCCTCCCCTCCCCCGACAGCTCGTCGACACGACGAGGCCACGAGAATACATCTCCCGAAGCAACGACCGACAAAGCCTCGCATCCTCCCCCACCCCGTCGCCGTCCTGGTCATGCACTTGACGGCCCTCTCGGCCATCGTCGCCGCCGTCGCCGTCGTCGGCCTCGTCATCCGCAAGGTCCAGGAGCGCCTCCGCCATGCTGCCAAGGCCAAGGCTCTCGGCTGCGAGCCCGCCATCTGGGCGCCCATGATGGAGCCCAGCGGCGTCTGGTCGACCATCCTCGGCGCCGTCGCCGCCCGCGAGAAGCGGCTTCCCGTGTGGATTGCCGAGCAGTTTGACGCCATGAGCGAGGCCGCGGGACGGCCTGTCGGCACCATGATGATGAGGACGCCCTTCTTCCGGGACACCGTCTTCACCCTCGATCCCCAGAACATCCAGGCGATGCTGGCCCTCAAGTTCAAGGACTTTGGCCTCGGGCCCAACCGGACCGAGAACTTCAAGCCCCTTCTCGGCAACGGCATCGTGAGCTCGCCCCCTCGCCCCTCCGCTCTCCTCCCCTCTCCTCCCCTCCCCTTCCTGCCTCCCGCCGCCTCCCGCCGCCTCCCGCCGCCTCCCGCCTTCCTCCTCTCGTGCTCACCCTCTCCAGTTTGCCGCCAACGGAAAGCAGTGGGAGCACTCGCGCGCCCTGCTGCGTCCGCAGTTCGTCCGCAGCCAGGTCAGCGACCTCGACCTCGAGGAGGACCATGTCCGGGCCATGATGACCGTCCTCGAGCGCCACCTCGCCGCCGATCGCTGGACCGACACCGTCGACCTCTCCGCCCTCTTCTTCCGCCTCACCCTCGACTCCGCCACCGAGTTTCTCTTCGGCGAGAGCGTCAACAGCCAGCTCGGCGAGCTCTCCGCCGCCGCCGCCGACGGCTCGTCGGGACCCGGCGGTTTCGCCGAGGCCTTTGATCGCTCCCAGTCCATCCTCGCCCAGGGGGCACGCCTCGGGAACAGCTACTGGCTCGTCCACACCCCCGAGCTGCACCGCATGGTCAAGCGGGTCCACGACTTTGTCGATTACTTTGTTCGAGTCGCCATGAGCCGACCGCGCGACAAGGGCGCCTCCGCTGCCGACGACAAGGGCGCGAAAAGGGAAAAATACGTCTTCCTGCACGCCCTCGCCGAGGACACGCGGGACCCGACGGAGCTGCGCTCCCAGCTCCTAAATATCCTGCTCGCCGGCCGCGACACCACCGCTTCGACCCTCGGCTGGTTCTTCTACACGCTGGCGACGCCCGAGCACGCGCCCGTCTACCACCGGCTGCGGCAGCTCATCCTCGACGAGTTCGGCACCTACGACGACCCGCGCGACATCACCTTTGAGCGCATGAAGGGCTGCCAGTACTTGCAGTGGTGCATCAGCGAGATCCTGCGCCTCTACCCCATCGTTTCCGTCAACGTCCGCACCGCCCAGGTCGACACGGCCCTCCCCGTCGGTGGTGGCCGCGACGGCCAGTCGCCCGTCTATATAAAAAAGGGCCACGACGTGGCCTATTCGGTGAGGAACCCATCCTCCCGTCTCTTCCCATCTCCCGTCTCTTCCCACCTCCCGTCTCTTCCCACCTCCCGTCTCTTCCCATCTCCCGTCACTTCCCACCTCCCGTCTCTTCCCACCTCCCGTCTCTTCCCACCTCCCGTCTCTTCCCACCTCCCGTCTCTTCCCATCTCCCGCTCTCGTCGGCAGCTAACCCTGGCGGCCAGGTCCACAACATGCAGCGACGAAAGGACCTGTGGGGACCCGACGCCGACCTCTTCAGGCCGGAGCGCTGGGAGAGCCGCCGACCGGGCTGGGACTACCTACCCTTCAACGGCGGGCCGCGCATCTGCATCGGTCAGCAGTTTGCCCTGACCGAGATTGCCTACGTCGTCATTCGCCTGATGCAGCGCGTCGACGCCATCGACCCCTCCAACATGGGCCCTGTCAAGCACGGCTTGACCCTGACAAACTGTCCCGGAGACGGTGTGAAGGTGCGATTGCATTTTGCTTCATAGACTGAGAGTGAGAAGAATTGTACAACATGTCCTCCACGCCCATCCCCATGTCCTTTTGCATACCATGGAAAGCCGACAGCATGGCGCATGTATGCCTCGAGCATATCGGCCCGGCCCTTGGCCCGGCCCATCGTGTTTGCCTCGGCAACGTTGGGAAATCCCGTGGGTGTCCCTCCTCATTTCCGACTGACCATGGTGAGTCTAGAAATTCACCTATTATTGTCCTTTGCTTTACTTGCGACGAACCTGCAACGCTCAAGCGGAATTCTCGTCACCTCGTCACCTTGCAGTCTGGCATCATATTCCTCCTCGATACCCACTGACTGCCCCAAAAGAGGCAGGTTCTGATTCGGCACCGCAGATCCCCTCGAAGTAATCAAGACGAAGATACAAGCTGTTGCGGCCACTCTCGTCGCTTCGTCCCCGGACACGTCGACATGCGCTATGGGCACCACATCTCGACGTCAACGCCTTGCAGCTTTTCAAGCACGCCGAAATCCAGACCGCGTTGGCGGAAAGCAACAATAATCATGTCAAAGCTCTCGAGGGCTGTGGCTGTCCACCGGTGCATGTCGAGGCGCGGAATCTGAGGGACGGCTTCTTGGGCCACGAGGGGGTCGATCCACGCCACATCCACGAGGCCCGTGAGTGCAAGGCTCTTTGCCAAGGCGAGCCCTGGTGAATTGGCAAGATGGGCTTGTCCCGGCTTGAAGCCGATGCCGACGACGAGGACCGTGGGCAGGAGGACGAGCTGCGTCGAGGCCGTGTACAGCTTCTTCACGGCCCGCTGTGCGATGACCGACGGCCGCTGCCGCATCCTCTCGGTCGCGTCCCGGAGCAAGGGAAACTCGCCGTTGAGAAGCAAGTAATGCGGGTTGACGGGGATGCAGTGGCCGCCAACGCCGAGCCCCGGCCGGAAGGGCAAGTACCCAAACGGCTTCGTCGAGGCCGCATCGCAAACCTCAAAGGGGTCGATGCCAAGCGAGCGGCAAGCGTCGGCCATCTCGTTGGCGTAGGCGATGCAGACCATGCGCTGGCAGTTTTCGTACAACTTCGTCATCTCGGCCACCTCGGTGCTGGACACGGCGACGACGCAGTCGAATACGCGCTCGTAGAGGGCGCGGATGGCGTCGAGCGACCGGGGGATGACGTCGTCGAGCCCCGAGATGATCTTGGGAATCGATTTGGCAGGGGGCTCGGCCCGTCCCGGATCCACACGCTCCGGAGACATTCCGGCGAAGAGGCCCCCTTTCTCGGCCAGGGGTCCCAGAAACTCACGCGTCATACCGACGGCGACGGAACTTTCGATGACGACGACGGCGCCTCGACGTGCGTGGCTCCGCACTGCCGCGAGGGCGGCGCGCAGAAAGGACGTGTCGACGGTCTTGTCGGGGAGCAGCAGCGTCGGCACCGAGATGAGAAAGTGAGTGGCCGCGGCAATATCCCCGGCCCAGTTGGTGAACCTCGCGTTGTCGTTGCCTCTAAAGGAAATCTGCAGCTCCTTCGTCCGGGCGGCAGAGACGTCGTATCCCAGGACGCGGAAGCACTTGGAAAAGAGCGCGACGAGTTGCTCGCCGACGTAGCCGACGCCGATGACGGCCACCAGCGGCTCCTCATCGACGGTAACATGAGACGCTGCCGGAGCATGCAGTGTCTTGCTCTCCTGTGTCTTCACTTCCACGTCAAGCTCCGAGAATTCGCTGGGTGGAGTGAGGTCGTAGTACGACTGTGCAGGGAACCGCCATGGATTCGGCGGTTTGTCATCGAGACCAAACGAGATTCTTCGCAGGAAGCTTGGCTTGAAGAATGAAGCCATTATATTGAACGGCCGACTCGAGGAGCAGCAGAAGCTGTACTTGGAGGCGGAACTGCCGATGCAAGCCCAAGCTCGCTGAGCCAGATATGAACCAGCACCACCACTAGATGGTATGATGTCTTTATCATACACCGAGACCACCATGGCCTGCATTGCACAGTACTTTGCGAACCATGACTCTGCACTGCGAGGCATACACTTACGAGATGGACTTTCCATAAGTTGCGGACAAATCCCCTGTGACTGGTAACATTCGAGTCGTGCCTGGGAAACCCATCCTAATACGGCGAGATCACGACAGGCTCATCTCCAGATGCAAGGACGAGCCTGTACAGCGCAAGCCTCCTGTCTAGCGCGGCCTAGGAGGCAAATGGGAATCAGTACAGGACACACCACACATGCGGAAATCCCCCCCAATTCTGGACTCGTGTTGCGTTCCTGCAGTCTGGCCACCGAACCGCTTCTCTCCTCCGCCACGATCACACGCTCCGAGCTCTGATGTTCAACAACTTCATGTCAGGCACCAGCGGATGAATTCCCTTCAAACGAATATTATTACCGCACTAAATTTGACGATTCTTCACACATCACATCATCTGGTGCTTTCTCTGGCATTGGAGACTTGCTGCATTCTCTTGTTGGCCTAGATGACATGCTGTACGGGTCGCAAGACCAAGCCATCGGAGGCATCATTTGCTCGGGAACCGGACCAAACGCGTAATTCGGGACCAGTGGACACGAATTATGGACATACTATTCCTCAACGCAGCTTCTCTTGGACACCATCCTGGATGCTGTGCTGCCATCAAGCTCTCGTGTTCTTGTTCCGTTCCGCTCGGCATGTATCCAGGAGTCACGGCAGGATGCTGTGCAACGTGGGTTCCTGAAACGGGCAAGTTCCGAACGGCACAATCGCATCATTAACCATATAAATAGGCTCCAGCCTAGACTGGAGATGCAAGGACGGTTCCTAAGTCGTTAATGTCCTATTCCGTCGCACGGATGCGGGATTGACTCTCCCCCGCGGCCGGGCCAACATTGCCCATGTGCGGGACCCGAGACACGCATGTTCCTCCTGCAAGGTATTATCAATGTGAAACAGAGTTCATCGTTGCACTCACCTGCGCATGTAAGTGGCGTCCCAGTAATAGCAGCAAGGTTGAACGATGCGTTCCGGGTCCGGCAAGGTTCGACGGCCAACCCCGTGCCTGGAGGAGGGTTATCCGACAGGGTGTCTTTGAATTGCTCCTTCATCTGGATTCCATACGTCGAAGACCCCAATGAGCTTCACTTCAGACCCGAGAATCCGAAAATTGTCATCCACACAATGGCCAACGGCTCCCGCATCCCGAGGGACAAGTGGCCAAATTCTCGCCGTACCGCATCGACGCCTCATGCAGGTCATCGGCATTATCTTCCGCATACAACGGCAGTTCCGTTTCTGTGCTGAAATATACCGAGGTAGCTCCTGTCCTGCGTGTTTCCTCATGCTGTAGAACAACGCGTCTCCGACATGACCGGACGAGCCGTGAGCACATGATGGCATGCAAACAACCCCCATTCATCAACGAGGCGGCCCACGACACTGGTATTTGCGGATAATAGCGGCCCGTTTCCATTGGACGGAATAGCGTTACATGCGTTGCTCCTTATCATCTCTCGGAACGAGCATAAACCCTTGAATCTCGAGCGACGGATGACTTCTCGGCCGTGATGCCTATAGCAGTGTGCCGAACTCGGCCGCTCCCCTCGCGTTTGTGCAACGCGGCAGGTTCCATAGAACACCTCGTCTGCCACCTCGTCTACGCTCGATTCCTGGTCGGCCAGGAAGATACCTTGGTCAAGCTTTGCCGCAACACCATGGCGCTCGCGCTCACCAGGTCTCTCGTTCATGTGTTCTTGGTGGTGTCCTGGTATATTGTATCGATCGAATTTTATACGCACGCACTCAGTCTTGATGTCAGCCATGGCCCCGACGGACCCAGCACGGAAGGGATTCCTCGCCCCAAGGTTGGGAACGTCCCGTACGGTATGCTGCGTTTGCACCCGACTCTATTTCCACTGAGCTATCCATCTCGCGGTTAACTAGTCACTCTTATCTGATCAGGAACCACCATCACAACATGCATCAAGCCGGGCATGATGGCTCTGACGTTTGACGACGGACCTTTCACGTACACGAGCCAGATTCTCGACATTTTGGACAAGCTTCAAGTCAAGGCCACCTTCTTCATCACCGGAAACAACAAAGGAAACGGCCATATCGACCAAGGCTGGACTGGATACCGCGATGTGCTCCGCCGCATGTACAACACGGGACACCAGATCGCCAGCCACACCTGGACGCACCGGGATCTGAACAGCCTCGTTCAGTTCGACGGCTCGACGAGTGTGGAGCTGGGTCTCCGTGTGCGCAAGTCCGAAATGATATTCAACGAGATGGCTTTTCGCAACATCTTCGGCTGGATCCCAACCTACATGCGAGCCCCTTATCTCGAGTGCGCCGAGAGCTGTCAAGAGTTCATGGGCCAATTGGGCTATCACATCATCTCGACCAACATGGATACCAAAGACTACCTGTCCAACGATCCGTCTCTCATCGAGCAGGCAAGACAGAGATTCAGCGACGGCGTGTCGACGAACGCAGCCCAGAGCAGCTACATTAGCTTGGCGCACGACATTCATCTTCAAACGGTCATCAACCTCACGCCTTTCATGGTGGAGCTGTCCAGGAGTCGGGGCTATAAGTTGGTCACCGTGGGCGAGTGCCTGGGAGACCCCGAGACGAACTGGTATCGCTTCGTAGACGGAGCATCTCGAGCTGAGGGAGATTCGGGCCGACGGGCCCCTTCACCCCCATCCAAGCCGAGAAACACGCAAGTTGTCGGTTCCGGCCAACGCTGCGGCCCGAGCACCGGAAAGACCTGTCTAGGCTCTGGATTCGGAGACTGCTGCTCCGAATTTGGATACTGGTACGTGCCACCTCCCTACCCTGCCCCGACCATGTTTGCCTCGTATTGATAGTCCATGCAGCGGATCAACTGCAGAGCACTGTGGTACGGGCTGTGACACGTCATATGGGACATGCCAGCTCCCCGGAGGGAGTATTCCCATTGTTTCGACCGACGGAAAGTGCGGGTCGGCGGTTGGACGTTTGTGTCCACCAGACCAGCAGGCACCGTGCTGCTCGCAGTACGGATTCTGGTGCGCATCATGAATGGCCTCTCTGATTCTTTCATGGCTAACTGTAGTCGTAGCGGTTCGGGCGATGAATATTGTGGGCAGGGATGTCAGAAGGAATATGGAGCTTGCACTTGATTATGCCAATAAGATCTCGCAGAGCTTTCGTTTCCCTTGCTATAAGGAGTCATCTTCGCCGGCAGCTTGTCCTTGTGCCTTTCTTGATGTATATCTTCCGGCAGATAAATGATGATCCGATCGGGTAACCCTAGTATGTAGCTGCCAGGACTAGCCACCCAAAGGGGGGGGATTCTGTACGAAGTCTGCCATTGTCTTGTCGTTCTCGGGGTCTCCCTCTGCCGTATGCAGTTGACGGGGGGCTCGTATTCCGCCCGCTTGTGCCTCCCGGCCACGGCGTTACACTTGGGCACCGTAGCCGTTCCCCGACAATGCTGCAAGCCAGGGTTGTGATCGTGAACCGCGCCACGAACCCTGTCCGCACACGTGGTCGTACCGGGTCTAACCAGCCGATCATATCCGACTGTTGAGCAGCAACAACTTTCCGAGCGGAAAACATGCTGCGCATTAGCACGGCCTGGCACGAGAGTCAACTTTGCATTGTGTTCAAGATGATGGCGTGTCATGGTCTTGCGGAGTACCCGGTATACTGGTAGGTGCTCGAACAATTTCTCAGAGCTATGGGCCAGGAGATGGAGGAATGGATGCTTGTCAGCCGATACGAAACCTGCATTTTGCATGCATGGATCGTGTTGTTGCGTAGGATACCATGGGATGTCGCCATTGTTAACCGACTTGCTGCGGGTCAAAAATAGCCTGTCTCCATGATGCGAACATTTTCGCGGATGCAACCAGACTTGTTCCATTGTCCAATCCCAAGTCTTTTTACTTTTATCCCCGTTTTTGCGTCTTGTTGGTGCGTCGTCTCGCACATGCAAGGGGGGTCAAGGGGCGACCTGTATCCAACGGACGAGGCATGAGCACCACAGGCTTATTACCAGGTCGTCTGTGCCGTCCAATGGCGTAGATTGGCGTGGATTGCATTGCATCCTGTGGCTTCTTCCACCTATACACCACGGATGGTAGACTCGCGGAGATGGGGGAGGCCTGTGGTGCGCTGAGAACTGGGCTGACACCATCAGAACGCACAGCAGGGTCCCAATCCCAGGAGGCCAGAAGCGATGCAGGGACGGAAGAAACGACGAGAAAGCAGATGGCACCCAACAGTGCACCATCCGATCATGCAGGAAGTAAGGTCCATCATCGATCCCAGCTTGCCAGCGCAACAAAAGCATGACGCAGATCCGCAGCCGAATGGTCTGCAATGCACTCCAGAAGCTGGGCCATCCCAGGCCTTTCCCAAGGTGGCATGGTTGCTTCATGCCCCCTCGTTGCTTCTCGTATTCTGTAGAATCTAGCATGCCCGTCGACAAGCGAGGCTGAGATCTGGTGGGCATCGTGAGGATATTGGTCGTCGGGAGGTTTTGACCGCGCAGTTGGTTCCTCTCCCCCTCCTCTCCTCTGAGGTATGGCCATCAACGTAGAGTATTTTGTGAGAATTTGGAGCCATCCAAGGAGTTGCGATTCGGTAGGAAACGCCCATGAACGGATCATTTCGCTTCAGACGGTCGTTAGCAATCCCGACTCGTTCAGCACGAACCCGGCGCTTCAGTCGGTGCCAACCCAACAGTTTGATGAAAACTGTGCTCGTCATCGTTCGTTCACTGCCAGCTAGTGTTCATTTCTGTTCAACCCTTGACAGGCAATCATCAAGGCTTTGTCTCCGGTGCCAGGTCCCTCCTCAACACGGCTGGCGGTAAGTCTCCTGGACAATGGCATCCTTTTCCGCAGCGGCCGCGACGCGAAGCCAGCCATCAGACGCAGCAATGCTCGCCAGAAACCGGGCCCAGTCACCACCGGTATCTTTGCAGAGCTTGAGAACCAACAGCCCAATCTCGCAAGACTTGGTAAGCAGCGGGTTCACGAGGACATGGAGTGCACTCTAACGTCGGAAATTGGCAAAAGTCACACTTCCGAGAGGTAAACGGAAGCTTCCTTGGCGGCTCTCAGACGCCCCGATCCAACGCGACGCAGACGTCGCTACCGTCGCAAGGGGTCGAGTCGAACCTTTCCTTCACTTCCTCCATCCAGCAGGAGGAAGCGGCACTGCGGTGGGATTCGGAGGAGGAGCTGCGGAAGGTCTCGAGAAGTCTTCTCCGGCTTCAAAAATGGGGCCTCATCGTCGGGCTCGCGCTCCTCAACGGCGGGCTCATCTACGTGTCGGTCAGGTACTGGCAGGTCTACTACCTGTTCATCGTCCTGCTGAGCTCCAACACGGTGTTGCAGGCGGCCATGGTCGTCTGCATCATCGGTCATTTCCTCGTCAGCCGGGTGCTTTGCCGCTGCTGGGCAGACGAGGAGATGGCACCGGAGTCGGCGGAAAAGATGGTGATGCTTCTTCCCTGCTACAACGAAACGCGGGAGGAGCTGACGCGCTCGCTCGACTCGCTGGTCGATCAGAAGGGCATTTCCGACCACGCGCGCGTCATCCTCATCGTCGTCGACGGCAACGTCCGCGGGCCGGGCATGAGCAAGACAACGCAGCGGCATCTGCTCGAGGACATTCTCGAGCCGGGACCTTGGCGGCGCTTCGGCAACGGGTACCGAGCTCGCGACGGCCTCTTCATGCCGGTGACGACGCAGACGGGACACTACCGGGGCGTGCCGTACGTGCTCGTCGGTAAGCGGCACAACCAAGGCAAGCGGGACAGCCTCTGCTTCGCCCGCTCCTTGCTCTACCACTTTCAGATGCGGTCGGAAAACGTGGTGACCATGTTCAACAACGACCTCTTCGAGCACGTCGGCGGCCTCCTCGTGCAGCACGGGGTCGACAAGGTCGACTACCTCGTGGGCATGGACGCCGACACCGTCTTCGACGAGCACTGCGTCGTCGAGATGATCAGGGAGGTGCGCAAGAACCGGCGGCTCGTGGGCGTGTGCGGGCACGTGTGCGTCGACTTTGCCGGGCGAAACTTTGGCCTCTGGTCGCTCTACCAGTCGGTCGAGTACTCGCAGACGCAGGGGCTGCGGCGCATGTTCCAGTCGCGCATCACGGGCAAGGTCAACTGCCTCCCGGGCTGCTGCCAGCTCCTCCGGGTGGACGAGTCGACGTTTGGCGACGGCGTGCTGCGGCAGCGGTTCGGGTACTGCCCGAAGCCCAACGACGTCATGACGCGGCACATCATGGGCAACTACTCGGAGGACAGCATCCACGCGTCCATCATCTTCAGCCAGTTCCCGGGCAAGCAGACGGCGCAGGCGCTGCGGGCCAAGGCATTCACGGCGGTGCCGCAGTCGTGGAAGGTGTTTCTGTCGCAGCGGAAACGGTGGGCGCTCGGCAGCGTCTCCAACGAGTTTGTCATGATCTTCCGGCCGGGCATCATCCTCGTGGAGAGGGTGCAGAGCATCGTGGCCGTCGTCACCTGGGCCATCACGCCCTTTATCATGGCCGCCGTGGTGCAGCTCATCATGCTGTTCGTCAGGCACGGGGCCAAGCTGTTCCAAGACGGCGCGTTCCTCGGCTTGATGTGTGTTTTGTGGGCGCGATACGTAAGTTGATGCCGGGGCGCTTCGTCGGGCGGCGGCGGCGAGCGAGCGATGAGGGGATTCCACGGCGGCTGACACGGTTTGCAAGCTGTACTCGTTCTGCATCGTCTTCTGGCTGCCACGCAACAAACTCGAGCGGATGCAATACGTCGTCGGCTACTTTGTCCACTTCTTCTCGTCGCCGTTGATGAACATGATCGTCCTCGTCTATTCGCTCCTCCACTCGGACGACTTCCAATGGGGCAAGACGAGAGAGGTCATCGTGGAGGAAGGGGAAAAGGCGGGCGATGGCCTCGGCGGCCGCAGCACACACTGAGTCGAGAGGATGCGGCAAGAATTGATTCCACGGGCAGCGGGCACTATGCAGGACTGGAAGATGATTGTCTTGGGATGTTGGGCTGCCGACGAGGATTCACACGATTTCGACTGTCGCCATTGCACCTGCCGGAGGGGATATAGGAGATATGCAGGTAATGAATGCATCGATACATGCAATGGATGGGGAGTATGTACGTACGGGGGGTACAGAGTAGCGTCTTGATCCATATTCCAAGTACGACGTACTAGGACTAGCTCGCACGCATTTATCTGCAATGCCTGTACGGAGTAGACAGTGTACATGTTTGCTTGAGTACGGAGTACTCCGTAAGTACTTTGATCTTATTTTGCACACACTCGTGCATCAACCTCTGCGCACACGCAGACAGCCAAATAAACGTCCTATTTTCAATTTTCATTGTGGACATTGTTCACATCGTCAGCTTCGTTTCTCGATTTTTTCAGAGATTCAAAGCAGAACCGCGCATTGTACAGTATGCATGCAGTACACAGAATACAACTCAGGACTTACTTACAAGCGACGTCAGCCACAATAATGCGGCGGTGATATACGGAGTACTCCGAACTTACATTGCATCGACGGAAAACGACGGCATTATCTTTCTCAACGCGCACCCTTCATTCACCACATGCGCAAATTGAGAAGAAAATGAACCAACTCCTCACGCCTCATTTTGTCATCTGCTCGTTTCCAACAAGCTCACTCGAAGTAAGTACATACATGCAGTATTTTTAATCTATGAATGTTTTGGAGCCACCCGGTTATGAGTCCGCCCCTACCCTGGAGCGGACCCGTTCTTTCTGCATCCCGGGCGGTTCCGATGTATGCCCACTTGAGGCTAGACAAAGCAAACAATAGGACAATGGCTGTGCTGCGCCACGAACAGCCGTTGCGGATAGCAACGGCGTGGGGCGCCGCAGCAAAAAAGTTGGAACATTCCGTCAGCCTTGCCAGCTGCTTACCGTCTGAGAGAAGCCCACCCACTGCCACCATTAGTACACAGTAAGTAATAATACAGTATTATAATTAATTGTAAGTACTCCGTACTCCTCCGTACTGTAGATTTAAGCAAGTACTTGCACAGTAATACTTTTTGTACTGTGTGTGCCTACCTCCGTACTGCACTGTACCGTACTGTATTATTTTAGGTACCTAATTATTACTACCTCCCTCCCCTAGCCAACCCCAACGAACTGGCTGGGCAAACGAAAAGCTCACGACGACGACGCCGATATCGATCGCCACAACAAGCCCAAACCAGAGTTTGCGTTGCCCATTCACCGATCCCCTCCCCTGCATCAACGCGTACCTGCACCCGTGCCATCTCGGTGCAAGGCCCTGTCGAAATCAAGACGACTTACTCTCCCTCGCACGCTCCAGCTCGCCGCCTCCTCTCACGATGGCTTCTGTGCCCCACGTCGGGCGCAAGCCTGCCACGGTCCTCTCCGCCACCGAGCTCATCGGCAACACGCCGCTCATCCGGCTCAACAAGGTGCCGCAGTCTCTCGGCATCGAGTGTGAGGTCTACGCCAAGACGGAGCTGTTCAACGCCGGCGGCAGCGTCAAGGACAGGATCGCCCTACGCATGATTGAGCAGGCGGAGAAGAGCGGTAGGATAAAGCCTGGCGACACGCTCATCGAGCCGACGAGCGGCAACACGTACGTCTCTCACCCTCGACCCCGTCGACCCCGTCGACCCCCTCGACTCCCTCCATCCCCCTCCATCCCCCTCCATCCCCCTTCATCCCCCTCCATCCCCCTCCATCCCCCTCCATCCCCCTCCATCCCCCTCCATCCCCCTCCATCCCCCTCCATCCCGTAGCCTCGGGAGACTGACAAACATGTCCCGTCCCGCAGTGGCATCGGCCTGGCCCTCGTCGGCGCCATCAAGGGCTACAAGACCATCATCACGATGCCGGAAAAGATGTCGGCCGAAAAGGTCTCGGTCCTGCGTGCCCTCGGCGCCACCATCATCCGCACCCCCAACCAGGCCGCCTGGGACGCGCCCGAGTCCCACATCGGCGTCGCTCGCCGTCTCGAGAAGGAGATGCCCAACGCCCACATCCTCGACCAGTACAGCAACCTCGACAACCCGCTCGCCCACGAGCACGGCACCGCCGAGGAGATCTGGGAGCAGACGGGCGGCAGGATCGACGCCGTCGTCGCCGGCGCCGGCACCGGCGGCACCATCACGGGCATCGCGAGGGGTCTGAAGAAGCACGACGGCAAGATCAAGGTCATCGCCGCCGACCCGCAGGGCAGCATCCTCGCCCTGCCCGAGTCGCTCAACGAGGAGCACGTCAACGAGCCGTACAAGGTCGAGGGCATTGGCTACGACTTCGTCCCCGACGTGCTAGAGCGCACCATCGTCGACAGGTGGTACAAGACGGACGACGACGAGTCCTTCTACCTCGCCCGCCGGCTCATCGCCGAGGAAGGCCTCCTCGTCGGCGGCAGCTCCGGCTCCGCCATGGCGGCCATGCTCAAGGCCGTCAAGGACTACGGCTTCAAGAAGGGCGACGTCGTCGTCGTCGTCATGCCCGACAGCATCCGGAGCTACCTCTCCAAGTTTGCCGACGACGACTGGCTCGCGGCCAACAACCTGCTCCCCGTCCGCGGCGACGTCCAGGTCAACGGCGTCGAGTCGGCCGCCGTCAAGACGGACGCCAACGACCCCTACGCCGGGGCCACCGTCGCCTCGCTGCGCCTGAAGCCCGTCACCTCCGTCTCCGACACGGCCCGCTGCTCCGAGGCCGTCGAGACGATGCGCGACAAGGGCTTCGACCAGCTGCCCGTCCTCTCCGCCTCCCACAAGCTCGTCGGCCTCGTCACGCTCGGAAACCTGCTGAGCTACATGTCGCGCGGCCGCGCCACGGGCTCGAGCCCCGTCCGGGACGTCATGTTCAACTTTGGCCGTTTCGACGAGATCGTCACCGACCTCCGCCACGGCGCCACGGGCGAGACGGTCGGCCCGAAGAGGAAGTTTGTCGAGATCACCGTCGACACGCCGCTCTCGACCCTGAGCAGCTTCTTCGAGTGGAACAGCGCGGCCGTGGTGACGGAGAAGAGCGCCGACGGGAAATCGCTGTCGAAGCCGATTGCCGTCGTGACCAAGGTCGACCTCCTGACCTGGATGGTCAACCGCAAGCAGTGAGCGGCCGCCGAGCGAGCGCGAGCGAGCGGTGCATGATGTTTTTCTCGTGACGAGACGAGCGGGCATGCGACAACGACTAGAACGATGGCAAGAGGAACGAAGACGACGGGGGGGGGGCGGCGGCAAGGCGTAGCTACGGGGGGCCATTCCGGTCTGTCTTGATGAACTGGAGGAAAAAGGTGTCGAGGAATGGTGGGTGGCTCGCCGACTCAACATCTGCGGCTGCGCCACGAGGCACGATGCATTCTAGGAGGCCACGGGGCCGGCAATGACATGACGAGTGCCAGGAGCAACTGCGAGGTGCCCGCGGCATGCTTGCGTATCGTACAATGAACCGTGCGCCGTCGCCATGCCACCCCCCCCATGTTTTCTTTTATCCCCCCAAAAGTAGGGGTCGCGCGAGAGAGAAAAGGACTGACTCGGCCGACGACGGCTCACACCCTCTGGGCCATCCACCACCACCATTTGTCGACGTCGGCCTCGGGCGCCGTGACGCTGCCCCCCAAGACGTCGACGTCCATGTCAAACTCGCGCATCTGTTCAAAGGAAAACTTGTCCGACCCGTACTCGCCGAGCCAAGCATCCTGCTCCTCCGAGCCGATCTCGTCGATGCCGACGCCCGAGTCGAGCAGGCCCTTGCTCCGGGAGACGCGGATCCGGCCGAGCTCCGTCTCCAGCTGCGACTTGACCATGGTCGCCGGCAGGGCCGTGAAGAGATCCATCTTGTTGGCGGCCACGAGCACCGGCATCGCCGCCTGCTCCTTCCCCTTGGCCTTGGCGCCGGCCCGCCTCTGGAGGTGCAGCAGCACGTCGTAGAGGTACGAGGCCGTCGCCGCCAGCGTCTCCGGCTCGCCGAGGGCGGCGGCGTCGACGACGAAGACGACGGCCTTGAGCTTCTCGGCCCGGCCGAGCTTCGCCGCGGCGACGTTGCGCAGCTTGCCGTGGCCGGGGGTGTCGACGAGGAGGAACTTGGTATGCGTCCCCGACGCGTCCTCGTGGTTGCGGAACGACCGGCTCGAGGCCGAGTCGAGGGAGGCGTTGAGCTCGACCGACTGCGTCGTCTGGGACGTGTGCGTCTTGGCCGGCACGGTACCGCGCTCGAGGAGCGTCAGCAGCGCCGTCTTTCCCGCCTGCGGAGGCCCGAGGAGGAGGACGAGCGGGGGCGTCGTGTAGGTCGCCGACGAGGAGAGGAGGACGTGCAGGAGGATCGGCGCGCCGAGGACGAGGAGGATGCCGAACAGGATGACGGGGAGGGACGGCGTCATGAGAGTCTCGACGATCGAGGTGAAGGACGCCATGGTCGAGCGGGCCAGCCGAGGGCCGCGGCAGCAACGAGCGGGCAGTTATGAAGGCGATGAATGCCTGGGACGATGGTGCTGGGGGTTAGCCTTTATCGCAGTTCGATGGCGAATCGTCGCCGAGAGAGGCCGTGGTGTGTGGAAGAATCCAGGATGCTCGTCGGATGAACGAGCTCCGGTCCGACGCCACGCGAAATGAAGGATGAGATGGCGAGGTTCAGCCACAGCAGAGCTGCCTTTCCAGGCGCGGTATAGTGCCATCTGTGCTGGCCGATGGGTACCTGTACAGCCAAGTACAGCACAGCTACAGGTACTAAGTGTGCTGTAAGTAGTCACTTGACAAAATTGACGATTCAGTGTTGGTAGCGCTACTCCTACAAATTGAATCGACATTTTTGCCACCCCACTACAGCCTGCTGCTGATAGTATCAGTTGCACAGAGCACGGAGTAAGTACATGTACCGTAAGTAAGGAGATGTGCAGTACTTGATTCCTGCAGTACCAGGAGTTGTACAGTACTTGATTCCTGCAGTACCGCCTACTTGTACGGTGAACTGTATTGTACACGTACACTGACAGTACATGTACACTGACAGTACTGTACTTGTACAGTGGGGTGGCAAAAATGTAGATTCAATTTTTAGGGGTAGCACCACCAAAACTGAATCGTCACTTTTGTCAAGTGACTGTACATGTACACTGACAGTACTGTACATGTACACTGACAGTACTGTACATGTACACTGACAGTACTGTACATGTACACTGACAGTACTGTACACGTAAGTACACTGACAGTACATGTACACTGGCATCTACTGTAGATACCTAGGGACCGCTAATACTGACATGGCAGGACTTTGCATTTAATTATACTAAAAGGCATCCTTTAGTTGGCAATTTCCATGCTGTAATTTTTCCGCACGTTGCCCTTGCGTGTACCGGTACTTGTAAATAGGTGTATTGTTACTTGCGGCACTTTGTACATGCAAGTTCTTGCAGCACTACCAGTACAGTGTCAGAACAGTGCACGCTCAAGTCTCGGTACGGACATTTCCAGACTGTTCACGAGCGGAAATAAGTACTTGTACTCCTCAGAATTGAGCTCCGCCACCACGTCCAGGCTAGGCCACTTCTGGAGGCATGGTTGAGCTCGCTCGCTGTTTGCCCTGCATTACAGAGCATCCAGCTTGGCAGTCGAAAGTCTACTGACAACAGGCACGTCTTTTGCCGTCTGGCCTTGCTGGCACCATCCTCGACTCGTGTACGGCCTCACTCTCCATCAAGCCGTCCCTTGATCTCTTCGAGCCCAATCCCTTCCAGCAACATGCGCAGACGGCAGTAGCGAGCTCAACAAAGGTCGTGTCCGTTTCGCCCTTTCCGTCCAAACCGCGGAGACTTGGCGGTCGCCGTCCAAATCCCTCCCTCCCTCGGTGACGGCGGTGACGGCAGAGTCTGCCTCGACAGCATCGGTACATGGGAAGCCCCGTCAGGCCCAGCAGCATCTCGGCTGCCTCATCAGCCCCCTCGGCCGCCCCGATTCAGCTCTCCTCCAAGTCGACGGCTGCGGCCCCGAAGCTCAACAGCGAGATGGAGATGGGCAGCCTCCCCGCCGACGAGGAGCCCTCGCGGCCCCCGGACAACGACATCATGCAGGTCGCCCGCGTCGGTGACATTGCTGCCATGGAGAAGCTCTTTGCCTCGGGCGAGTTTGATGCCACGTTTGCCGACAACGAAGGCATCACTCCGCTGCATGTTGGTCCCCCCTCTTCTTCTTCCTCCTTGTCCTCCTCCTCGTTCTCCTCCTCCTCCTTTTCCTCTTCTTCTTCCTCCTCCTCCTCCTCCTCCTCCTCCTCCTCCTCCTCCTCCTCCTCCTCCTCCTCCTCCTCCTCCTCCTCCTCCTCCTCCTCCTCCTCCTCCTCCTCCTCCTCCTCCTCCTCCTCCTCCTCGCTCTCCTCCTTCCTCTCCGCGTCGCTCGACCCCTCTCTCGACCCCTCTCTCGACCCCTCTCTCGACTCCCATCTCTCCGTCTTCGCTTCACCCCCGTTATGGGGGACAGCGGGTATGCGATCCTTGTTGGCTGACAAACGCCATGCAGTGGGCGGCCATCAACAATCAGTACGCCATGTGCAAGTTCCTCATCGAGCACGGCGCCAAGATCAACACCAAGGGCGGTGACTCCGTCGCCACGCCCTTGCAATGGGCCGCTCAGCGGTGCCACTACTACACCGTCGACCTGCTCCTCCAGCACGGCGCCGACCCCCTCATAACCGACGCGCAAGGCTACAACACCTTGCACATCTCCACCTTCAACGGCAACGTTCTCCTCATCGTCCTCCTGCTCCACCAGGGCATCCCCGTCGACGTCCTCGACAGCTTCGGCCACACCTCCCTCATGTGGGCCGCCTACAAGGGCTTCCCCCAATGCGTCGACATCTTCCTCCGCTGGGGGGCCAGCGTCCACGCCACCGACGAGCAGGGTTTCACCGCCCTGCACTGGGCCCTCGTCAAGGGGAACCCGGGCTGCATCCTCAAGCTCATCGAGTACGGCGCCGATCGCTTCGCCAAGACGGACTCGGGCAAGACCCCCGCCGTCACCGCCAGCGAGCTCAACACCCAACCCGTCTGGCATCGCGCCCTGAGGGAGTGCGGCTACGGCGAGGACGGCCACGTGGCGACGCCGCCCTGGCCCGGCGCGAGCTACTTCCTCAAGGACAAGAGGGTCTTTGCCACCCGCTTCCTCTTCTTCTGGCCCTTCCTCCTCACCTTTGCCGTCCTCTTCGCCCTCGCCCGCTTTCCCGTCTACTTTGGCGTCCCCATCGCCTGCGCCTTCATCTACGGCATCCATCTCTGCGCGAAGCAGGTCTTGGAGTATGCGCCTTCGGACATGCGCCACTTTCACAAGACGGTAAGGAAGCCTCGTTCCCGTCCTCTCCCCTTTGCCTCTGCTCGCGCTGACTCTCCGAACCCCCCCCCCCCAGCCCTGGATGGCTGGCATCTTCGCAGGCTCCCTCTTCTTCGTCGGCGTCAACTGGCTCGTCGTCATCCTACCCACCACGACGCGCGGCCTCGCGGCCGCGGAATCCCCCCACTACCTCCTCAACCTCGTCTTCGCCTTTCTCTACTTCATGACGGCCTTCTTCTACGCCGCGAGCATGCGGTACGACCCCGGATTCGTCCCCAAGCTCAACGGCATCGCCGAGCAGAGAGCCGTCATCGACGAGCTGCTCAAGGAGTGGAAGTACGACGAGTCCCATTTTTGCGTCACCTGCATGATCAGGACGCCCCTTCGGAGCAAGCACTGCCGAAGGTGCCAGCGCTGCGTGGCCAAGCATGACCAGTGAGTGACTCGTCGATGCGGCACCGTGCCCCGGCTGACGCGGATAGCCACTGCCCGTGGGTGTACAACTGCGTCGGCGTCAACAACCACCGACATTTCTTCTTGTATCTCGTTTGCCTCACGGCCGGCATCTTCGTCTACGACGGGCTCCTGTATTACTGTAAGACCCCTGCCCGGCCTCGGTCTTGAACGGCTGCTGACGGGTCAGACTTTGCCAACGTTGCACCTGCCGCCGCCGAGACGTGCAACGTCTTTGGCCCGTCGCCGTGCAAGATGATCAACGCCGACTCGTACACGCTCATACTTGCCGTCTGGATATCGTTGCAGCTCATTTGGGTCACCATGCTCGTCTTTACCCAATTCTTCCAGGTCTCCCGCGCCATGACGACGTACGAGAACATGACGGGCATCCACATCAGCCCTCCGACCATGGCCCTCACCTCTACCGGCACGCCGCTCGACCCCAGCCTGGCCCTCGCCGCATCGGCCGAGACGCCGGGTGCCAGCCGGCACAAAGGCGGCGTGCTCAAGCAGTGGAGCCGGCTGCTCGGCGTCGACCCCTTCATCGAGACCATCACCGGGCGCGGGGCGGCTTCGGGCAAGAACAAGCGCAAGAACAAGAACCCCTACAGCAGAGGGTGCCTATCGAACTGCAGGGACTTTTGGTGCGATCCCTCGCCCGTCTTCGGACAGAGGGAGAATGGCAGTGCCGTGCTGGGCGGCGAAAAGGTCGACTACACGGCCATGTACGAGAGCCCGACGCTCATGCGCCTCACGGGCATCAGGACAAGAGGAGGGTACGAGGCGGTGGGAGCCGACGACGTCTAAGGCTCGGGGCACAGCAGCCGCTTGTCATGTATCAGAGCGTGCACGCTGCAGGTGCGAGCATCCATGCTTGTCACGGCCAACCTGCTCAAGGATGACCGTCTACGACTGATGATGGTAGAGCAAACGGCTGACATATACATGTACATTGACTGTCGTGATACCATTTGCATTTCACCGTGACCATGATGGGAGCTCGGCGATTTCGAAACGGCTGTGTCGATGCTCGATTTGAGTATGTCTCCTCATTCTGGACCCAAAAAAGGTTGGACCAAAAGTGCAATGCCAGGCCAGTGTGGTGTCGAGTAGGAGAGCAAGCGTCGCCATGTCGAATTCCTAGTGCCAAGTTCACAGCCTCGTAGAGGTGCCGCACATATCTTCTTATTTCCAGACAGAAACATACATGTATACATGCGTACAGCCGTACTGTACAGAAATATTGCATTCCTCCATGGACTGGGGTATAACGAATGGAATGTCTAACGGCGGTGGCCAGTGGGCCATGTGCGAGTCGTTGCGCTTCGTCTGCGATGCACCCGCATTCCAACAACGGCCCCAACGCCGAATCGGCAACCTCTCGCCCATGACTCGGCGCATATATAGCAGGCTCTCCTCCCCCCTCGATGTCCCAGCCGTCACTCGCCCCAACCCAACATCTCGAGCGTCGCGCGGGCATCAGACGCCGACATGCCGCCGACGCCGAGCTGGCGGACCTGTGTGCCCCGACGCAGGCGCTGCAGTCCGACGGCCACCTTCCAGCTCTCCGCCTCGTCCAAGACGAAGAGGTATCGCTTGGCTTCCTGGTCGCGAATCGTCGCGCGGAGGACGTGCAGTCCCTTGGCGTTCCACCGTCCAGTCTGGCCGGAAGGAAGTTGAATGTTAGTATTCTGAAAGGTTCGTTCGCACAGGCCAAGTCGGCAGCAGTTTTTGCAAGAACGAAGCAGGTCGGCGAGGTACGCGTCGGCATCCTCACCGGTGAGGACCTTGGCGGCGTCGCGGTCCAAGTTGCGGCGGGCCGTGGCCATCTTGTAAAGCAAATGGGGGGGGCTCTTGGCGCCGGCGGTCGGGTTCGAAGCAGACGCAGAAGAAGTCAAGCAGTGCGGGGGGCACCATACCTCGATGTTTTTGAGCGTCCAAGCCTTGACGTCCCACTCTCGCTGGGGCACGCCGCGGACGTCGTCGTCGATGAAGAGACCCTCGGTGGTGAGGCGCAGAACGAGGCCGTCGGTGACGGAGCCGACGCCGGAAAGGAGCTGACTGGCAGGCGTCTTGGCGAATTGGTTCATGAAAAGGTAGACGGCCTGGATGACAATCTTGTCGGGATCCTTCGTGGAATAAGGACCGCGCTCCGACGGCGGAGGCGTCGTGCGGGCCGTCGTGTGCGAGGGAGCCCAGGACGCCTCGGAGCCGCCCATTGACGACTCGGAGCGTCCCCTTCGCGCGCTCGTCGGGCGGTCGTACGGCCTGAAGGAGTGGGCGTCGTCGTCGGTGCTCACGTACGTCTTGGCCGTCGGTGCCGGGGGCTTTCCGGGACTCGGCGGATTCCTCGACGGCGAGGAGGCGGCCGAGTGGGAGGAGGAGGCGGCGGCGGGCCGTCCGTTGGGCCACATGCTGGTCTTTTCGCCGACGGCCGAGTAGGCGTAGGAGCTGCCGACACGATTCGCACTCCTCGCGCCCGCCGCCGCCGCCTCTGCCCTCGTCCTCTCCTCCGCCGCCGCCCTCTCCTTTTCGCGCGCCGCCTTTTCCTCGGCCTCCCTCTTCTTCTGCTCGGCCTCCTTTTCTCTCCGCTCCCGCTCCTTTTCTCTCTCGGCTCTCTCGGATGCTTCCTTGGCGCGGAGCTCTGCCAGTCGCTTGGCCGCCTCGTCGCGTCGTTTCTGCTCCGTCTCCTTCGCCTTGCGCTCCTCTTCCTTCCTTCTCGTCTCCTCGCGCGCCTTCTCCCAGGATCCCTTGCTCGCGGGTTCCGGCTGCGGAGTCGACCGTTGATTCCACGCCGCCTTGGGCTTCTCCGGCTGAGGCGGGGGCGGC
Source organism: Drechmeria coniospora (assembly GCF_001625195.1). Classification (NCBI taxonomy): domain Eukaryota; kingdom Fungi; phylum Ascomycota; class Sordariomycetes; order Hypocreales; family Ophiocordycipitaceae; genus Drechmeria; species Drechmeria coniospora. Next base: position 607,718 of record NC_054390.1, on the reverse strand, counting down.
GCGGGGTTTCCTCTTGGCGGAGGAGCAGGACCGCTGCCGTGTGAGGGGGGAGGGGGGGCGTCGGCATTCGGGGGAGGCGTCGAAGTGGACGAGCCGAAGCCTCCCGGGCCTGCGCCGGATGACGCCGACGTGCCGTGCGACGGCGGGGCGTCGTTTTGCGTCCGTCCCAAGGCCCAGGCTCCGAAGCCGACGCCGAGGACGAGCAGGGTGATGCCCATGTTGCCCATGCCCTGGAAGCTATCCCACCAGGCTCGAAAGGCCGGAGCCATGGTCTGGAAGAGGGCAACGAGGATGAGGGCCGAGGCGAAGCCGGCGGCAAAGCTGTTGACGCTGGGCTGCAACGACGGCAGGTAGAGGAAGCCCGAGCCGGCCGAATGCTCGGGGATGACGAAGATGTCATACTTGCCAGGCGGCAAGCCCGACGACTTGGGCGTCTCGCCGTGCGGCGGAGGCGGCGGAGGTGCACCCATGACGACCTTTCGAGGGCCGAAGAGGTGCTGGGTGCCTATGCGTTGAGGAGCTCGGAACGGATGGCAGCTCGGTCGAATCGCCTTCGTCTAGGGGGACACGGAAAATGCCATGGGACGTCGAGAAGAAGACTCCTGTTCAGGGTCAGAAGCTGACGGACGGTTCGGACAAGACGGAGGCTCACCGAGATGGAGCTCCAGGTGCGTGGCAAAGGATCAGGGCAACGACGGGCTCGAAGAAAACAAAGGGGCAGAGGGCAAAGGACGGTGACGAATGAAGAAGCTGCTGCGATGAAGGCAACACGGACGCCAAGAGCGATGGAAAAGTTGTCGATGCCGCAGCACGGAGAGAGGTTAGCAGAGACGATGAGGTTGTGAAAGGGGACGATGAGGTTGTGAAAGGGGAGGCGAGATTTGATTTTGATTTTGCCAGAGAAGAAGTGGCGAGGTGGGAAGGACGAGGGTTGTTTACCCAAGCCTGCCATGGCAGCACAGCACAGCACAGCACAGCACAGCACAGCACAGCACAGCACAAGCAGAGGCATAGGCTAACAGGGGCCCAAAAAAAAGTCGCGGGGGGTCAAGATGCACCAAAAGGGCCAGGCTCGATCAGCGCGGAGGCGGGGCGCCAGCAGGGTCTCTAGCGGGACCTAAGCGCTGTACTTACAGGCTGTACAGTGTACTGCAAGTTAGTAGGTACCGGGGCCACTAGCCGGGCCACTAGCGGGCTTCTAGCTGGGCCTGTGGGAGTGTGTTTGGGTGATGTTTGGGCGAGTTGTAGGGGCGGCGGATGCGCTGAATCCTCGCGTCTCGAGGCTTCGATGGCTGCTGGACGTTGTTTCGGATCGGCCTCATGGTCACGATGAAATGAACGGCAACCTCTCCTTCACCATCCCATGCGAGTGCTCGGTGCAAAATCATCATCGAGGGGACCAATGAGTGAACTCATCACCCGTCACACCATGGGCACATTCGCATCCACGCAGACGCCCAATCATGGGCCGTCACGAATCACGGCGACGATGCTGCTGCTTGCTTCTGCCGTCGCCTCACCGTCGCCGCGTGCAGAAACTCCACAGCAGGCGAGCATCCCGGCAACGCGACGACGGACGAATCGCACTCCTCGCCGAGCTCGCGCCCTGGTCCAGGAGCTTGCTGTGCGAGCACGAGTGCATCAGCAGCCGCCGTGCGAGGAGACGAGACGAGAGAAGGGGACAGGGGCCGGGGGGGCAGAAGGAGGAAGTGGGAAATGGACGTTTCTCGAAGTGGGAAATGGACGTTTCTCCCGACCTATGACGACAAAGACATGAGGGATCTTGAACCCTGAAGCGTTGTCGATGGCAGCCAACCAAGCAATATTAAATAATGCTCCGTGTCGTGAGCACTGTTTGCATGTTTGCACGTTATTGCCGTCGGCCTGGGATGGTCTCCATTCAGGCTCTGTTGCCGGGACAACCCTCGCGAGATGAAATCCACAGTGGACTGGCAGCCCCGCCAGATGCGAGTTGGGCCTCACGCACCAGCTCTGCACCATCCAAATGCATGCACAAGTTGAAATGTACTTGGTTGAGTAAGTGCAACTACAAATATTTGCAGTTACTACTCCGTACACTGTAGAGTAAATTCATGGACTTGCTGGTTGCGCCGCGAAGGGGGCATGAGCGGCATTAGAACTTGGTTGAACTGACTGGGACGGCATCACCTTTGGATGTCGAGGGTGGCCGACGCTGCTCGTCACGCCGAGATGACCTCGACAAGACTGACGTCGAGCAATACGAGCAGGCTGACGACTCCATTCCATGGCGAGATTGGGACGAATACTGTAGATGCCACGGAGTACAGGTAGAGATGTATGTAGATGTGCATGCATGCATTTATACGCATATATTTTATCAAGTTGTATGTGCTTGAATACAGGAACATGTAGAGAATATATTTAGTATAGAACTGGTAGAGAATATATTCAGCATAGAACTGGTAGAGAATATATTCAGCATAGAACTGGTAGAGAATATATTCAGCATAGAACTGGTAGAGAATATATTTAGCATAGAACTGGTAGAGAATATATTTAGCATAGAACTGGTAGAGAATATATTTCGTATACTGTAGAACAGGCGCACAACTAATATACCGTGTTTGTCATCTTTCCGCTGCAATATCATTGTGCAACTGCATACTCGCCCCTGTAATTACAGGTACTGGGCAACGTTGATGTCACGGGAGCGAGGGGCACGCTCATCCTCGCCCAGCTCAACGCTCAAGCTGCTCGAAACAGGACAGCTTCTCGCCGCCGTTCAAATGTATGCATTTCCCATCAACTCGTATGCATGTCAAATGTATGCATTTCCCATCAACTCGTATCCATGTCAAATGTATGCATTTCCCATCAACTCGTATCCATGTCAAAAGCCAAACTCGCATGCTAATGGTCCACTCCCAGCACGACAAGAAACATCTCGCAGAGCCAAGCGACGGCGTCGACGAGCGTCCGCGCCACCCACGTCCACCAGATGACCACCTGAAAGGACAGCAGCACCCATCTCAGCGCGGCCTCGGCGGCGGCGAGTCACATCCTCTTGACGCGGTCGTTGGCCACGCGGAGCTTGCCGTCGACGCGCGTCACGTCCTGGTCCAGGCGGTCGAGCATCTCGCCGTGGGCCTCGACCTCCTCGTTGATCTTGAGCCCCATCTCCTTCTGGCGCCGGATGATGGCGGCGAGCTGCTCCACCTGCTCGTCCTGCGCCTCCATCTCGCGCCTCTGCAGCATCAGGATGCCCTGGTTGTCGAGCTCCCGCGTCTCGTCCGTCTCCGCCGGCGGCGCGCCGAGCACGCGACCGCCCGGCTTGCACCCGCGGCCCGGCAGACCCGTCTTCTCGGCCGCACACGACGAGCCCTGGCCGCGGCGGTCGGCGTCGGACGACGGCGGGCTCGCCATGTCGCTCGCCAGCTTTTCCAGACCGTTGCGCTCCATGCGAGCCGAGGAGACGAGGTCCCGTCGCCGTCGCAGCTCTCCGTCGCCGAGCCGTTTCGACTCCTGCACCTTGCGCAGGCCGTCGGCGAGGGCGGCGATGACGTTGCCGGCCTTGACGAGCGCCCGCTTCGCCGACGCGCCGGCCTCGGCCGCGGCGGTGCCGTCGCCCGCGTGCGACGCTCCGTCCCTTCTGGAGAGGCACTGGCGAGCCTCGTGGAGGCACTGCTTCAGCTCGCGGTGCATGTCGAGCCAGGTGCCCGGGTCCGCCGCCCCGGCCGCCGCGTTCACCGCCATGCCGGCGGCCGACGCGGCCGAGTTGTTGGCGCTCGCGCTCGGCAGGCCGAGGAAGGCTCTCCAGGCGGCCGTGTCCCGCCATCGACGGTCGGGCGTCTCGGCGATGGTCCGGAGGTAGGTCTCGAGGCTCGTCTGCCGATGCCTCGTGAGCTCGGCCGAGTTGACCGTCGACTTGAGCCAGTGCTTGGCCGGAAGCGGCGCCGGGGGCGGCGCGCCGACGAGCTCGACGAGGGTGCCATGGAGCTGGGAAAAGTCCGAGTATCGCTTCTGCACGACGTACGACCGGAGCGGGAGGCGGAGCGTGATGTTGTAGAGGGTAAAGGGCTTGGAGGAGCCTTCGTCCGAGACGCTCGTCGAGGGGATGGCGATTTCGGGCGGCGGTGCCATGTCCGCCGGTCCTCGAGCCGTGCGTTTATGCGCCTGGGGGTGAAGCGGCACGGCTGCTGCCTGCTGTTGGCCCGAGTATGGGACCGTCCGTCTCCGTCCGTGGCGAGGATGGGTGTCAAGGACGACGGCGTTGGGTTTGGGAGCATCCGACGATGATGCAAGTTACGGATGCGTACAGTATGCTCACTGCCGCGCTGCGAGGTGGAGTCGGTCGTGTCGTGTGACGGCGTGAGGATGACGAGAAGTGATGATGCATCCTGCAAGCATTTGGCGTCGTCCATGAGGACAGGCGTTGTCCATTAGTACAGTACAAAGTAAGTACTAGTAAGTACAGTACTAGTAAGTACAGTACAAAGTATTTGGCATCCGGTACACAGGTCATGGTCCACCCGATGTACCTTGTGAGTACATGTACTCCGTCCAAGGGAACATGCATGTACTACTTGCTTGCTTATAGTCGTCGTGTTGGTTATCGGGTTGGGCTTTAGCGCCTGTATACATATACGTGCACATTACGGAGTACAAGTACCTACATGTACTTTTTCCTTTGGTACTCCGTAGGACTGGTAGGCACTTTAAAGTACAGGAGCTTGTACCTACGAGCCTACAAGCACATGCCTCCAATCTGTATGGCAGCACTGTGCATTTCATGTACAGTACTTGTATGCGAGTACAGGAAATACTTGTTTTTACAGTACCTAGAGTATACACCTCCCGAGTACACCCAAGTATGCCCAAGTACAAGAAATACTTGTTATTACAGTGCCTAGAATGTGCACCTCCGGAGTACTCACCCACGCAGTACTGCCGTGCCATGTACTCTGTACAATGCCTGCACTCGAACATGCACACATGTACTCCGTACTCAACAAGTATCAACGCTCTGCAACTATGAATCCATCTGGATATTGATATAGAAGCTGAGCAGAGTGCCGAGTAATGCGGCTGCCGTGATCCGTAACCCTCATTCTTCCTCTGGATTGGTCAAGGTGCCAGTGACGCGAGGTCCCTCACCTGGTCCCCTACTACTAGGTAGTGATGAATACTAGCAAGTACAGTACTGTACCTGCAATACGGGTACAGATTACTCCGTACTCCGTACTTACATTGTACAATCACTTGACAAAAATAACGGTTCAGTTTTGGTGGCGCTGCTCCTACAAATTGAATCGACATTTTTGCCACCCCACTGTACATGCTGTACTCCGTACGGAGTAATCTGTACCCGTATTGCAGGTACAGTATTCCTAGCACGTGGGAGCCCATCGACAACTGCTGCCGCCCTCGGCCGACGAAAACGACGGCCGCCTACCTCTACGACGTGCTGCTGCATCTCCGGCATCGACAGTCCGCCCATGCTCCCACAAAGAAAAGAGTGCATGCGCAACACGGCCATGTCGTGGTCGGTAGGGAGAAATCACCCATCCAAGGCGACCGGGGCTCGGCCACCGGTGCTCGGCCACCGGTGCTCTTCATGCCCGAGTGGCCGTTCATGGCTGCTGATGAATGTCCACCCTGCACAGACACCTGCTACCCGTCTAGGACGAAGCAACGTCTCTTTCTCATGCTCGGCACGTGGCGGCCGGGCCATCGTCCTCGAAGCTTACCAGCTATACGCTACTGCTACTCCCCGACTGCCCGTGCGTTTCAAGGTCGAGGTCCCGGAAACATGCCTTTGCTCGCCATCATGAGTCGCGGCGTAGCCCGTCACGCGTCACGCCCTCCTGCAGCCGTGCAGACATCGGCACCATTCTCCGGTCGCCGTCCCCATCCATGTTCGTTTTGTGCCCATCAGCATCGGCCGCTCGCCTCGCTCAGAACGTCTCCTGGTCGTCGACGGCCTCGCCCTCCTCGGGAATCTCGAAACCTTCCTCGGTCGAGTAGAGGATCGTCTGGATCGACTTGACGAGGCCATCCTCCTGCTTCTCGAGCTCCGGATCCTCGTCGACGGCCTGCTGCACGAGGAGCTCTATGTCTCGGAGCTTGCTGAAGTAAAAGTCCCGTTCGCGCTCGAGGCCGCCCACCGTGTCCTTGAGCGTCGCGTTTTCCTGCTGCAGCGCCGCCGTGCCGGGACCGGCGGCTTTGGCGACGCGCGGGGCGGCCCCCGACGGCGTCGTGCCTACCCTACGGGCACCGCCGACGGCGATGGGGGCCTTGGTGTTGCTCGGGAGGGCGCCCCCCTTTCTGCGGGCGACGGCGTCGTAGTCGTGGTCGGGGAAGTTGAGGTCCCAGAACTTCTTGGTCCACTGGAGAAACTCGAGATTGTCCTGCATCTTGCACTTGATGAGGGCCTCGACCGGAATCGGCTTTTCGATCTGATGCTTGGTGAAGATGTCTGCCACCGTCAGCCGTCACGCGTTCGATCCGGCGGTGGACGAGCCGCGTCCGTACGTACTCTGGAGAACCTTGAAATTTTGCACGTACGACCACTCGCCGTTTGCGTTGAACTTGACCTTGGACATGGGCACGTCCATGTATATGCTGTCAAACACCTGGCAAAGGGCGGCACTGCTCCTCGTCAGATCCACTGGCACGCCGGCACCGTCTCACCGTCACGGCCGGCGCGCCGCCTGGTGCGGGGGAGGGGTAATCGACTCACCCCGTGCCGCATTGCTCAACCTTTGTGATGTTCAGCTGGAGGAGGCTGTTGAGCCATTGCACGAGTTCTTGCCTGCCGTCATGCCTGTCAGAGCGACCCGTGCGCGGCCTTGTGAGATGCACGAACCTCGACTCGCCCATCTTGTCTTGATGGCTTCGTGACTCGGACGGACGGACGCGGAGAAGATGCTGCTGACGACGGCCGTCCCGACGATGCAGCGGCGCGATGTCGATGTTGACGAATGCGGTAGAGGTAGTGCAAAGGATGCAAAGAATCGGGTGCCAAAAACAGCGGGTATCGAGAATGGGATGAAGAAAGGGTCAAGTTTGGCAGAGGCGAGGCAGCGATGGGCGACGAAAAGGGAGCCGGCGAAATTAATCACCAGCTAATAATTAGCTGGTCGTTCTGTGCCTGGGACGGTAGCAATTATTATTATTAGCATGGTCAAGTACTGTACACTCAGTAATTACTTAAGTATTAATACTGTATTTATTGCTGCGGCGCCTGCTTGGCAGCTGGTCGTCCAATCAACCAAACGGCGGGGTACAGTGGACGGCAAAACTACGGGATTACTGCGCTGGAAATAATAAGTAATTACTTACTCGAGTTGTATTAGTACAATGTGCAACTACGACTACAAATAATTATTTACTGTAGTTGTACAGTACGGAGCACAGTATTTCCATGTATCTCCGTAAAGAACGTGCTGTACTATGTACTCCGTATGGGGCAAGTACTTGCAGCAAATACAAGTACATCTACTCCGTACAGTGCTCCGTACAGTGCCCCGTACAGTGCTCCGTATTGGCAAAAAATGGGGCGAGGGCCCTTGCGGCAGTATTCTCACCGCCAGAAATTGTAAACGATCATTTTCGAGCTCTGCTGGACGACCAACTTCATCGTGCCCGACACTCTGATACGGGACATTGGACACCGCCGACGACGTGGCCATCTCATAAAAATGGCGCCGCAGAAGAGGAAGCCGACCGACGACTTTGTCTACACCCTCTCCGACACCGAGGATGTCCCTGTCGAGCTGCTCGAGGAGGAAGCCCTCGCCGCCCAGCCGGCCAAGAAAAAAGTCAAGACCGACAAAAAGGCCAAGACGGCCAAGTTAGCGGCGAAGCAAGGTGTGCAGAACTCTGCAGGAGACGAGGCCGAAGAGGCCCGAGAGGATGCTGGAGGTGTTTGGGGCCGCAAGGACGACGACGACGGTGCCATGGATTCCGAGTTTGAGTTTCTCGTCGACGACGACGGATCCGGTGACGAAGATTTCGCCGGCTGGGGCTTCGAAGGTGCCAAGCAAAAAATGTTTGCCGTCAGCAAAGGCGTCGACATTGACGACATCATTCGGAGACGAAGGGAGAGTAAGAAAAACGGCGACGGCAAGACATCCGACGACCAAGACGGCGCCGCCCCGGAAGAGCAAGAGGAAATCGACCTGGACGACGATGACGACGAGGTTCTCGCCGACGACGCCTTTGGAATGAACGCCGAGTCGGACGACGAAGGATCCGACGAGGGTGGGGACGAGGACGACGATGACGAGGGCGACGAGGACGACGAGCCAGCATCCGACGACGACTCGGTGGCGACGCCCGTCGGCCATCCCGACGACGACGACATGTCCGAGGCGAGCGGCGACGAGGAAGACGCCGAAGAGCAGGCGAGGCAGGAGGCCTTCTTCGCGCCCGAGGAAAAGCAGGCGGCCGGCAGCCAGACGGATGCGTCATCGTTCATGGCCCTGTCCCTGTCGCGCCCCATCCTTCGCGGCCTCGCCGCCGTCGGCTTCTCCAAGCCGACGCCCATCCAGTCCAAGTCGATACCGATTGCGCTCATGGGCAAGGACGTCGTCGGCGGTGCCGTCACGGGCTCCGGCAAGACGGGCGCCTTTATGATTCCCATCCTCGAGCGACTGCTGTACCGGCCGAACAAGATGCCGACCACGCGGGTCGTCGTGCTCACGCCGACGCGAGAGCTCGCCATGCAGTGCTTCGCCGTGTCGACCAAGCTCGCGTCCCACACGGACATTAAATTTTCCATGGCCGTCGGTGGCCTGAGCCTGAAGGCGCAGGAGGCGGAGCTCCGACGACGGCCGGACGTGGTGATTGCGACGCCCGGTCGGTTCATCGATCACATGCGAAACTCGGCCGGCTTCAACCTCGACACGGTCGAGATCCTCGTGCTCGACGAGGCCGATCGCATGCTCGAGGATGGCTTCGCCGACGAGCTCAACGAGATCCTCACGACGCTGCCCAAGTCGCGCCAGACGATGCTCTTCTCCGCCACCATGACGTCGACGGTCGACCGGCTCATCCGCGTCGGCATGAACAAGCCGGTCCGCGTCATGGTGGACTCGAAGAAGAAGACGGTCGGCACGCTGGTGCAGGAGTTTGTCCGGCTGCGGCCCGGGCGGGAGGAGAAGCGCATGGGCTACCTCGCCCACCTCTGCAAGACGCTCTACACCGAGAGGGTCATCATCTTTTTCCGCCAAAAGAAGGAGGCGCACCGGGCGCGCGTCGTCTTTGGCCTGCTCGACCTCTCGTGCGCCGAGCTGCACGGCTCCATGAACCAGACACAGGTACGTCGACCCACTCGTTGCCCGAGGGCGAGGACGACGACGACGGCGAAGGCGGCCGACTGACCTGATGCGTAGCGTATCGAGAGCGTCGAGTCCTTCCGAGACGGCAAGGTGTCGTACCTGCTCGCCACGGACCTCGCCTCCCGTGGTCTCGACATCAAGGGCGTCGACACGGTCATCAACTACGAGGCGCCGCAGTCGCTCGAAATCTACGTGCACCGAGTCGGCCGCACGGCGCGTGCCGGCCGCAAGGGCGTCGCCGTGACGCTCGCGGCGGAGAACGACCGAAAGGTGGTCAAGGCGGCCGTGAGGGCCGGCAAGGCGCAGGGAGCCAAGATTGTGAGCCGAGTCATCGCGCCGGCCGACGCCGACAGGTGGGCGGACGAGGTGGAGGGCATGGCCGACGAGATTGAGGAGATTATGCAGCAGGAAAAGGAGGAGAAGCAGCTGGCCAACGCCGAGATGGTGCTCAGGAAGGGCGAGAACATGATGGAGCATGAGGCCGAGATCAAGGGGCGGCCCCGGCGCACCTGGTTCGAGACGGCGCACGACAAGGCCAAGGCGAAGCAGGCGGGCAAGGACGAGCTCAACGGCATGCGCGAGTCGATGAAGAAGAAGGCCGGCGGCAAGCTGAGCAACAAGGACAAGAAGCGGCTCGACGCCAAGGCGGCGCGGACCATTGACGGCGGCCTGTGGAAGAAGGGCAAGGGAGACGCGGCGGCGGCGGCGGCCAAGGGCAAGGGCAAGAAGACGGCTCGATCGGCGCCCGGGGCGAAGGGGACGAAGGGAACGAAAGGGACAAAGGGGAGGCGGTGACGACGAGAGTCGGCCCCGTACGAGCACAAGTAGGGATCCATGGTGGCATGGAGCTGTAGATGTTGGCATTCATGCAAGGAAACGCAGCTAACGTACTGCAAGTACAGCTTTTGGCCACGGGGACTTGCGGCGCCGGTTCCGCAACGACCAGAGGACGATGCCAGTATACAAACTTTTTTATCATACTATGCTGATGCGTGCTGGGGAGAATATACATTCACGCTTCGTCTACCGAGTAGGGCATACCGGTTACGTTTTGAAGCCATTTGGCACTATTGCTGTGCCGTCGTACTCGGTCGAGCTCTCAGTATTATCAATATATTCGGAGTAACTTTGGAGTGCGGAATGTCACAGAACCTCACGGAACCTCACGGAACCTCACAGGACCTCACGGAACCTTACAGAACCTCACGTGTCCGTGGCAGATGCCACATGGAGGCATCAGGCGCACAACGTGCAGATACGTACCGTACGCAGACCCCCAGTAGATGTACATTTTGGTGTTCTGCGTACATGTACATGTACTCGCCCAAGCCCGGATTAGGTGTGATGCAATTCAAATAGATACTGCTTACGGCGTTCAGTTCAGCACATGCAGGTCAGAGCAACAAGTACAGACTACAGTATAACTTGATATTAATACTACTACTCCGTACTGTAAGGGTACGTTTTGGCATGATTGTCGGTACAAGTAAGTACCAGTAAGCACAGTACTTGGTAGGTGTAAGTAGAGGTAATTAAGCTGGTATTAATACTTAAATTCGGAGTACTGAATTGGGTACTTGCATGCCAACTTACTTGCCATGTACATGTACTCCCTACAAACCTACCCGTCGTAGACTTGTAGTACAGGTACTTCCCTGCAAGTATTCATACCTAGACCTAGCTTCTTGGTAGAATCAGGTACCACGACAGGGGACTCGTCATGCTCTTCAGCAACTCCGTCCTTGGATCATCCCTCACCTTCATCTCTCATCTGCTCCAACCGAAGCCAGCAGACGGATTGCCAAAGTCACGGGCCTCAACTGGCCAGGACGGCAGGCAGGGCGCAGCATCCATCCCGCCGCGTCAGGTGCCTGCATCAGCGACGCATGCCGCATGAGCCTCCGAGGTCAGTTCCGAGCATCTCGCTGACGTGACGTCGCTAGGCAGGCAGGCGTCGGAACCGTTCCTCGCAGCGGTTCCCGCCCATTAGCGCTCGTCTCTTCAGGGCTCTCCCCAGGGCTCTCCCCAGGGCTCTCCCCAGGGCTCTCCCCGCCTCTCCAGGGCTTCTCTCCAGGGCACCTCTCCAGGGCACACCCCTCCAATGCTCGGCGGGCTCGCCATGGACAACTCGCTCCAATCCATGCCAATTCACCACCATCCACCCAAAGTTGAATACATAACAAAACTGGACAACGACGCACCCTTTCCTCGCCGCCATCGCCATCCTGGCTCTCTTCCCCTTCCGCAGACTCTTCGGTCGCCTTTCCACACGTCGCCGTACGGACACACGTGCTCGCCATCCGCATTGCTGGCATCGGGTTCTGCTCCCCCGGGTCCTAGAGGGCCATCGTCACCGCTCTCTCGCCTCCCCGCTCGACACGCTTTCTCGCCTCTCCCGCAGCTTCCGCAGGGTCCAGTCGGCCGTCCACGGCTTCCTCTCGGGACGCCAGCGCAGGCGCGCCGAAAGGGCCCGACTCGTCGACCTCGTCGCGAGCCGTCCCGGGCGGCTCATGCTCGACCCGCCCTCGCCGCTGCCGAGACTGGCGGACGAGGATGCGAGGGGCGACCGAGGCGGCCAACACAGCATGCGCGTGCCGGCGAGGGACGGCAACGATGGCTCGCCGCAGGACGACGGCGAGAAGGTCGAGAAGGGGTCGAGAAGACGCAGGCTGGCGGCCATGGCCGGTAGCCTCTACCGCTCCGGCCAGCTGGCCGTGACGGACATCAAGGACTCGTACGCGCAGTCGAGGGCCAGGGCGGCGCTGGATCCCATGCAGGAGAGCACGCACATACCGGGCGCCTTCCCCGACGTGGCCATCACGTCGCAGGGAGACGAGCAGATGATCCTCTTTCCCTCGTACGCGAAGCGCCACGTCCCCAAGGATTGGGCCCGGGTGCCGGCCGCCGCCCAGCAGTCGACGCCGGCCGACGACGACTACTGGCGGCAGGAGTGGGAGAAGAACGAGGACAGCAAGGCCATCGTCGACGTCGACGTCCGCGGCTGGATATACAGCCCGAGCACGGGGCCCTTGACGAAGCGGAACCGGATCCTCCTCGGCCTCGCCCGCCAGCTCAGCGGCATACCGTCCTCCTCCCGGCCGGACCAGGCCTACGCGACCGACGACCGTCACCAGGGGCGCGACGAGCTGCGCGAGCAGGAAAGGATTACCCAGGAAGCGGCCGCCATCGAGCGCAGGGGCCGGGAGGAGAAGCGCATCGCCTACGGCGGCGGATACAGCGAGCCGTCGCCGGGGACGGCCGGCCCGGGGGTCGAGCTGGTGCCCCCGCGTCCGGCTCAGCGCGCGAGCCGGACGCCCGACTCGATGCCCGGCAGCCCGATGAGGCAGCCGTCGCAGGCCAACGAGCTCTCGGAGCAGGAGCTGGCGGCGGCCAACGCCAACCTCATGGCCCGCGTGGCGCCCTTCATGACGAACCCGCTGGTGGCCCTGCCCATCACCATCTTCTTCTACAACAACGCCAAGTCGCAGTCGCGGACGGTGCTGACCAACGACGCCGGCCACTTCATGGTGCGCGCGCCGCTCGACTTTGTGCCGACCAACGTCCGCGTCCTGGCCAACGAGAGGCTCTCGGCGACGCAGGAGATTCACGTCACCGAGCCGCGCGGCGTCAGCCTCATCACCGACATCGACGACACCATCAAGCACTCCAACATCTCGGGCGGCGCGCGCGAAATCTTCCGCAACACCTTTGTCCGCGACCTCGACGGCCTCACCGTCGACGGCGTGAGGGAGTGGTACGGCCGGATGCACGAGCTCGGCGTCTGCTTCCACTACTGCTCCAACAGCCCCTGGCAGCTCTTCCCCGTGCTCGCGAGCTTCTTCAAGCTCGGCCGCCTCCCGCCCGGCTCGCTGCACCTGAAGCAGTACTCGGGCATGCTGCAGGGCATCTTCGAGCCCGTGGCCGAGCGGAAGAAGTCGACGCTCAACCGGCTCATGACCGACTTTGCCGAGCGCCGCTTCATCCTCGTCGGCGACAGCGGCGAGGCCGACCTCGAGGTCTACACCGACCTCGTCCTGGCGAACCCGGGAAGGATCCTCGCCGTCTTCATCCGCGACGTCACGACGCCCGAGACGACGGGCTACTTTGACTCCTCCTTTGCGCTGCGCCAAAAGACGTCGAGCCTGACGCTCGCCGGCGACGGGAGCGGCGCGACTCGACAGAACTCGGCGCCGGCCGTGTCGTCGACGGGGCCGCTGATGGGCACGCTGATCGACCTCTCGGCCGAGCCGGAAGAGGCAAAGCTCGACGATTCCGCCGCGCTCGAGCAGGTGAAGAGGCGGAACCAGCACCCGGGCATACGTTCCAGCGCCAGCGCGGGCCATCTGGGGGGCACCAAGGCCGCCCCTCCGCCTCGGCCGACGAAACCGGTTGCGCTGAGAAGTCGAGGGTCCAACGCGGAGATGACGAAGAGCGTTGGTTCCGGACCGTCGGCGCCGCCTCCGCCGCCGCCGCGCCGGAAGCCGGTGGGAGGAGGAGGGCTGTTGCATCCGCACTCCCAAGCACCGAGCCCGTCGAAGCAGACGAGAAAGGCTGAGGCAGACGACCGCCCGCCGCCGCCGCTGCCCCGACGTCCCGCGGAGCAAGCTCACCGGAGCGCGAGCCCGCGCGGGTACCCCAACGACCGTGGCCCGACGTCAAAGACGAACTCGGACGTGGAACTTGACGGCCCGTCGCCGGCTCCGTTCCCGGGGCGCATCGACCACCGGACCACCTCCAAGTCGGGCGTCTCGTCGCCCTCGAGCGCGGGATCGCCTACGCTCGGACCGCAGGTGGTGAACAAGAAGCTCGAGCTTTGGCGCGGGCGGCTCGCGCGGGCCGAGGAGATTCTCGACAAGCAGGGCGTCGCCCTCTACACCTGGCGCAAGGGTCAAGACGTCGAGGCCGAGGCGGTTGGCATCGTGAGACGCGCCATGGAGGAGATGGAGCGGGACGAGAAGCAGGGGAGGCAAGGGTCGTAGGAGAGGTGCGCAAGTGGCGCCGAGGAGCGGGACGAGAAGCAGGGGAGGCAAGGGTCGTAGGAGAGGTGCGCAAATGGCGCCGAAGATCTGAACCCTGTCACCACGTGGGAGGCATAATGACGGGAGCGGCCACAGAGCACAGGCTTATTCGCAGGGTTTACTTAAACGTCGTATACTTGAAGCGATTCTTGCCAGCCAGGCTGTCTTAACACCAGAGCGGGACAAGAACAAGAATGACAAGCATCATGCCAATGGCATGCGCTATACGGTTTGCTTTAACCATTGTATACTTGAAGCGAGCGATACATGTATATGGAATATATTCTTGCCGCCAGGCTGTCTCAACACCAGAGCGGGACAAGAACAAGAATGACAAGCATCGTGCCAATGGCATCTAGAGGGCACTCGGGCAGCAGGGACGACGAGTGAAGGAGCAAGCGATTGGCGTCCAGGGAATCATATGATTCAAGGTGACGTGTGGACAAAGGTAGGCGTCGACTGTCTCCTGTTCATGCGGGTTGCCGGTGGCAAGGCTCTCGAAGACTTGCACAATTGCTCAAGAAAGGCCTAGGAGCGATTGGACCATATTGTTCTATTTGTCGTCGTATTTTTGTTGTCGTCATCAAGAGGCGGCGTTGTCCAGAATGTTCTCAACGTCACATGGACGACAAGGGCGAATCTCTCGCCGTCATCTGTTCACCCCCGTAGCAGGGGGCAGGCAATGCACGGGACAGTGGTGCGGCGGAAGATGCTATTGTTGTCAAAGGCCGGAACGCGAAACATGCAACGGCGCCGTCACGCACGAATACAGCGCACGAGTGCTTTTCAGGCCAAGGTTTTGTTTGTTCGTCATGAGGCCGCCATCGCATCATCCCATCACACGGCTTCTTGTCGCCGTTGCGGCCATTTCATTCACAGCACCACGGCTTCCGTGTCGTTTGGCGAATAAAGTAAAATATCACAAAGTATAATGGCGCGCAGGTGAAGGCCGGTGGTTGATGGAAGCAGCTGTCGTGACGTGAGCCGGGCCGCAGGGATGCGCATGATTCAGCAGAGCATAATATATCCGATGGGGAGATTCGACTTACCTTGGAGCTTATTACGGCATGCATGCGTAATAGGTTTGAAATACTTGCCGCTATGTTGCCAGCCCGATGTTGATGCTCGTCGTCCCTGCATTGGCCTGCATCGTGAAGTTTCTGGCGGTGAAGCCTTTTGCGTACTTTTTCACTGTACTCTGCACATGGTGCGAATATCTTGAGCTTGTACGGAGTACATAGAGTAGATACAGCCAAGAATACAAGTGCACGTACTGTGCGAGCACTGTACGCACCTACTCGGCTCGCAAGGAAGGAGTGGCCCAAAAGCCTCCTTCCCGACCTGCCTCACGGCGCCCGGGAAGGAAAGAGTCTCCCGGACGGCTCTCCTCCGCTCCTGCCCTCTCCCCCCTCCCCCCTCCCCCCTATCATGGCCAACCGTCTCCCGCAACGCATTGTAGATTTTTTCTTGCTCAAACCGAGACGACGACCCATGATTGATGTCGGCGGCGACCCAGCACAGACGAGGTCATGCTTCATCGACGTCGGTCGGTCCCGGAGGCCGCCCCTGAGACCTCGGACGCTGGTCGCATCCGTGGCATCTGGACCGCACGCCCTTCCCAGCCCCTTGCTTCAAGAGAAGAGAGGCAAGGGAATGATGAAGGTTGACGGATCTCAGTCGACAAGCAGAGAGCCAACGACACTTGGGAGTTTGGTTGTTGTGTCTGCCCATGATTCGTTTCGTTCACGGCGCCGCCGTCCCTTTTCCAAATCGTCGTGTGACTTTGCCTCCTGCGAGAGCGGCAAGGGCTCGTCTTCCGACTCAAGTCCGGTCGTCCCGTCCATGTCTGCCAGGTCTATCTGCGAGCTCTCATGATTCGCCTCGAGCGCGACATGGCCGGGGGCCAAGGATGCTCGGGCCTTGCGTTGGCGCGCCTTCGGAACCAAAAGTCAACTCTATTGACGCGCAAAACTCATGCACCATGGCGGGCTACGAAACGCCGCGTGCTCATCGGTTGCTGTCCGGACGAATACGACAGGCCGCCTTGTCCCGCCATGTTCCATGGATGCCGAGGGCCTTTCGGGACCAGCGATGGGACCAGGGACGGATCGCAGAGGATGGGAATCATCACGGCACGCTTCCACCGACTCGACGACACCGCCAAGCTGCCGATAAGCGACGATGGGTAACAAGTCGTCCAGCGTGCCCTCGATTCGGCATTGCCTTGCCTCCATCTGCGAGGGCCGCGTCGGCTGCGTCGGCGTCCCCGCAGACCCGACGTACAAGGATGCTTGGGTCAGGACGTACAACCTCGAATTCCCAGTGACGCCCCTGGCGGTGTTCAGACCGACGAGCGCCGAAGAGGTCGCGGCCGCCGTTCGGTGCGCCATCGTGCGCGGGGTGGGCGTCCAGGCCAGGTCGGGCGGGCACTCGTACGGGTACGCTCGCGGCCCGCTGCCGACTCTCGACGGAGCTGACGGATGGACGGTTTGACGGCAGAAACCACGGACTCGGCGGATCGAGCAACGCGCTCGTCATCGACCTCGAGGAGCTGCAGGGCTTTTCGATGGATCGAGGGACGTGGCAGGCGACGGTCGGCGCCGGCATCCGGCTCGGCACCCTCGCCCGCCGCCTGCACGACGAAGGCGGTCGAGCAATCTCGCACGGCACCTCGCCGAACATTGGCATCGGCGGCCACGCCACCGTGGTAGGTCGCTCGCTCGCTCGCCCGCCCCTCGCCCCTCGCCCCTCGCCGTGTCGCGCGTGCGATGCTCACCATCGGATACGACGCCGACAGGGCGGCCTCGGTCCCATGTCGCGCATGTGGGGGACGACGCTCGACCACGTGCTCTCGGTCGAGGTGGTGACGTCGGACGGCGCGGTCCGGACGGCCAACGTGACGACCAACGGCGACCTGTTCTGGGCCCTGCGCGGCGCCGGCGGCTCCTTCGGCATCGTCACGCAGCTCACGCTCCGCACGCGGCCGGAGCCGACGCAGGTGGTCCAGTACCGCTACCGGTTCGTCGACGACACGCCGGACGGCATGACGGGCCTGCTCATGGCCTGGCAGGCGCTCGCGGCGGACCCGAGGCTCGACCGGCGCTTCCACACGCGCTTCGTCGCCCACGCGCACGGCGTCGTCATCCTGGCCACCTTTTACGGCAGCATGATGGAGTTTGCGGCCAGCGGCCTCGTCGCGAGGCTGCCGCAGGGCGACATGGCGGACACGCAGGTCGTCGACTGGCTCGACCACCTCCACGACGAGGCCGGCCGGTCGAGCATGTACCTCGGCGACCTGCCGTCGTACTTTTACAGCCGGTCGTTTGCCTTTCACGAGAAGAACCTGCCGCGGGGGTACGACATGGAGAGCATGTTCTACCACGCCGCGGGCCACAAGGCGCGGGCGCCGTGGTACATTGTCTTCAGCTCCGAGGGCGGCGCCGTCGCCGACGTGGCCGACAAGGCGACGGCGTACCCGCACCGCGACAAGGTCGTCATGTACCAGGCCTTTGTCGTCGGGCCGTCGCGGCTGCCGGCGGGGAGCCGGCGGTTCGTCGACGGCGTGCACCGGTGCATCAAGGCGACGGGCGTGGGCACGACGTACGCCGGCCACGTCGACCTCGCGCTCGACGGGAGGAGCGGTCCGAAGGCCTACTGGGGGCACAAGCTGGCACGGCTGAGGCAGATTAAGCACCTGTGGGACGGGCGGGACATTTTCCGCAACCCTCAGAGCATCGAGCCGGAAGAGAGAAGGTAGTGGTGAGCTCGAGGGGGAGTTTTGTTCGGCGGCAGAGAAAGGGCAGACGCAAGTTGAGCATGACGAGGCTCGCAGTAGAGTGAATGCATCGACGGCACCCGCAGCATCGGCAAGCTATGTTGCAGAACAGAGCACACGTCAGATGGGCGCGATGCGAATGAAATGGCGGAGCAGGCACAGAGTACGGAGTAGATTGTTGTCTCTATTTATTTTGGATATTTAACTGATATCTTTATAGGATTAGGTTCAGGATACATTACTCTGTACGAGGCACAGAGTACCTAGTACTCAAGCACCCCATTTACAGTGCTCCCTCTGTACTCGTACAGCACCCCATTTACAGTGCTCCCTCTGTACCTACGCGTACGTGACAGCCTCGTAATCGGATGTCAAGGTGCCGACAGACTGTTAGGGTAGCGATCATGTGAAACACCTTTGTTCTGGTCAGTAATTTATAATACAAATATAGTAGCTATACAAACATGACACAAGACATTGTGTAGTGTTTAATACAAGAGCCTGTAGAAATACAAAAGGGCTATATATATAAGAGTATGTCCAAAAGGCATACTATTATTACGCTGATATATAGTATTGCTCAACATATATTATCGCTCAACATATTGTTGCTTAACATACAGAGTACATTACTACTTAACATACATTGCTACTTAATATATATTGTCGCTTAACATACTTTAAGGCAGCGATTGAGGCAGCGATTGAGGCAGTGATTGAGGCACGATTGAGGTAGCGATTGAGGTACGATTGAGGTAGCAATTGAGGCACGATTGAGGCACAACAATATATTGAGAAATAACAGCTGTTAGTTATACAAATTACTGTTAACTGCGCGAATAACTGTTTATTTAAATTTTATAAAGAACCAAAAAGTACTGTTAATCTTTGACAGCTGGTAAGTCTACGACATGATAGTTTGCAAAGTACAGACTGGTAGAGCTGTTTCTCGATTCTATATGTCGCAAGCTACACTACAAACCAGCCTTTAACAGTACTTTGATGCGCGAATTTAGGTGTAACAGCACCGAATAGCTGTGAAATGTACTAAACATCATGTCCGTGACTGTTCAAAAACAGGGGGGCTACAGGTATGTACGGAGGGGGTGCTGTACGGAGTACGGAGGGGGTGCTGTACGGAGTGCGGGGGAGCTGTACGGAGTCCAGAGGGAGCACGAGTACAGAGGGAGCACTGTAGAGTACAGAGGGAGCACTGTAGAGTAGGGGGAGCTGTACGGAGTCCAGAGGGAGCACGAGTACAGAGGGAGCACGAGTACAGAGGGAGCACTGTAGAGTACAGAGGGAGCACTGTAGAGTACAGAGGGAGCACTGTAGAGTACAGAGGGAGCACTGTAGAGTACAGAGGGAGCACTGTAGAGTACAGAGGGAGCACTGTAAATGGGGTGCGGTGACATGCGGTGACATGCGGTGACATGCGGTGACATGCAGTGACATGCAGCGACACACCTGACGTCATGCCCGCATGCATGCGGGGGCGTGAGGGGCCAGATGTGCGCATGTACATTGCTTGTACTGCACTGTACTCGGCATATGGAACTTGCCGACGGCAAACGGCAATACGTACCTACAATATAGCACTTTATATAGAGCAGTAAGTATAAAACAGTTTACGACAGTATGAAACAGTGTACTTGTACAACAATAGATGACAGTACACAACAGTATTCAACAGTATACACCTACAACAGCACACTGTATACAACAGTACACAACAGTGCACACCTACAACAGCACACATAGTATACAACAGTGCACACCTACAACAGCACACAACAGTACACAACAGTATACAGCACAACAGTGTACAACAGTGTACACCAACAACACACAACAGTGCACAACAGCGTACACCTACAACAGCACACAATAGTACCTACTGTATACATCAGTACAACGGTGCACACCTACAACAGCACACAACAGTATACGGAGTACAGTACAACGGCATGCAACAGCACACAATAGTACCTGTACAACAGTGCACACTTACAACAGCACACAACAGTTTACAGCAGTATACAGTACATCATACAACAGTATACAACAGTGGACACCAACAACAGCACACAACAGCATACAGCAGTATACAACAGTGCACACCTACAACAGCACACACAGTGTACACCAACAACAGCACACAACAGCACGCAACAGTATACAACAGTATACAACATTGCACACCTACAACAGCACACAACAGTACACAACAGTATACAGCATAACAGTGTACAACAGTGTACACCAACAACAACACACAACAGTGCACAACAGCGTACACCTACAACAGCACACAACAGCACACAACAGTATACAACGGGAATATTTTGCAGCTGCCCGGGTGCCTCTGCGGCCGATGCAACGTCGTATTCGTCCAACAATCTATTCCGCCCGTACGCTTGTGTTTTTTCTTACGCCCCGCCGCGCGGCGGCGGATAGCTGGACGACCCCGACGGCAAGTACCTTTTCGCGCGCGCGCCCCGCCAATCGGTACCTCGAAAAGCCGCGCCACATGGCGGCGATGCAATTAATGCGATGCAATTAATGCGATGCAATTAATGCGATGCAATTACTGCGCCATCATACAGCATCTAGCGTCGTCATTTTCCCATCACAGCAGGCTTATCCCAAACACTTGTCAATCTAGCCTCCATCCTTTATCGTACTTCCCAGCTGTATGGCGGGCCTCCAAACAGAAGCCCGTATTTCAGGGAAAGAAAGAAAGGTTGGCTGAAGCGATCGTTAATGCAAGACAGTCTTGCGAGACAATGACCCTATTGCATTCTATCGTACCAAACGCCCGACTTGGGAGGCGCATGATTACAGTACAATCTTTTAGCATGTATGTAAATATAGTAGGGTCGTCCTATCCCTTTCGTTCGAGAGACAGGAGATCATGTCCATATCCCCAGCCTACTTCGTTTTCGTCCTTGAGATAATCATCAGTTCTAGCTGAACATTCATTCTCCATACTGCTAAAGCGCATTGCCACCTTTCCCCTCAACTTGCTTAGTTTTGCCTTTTTCCGATTCTCCTCGCTCTTTTTTTCGCCTCGTTGCCTTTTCCTGCGTCCTTGCTGCAATATTCCTCTCTAGTGTGTTATCGCCAACATGAGGGCTACAGTTGTCCTCGTCACATTGCTCGCCAAACTCGGACTGGCGCTGATGATACCAGACCAAAATATACAACCAAGATTGCATCCTAGAGCCAGAGGTTTAGCGTCCGCCGGTAAAGCGCTCAGTAAAGGCTTCAAAATGGTTCATGCTTTAGCTGTGGGAAGCTCTCCCGGTGTGAAGCAAGTCATGACGCAAAGTGATTGTTTTGGTTGGTGGGACTATATCAAGATTCAATGTGTAAACGATTGGCCCCAGTCGAAAAAAGACGAATGGAGGAAACAAAAGAAAGAAGAAAAAGAAAGGAAAGCCTGCGAAGCCCAAAACGAGGAAGAGGCACAGGAGTCCCTAGACAACTACCACAGAGAAGAGTTTTACAAAGACCTCAAGAACGGTAGATTTTCGATTTATCACAAAAGATGGAAAGATTGCAGCAAACCTAATCCCGATGCTACCGCCGAGGAGACTAGTCAAAGTAACTCGCAGGCCGACTCGACAATCGAAAACGACAAACCCCAGGAAACCGCTCAGGAAATTGGTCAACCAGAACATACTAAGCCTGCCGAGAGGACCTGTGCAGATAATAAATATGTAAGTTGCTCTCCAGCAAGTTGGATCTTGCCGGCGGGACGCTTATGGGAATCTCCTCTAGTATTATTACGAATGTAGAGACTGTCCCGTCTACACTAACCAATACTGGGACTTTGATGCAAACAAATGCATGACTCTACCGAATCCTCCCCGAAATGATTCTCCCAAAGACTCATGTTTGCAAATCTCGAAGAACGGTTTGGCAGTCAACAACAAAGATGTTTGCAATTACCAATCTTTTTGCGACATGAGCACATTAGTCCATTTCGACTATAGAGGCTTCTCGTGCAAGCCCGCGAATGGCATGTTGAATCCCTGCAAACCGGGGGAGATCTGGATGGAGAATGGAGGAGGGTCAAGCATTTGCCACATGCCACCTGCAGATGGATCGGGTCGCGAGTTGACTTTGGAGGGCATTCAGGAATCTCATTGTCCTAATCCCAGTCAGCAGCGGGTTGGTGGCCGTCGCCAAATGCGAGATCCAACTGCCGGAGTCGCCTTGTGCGACGAGACATTTGCTCCAAGCGGTAACCCGTGCCCAGAAGGCAAGGCGTGGGTGGTCAAAGGTGGTCACAATTATTGCCTCGTGGATCCTGGTCAGGGTAGAGTCACCTTTTTCACTTGATGTCGGTTCGCTTCCGGGGGAGACTGGGAACAAGAGATTTCTTTCAATGGATTCAATTTGGCACGAAAGGAGGCAAAAGAGGCTGCGCCTGTGCGGCCACTTTTATGCTCTCGATAATCGTGCGCTACACGATCACGTGATCCTAGTCTACCATTGGCCACTATATACATGCAACACACACTTGAGGTCTCTTGAATCAGACGACAGATCCTACGCTTGTGTGTCAAGTACGGCCGGCTTTCTGCAGGCAGCGCGTAACTATACAGGCAGCCGTTGTAGCAAACCTAACTCGAAGACGTCGTGTCGGCAGAACCCTACAGGCCCCTGCTTCCACGACGCCGTTGGTCCCAAGCACGAGCACAGGTGCGACGGCAGCGAGCACAACAGAACGGGTGACGTCGTTTGCTCTTCCATCTACCATCTTTAGGCATTATAGTTCTCTCCTATATACCATCTTTAAGAATTATAATTCTCTCCCATCTATTATCTCTAGGAATTATAGTTTTCTCCCATTTGCCATCTTGAAGAATTATAATTCTCTCCCGAAAAGTCCGCGACGCATAAGAGCTATACGACTGCCAATGTACATACAGTGTACAGCTCAATATAGCACTCCATATACAGCAGTACTAGGTAGGCAGTAGTAAGTATAGAACAGTGTACGACAGTATGAAACAGTACTACTGGCATACAACAGTGTACTTGCACCTGCAACAATAGATGACAGTATACACAGTGTACTCCTACAACAGCACACAATAGTACCTACTGTATACATCGGTATACAACAGTGCACACCTGCAACAGCACACAACAGTGTACACCAACAACAGCACACAACAGTATACAACAGTGTGCACCTACAACAGCACACAACAGTAAGTACAACACACAACAGTGTACAACAGTATACAACAGTATACACCTACAACAGCACACAACAGCACACAACAGCATACAACTGGACATGCAGTACCCCAAACGCAGCACTCCAAACGCAGCACATGTATACTGCACATGCAGCATACTTGCCACTGCGCATAGAGGATACGACTGCTAATATACATACAGTATACAGCTGCACATGCAGCATACTCGCCACTGCGCATACAGGATACGACTGCTAATATACATACAGTACACCTGCAGCATACTCGCCACTGCGTATACAGTATACGACTGCTAATATACATACAGTACACCTGCAGCATACTCGCCACTGCGCATACAGTATACGACTGCTCGTGTACATACAGTGTACATCGTCCACGTAATGCGTTCCCCGGCAGCAAGAGCGTCCATCGACGGCGCGGAAAGAGACGACCAGCTTCTGCCCCGTGCGCGTCGGTCGTGGCGTTGCGAGCTCGGCGGCAGAGACTTGGCTTCGGCAACTACTGCCACCATCGTGCCTACCGCACTTTGCTCAACTTTCACCGACATTCGTGTGTACCTGTACAAGCGAGCTCGGCCGCGGTACCGCGTGGGTACCTGGCAAGAGTACGACGAGAGACGAGATGCAAGTACCTGCGAGTACCCTCGCACCCCGCGCCGGGTGCTTTCCCGCCCACCTCGGCGCGGTTCCTCGAGTGCCTGTACATGCCTGTACAAAGTGCGCCTACGCGGCACCGCGAACCTGCCGTACCGCATCGGTCACTGCGCCGTTGGGGCCTGTCGAGGTACCGTACCGTGCCTGGCCTGACCGCAGACCGCAGACCGACGGCGCCAACGTCGTAGTTCGCAGCCAAGCTCCCTCCCTCTCCCCTCTCTCCCCTGGCGTCTCCCCCCACTCGCTCTACCTCTCCTCCTCCCTTGAACGACCAAGACGATCGACCCCAACGACCAACAAGTCAGGACAATGACCCGATTCGGCATCTATCGTGAGAAGACCAGAACGACACGCCGCCGCACAGCACCAGGCAAACGGCGAACGGCTCGCTCCGTCGACTACGATACCATCGACGCCTGAGCTGCTCGATACGCCCATCTCGCCCATTGCCGAAACCCCTCCTTCGACCGCCTCGACGCCTGCATTTCTCGCCAGTCCTCCCTCCCTCCTCGACGCCTGCATTTCTCGCCACTCCTCTCTCCCTCCTCGACGCCTGCATTTCTCGCCACTCCCCTCTCCCTCCTCGTCTCGAGCCTTGCCTCCCTCCCTTCGTCCATCGATCAACGTGCAGCAGATTCACGTCACACGGCCCCTCTCGCATCCGCCCAATCGGCACACCCGCTGCTTCCCCAAACGGCATATTTCTTTCGATTGGATCGATAGCCTCTGCTCGGCCTAATTACCTCGAAGCAGCTGGCAGGTGGTGGCAATAGCAGGCGTCGGCCGACGACCATCACTCTTCGCTCTTGACGTCAGCATCGTCGCAGGTATGTCGCCATCGTTCCCGGCTGCACCTGTCGACTCACCGACCCGGCATTCCATCTTTCTCTACTCCCCCTTCCCTCCCCCCAGCCGTCGTCGGCCACGCCGTGACCCGTGACCCGAAACCCCGTGACCGCTCGCTCACCGTCGCCCGCTCACCGACGGCTGCGGCGAGTGGGACTTGAGGATCAAGTTCACGATGGATTGATCTAATCGTCGATTCGGAGTCACCCGAGCGCCCCGCCACGCCCGACCCCGCCACAACCACAACGTCCCCCCCTTATCCTTCGTCTCCCTCCTGGCCAATCCCTCGGCCCCTTGACTCGAGCGAGCTCAACTCTACTTTCCCACGCTCGCAACGGCACGCCTGCACGCCTGGCCTGCACCGTCGCTGACAGCACCTAGCGCCTACCATGGCCCTCCTCCCGCGCGCGAGATTGCTCCCGACCCTCTGGAGGTGTCGTCCGAGCAGCCGCACGGCCCAGCTCCTCCCGGCCGGCCTCGTCGCCGCTCGCAGCTCCTCGTCCTCGACGCCCCCGACGAGCCTCCGCCGCCCGTCGCTCGCCCTCCCGTCGACGGCCCGGAGCGTCCCGGCGAGGCAAGCGTCGACCTCAACCTCGTCTGCCATGGCGGCCGATGCCAGCAACATGTACACGGCCTCGTTTGCCTTCTTCGAGGCCATCTGGGAGGCCGGCATCACCCACTGCTTCGTCAACCTCGGCTCCGACCACCCGAGCATCATCGAAGCCATGGTCAAGGGCCAGCGAGAGGCCCGCGCCAAGTTTCCGCGCATCATCACCTGCCCCAACGAGGTAACGCTCCGAAGAGCCGTCCGGCGCCGAGCGAACGGGCCGTGCGAGTAGCCTGCTGACGGCCCGGCTCCGGCCCGCAACAGATGGTTGCCATGTCCATGGCCGACGGCTACGCGAGGCTCACGGGCAAGCCCCAGTGCGTCATCGTCCACGTCGACGTCGGCACCCAGGGCCTCGGCGCCGCCGTCCACAACGCCTCGACCGGCCGCGCCCCCGTCTTCGTCTTCGCCGGCCTCTCGCCCTTCACCATCGACGGCGAGCTCCGCGGCAGCCGCACCGAGTTCATCCACTGGATCCAGGACGTTCCCGATCAGAAGCAGATCGTCTCCCAGTACTGCCGCTACGCCGCCGAGATCAAGACGGGCACCAACGTCAAGCAGATGGTCAACCGCGCCCTCCAGTTCGCCAAGTCGGATCCCCAGGGCCCCGTCTACCTCTGCGGCGCCCGCGAGGTCATGGAGGCCGACATCGAGCCCTACTCGCTCAAGCAGGCCGAGTGGGATCCTGTTCAGCTCGGCGGCCTCCCCCGTAACGCCGCCGACCGCATCGCCGACGCCCTCGCCGGCGCCAAGCGTCCCGTCCTCGTCACCGCCTACGGCGGCAGGAACCACAAGTTCCCCGGCGCCGTCGTCGAGCTCGCCGACACCGTCCGGGGCCTTCAGGTCGTCGACTGCGGCGGCAGCGACATGTGCTTCCCTGCCGACCACCCGGCCTGGCGGGGCCTGCGCTTCGGCGTCGATGACATCATCGAAAAGGCCGACGTCATCCTCGTCGTCGACTGCGACGTGCCCTGGATCCCGACGCGCTGCAAGCCGCGCCCCGACGCCAAGATCTTCCACGTCGACGTGGACCCTCTGAAGCAGCAGATGCCCCTCTTCTACATCGAGGCCGCCGCGAGGTACCGTGCCGACGCGCTGCTGTCGGTCGAGCAGATCCAGGCCTCCCTCCGCACCGGCGACGCGGCCGCCAAGCTCGCGGCCAACGACAACGCCGAGGGCGCCCGGAGGCGAGAGCGGGAATACGACGCGCTCAAGGCCGACATCGCCGAGCGCGCCAAGCCCCTCGACGACGGCAGCTTCGGCACCGGCTACCTGTCGAGGACGCTCAAGCGGCTCTGCCCCGAGGACACGCTGTGGGCCGTCGAGGCCGTCACCAACACGGGCTTCGCCCACGACAACATTCAGCCGACGCAGCCCGGCTCGTGGATCAACTGCGGCGGCGGCGGCCTCGGCTGGTCCGGCGGCGGCGCCCTCGGCATCAAGCTGGCCACGGACGCCGAGAACGACGGCGAGGGCAAGTTTGTCGTGCAGATTGTCGGCGACGGCACCTATCTCTTCACCGTCCCCGGCAGCGTCTATTGGATTTCGGGACGGTACAACATTCCCGTGCTGACCATTGTCCTCAACAACAAAGGTGAGAGAGGGGCCGTTTGTCGCGCGTCGTCACCATCGTCCCTGCTGACCGCCATGACAGGCTGGCACGCGCCCCGGCGCTCGCTGCTGCTCGTCCACCCCGACGGCCTGGGCTCCAAGGCGTCCAACGACGAGGCCAACATCTCGTTTGACCCGACGCCCGACTACTCCGGCATCGCCAAGGCGGCCGCCGACGGCCAGATCCACGCCGCTCGCGTCAAGGAGGCGTCGGAGCTGGAAGGCGTGCTGAGGGAGGCCATTGCCAAGGTCAAGGCCGGCCAAACGGCCGTCGTCGACGTCCAGGTCGTGCCCGGGTGCTAGCCGGCAAAGGCGGGTCGGAGCCGAGGGCGACGTGGTGGTGGTGGTGGTGGTGGTGGTGCGTGAGGAGGTCACGACGGCCGAAGGAGGGCGGACCTGTGCATTGCTCCCATTTTATAGCGAAATTACATTTCCACATCTGTTGACGGCAGAATCGGAGGCGTATGCGGATTAGTCCTCCTGCTGTTCCCGTTGCGGCTGTTGTTCTTGTTGTTCTTGTTGTCGTGCCGTCGGCTGCTGCTGCCCCTCGTGTCGATGCTGCTGCTGTTGCTGCTGCTGCTGCTCCTCCTCCACCCGCCGCCGCTGCTGCTGCTTCCTGTTCTTGGAGATGCCGGCGTCCTTCCTCGCTCGCTGCCGGTCGTTGTAGACGTCCTTTGCGGTGAAAAAGGCCGAGCCGCCGGCGGCGGTGCGGACAATCTCGGCGGCGTCGCGGGCCTTGAGGGCGTCGTAGTGCGACAGCTTGGCCATGAGCTCCTTCTGGGCCGGCGTTCTCCTGCGATGCATGGCGTGGGCGGCCGGTCCCTCGGAGGGTCCGTGGTTGTGCTCGGCGACGACGACGCGGTACTTCCAGCTAAAGTTGTGCTTCGCCGTGGCGGCGGCGACGATGCGAAAGGGGCAGTCGAGCTTGGTGCTCGAGGCCCGGCGCGCGCCCTTGCTCGACGACGGACGCTTCGGGCCGCGGTCGCAGTGGACCGAGTAGTAGGACGGCTGCTTCTTGCCGTTGAAGACGCGGTAGTTGGACGCCGACTTCTTGACGACGGCCGCGCCGTGGTCGCGGTAGAAGGCGTTGAGGCCGTCGAGCAGCGCGCTCATGGTCGGGTACTCGATCGACTCGGGCGGGTTGGGGATCTGGCGCGGCCCGAGAGCGTCCTGCCGCCGCCGGGCGTCCCGGTCGGCCTGCCTCTGCGCATCCTGCGCCTCTTCGAGGATCTGGAGGAGCGGCGCGGCGAGGCTCGGGTTGGCGTTGAGGTTGCGGACGAGGCTCGCCATGGCCGCCTGCTGCTGCTCGGTCGACGAGCCGTCGGGGGCGGATGCGGCCTGGGTCGAAGGCTGCCGTTGCATCGCCTCACCCTGGACGGCTTGGGCGAGCTGCTGGAGGAGCGGGTTCTGCTGCCCGTCGAGGTTCGTCTGCTGACGCGTCTGCTGCTCCCGCTGCTGCTCCTGCTGCCGTCGCTGATGGTTCTGCTGCAGCAGCTGCAGCAGGGATGTCGTCATGCAGGACGACGACTCGCCGGCGAGGCTCTGGAGTAGGGCTTCCATGATGTCGCGTGCGGCTGTCGACTGTCGATCTGACGGGATCCGTCGGTGTCGCTGCTGGGGTGAGGAGGTGAGGAGGGTATCGGTAGAGAGGCAAAGCAACTCGTCCCGTGGGTGGCGTGAAATACAGCATTGGGTGACGGAGTAATTACTCCGTGCCGATGGACTTGTACAGTGCAAGAGTTGTGTGAGTACGTACGGAGTACGGAGTACATTCATGGCGTATTACTTGTGCATGTACGGAGTACGGAGTACGGAGTAATACCGAGCACTTAAATGCACCTACGGAGTTAGTACGGAGTACAGTACTTGCGTATTGTATTTGTGCTTGTATATTATGTGCATGTACTCCGTACAGTAAGTACGGAACAGAGCAGAGACTGTGCAGTATTTGCACATGCACATACATGCCACTTACACAAGCATACACAAACGCTCTCACAACCGTATGCACAACCATATGCACAACCACATGCACAACCACATGCACAACCACATGCACAACACCATGCACAACACCATGCACAACACCATGCACAACACCATGCACAACACCATGCACAACAATATGCACAACACTATGCACAAATTCATGCACAAATCCATGCGCGCCCTGCCCTCTCCTCGCCTACCCTACAGAGTCCTGATATGAACATCAACTCATCCATATACTTGCAGTATTTTCATGTACAGATAGCAGCCTCTTATAATGATTTGAGCAAAGTACCAACATGCATGTGCCCGCACGCAAAGTAGTTTGTCCACGCGCACATGACACTCACAGTGTGTACTTGGTGCTGATATATTACAGCACGCACCGCTTCAAGACGCGGCTCGTGGCACCATCCACCCAGCGTCCTACACATTACAATCTATGGAATATAAATACATGCATGCATGTCGGTAGCAAGAGCAATCATACCATCGTAAACGGAAGAGCACGCCGTCATCTCAACATTGCATGCCCCGAGTTCACGCTGGGGATCCTAGCACCATCCCCCTGCTCTCGGCCGTGCAACGCCCTCATACCGACGGGCCAAGTCATCAAACTGAGAAACCTTCCCGTTCTTCTCAGCATGTTCTTTCTTCTTGCCTTGAGAGATTCACCCTGGGGACCCTAGCGGCATCCCCCTGCTCTCAGCCGTGCATCTCCCATGCCGATGGGCCGAGCCATCAAACTTACGAAGCGTTCCTGTTCTTCTTGGCATGTTCACTCTGCTGGTGTTGAATGTATGCGGTCAGCAAAACGGGGCAAGCAGATTCTGCTGCGTCGGCGACCCTCTGGCCCACCATGCGCAGGCCGAGCCTATCCGTCATGATGCTCCCGAACATGGCGTCCATGAGCTTCCTCCCGTCGGTGCCACGCTGAAGAGGGCAGCGTTAGCATGGATTCCGGCAACTAGCCTCGGTTAGCCATGGGAAAGCACGTACCGGCAACTAGATTTTACACGACTGTCAGCGATGCCAATGCCAATCAGGGGTAGCTAGCTTGTGGGGGAAACGTACGTTCGAGTTGTACTGCCTCATAAAGTCTTTGGAAGCCTGGCCCAGCTGTATAGGTATCAACCGCACGGCTACGGCGATATCAATCGGCGTCACCTCGAGGTCGTCCATGGCCTTCTCGAAAGCGCCGGGAATTTCGGTCAACGCCACTCCAAGGTCCTTCAGAGACCGTACAAAGGCATGGAAATGTTCCACGTCGGCAGCTTGACGCGCACCGCTCGCCACGGCCCCCGGAAGTTCGCTTATTCCGTCGACTAGATCGCCAGCAGAACTGACAAAGGCGGCGAGATTGTCGGCGCTCGCGGCAGAGTCTAGAGAGCGGACCACGGACCCCGGAATTTCGCGGATGCCGTGCACCAAGTCGACGGCGGACTTTCCAAAGGCGCGAAAGTTCTCCCCGCTAAACAGCTTCAGGCTGGACGAGCCGACCAAGCCGGGGACCTGGAGGAGGTTGCCGTGCGTCATGCCGCGCCAGATGTCGCCAAAGACGTTTCGCCGCTCGACCTGCCACTTTCTGTCCCCTGGCTACAAACGAGAATGAATATCAAAGTTCGCAATACGGTTCGGGGGGGAACGTACCGGGTGGTCGTTGGCCGCGTAACTAATGGCCGTCGCGGCGACGCCCAAGAGGCAACCGCCAAAATGTTCGGCCTTTTTGGGAATATTCCCAGGGCGGCGTTGACTTGATTTCGGACGGGGTTCCTCGTCCACCTCGTCGGCTTTCGGAGACACCTTGATGCCCTGGAATAAGCTGATGGACTTGGGCGCCCACAGAAAGTCGAGAAAGCCAAGCATCTTGTCGGACAAGGTATGGCTGCTCAGCTTCCAGTAGGGAACCAGCACCTCTCGCTTCTTCCCCTCGAGATGGTGGGTGCCAATCTCCATGGCGGCGATGACAAAGTCGACCTCCTGCGACTTGCTCCCCAGCACGAGCGTGTTGCCGCCGTTGACAAAGTTCTTGACGGCGCCGCGGATGGCCTTCGGCAAGCGTTCGTTTTCAATATCGACGACGGGGAAGTGAGCAAAGGAGATGCCTTCCTTGCTCAGCGACTTTTTGAAAAAGCCTCGAAGGCGATTGGTGTCCCGGATGTCAGCCTCGGACACGTCTCCGTCGCCGGCGTCGGCAAAGATTCCGACGTAGGGCATGTGCTCGTCGGTAAAGAGGACATTTCGCACCCCGTTTTGCTTGAGCACGTTGATGACGGCTTCCTTTCCGGCGTCGGCGGGAAGACCGGATCCAAAGATGACTCGATCGGGCGCGACGGCTCCGGCCGATTCACCCAGCGCCAAGGCGATGTGAAAGTCACGGAATCCGGCAAAGTCTCCGCGACGAGAGGCAAAGTCTATGGATAGGTTAGCCGGGACCCTAGGCGGCGGCATCATCGGCACGGTGGACGAGAGAAGTTGGTTACCCTTTTGAGAAAACGGGGCGGTCTCGATGAGGGAGTCCTTGATTGCGTTTGTCAAATTCTCCTTTCCTCGAGCCAGCTCCGCGGCCTTCTTCTGGCCGTCCTTGGTGGCCGACGACGCAGGCTTCCCGTCGCCCGGTTGGGATGCACTTCTCGCGTCGGAAATCGCCTTGAACGCGTTGTCCACCAGCTTATTGGCCAGCTCCGAGGCTTGTCGGCCGCTCGTCTGCGGCACTTCCTTGGCGCGCAAGCCCATGGCGTATATGTCGTTGGCGACTTCGCTGGCCAACTTTGTGAACTTCTCGGCGCTGCTTGCCGAGGCATCCTTGACGAGGGTGGAGAGGTCCGGAATGTCGACCTTGACGATCTGTCTGGCAATGTCGTTGTGCTTTTCCGTGAACTCGTGAGGCAGTCGATTGGCGAGCGTCGACAGCCGGGACAGATGGTCCGGCAAGACCTTTTCGACAAACTGGGCGCGCTGCCGAGCGGCCTCTTCGGACATGGCGGCGTCGGTGGGCACCTTTTGATGAAATTCATCGGCGATGGCGGCATACTGTCCGGCACGGTCGTCGGACGCTTTGGTGTTGAATATGCCTCGGCTGCTTATGCCTTCGGCGACGTACTTGGTCAAGGTGTCGCGATTAGCGGTCCAATCGGCCGACTTTGCGGCGACTGTGATGCCATCCTTGACGATGATGTCCGTCATCTTGCGGAACAAGACGGCGTATTTTCTATCGTTTTCATCCAGGGGATCTGCAGCATGGTCAACGAGCCGTCAGAGTAGGAGAAGGCACCACGACAGGAAAAGGCATCACGACAGGAAAAGGCATGACGAGAAGAAAAGGTATTCCAGGCGTAAGGATCATCATACCTCGGTTACGATAGGGCACCGGGTTGCGGGACTTGGCTTCAGGGGCCTCGTCGGACGTACCCGCGGCCGACTCCCGGTTCGCTGTCGGCAGGTGAGCGAGCGGCGACAAATTCTGGGGAGGGAGAGGGAAAGGTTCACATACCTTCATGATGATCTGCCGGATTTGGCACGCCGTCGTCGCCTCCTTTCTTGGCTCCCTCCATTGCTAGGTCCCACCCCTTGGGCCTCGTGATGGTGCGGTTGAGGCCTGGCGAGTCGGGAGTTAGCGGCATACGAGCGAGGGCGCGGGGGGATGAAGGAGATGGCTACCAAGAGCATTCTCCTGTCCAGGGAAGCTATGATTGGAACCCGACGGTTCTTGCTGGTCAGCCAACACGCCTGAGGGCGCGAGATTGTTCGACGTGTCCTTGACAGGCAACGGAGGATTTTCGAGGCAAGATCCGAGCCGAGGCAGGCATATCCAGACGGCCAGAATGAGCCTCATGGAGCAAGGTTGCATCTTTTCGAAAGCAATGAATGCTGCGTGGGATCCCGAGGCTCGAAACACGGTGGATGGATGAGACGTCCAAAGGACGGACAGCATCCGGCGACGACCATGGTTATATGCATGGCTCGCTTTTGAGCGGGTGAGCAGGCACGACTGCGCAGCTCGGGATCCAATGCAAGGCAGACGGCACGTCGCCGGCGTTGATGTCGTTTATGCAAAATCGAGGCTGTAAGTTTGTGGCAGATAACGATGGAGGACGTTTTGCAATGGCAAGTGTCACTGTTGGCCGGGCCGTTAGTCAGCAGCTCGAGCTTGCGTGCTCAGCCGAGCACGCCGGCGTGCGAATTAATGGCACGCACGGTATTACTCAGTAGGCCGGCCTGTAACATCGCGTCTCCAGCGGCTCAGCGAGGATCGACAGTGGCTCAGCCGATGGCCCAAACCGTAGCACCGCACGGAGTAGCTGCGAGCGCCGTTTGCTAGCTTGCTAGTCTGGACCGAGTACTTGGGACGTACCTTGCCGCCGCGGCCATGTACAGTACCGTCCGTACCACGCCGCTTCGGCACGCCAGCAT
This sequence comes from Drechmeria coniospora, assembly GCF_001625195.1. NCBI lineage: Eukaryota > Fungi > Ascomycota > Sordariomycetes > Hypocreales > Ophiocordycipitaceae > Drechmeria > Drechmeria coniospora. The sequence goes on along the minus strand of NC_054390.1, from coordinate 574,243 downwards.
GTACACGTACATGCAGCCACCACGGCCCGTACTCGCGCGGGACACGTGCAGTACCTAGCATCCATCAGAGCGTCATCACTTACAGTACGGATGCCAGCACATGCGTGCTGTGCACTTGTCCCCGCAGAGGCTAACGGGGACGTTCAGCGTGCATGTACTCTGCACAGTGCCGTTTGCTCGGTTGCTGTTGGCGCGCGTGCGGGTCAAGGCGCTTGGTGCAGCATCATCGAGCAAACTCCATCATTGCAGGGACAATCACAACGGCCAAAACGGACAGATGCTTGGCTAGGTACTGTAAAGCACCTTGGTAGGTGAGTAGGATGCACTTACAGTGCCAAGGTGCTCCGGGATAGGTACGTAGTGATGATAATTAGAACCTATATACATGAAGCCTCGGCCTGTAAGTTTAGTGGTTAGCTAATCACATGTGTGCCCATGTGCTTGCACAGTACAACTACTCCGTACTCCGTACTTTGGTGCATTTGCTACATACGGGTACTTGTTTGTACAGTAAAGTAAATGTGCTTGGTAGGGAGTGGTACTTGGGTGCAAGTACACTGTACAAGTACGAGTACACCTGCTTGTACGGAGCAGCGCACACGACCCAGTGAATATGAGACCTTGCTGCAAGTACTAGTACAACGGCATGTAGTCACTACTACAAATGCAAGTGGGTGTTGCAAGTACAGTAGTTGTACTGTAGTTGTACTCCGTACGGAGTAAGTACAATACTGTAGGACATGTACGGAGTACAGAGCACGTGGGGCAGTGCTTTCAAGGGTAAAACCACTTGCACATGTACGGAGAACAGCTACATGGATATGCGCTGAAATCACAGGCAAGTACTCCGTACCTGTACTCCTCACCTTGGTACTTGGTACTGTACCTAGGCAAGTACTTACTGTACTACTCCGTACCTACTCCGTACAGTAATTAGGTAAGATTCGATCAAAAGACCCTGCCCCGCACCACGTGCCAGTAAACGTCACGAAAGTGACCGAAGCAATACCTTTGCCGACCCGTCGCGGTACCCAGTTGGCAGTGTATTCCCGCCCATTTCTCAAGTACCGCGGCCGACGAGCGGTTGTACTGCGCATGTACCCGCTGTCGTGCCCACCGACACACGGCAGGGTCTTCATTCATCGTCTCTTCATTCCGTCACACATCCATCCATCTAGACGAGCCCGCACCTCCGTCTGTCCGTTTGCCCGCCCAATCTCTCGCTCGCTCGTCTCCTCCCATCCCCTCGTTTACGCTGATACGAGCCGCCATCGCCTCCGCCGTCCCGGGAAATCGGGCGACAAACGGATTGCACCGGCCGACGAGTCAGGGACGTGGGCCCGCGAGCTGCAAGTAATGAAGGGCTGGCTGCCTTGAGCCTCGATCCCCATCACCGACCGACTAATCGCATCACCTGGCCGTCATCAAGTCAGACAGCACGCACCGTGTGCACCTGCAGCACGGCACACCTTCAGGAACGCCTCCGCCGACGAGCACGATTCGTCCAGTGCCGTACGGCCCGCAGCTGCACCCGCGTCGGCAAATTTTGCCACCATCGCTGCCTCTCGCGCCCGATCCCATCCGATCCGATACCATCACGGACGAGCAAACGAGTCGTCGAGCAGGCCGGGGAGGATGAATGGGAGCAAACAGGGTCGTGATCCATTGCCTCTCGCGGTCCTGAAGAAAGCGAGGTGCGGCGTCCCGGTCGACGAGCCCATCACCTGATTCCGACGACGATGACGACGGAGCAACGGACGGACGAGCAGGCCGAGGCGCCGAGGCCGCCGTCGAAGGAACCGACGGGCACAGACGACGCGACGGCCGACGAGCACGACCTGTTCAAGCTCGCGCCCCTCGAGGCCCTCAAGCTGCTCAGCGCGAGCGTCGAGCTGCTCGTCCACCTGACGGGCGACATTCCGCCGACGCCGCCGCCGACGAAGCCGTCGAACCCGCAGATGAGCGACATGCAGGCGGAAAAGGAGAACATTGTGCGGTCGCGGTCGGAAAAGAACCTCGCGCGGCTACGGCAGCAGCACGAGCAGGAGCGGCAGGTGGTGCTGCCGAAGCGACGGCACGACGACGAAGATGATGCCCATGTCCACGGCGGCCATGGTCGGCACGACGACGACCGGCACGACGACGACCGGCACGACGACGACCGGCACGGCCAGCCAAACGCGAGACGCCAGAGTCGCAGCCAGAACGGCCATGTGCCCCCCGCCGCCGCCGCCGCCCATGCCGGGTGCCAGCAGGACGCCGAGCGAAAGGACAAGCAGGAGATTGACGGCGTCTACCTCCGGCAACGTTCCCCCGCGACGCCGACGGCCGCGGCCGAGATTGTGCCCGTGCCCGAGACGGCGGCCGAGACGGGGTCGGAGCGCCCGCAGCGCCCGCCCGAGCCGTACGTCATCGTCGGCGCCGACTCGCAGCCGCTCAACCTCCAGCACGGCGCCATCACGCGCAAGTTTTACAGCAAAAAGGAGCCGCCCATCACCATCAACCAGTACCTCCTGCGGCTGCACCAGTTCTGCCCCATGAGCACGGCCGTCTACCTCGCCACCTCGCTCTACATCCACCGGCTCGCCGTCGAGGAGCGCGCCATCCCCGTCACGAGACGCAACGCCCACCGGCTCGTCCTCGCCGGCCTCCGCGTCGCCATGAAGGCGCTCGAGGACCTCTCGTACCCGCACGCCAAGATTGCAAAGGTCGGCGGCGTCAGCGACGTCGAGCTCGCGCGGCTCGAGATCAGCTTCTGCTTCCTCGCCGGCTTCGAGCTCGTCGTCGGCGAGGAGCCGCTCTACCGGCACTGGGAGACGCTGCGCGACGGCATGGGCCAGAAGGTGCCCAAGATGATGGACGTGTCCAGCATGAGCATCCGACGCCGGCCGCGCGAGGTGCCGGCGACGGGGTAGGCGGCGCCGGGGCCACGCGACACCGACATGCCCATGTATGCTCAAGCACGCCGTCGGACGCATGGCATGGGGGTGAGGGGGGGTCTTTTCTTGTACTTTTGTACGCAGGTGTTTGCGTCATTGTTTCGATACCCGGTTTGTTTCGCCGCCGTCGACGCGGCCCCGAGAGAGAGGCAAGGCCACGCAGCGGCCGTTATTTAGTACTTGGACGGCGTAGGACGCTCACTATTTTTTTATATCCACCGAAGCGCATGCGTTTGGCCGATGAACCTGACTTTGCCAGCCGTGCGGCGGAGCTTCTGTTCCTCGGCGGAATCAACCGTTCCTCGGGGGAATGGGCAACGAGCGGAATGCCCAGAAACGTCCACCGTCGTAGCGACGTCCGAACCAACAGTTCCCCGGCGGAATCAACTTGGGCAACGAGCGGAATGCCCCAGAAACGCCCACCGTCGTAGCGACGTCCGTCGACGTGTTTTCGTCGACTTACACGTCAGGCGGCACATATGGCAGGGGAAACCCGCCGGCCTAGCCTCGTCGGACGCCATGGACCTCACGAGCCGCGTTCCGGTTTGAACAGGTAGTCCGAGGGCATCGTTCCGGCCATTCCGCCGCGTGGACTCGTCTCGACAATGGAAGCTCTGCGAGCACATGCAGTCGACGGCGTGCGGATGCGCAAAGCCTCCCACGTTTGCCTCCTGGGCCGACGGATATCCCTCTCGAGCATGCCACTCTTCGACCACCTGCTCGACTGGTGGGGGACTTTTTTATGCCGCCGAAACGTTGGTGCAACGCGTCAGGCGAATGGGGCGGGCAAGTCTCATGCAGCACCTTCATGGCATGCCGGCACGCTTCCGTCCTGCTTGGTCGGCCTCGTTGGCCTGCTCGGTCGGCCTCGTTGGCTTGCTCGGTCGGCCTCGTTGGCTTGCTCTGTCGACCTCGTTGGGATGCTTACCGCCTCGGAATCCCCGGAACGTCGAAGCGTGACTAACGGAAGAGGGAAGTTGGGTGGACGATGAGCAGCAGCACGGTCGACGTGCATGCACCCTGGACGTGCTTACACACATGCATCGACGTGCAACGCATTCATTGCGTGCGTGCCCACACGGTTCAAGGGCACGTTGTATGCAGTGCCATACGACAGGGCCTCGCCCCGTCCGGCCAAGTGAGCGATTCGCTCCCGACGCATCGCCGTTTGAGGAAGCCTGAAGCGGCGTATCAGCACCGAGCGCTGCAGGTGCAATTCGTCGCGTCCGATGCACGGTGGATGCATCTCAAACGGCTGATCGGACGCTCCATACGGTCGAAGCTGCCCCTGGCGGCTTGCCGACGACGGTGCCACCACACGGCTTCTTCAGCATCATGACGTGATTTCCTTTGACGCGACCCGCCGAATGGGAGCAAGCAAGTACTTTATGAATCGGTGGCCGATGGATGGATGCGCAGGAATGGCGAAAAGCTTGGGGTCATGGATGGTCTGATGAATGGAGTCGAGGTTTTTTCGTAGCAACAATCGTCGCCTGAGGCCGAGATCAGGGCTGCCTGCAATGGTGGTGCAGTGCAGCACGGAGCAAGTACACGGTACATGCACCATTGCTTTACTGGAGCGCTTTACATGCAGCAAACGGCACTTGTAAGCAAGTACTCGATACTTGCCATTGCGTTTTCCGTATCGTAATTCCTCGTACATGTACGGAGCACTGGAGAGTCACATGGAGTACCTGAGAGTCACTACGGAGTACTGTAGAGCCACTACGGAGTACTGTAGAGCCACTACGGGGCACTGTAGAGTCACTACGGATTACTGTAGAGCCACTACGGAGTACTGTAGAGCCACTGCGGAGCACTGTAGACAAAGTGACGATTCGATTCTGGTTGCGCTACGGAGTACGGCCTGCCATTAATTAATGACATGTATTAATTACAAAGTGAATCGACACTCTTGTCACGCCACCAATGTAATACACCTACTTACTTGTTGTGCATGTACTGACCATGTTGATACTACAGTATCTAGCCACAGTACTAGAGTGCGGAGAACAGTGCCGTAATACAGTACAGCTGGTCTTACTGTGCAGCATGGTGAATATGAGGTACCTAGTACCCAAGTATGATTACCAACAGTGCGGAGTGCAGCAAGTACAGTAAGCATATACTCTGTACAGAGTACCCCACACAAATACAAGTACAACAAGTACAAGTACAACCTAGTGCTGTTCTTGATAATGAATGCTACGGGGTAATTACTCCGTACACTACCTTAAGTAATGGTGCGTGCATGTATTTACATGTACACTACAGTACTCAATACAGCGGTTCAGATACCAGTACATACTTGCTTGCACTTTTAGGTGCACCTGCATTCATACTACGTGTACATGTACATACAAGTTGTTCGTGGCCCCGACCATGATATATGAGAAGAGGAAATTTACGAGTACTTGTACTTACTGTACCTGTACTTGGATGCGAAATGGAGGATCATGGCCTGGCAAGCAAAGGGTAGAGCGCGGTCTGGACTATAGCACGGCAGTTAATCTAGGACAACTCCCGCTTGGTAGGAGTGGGTTTGGGCTGGGTCTTGGTTTACTTACTTACGTGGATGAATGCAAAAAAATGGCTACAAGGCTACAAGAGAATCCTGTGAAATCCATATGGCAGATAATACTCGTCACGTTATGGGTGTCGTGGCTTGGCACTCGTTGCCGTAGGTACATGTACGCAACTCATATCAACCACTGCACTCCGTGCCAACGCACTTTCAAGTACAACTACAAGCAAGTAATTGTGGTGCACAATACGGAGTATGCTTGCATGTACTTGCAGTAGGTATTACGGAATATTCCTTACAGGATACTCCTTGGTATTATTATTGCTACTTCCTTGCTTTGGTACTTACATGGCACACGTAGGAACTGTGCTTTTTGAGTACTTACTTGCGGTACGTGAAGTGTGCAAAATACTCCGCACTTGTACTTGTACTTGCGTAGGTGCAAGCAAGTACTGCAATTGAACGAGTACTGCAATTGAGCAAGTACTGTAATTAAGCAAAACAAAAAGTACAGACCTCGACGGGACTGTGCGTGTGCATGCAATTACATGGACCGAGTATTTGGTGCGCTCCGTATTTGGTGCGCTCCGTAATTGCATCCCGTAGGAGGTACATAGTCGGTGCAAGTATTAGTAACTAAAGTAATGTAATACAGTACTAGTATACAGTACGGAGTGCTTACGTCTCTCCGAGGTACTTACTGCACATGCAAGTACAGTGTGCAATACTTGTCAAGTAGGTACTTGTAAAACTTACTGTATACTGTAAAACTTACTGTATACTGTAAAACTTACTGTATACTGTAAAACTTACTGTATACTGTAAAACTTACTGTATACTGTAAAACTTACTGTATACTGTAAAACTTACTGTATACTGTAAAACTTACTGTATACTGTAAAACTTACTGTATACTGTAAAACTTACTGTATACTGTAAAACTTACTGTATACTGTAAAACTTACTGTATACTGTAAAACTTACTGTATGCTGTATGCCGAATACTTGCACATACTTCTTGGTGCAAGTACTTTAGTACGTTGTATTAGTTCCTACTACTACTACTTACTTGCAGTCCCGCCTATTAAACTCGCACGTTTGTGTGCGCCTTGTGCTATTATATCAACTGCCACAGTACTGTACTTGTGTGAACAACACCTGGCGTGCAAATACTGCTTACTCGAACTTGTACTCTGTAATTGCACTCGAATCGCTCCTGGAACCGACTCTCGAGTCCGAATATCCCGTAATTAGGTGCATGAACATGTACAGAGTACTTGCTCCGAACATCGACAAGTCCACGCATGTACTTGCATGTACAACCATAAGCACTTGTATGCTATAAGCAACTGTACGTCGACGTCGACCCTGTTGGTGATCTTCCGCAATGCCACGATGCATGTCCCTTCTAAACGTGGCAGCGGCATGGGCGAGACCTTTGGATCCCTCCCGCCGGCCTGGGCGCCTCCTCAAGGACCTAATGGCAGAATCGTTGGCACCTCTCATGACGGCAGAGTGCTGCGATGGGACTACCAAACACGGCATCGAGTACCGCAGGTGTACCTACATGTACTTGCGTGAATCGTATGAATGAACAGTACACGTACTTGCACCAACTTGCTTACTTGCGTGCAAGTACTGTTCATCTACAGTACTTGCCTCACAGGCACCTACATGTCCTTTGTGTGAATCGTATGAATCAACAGTACATGTACTTGCACCAACTTGCTTACTTGCGTGCAAGTACCCTTCATCTACAGTGCAGTACTTGCCTGTGCACCAACAGTTTGGCTGCACATGACATGCCGTCACGTGAGGCGACGGCAGGTTCAGCTGGCTGGAGGATCCATGAGGCAATTTCCAACCAGTGCGGGAAAATAGCCATTCCCATCATCTTCCCACGCCATCCTTCGCCCAACGCCTCGACGGATCGCCTACCCTTGTTCGGCACCAAGATGGCCGTTGCTACGAGACCCTGCCCAGGTACCTAATGCCCCGAGGGGTGCCGGCAAGGATGCCAGGGGCGTGATGCAAACATGGCCAGCGAGCCCCGGCATGCTCATCACCCAGTCCACCTTGCGAAGCACTCCGTACGCCAAAGAATCGAGACACAAGCGTACAACCACAGTACAAGCATGGAGCACAGTACAAGCATGGAGCAGAGTACAATCACGCACAGCTGCTCGCATCCGTGGGCGTGCGTCTACGCTGCCTACCGTGCATGTACGGTACGGTAGTACGGTACGTACGACCATCCTCGCCACCTCGTTGGCCGTGCTTGGCTTACGTGTGCGGCAGCGGTGCCCTTCCGTCCACGATTCCGTGTGCCAGTGCAACGGTCGTCCGTGTTACGAGGCCACGCCCCATGGGATGATGCTATGCAAGTGCCTCTATGGCGATGCTACGATAGCGGCACGCCCCCAACGGTACTTGCACCATAATGCGGTGTCCACCGTCGACCCTTGCGTTGCATCGCGACGGAACAAAGCACAAACGTGGACGCCCGCATCTGGGTGAATACCTGCCGGTATGCTGCGTGCAACGCTGCGCTCTGGAAATCGCCACGCATCTCTGCCAATCCCATGGTTCCCATCGTCATCTGCCGCCGCCAACCTCCCGGTCACGCGGCCAAGCACGGCGATGCCGCCGCCCGTGCCCACAGCTCCGTCGCCTTCCACCGCATCTCCATCTCCTTGGCCGCCTTGCCAGCCTGCGACCGACGTTTACGACCTGCCGATTCGGCCGCAGCTTCCGATGCGCTTCCCCAACTTCGACCTCGCCGCGAGCTTGATAGCTTCCGCATGGGGGCTAGTTCTGACGACGAGCCCAAGACAAGCTTAACAATAGCGTTATCGCCATCCTGGCCCCGGGAACACGGACGACCCTTTGCGCCTGGGCGAGCATCCGATGCGCTGCCGCCGTTGAACGGCCTGTGCTTTCTCCCGCCCACGTGTGTTCCCTTCTCATACTTGCGAGCGATATAGCTCTGCGGAGAGTGGAAATATTTCGGCTGCCGGGAGCATAAGTATCATCCGGTCGCTGTTGTCCTGCCTCGACGTCCCACGCCCTGTCCCCCGTCGTGTGTCGTGTTGCTTCCTTTTTTTGTCCCCTCCCGGCTGCGACGGCAGGCAAGATTCGATTCGATCCGACCTGCTTTGCTTGGCCCTCTCTCGTGCACGCGCCCCATCATGAAGCTCCTCCTCGCTGTGCTCTGGGCGTCGCCCCTTTTCACGGCCGCGACGGCCTCGAGGCCGCTGACCGCCGAGGCGGTGGAGGGGGACATAACCTGGAACGGGTCCGTTGGCCTCATCTCTTCCTTGCTCTCGCCGTCAACCGCTGACTCTCTTTCCCGCAGCCTCCAAAACGTGCTGTGGAACTTTAACCATATTGCGAAAAACAATGGCGGCAATCGGGCCTTTGGCTTGCCCGGCTACCTCGCTTCGAGGGACTTTGTCCTCGAGCGAGTGCAGGGACGGTTCGGCAAGCACCTCAAGACCGAAGTTCAAGAGTTCAATCACACCTTTGAGACGATGAAAAGCATCACCCTGACAGGCCCGGATGGCCGTGACGTTCCCGTCCTGCCGCTACTCTTCAGCAACGCTACGCCTCTGCCGGGCGGCCTCACGGCATCGCTCATCGACACGCCCGTAAACGATGGCCGCGGCTCGGGATGCTTCGAGGACCAATGGAAAGGCATCGACGCGACGGGAAAGATTGCCCTCGTCAAGCGTGGCGTCTGCCCCTTTGCCGACAAGCTCAAGCTCGCCGAGGCGCACGGTGCCGTGGCCCTCATCGTCTACGACGCGGAGCCGCCAAAGAGCAAGCCGGCGACTCCCGCGGGAAAGAATGAAGGAGCAGATGACGCCCACGGCGGCCACGGACACGACGGCGTCGACGATGCTGGCAAGAAGATCCCCATCGCCGTCATCGCCCACGAGACCGGCTTGGCATGGAAGAAGCGGCTCGAGGCGGGGGGGGATGTCCGGGTGAAGCTGATTGTCGACTCGATTTCCGAGCCGAGGAAATGCTGGAACGTCATCTCGGAGACGCTCGAGGGCGACCCGAACAACGTCATCCTTCTCGGCGCCCACCTCGACAGCGTTCAAGCGGGCCCCGGCATCAACGACGACGGTAGTGGCTCCGCCGCGCTGCTGGAAATAGTTGGCTCTTTCAAAAAGTTCAAGGGCTTCCCGAACAAGGTTCGCTTCGCCTGGTGGGGAGCGGAAGAGTAAGCAAGCAAGAAACCCCGAGAATGCCGCCGTGGCCGGCCGGAACCTGGCTTCGTTCTCGCGCTTACCATCTTCCCTAGGAGCGGCCTTGTAGGATCTCTCTACTACACGTCCAAGCTGAGCGAATCCGAGGCCGACAAGATTCGCTTCTACTTCAACTACGACATGATTGGCAGCCCAAACGCCAGCTACGCCGTCTACAGGGACAACGACGCGGACCTCGTCGGCGCCGCTCCGCTGGTCGAGCATCTTCGGAAGAACAACAAACCGGCCGAGTATCGGTGAGGAGCCAGCCGCAGGACCGCACGGGGTGGGCGCTAACAGCGGGCAGGCCATTTGGAAGCTCGTCCGACTACGTCGGCTTCCTCCGCCTCGGCATCCCGAGCAGCGGCATCTTCACGGGCGCCGGCGGAACCGCCGACCCTTGCTACCACAAGCCCTGCGACGACCTCAACAACATCAACAAGGAGGCCATGCTGGCCAACACCAAGGCGGCCGCGTACGTGGCCGCCAAATTCGCTCTCAGCCTCGAGGGTGTGCCGGCGAGAAACAAGACCAAGGCCAACCCAAGGCCGAAGAGGGAGGTGCTGTCCGGGAAGCGGGGAAGCGGTCTGAGGACGTTTTATGACTGGGAGCACACGAGAGACAAGGGGAAGCCAAGCTGCCGCGACGACGGCTGCGAAGGCTGACGTGTTGACTACTGACTGACGAGGGTCAGATGCATGCAGGCGGCGGCGGCGGCGGCGGCGGCGGCGGTTCGGAACGGAGGAAGAATGGACGTCAGACGAACACGGCTGAGATTTACGAAATGCCCCGAGGCTTGTCGCGCGAGCGTCGAGAGAAGATGGCCGAGTATGGCAAGAAACACAGCGCTTGCTACCGACCGACGGCTTGACGTCCCTACCATCCGAGGCCAGGAGATGCGATGGAACGAGAATGAAGCCGGCGACGACGACGACGCCCATGTCCATGGCGGTCATGGTCGGCACGACGAAGACATGCGCCTTGAATCTCTGTGGAACCATCCAAGAGGGCTACAAACAAATTTACCATGGCACTTGCTGCCTGCAAATGCATTTGGGCTTCATGCTGACCACGCGGACCGCCGTGACCGCCGGAGCCGCCGTGACTGCCGGAGCCGCCGTGACTGCCGGAGCCGCCGTGACTGCCGAGGCCGCCGTGACTGCCGAGGCTGCCATGTCTACCAGAGTCACGACGGGCCAGATGGCCGTCACTTACGCCTTGGTGTGAAGCATCAAGCATCGGCGGCGGGTCGGCATGGGGGCGCTGTGCGAAAATCGCATGAACGGTTCGTGGCATTGCAAGCACTCTACCGTTGCAGCTTACGGCAGTACCTCCCAGTGTGGCATTGCCGTGTCCCTTTATCCATCTACCTTTCTGCTAGCCAACACTATCCCGCATGGTAGCCTTCACCAGCTGGTTGTGCTGCGAAGCTCAAGTATTCGGAGCACCCGCCCGACGCATGCCCCCTTTGGCATCCATGCACAGTCGATTCACTTGCCAACCACTCGCCTACGACGTCGTCACTCGCCTACGACGTCGTCACTCGCCTACGACGTCGTCACTCGCCTACGACGTCGTTTGCTTCCCCGTCACCTTCTTGGCGTGTTCCAGCATGGCCTGGTGCAGTTGGCGCTCGGACTGGAAGAGGCGGATGTTGTGCTTCTTGTAATTCTCGGCCAAGGCCTCGACGTTGCCTCGCAGGGCGTACTCGGGGTCGGCGTAGACGAGAATGGTCTTGCTTGCGTCCTTGGTGTGGAGGCCAAGCTCCATCAAGCTGATCTCGGCTCGCGTCTGCCTGTGGAGAAAGACGACGATGGTCTCGGCGCGCTCCATGTTCCTGTGCTCCCAGTTCACCTGCGTTCGAAAGTTGGCGTCCGAGAGGGAGTTTTTCCAGTCGGGTCCCCAGTCGTTTCGGGTCGGGTTGTACAGGTCCAGGTCGTAGCCCTTGAGGAGCTCGACGGATCGCTCGCGCCAGTCGCCGTCGTTTGTCTTGGCCGTCGTGCCGGCGAGGAACCAGATGGGCCGTGCCGGGTTCGCGTCCGGGACCGTCGCCGGCGCGTTGACGACTCGCACGCCAGAAACGGAGGAGGCCGCCACTTGAGGTCCCTTTGACCCGGCGGCAACGGCGGGCACGGAGGACGCAGTGGTCACCATGGGCTGGGCCTGGGTTGGGACCCGGTTGTTCGATGCCGGCGAGTTTTGCTCTTGGTGGCTCTGTCCCGGGAGGGCTTGCCCCTGAGGGTTCTGCCCCTGGATGTTCTGCCCCTGGAGGTTCTGCCCCTGGATGTTCTGCCCCTGGAGGTTTTGTCCCTGGAGGTTTTGTCCCCGGGGGGCTTGTCCTTGGAGGTTCTGCCCCTGGGGATTCTGCCCCTGGGGGGGTTGCCGCTGCGGTTGGGAGGCAGGTTGGCCGGCGACTCTGTTGTCTGCCGGACCCGGACGCGCCAGTCTCGGCTTGCCTCGCGAGGCGGCGGCGGCGGCCACGAACAGGGTGAAGACGAGGGAGAGCTTCATGCTGGCCCGTGGATGCAGTCGTTTCGTGCAGTCAAAGGCAGAGATGGTCAGTTATGAAGTGCCGTACACAAACGTACTTTTACACAGGATATCCATCCCCTTTAAAGGGCGTCATGTCATTGGCATCCATGGACATGAGAGTTGTGCGTGAACCTGCCAAGGGGCTCGAAGGGGTATCGAAAGTGGGAACACGATAACCCTTGCTCGCTGCCACGTTTACGTTGGGGATTTACAATAGTACTCATCCTACTGCGTTCATGGACAGCTGGGCGTGCTCCGTAGTTGAATTCGCAAGGACTGCACTCCTCCGACGGTCGAAATGGTACCGGTCCGTGAGAGGTGACCCTTTATGGTAAATACCTCGGAGGGCCTTGATGGTGTTTGCTGGTCCCTGTCTCTCCATCGGCAACGCTATAATACGCTATACTTGATGCTTGTAAATAATTGCCTACTCTGGTGCTCGCAAATTGCAAGCGAGTACAATTATTTCTCGTAGGTACGTTTTCTTGGTTGCTCGAATAGTAGTGAAGGCATTAGTTGCTCGAATAGTGAAGGCATTAGTTGCTCGAGTAGTAGTGAAGGCATTCGTAGGCAAGTGCAGGTACTCGTGGGCAAGTTTAGGTCCTCTCAGGCAAGTGAACATACTTTTAGGCAAGTAAACATACTTGTAGGCAAGTGAACATACTTGTGGGCAAATGAACATGCTTGTAGGCAAGTGAACATGCTTGTAGGCAAGTGTAAGCACTCGTATTTGGGTGAGAGTACTCGTAGGTGCAATATGTGCAAGCACTGGTTGATCATGAGTGTGAGTTGCTAAAGTTGCACGTCCAGCATAGCCGTTCGTAGGCATCATCACAGCATGTACTGTCAAGTGTACGGAGTACTCATTGAACAATCACAGGCTGGAGACTAGTACACGTGCTAGTCGTCTCCTTGTCAGTCTATGAGCCATTGTTGCCAACTAAAAGTAAAAAATCGGGGGTTCAGGAGGTGAGAGGATCAGGAGAAAATTGGTTCGTCGTCCTCGGAGAATCTCATACCGAGGCGAGCGGAGGAACGGCATCCTACAGAATCGGTCATCCTTTGACGGTAGGGGAACAATCACCAGTGCTTGTACCTGTACTTGTTTACTTGGAATTCCTTACTTAATTACATTGTGCCTATAGTGGACTCTTGCGTTTATAATTCTGCACTACCACGATCCAGGTGCATGTCTACGGAGAAGGGTAGAACTGATGAATGTTGCATCTCTGCCTCATGAAGCAACGGCACAGAGTCTGTCCAACGGAGTTTATACTGTACTGATACAAAATCACATACTTGGCATTGCAATCCAACCAGACTACCTGCTGTTTACTCGGTACTCGAGCGAATGTTTTCCGTAACATTCCACAGTTTCTAGTTCCTTCAACATGACTCTGTGTACCTTAAAAATAATGTACTTGTCTAGTCTTACTTATAGACAACAGTAATCAACGCAGGCACTACAAGTATTCAAGCATCTGCGCGAGTAAGTCCGTTCTCTTTTTTTTTTTCATTGTCCGCTTAGTTTCTGTTTATTACCAAGGACAACCCTTGAAAGAAATATTTCACTCGTCTAATAATAGCACCTTCATTGCCTACAAGTAGTTGTACGGAGCACGAGGATTGCATCCCTGCGTCGGCACAGGTTACAAGGAAGCATGCACGTGCACTCTGTCCAGGGCTCGAGCATTGGCTGACGACATTGCGTGTGCATGTACGGAGTAGGGAGAAGTATAAAAATAATCACAAGAACAGCATGGTCCGCACAGAATTTTCGTACTTGTCCAAAGTATGCGAGCACTGTGGGTGGAACCTTGGTCAAAGGAGCAGCATCCTGACCTCGGAAACCCTGAGCCAGGCAAACATGAATGTAGGGTACGACGTGTGCAACCCTTTACTAAACTTGTCATGCGGCTTCATATAGGAGGGACACCGCCTCTGCCAGCACCTTGTCGAGGCCCGCACATTCCTCAAAGTAGAACTGCGCAAGTGGACCGTATTCCAGGTCGGTGTATCAAGACTCGAGGGGCCATCGTTCGTCTCGGGGGGGCAGGGAACGGCAAGGTACGGATGTATTTACGAATGGATTTACGGATGGATTTACGGATGGATTTACGATGGATTTACGACGGATTTACGCACTGAATTTCCGTTTTATTGCGGCTTCACGCTCTGGACGAGGGCCATCTCAGGCTGGTTGTGATGAATGGTCCCGTAGATGTAGGTGTAGATGTAGGTGTAGATGTTGGTGTAAGTAGGTGTAGGTGTAGGTGAACTATAGCCTGTTCAACCAACTAGGTGTAGGTGTACTGTAGGTGAACTATAGCCTGTTCAACCAGCTATTGCAGGTAGAGTTGTGGATTGTGAGAGCCGCATCCCAGGGGCAGCCTTGGCAAAAGGCAGAAGCCAATGATGCAACTGACAACCGTAGTCCTGACGGACGGACAGGGGTGCCACCGCCGTGACAAAAGTACGGAGGGGGCAATTGTTCGTCCGCCGTAATACGAGGACTTGATCTCCGTACAAGTGCATCTAATTACAGTACTCGGTCTGCGTATGGCTGGCTATTCGTGCAGTGGATCAACGTTCGATCCGTCGGGCCAAGAGATTGTTCTGTTCTGCCGGTATGCCTCTCCAACGAAGCCATCGTCGTTGACCTTTCTCACCCCTTGCCCAGGGCGGCATGTACAAATTTGCAGCGACGAAAAATACCAGTCCTGGCATCGTCCCAACGTTGTCGCCGAGGCGCCCATCGGATGAAACCCCTGTTTCTTGCTGCCGTGGCCCAAAGCATCCCGGGCCCAAAGCATCCCGACCCCAACGCGGCTCAATTGCCACTACGAGTTGTGCGGGCCGATGATCCATCCCTCCCTCGCCCCTATATCAGCCCTGATAAGCGGTCGGCAGTGTTTGAACCCCCTAGCCTCGGCATGATGCCTCTCTTTTCTTCGTTTCTTCCCCTGCAGTAGGTAGCCTCTGGATTTTCTGGGCATGAAACTTTGCACGTAGCACCAAGGCGACCTCGTCCTTCTGCGTCGCATACGCCAGCGAGCTTAATTTCCTTTGCATTGCTTCTGGACGCATGCTCTACTCCGTAGAAGCAAGACCATCGCGCTGCCAAGCCACTGGTGCAACCAGGGACAGCGGTTGCCGTCCTCCAGAATCTTTGCTGTACAGTACAGTACATGCACAACTCTCCGTAGAGATCTTGGAGACGTCGTACTGCAGAGTGAAGCTCAACGTGAAAGGTCCTTTGGCTGGCTGTCCAGGGTTCATGCTGGGTTGTCGTCTTGGCCTCGCGTAGCGCCAAGCAAGTTATTGTCGTCTTGCATCCAAGGCGGGCGAGACTCGTAAACTTATTGTCCCTCCGATACACTTCCAATCCTTGCCTCGAGGAAACAACAGGAGTTCAACTTGACCGCTTCATCCTAGGTTGATCAACTCCATGATGGACAACATATCCCTCGAGTCCTTCCCTTCCGGCCCGCGGGCGGCAGGATGAACACTAAATCACACCGACACTCCAGATGATGTGCTGCCGTTGGCTGTGCCCCGATCATACCGTGATCCTTGCAAACAAGAGTGCAAGAACATGTGCCGTCGAAGCAGAGTTTCGGAGCGGCAGCGGTGGCATCCGCAACGAGGCACGTGAATAATAATTTAGCACTGTGATGACTCGCCCCAACGACGGCGAGGGATTTTGCACAAGTTGTGGCGCGCAAAACATGTCCTGCAAAGTTCTTTTTCTCGTTCGATCAAGTGCCGCGGCGTCATTGCACCCCTGAAATGTGGATACGCGGTTGTGTCGTCTGCGGTTCCCGTCCTCGCCCGTCTTGTCCAGCCTCCCTTCTGTAGATATCCTTGATGAATTTTCCGCCAAAAGCATGCCTCGGCCGCGGGCAGGGTCGCAAAGTGATGGCACGACCAGGTTGATGTCTCAGCTCGTAGCCCGGCGGGAGGCTGATACCCGACTCCGGCTCCCCTTGGCCCGCCCAACGACTCGCTAGTTTATTCTGTTTTTTGCGTTCATTATTCAGTTCTCTGTCGAAAGTTGCATGGTTTACCCATGAGTCATGACAGGCGTGCAGAATTAGCCTTGAGCCTTCGAGCCTTGAGCCTTCGGCCTGTTGCCGTGACCTTGAGCCTTCGGCCTGTTGTCGTGCCCAGTTCAAACCAGGGGTCGTCCAAGCGCACCGGCCGTCCCGTCGGCGACGGGGGAGACGGGCGGCCCGCCGATCAGCAATGACGGCACGACATTGCTGCCAAACGTCAGTCGCAAGATGAGATTCATTGGTTCGTCTCGTCCGTTGGCCTGCTCGTGTGCCGTCGGTTGGAAACACGGAGAGTGCCATGTCGTGAACAATTCCGCCGAGAGGTTCGGTTTTGGGCTGCAACTGCATGAGCATTGTCTCGCAAGAAGCAAACCACCGAGCTCTTCCACCGGAAAAGCTGATCTTGCCGGTATTCTGCTCGGCCGAGAATAGGCATGCATCGGACCGGATGGGACGAAATGCTCGTCTCGTCCGGCTCGGTTGAAGTTCAGACGATGTATATAAGAAGCCGTTCAACGCATCGGATCGACTCTCCTCATCCTTCTCAACCAGTTCCAACTGTCAAACACACTCCTTTCTGACCACTGTGCTTTCCACATCCACATCCACAATCACCATGAAGTTCTCCCTCATTTACACCCTGGCTCTCGCCGCCACGGCCCTGGCCACGGCCACCGAGGACAAGACTCCGGCACCCGCTGCCCTGGCCGCGGCCACCGAGGACAAGACTCCGGCGACCATTGCCGTCGTGCCGGAGAGCGAGGAGAACCAGATCGAAACGCGAGATCTCGGCCGAGGCCACAACGGTCCCAACCGGGGCAACAACGGTCCTTACCGGGGCAACGACAGATATAGGGGCGGCTACGACGGCCACAGGGGCAACGACAGGTACAGGGGCGGCTACAACGGCCACAGGGGCAACGACAGATACAGGGGAGGATACGACGGCCACCGAGGCTACGACAGATACCGCCCCGGCTACGGCGGCCACCGGGGCGACGGATACCGAGGGGGTTACCGCGGGGGCAACGGTGGCTACGGATATCAGTGCAGCCGACAGTCGTACTGCTGCGACGCCGGCTTCAACGTCCTCGGCACGAACCTCGGCGGCATCGGCCAGGGCATCGGCAACCTGATTGGCGGCATTCTCGGAGAGAACCTCCAGCGAAGCTGCCGAGGTGGCATGTTCTGCTGCGACGGAGGCATCCAAGTCGTACGTGCTCTCTTACTTTCTTTCCCCGTCGCCGCCGCCGGCATGATGATGATGATGATGAGGCGACTAACTCGACGCCATGCAGGGTCGCCACCTTGACCGAGGCCGCTCCAACTGTCGCCAGATGTAGGAATCTGCGAGGAACGGGACGGTTAGCTTGTGAATTCAACATTCGGATGGGCGTCAATGAATGACTGGGACTTTGACGAAATGTATCACAAGGAAAATAGATGCGCAAAATCGTTGTCGACTGGACAATCACCGTTACCTCTTCCGCCCCTGATACGTGAACCAGACCCAAGGCAGCCCATACGAGTAGTGGTAGAGGCGTATGTTCAACGGCAACGTACCAAAGGCGCCCAGGGTACCCGAGTGAAAACCGGCTGCAGTCATCCCTTGAGATTCGGACGGACAAGGGAGCTCTCGCACCCAAGGCCTCGAGGGTACCGCGCCGTGCGGGTTGGCCGGACGCGGCTACATGATGGCCGTGGCGAAGAAAAAAAAATCGAGCTGCGTCTGCAGAGTTGCGTTTGCAAAGAGAGGTCGAGGAAAAACACTATAGGTGTGAGTGCATACGGCCGAGTGGATCAAGTGGTGTGGTGTGATGCGATGGCTTGCCATAGCCCAGCATCCGGCGAAGACGGGCTCCCGCGAGGATGGTCGGCTGACGTTGAAGGCGCCAGGGGTTCGACAATAGCATAGGCTCGGAATACGAGCACATCCATCCAGGTAGAGAGGTGCCTACCGTGCAGAGGACGACGCATGCATGCCATCGTACCATGCGAAGCGCACGTCCTTGATAGCTCGTCCCAGCAGCACCCCCGCCCCCACAGTTGCGAGGGAGGTTGGAATCCCCTTTGACCGACCGTCGAGCCGGAACGTCCGCCAGGGGATGGCCGGCAGGGTCCTCCGGTCAACGGCGCCTCGTCGGCCACGGTCGGATGATGGCGACGTCTCGAAACAAGGCCCCCGAACGAGGTGTAGAGAAGTGGCCGCAGGGCTCGAGGCTTACGCGTAGACTAGCAAGCCGGCCGTCGTTTCCAAGCCAAGACGACCATGAGGCGATGAACAGGACGGGCGACACCGCTTGGATGGCCTCGTACAAGCCGTGCGCCCTCGTTGCGGCCACGTCTCTCGGAGCCAAGACCAAGCAGGTGTCGGACGACGAGGAGGCGGTTTCCGTCCCCTCCGCCCAACAGCTACTCCGGCGCCGTCGGGATGCACGTAGCGCCCAGGAGGCATCTCGATGGCGGGCCAGACGGACGCCTCGTCGACCCTGTCTTGGATGGCCCTCGATCGACGTCGGCCGAGTGAAGGGTGGCAGAGGCCGGCAATGGCAACGGCAACACGTGGTCAACGACGATGAATATTCACGGCTCGTGGGACGTGGTGGCTGACGGATTCATTGCAGCGTGCTCCATAGTCTGTTGGTATCGTCAGTCGGAGCTGCGGGCTCGATGCAAGCCACGAAACGAAACAAATTGCGCATTGAAAAGGATGGATAGAAGCGGGTCTAGCGAAGCGTAGGCACCGCGTCGATGGGAAGCAGGCATGTACCGGTCCTTGAAAGTGTAGGTGTGCGGGAGCCGTGCTGGGGAGGCATCGACGAGCCAAGGCGAGGTTGCTGATGCCGAGAGGGCCGAGGCGGTAGGATGAGACAGGTCACCGAAAACCCTGCATATCACATGCATGGAGATGGGGCCCTGCAGATGAGGGATGGAAAGAGTTGGACGAGTAAGATGCGATGGATGAAAAACAGCCATCGTGAGGGCCGTCGAACGTGAGCGAGGAGGAGGCCGTCGAAAGAGAGCGAGGAGGAGGCCGTCGAAAGAGAGCGAGGAGGCCATCGAAAGAGAGCGAGGAGGAGGCCGTCGAAAGAGAGCGAGGAGGAAGCCGTCGAACGAGAGCGAGGAGGAGGCCGTCGAACGAGAGCGAGGAGGAGGCCGACGAGATTGACGGCAGAGTTTGCAGGCCGCCGTGGCGAATGATGAAGCCCAGGCGACGAGGCCGGCCGGCCGTCTCACGACGTCGCAGTGCATGGCGGGCTCTTCCGGACGCAAATTTGCTTATGGAGTCGTTGGTTGAAGACCCTTTGCCGCCCCCGGCGTGCTGCTTGCGTGCGGTGCCGATATGACGATGTCGGTGTCGGTGAGGGAGCGAGGTTGGCAGTGCCAGCCAAGGATCCGTCCAGCCACCACGGACGGGAGGAGGCTGTCTCACCGCCCTTGTTGCCACAATGCGCCTCTTTTCGCTTGCATGTGGATCGGGGACGGTATGAGTCGGTATCCGGTACGACAGAGTACACGCAAGTACAGGGACGTACGGAATCCAGGTCGGAGGTCTGCACGACGATACTTGGGCGGCAGGTGTCGAGGTACGCAGGACGCAGGGCGGAGGTGCGGAGGACTGCGGCGGAATACTTGAACGGATCATGTACGGAGTACCTGCTTCCCATGTACACGGCCACCCAATGTAGGTACGAGCAGGTGCATACAGGTGCCCCCACGGTACCGGTACCTGCAGCGTCGGTCGGTGCAGCGTCACAGGCGTCGAGCACGGAGCACAAGTACGCGTCACTGCGATACCGCGATACCTTGGTACCTGTACATGGATCTACCAGTGGTCTGCCCTCCATGCTGCGGACGCATGTATTATTACACGTCAGTAGAATGGTGCGCATGGTGCAACAGGTACCTGTACCTATAACCGCGCCACTGCATGCCGTGGCTCGTGCAGTACTGGTACATGCGGAGGAAGCTATTCTGTGTTACTGGAGGTGATGGGCAGTCCGTACCTAGTACCTAGCCTGGCATTGTCTTACACTACAGTATAGTACACAGTAGGCTGTGCCTGTGCAGTAGCGCATCTAGATGTGCATGTTTGTTCCACTCGCACCGTGCTCCGCGCAGTCAGAGTGCTCAGTACACTCACAGTGCTCCGTACGGAGTACATGGCACTCACATGGGCACTCACATGGGCACTCACATGCAATAATGGCCCAAGCCCCTTCATGACAAGTACATGTGCACTGTGCGGTGCACGACCTGGGTATACTGTGTGCGCCTGTGGAGCTACTGCATCTACTGCCTCAAGTACGTCCAAGTACTCGCATCAGTCTGCACACCCACAGTGCTCCGTACACTCACATGCAATAGCGTGCCAAACACCAGAGTACAGTAGGTGCACTGTATGGTATAGTAGGTGCACTGTATGGAATAGTAGGTGCACTGTATGGTATAGTAGGTATACTGTGTGTACCTGTCCAGCAGTGCATCGACATACAACAGCAGCGCATCGACATACAACGGCAGTGCATTGACATACAACAGCAGTCCATCGACATACAACAGCAGTCCATCGACATACAACGGCAGTCTATCGACATACAACAGCAGTCCATCGACATGCAACTATTGGTATTATTACATGCACATGCACGTCCAAGTGCTCGCAGTGGTCCGTACACTCATCGGTCCGTACTCTCACAGTGGCCCGTACACGCACATGCAATACAATAATGCCCCTTCAGTACAGTAGCTGTACTGTGCGGTACGCTAGGTATACTGTGCAGCACATCGGAGGCGCGGGTCAGGGTCCCGTCCGGCGTCTCCCTCGTCTCCCTCGTCTCCCTCCATCGGACGATGACGCGATGAGATGAATCAGCGGCCTTGCCGATGGCAATTTGCAATCTGTCGCGCCGCAGCATGCGATCGAGATAATCGAGACCGTTCGACACAGCAGAGGCTTGCCTCCTCGCGGGCCTGTCGTTTGTTTCATGACCGTTTGTGAGAGCTGATGCGCACTGTTAATACCTCAAGGAAGGGGCGATAGCAGCGCCAGGGCGCCTGCCTGCAGGGTTCGACTCTGGTGGCTCGATGGCTCGATGGCTCGATGGCTCCCCATGGCTGGCTTCATCGCTCGACACACCGTTCGAGCAGCGGGGAACGCTGAAGAACGAGCATCACGCACCATGAGAAGAGGCGGACGCACCTCGACGATGCCACCGGCAGCACATGTCCCATCCTACGCATCGCAGCACACATCACGGTACGTCTCGCGGTACGTCTCACGGCACGTCTCACGGTGCGTCATGCTACCCCGCATCGACAACGGCAACGTCTTGGTCGACGGCCATCGGCAAGGCTGGAGGCTGGCCAAGCCTGGGCAGGGGCAGCAGGCAGGACGGGGTCGGGCCAGGACCAGGACCAGGGCCGGGGTTTGGGCCAGGGCCAGGGCCAGGGTCCGGCCCTGGGCCGTCATGGTTCATGCTCAGGTTCGTCGGTGAGCACCGAGCACGACGACGAGCACGCAGACGAGTCCCGACGAGCAGCCATCGGCCTCGCTGCCGAGAGATGGCCGAGTATATCATCCGACGACCTCCCCGGCCTCGCACGAGAGTCGGGAGGCTCAGCATCGTCGCCCCTCCTCGAAACCATCAGTGGAGCATCGTTCGAACCGGATACCGGGTACCAAGCTCCAGACGCCACGGCATACCAGAGACGGCATACCAGACACGACATACCAGACATTGGGCGTCGGGCAACAGGCAATAGACATCAGCTACCGCTCGAGGCAGCCATCCCACGCAGCCTGCGTCGTGCCGACCGCGTCGTCCCTCCCCCCCTCCCACCGACGATGCATGCAAGCATGGCTCGCCACGGAGGACTCGCCATGACGAGGTGCCTCTCCACCGTGGCCCGGACCGCGGCCTCGGCGCACCATGCGGCCATGACCCTTCCCCTGACGGCACGGCCGAGCCTGACGATGGCGTCCAAGCTCGCGGCCTCGCCCGAGTCCACGATGCCGCCCGGCTTCTCCGCCGCCGTCGGACGGCTCAAGACGTTCGCCCTGCCCGACAAGGTCTCGGGCTCGGCCGCCGACAGGGCGACGGCGCGGGCCATGCTCGACGCCTGGCAGGGCGACGGCATCCTGCAAATCGCCATGACGCCCCTGCAGAAGCAGCTCTACAGGAGCGCCGACGCCGCGAGCCGGCGCTTCTTCGCCCGCCCGTCCAAGGAGAAGCGGGCGTGCGTCGACGGCCAGAGCTACGCCGGCTACGTCGCCTCGGGCGAGGAGATGACGGACGGCATCGCCGACTACTCGGAGATTTTCACCGTCACCAAGGACCTGAGCCTCGCCGACGGGCGCGTCGCCGACGGCTGGCCCTGCCACGGGCCCTGCCCCTGGCCCGACGGGACCATGAAGGCCGTCATCGACCGCTACATGGCCGACCTCGGCGCGAGCGGGGAGAAGCTGCTGCAGCTGATTGAGCTCGGGCTCGAAATCCCCGCCGGGTCGCTGACGGGCTACACCGAGGATGGGTGGCATCACATGAGGGTGCTGCGGTGAGTTGCCCCCGCGCGCGCCCCCGACCTCGACCGAGGGAAGCCGCCGGCTGACGGAGCGGGCACCGACGCCAGCTTTCCCGCGCGGCACCGCACCAACGGCAAAGGCAAGGCCGGCCGCGGCATCGGCTCCCACACGGACTACGGCCTGCTCGTCATTGCCAACCAGGACCACGTCGGAGGTGCGTGAGGAACGGACGCCGCACGACGGGCTGATTCGCTGACGGACCTTTGCGCAGGACTCTTCGTGCGGCCTCCGCAGGGGGGCGGCTTTGCCAACTGGCAGCAGAGCGCCGCCGGCATGAAGGAGGACGAGCCCGGCTGGACGTACGTGCCGCCCTCGCCCGGCGTCTACACCGTCTTTCCCGGTAGGTGATCCCTCACCCACTCCCACCCCCCCCCCCCCCCCCGGCCCGTCCCGGCGGGACCGCGGCCTGCGCTCCGCCTGCTGACCCTCGCTTGCCCCCGTGCAGGCGACATGCTGCAGTACATGACCAACAACAGGCTCCTGTCGACGCCCCACAAGGTCGGCCTCAACACGCGCGAGCGCTTCGCCTTTGCCTACTTTCACGAGCCCAACTTCCGGTCCGTCATCCGGCCGCTGCCGGGCCACGACGGCGGCCAGGAGCCCCGGCAGGGCGTCCACTACGGCACCCACTTTACCAACATGTGCCTGCGTAACTACCCGGACCGCGTCACCACCAAGCGCATGGTGGCCGAGGACCGGTTTCCGATGCTCGCCACGTCGGCGCTGCGAAACGACGACGCGACGACGGGCAGCCGCTCGTAGTTTTCCCGCGGTGCTGGATGGATCCTTTCGAATACCCAAACGACGACGCAAGCGGCACGACAGGTGCGCTTCATATTGTGCATATTTTCGCGAGGTAATGATGAATGCTCGAGACGCGTACGTATTATATCCACGAATCAAATGCCACTGTTTACTCTCTTACGCTCGGCTTCGCCTGTTCATCTGATCATGTGCCACCCATGCGCATGCAGGTGCCGTGTCGCCGTTGCACGGCTGCAAGATCGTTCCGATGCCGAGCTGGCCGATCGTTTCTGGCGACGCAGAGGGCTCATTGGACAGCTGGGCAGAGTCGACGACATGCATCCCCGTAGAGGCGGACAAACCTGGTACGCGATGCGCATTCCGCGACATGCACCACACGAGCGCTGGGTACAAGGACTCTACATGCGCGCAAGTACTCTGTACTTGTCATTACAGGTGCCAACCAAAAACCGCGGCACCCAAGGCAAGTATCGGTGCGTGCAGATGCATGTCTTTACCTATTCATGTCGTCATGCACAGAGTGTTCCTGTCGTCACGTATTCATGTCATCATTCATGTCATGATGCCTTGTATTTTCCATGTCCGGGTACGTCGACATGCCATTGTTGTGCTGATCGTGGACAATCACAGCGCACGGCACAGGCTCGTAATTGCCTGTGAGCTGGGCCGCAGCAGGCGAGCGCTGGCCGAAAAGCATTGAGGCTGTGCCCACCCACGAGAGCGAACTGCTCGTACCGAGTACCGACGTGGGCGGTATCTTGATGTACTCGAGCGAGAGGAGTACATGATGTTGTAAGTATGCTCCGAGTTTCCTCGTACCCGCACGGAGTACTTGCTACTTCTTGCTACTTCTTGCTACTTCTTGCTACTTACACTTGCTACTACTTATAGTACTCTTACTTGTACACTCTTGCTCGTACAAGTAGTTGTACTTGAGTCCATACAAGTAAGTACATAATATTGTATGCTCCGAGTTTCCTCGTACCCGCACGGAGTGCTTTGCTACTCACAGTACTTATAGCACACTTGCTACTACTTATAGTACTCTTGCTCGTACAAGTAAGTACTGTGTTGTGCTTAAGTACTAGTGTCGTGCCCGAATGCTCTACTGTACACGATCTGTACTAGCATGATACAGCACATGCCGCCCAATAACGTTGTATTCGCAGCACCCGACCTTGTACAGATGATGTACTCTTCAAGTCCTCTCTTGTATACGAGAATGACCCCACAGCCGCTTGCCACGCGAACCTTCGAGGCAACAACGACCACGAGCAGTACATCATTTCTTCGACTATCTTGTACTTTGAAGTATCTGTACATGCCGTGGCCGCATCTCATCGTCCGCTCGTACCGGCTGCGTGTTCGTCCATGTACTCGTACATGCAAGTACGTGCAAACTTGTACCTGTACAAGTCGCACGTCCCCGTACCTGCCCAAATGCGGGGAATTAGCACTTCATTTTACATCATAACGGCAACTCCAAATATAGCAACACCCGTCCACCGTACTTTCCGGCTTTGGCATGCGGACGCGCCCTCATCATCTCCCACTTTTGCCGTCTTCTCACGCCGCAGAGCCAAGACAAAACAAACATGCTTCTTGCTGACACGGCCTGCAACGCGTATTGCAAAGTCAAATAGCATGCATTACTTGTTTGCGTACGTGTACCTACCTATCCGTCTGTTTAAGTGGTGATTCCACCTCGCTAACCCCATCAGCAGGCACTCGTAACGAACGGGAGCTCGGCTGGCCGTCATCCACGCGAACGAGCCATGTCCGGAATTCGTATTTCCCTCGCTCGACTCCCCCCCCCCCCCAGGGTCCAGTTCATTCCATCCTCTTGGAGTTTCTCGTCTTCCTCGCCGTCGTCCGGAGTAGTACTTGACGCGGGTGACTGACTGTTGGGCTGGCTCACTGCCCTGCTCTGCTCTGCTCTGCTCTGTTTCGCTCTGCTCCGCTCAGCTCGTCATCGTCTCCGCGACCAGATGAGCTCGGAGAGGACGTGGCATGCAGATCATTGGCGACTGGATGACGTCTCTTTCATGTAGGAACCGCCTGCATCTCGCCTTCAACCTCCGAGCCGTCGAGTTGGCCGTTGCACCACCATGCGAGCCAGAGCACATGTCATCGCCCTCGTCGGCCTCGCATCCTTGTCACGGGCTGTGATACCGTACCTTGTTCGTCGAATTCACCCTGCAAATCGGAGAGGTGGCCGTGGTTGACTGACTTGTGGTGCCTCCATCCTAGGGCATCGCCATTCCCGGCATCGACTTTGGCTGCGACATCGATGTAAGTCGCCTCTACCCACCATGTCCGTCGCCTTTGCTCCGTTGACACGCAGACGAGGGCTCCTGTCCATCCAAGGCCAAGCTGGTGCCGCTCAAGGCCTATCGCGGCGGCGATGGTGAGGGCCAGATGAAGCACTTTGTCGAGGACGACGGCCTCAACATGTTTCGCCTCCGTATGTGCCCCCGCCCCGTCGATGGTGCTCTCGACGCGTCCGAGACGTTGGCCACCTCGCATGCTGACAGCCCGCAGCCATCACCTGGCAGTACGCCGTCAAGGGCAAGCGAGGCCGCAAGCTCGACGCCGTCCAGTTTGGCGTCTACGACCGCCTCATGCAAGCCTGCCTCGACACGGGCGCCTACTGCATCATCGACCTGCACAACTTTGCCCGCTACGACGGCGCCATCATCGGCCAGAGCGGTCCCGACGGCATCACCGACGATCACTTCACCGCCCTCTGGGCCGAGATGGCCACCAAGTATGCGGCCGACGAGAGGGTCGTCTTTGGCCTCATGAACGAGCCGCACGACGTCGACATCGAGATCTGGGCCCAGACCTGCCAAAAGGCCGTCACGGCCATCCGCGAAGCCGGCGCCGAGAAGCACCTGATTCTCCTGCCCGGCAGCAACTTTTCGAGCGCCGAAACCTTTGTCTCGGGCGGAAGTGCCAAGTGCCTCGCCGCCATCACGAACCCCGACGGGTCGACGGACGGCCTGCTGATGGACCTGCACAAGTACCTCGACATCAACAACTCGGGCTCGTTCCGGGAGTGCACCACCGACAACGTCGCCGCCTTCCAGAGCGTCGCCACCTGGCTGCGGAAGAACAAGCGGCAGGCCATCGTGTCCGAGACGGGCGCGTCCATGGATCCCACGGTACGTCAGGAAGCCAACCCTCGGCGTCGAGCATGGGCTGGCTTGGAACGGTCTAACGACGGTCCCCCTCCCGCAGTGCATGACAAAGTTTTGCGCCCAGAACCAGTTCATCGCCGACAACACCGACGTCTTCGTCGGCTTCGTCGGCTGGGCCGCCGGCTCCTTCGACTCGACCTACACGTTGACCCTGACGCCCATCGCCAACAACGGCTCGTACAAGGACAACAAGCTGATGAAGAAGTGCATCATCGACGTCTTCGGCCCCACACCCGCCAAGACGATTCCTTCGCCGACGGCGGACAGCCTCGTGACGCCGACGAGGCAAATCCTCCACGAGACGGCCCAGGAGGTCGGCTCTCCTTTGCCATCGGCAACCGATTCCGAGTCGGACAATGCAGCCAGCAGTCGTCGGTTCGGGTCACCGAGGGGACCCTTGGCCTTGCCCATACTTGTCGCTCTGATTCATGCCATCTGGCTCATGTGCTGATGGCCCCTTGCCACCGTACTTGCCGCCCAATTCTGTCCATACAGCGTTCGCGGTACATATCTACAATCTTCATTGTATCATACATTGCATCACTCTACTACAGACCCTCAGGCTAGCCGATTCTATAACACATCTCTAGTGTCTTTGTCCGGTTGCCCGCCATCTGCGAACATGACGAGGTATTGCGGCATGTTCCATGCCTGCGGTGCCCTCGTCGTTTCCGGCCGTGAAAGCAAGTCGGTTGTTCTCGTTGCCCTGGACGGCTGTCCAACGTTTCATCGTTTCAGCCGCCCCCTTTATTGCGTCTGATTGTGCGTGCGGTAACGCTGCATATGGCTAGCTGTGCAATGGAGCCTGGGTTGGATTCGGCCCCGTACAGAATCGGGGGTTCGATGTGAAAGGAAGCGATTCGCATGAATTAATCGATTGCAAACACATGAGCAGTCCGGGGTGCCACTGAAGCGACAATTGCGGCGGCGAAAAACACGTCTGGGATGAGCCTAGTCCTCTGGAGCGACAACGGGTAAATTTCCATCGGCGAGTGTCTCGACTGTTGGTTGGAACCGTTCATGTTTCTCCTAGCCTTCTCGTTGCTCAACTTGAGCCTGGTTTCACTGGAGCCTCCAGGGAATCACCAATCTCACCTCGGCCTTTCCTGAGCCGGTGTACACCAAGGACTATTTCCATCAGCGAGTGTTTCGACTGTTGGTTGGAACCGTTCATGTTCCTCCTAGCCTGGTGCAGCTGAAATCCGAACATCACCGAAGCCTCCAGGGAATCACCAATCTCACCTCGGTCTTTCCGGAGCCGGTGTACACCAAGGACTATTTCCATCAGCGAGTGTTTCGACTGTTGGTTGGAACCGTTCATGTTCCTCCTAGCCTGGTGCAGCTGAAATCCGAGCATCACTGGAGCCTTCAGGGAATCACCAATCTCACCTCGGCCTTGCCGGAGCCGATGCACACCAAGGACTATTTCCATCAGCGAGTGTCTCGACTGTTGGCTGGAACCGTTCATGTTCCTCCTAGCCTCCTCGTTGCTCAACTTGAGCCTCCAGGGAATCACCAATCTCACCTCGGCCTTTCCGGAGCCAGTGTACACCAAGGACTATTTCCATCTACTCGGTCGCTTTCCGCAATCCATCATCCAACCTGATTTCGCATCCAACGTGGTTTCGTATCCTAGCCGTCCACCTCGACGAGCCCGACCCGGGAGCCGGGTCCGCGGTCACTATTACGGCGTTCACCGTGGCCGCTGCCGTGAATCTTGCCATGGCCCCTGCTGCAACTTCGGCTGCCAAATCGGCCACTACCGCAAGCACGATTGCAGACCAAATCTGTGAATCCGCTACTGCCGCCGGAGATTCTAGCTCAACCATTGTGACGACTTTCATTACAATACTGGTGCTGGGAAAGTAGTCAATATACGTCAAGTCTCATCCCGACTGGTCGGAACCGACTTTCAAGGGTGACAGCTGACTGATGCTGCTGTGCAAGGGCTCAAGGCCGTCGGCTGCTTCGTGCTCGGGCCGGTCCGCCTTGGTTGTACTCCCATTTCTGAAAGATTGCGAATGGCAGGGGGCCGAAATCGAAGAAATATGCAAGCTCGCGGCCCACGGTGGAGACAACAAGAGAGCTCTCATTGTCACGATTATCCGTTGCTCCACGAAGCAAAGCGTTTACCCTCGTTTTTATGAGACGATTGCGAATGGCAGGGGCCGGGATCGAATCAATATGCATACTACATATTACAAACGTATGCAGGCGTCTGAAGGTTACTCGTATGGTCAAGAGCACACATTTCGGCGCTCACCCATCATTTACGGTCAAGAGTGCATGCTTGGCCACAGACATGGCCATAGAGACACTGGACATGCGAGCACAAGTGTGGAAGTGCACGAAGCACAGCAACGTGCACGAACACATCTACTTGCACGAGAAGTTGTCGGGTGGAGAATATCCCCATTTACTAAACGACCGCAAGAAAGAGTATTACACAAAGGACCTGAAGCTCGGAGAATCCTTAATTCTGATGCCGCTGGTCAAGGGTCGGCCGTATCCTGGTACATCTTCCCGGGCCTGCTCGCCACGCGCATCACGAGTTAACCATGACTGCGTCCTTAGGCGGCCCGCTGCTTGACCCGTACGGTAATCCTCGCGATGTAGGTGGTCCTCCGGGACTATACCGAGTTCTTCTCCTCCATAATGCGCACGACGAATCCCTTCAAACGATAGCCGTCCTGGCTCACGGAACGAGTGGCAAGTTTGAGGTTGTCCACGCAGAATGGAATCCCAACACCAAGAGGGCCGCCCTGGCGTGTATTCCGAAACTTTCCGAGGTCACGGGGCGGCAAAAGGCTCAGGGAGAGCAGGCAGGAATGAAGGCGGCGAGCAACGAATCCCCGAGAGAGCCCGAACCGAAGACGGGACAAAAGGCCGGCAGGGTTACCTTGGGCCTTCAAGCTCTTCGTGGTCTCATGGCCAGCAAGCTTGGCCTTCAGGCTCTTGATGGTCTCGTCGCAGGCAATGTTGGTCTGGACGCGCTCCGCAGGCTGAATCCCGGCAAGGTTGGCCTTCAAGCTCTTCGTGGAATTGGTGCCATTGCGGGGAGCGCAACCATGCGCTTCGGGTCTCTATTGGAGGCGTATCATGCTCTGGGAGAGTCATTCATAAGCCGAGTGTGTTGTCGCCCAGGACCAAGGGCAAGTCTCGCATGAGCAGCACGCTGATTTTCTTTCTCTAGTTGAAAGTACGTTGCGCGCCATAACCGACACGGCATCACTTCGTTCTAATGACTTGCAGTTGAGTTCCGACTTTGGAGCGGCGGACACCGGGGCGGCATCATACGGTGCCTTTGATGGCGAAGGATACATTCGTGTCGGTGGATTCTATCGGCAAGTATTCGAACGGCCGGATAATGCCACTCATGGCGGACTCGATGAAATGAATCGCCGGTTACGAAAAGTCAAGGGCAAAGTTCTAACAAGGGCGCAACTGTATCATCTCGCTCTTCATCAAGATGGAGACAAGCACATGGGCGTAGAAGCTTACAATGAGTATCTGCGAGAGGAGGTAAGCAAGGGGACGCTGGCGAGCGGACAGGCAATAGGATGCTAACATGGCGGTACGATGAGCGTCGAGGAGTCCCACACAAAGAAGCATTCGAGAGATATCGCCGAGGCAATCTAATTCTCATCCAATATCTCCATCGAGTACGTCCCTGCCGACAAAGAGAAGGTCGCTGGTCCTAACGAGCAACTGTAGGGGAAAGGGGTCCGCAAGATGAAGGCTTTGAGACAATATTGGGACGAAATAGTAGGTCTGGCATTCAACTCGTCGCCGGCAACATGATTAACGGTGATTAATCTTAGGTCAAAATTTATCCTACGCTTCATCGATACCGGGACGATTTCCTGAAATATGGTAGGCAGCATGACCTTGTCGGCCGTCATGGCGCCTGTGCTAATACAGGCTTCGATCAAGGTGAACACAATCCCTGGGAGTTGCGAAAGGGCACGAGGAGACGGTTCCGTGTACCGAGAGCAATGTAGCGTTATGCCAGTTTGTGCAACAAAAACTATATACGAGTCCTCTTACAGGCACAGACGCACATGCTTGGACGGGGTACTGACAGGTAGGTGTGTGCACATGATGCGATTACATTATTGTTGCCTGTCGCCTCTCAATATTACGCACAAGCTTGCCACAAGCCGAGCATGGCGCATGGTGAAGAAAGAATGCCATCTATCATTCCTACTGGAGGGAGAAGCCATGGGAGGGAGCAAGTTTGCCTGTAACCAAGGTGGACTTGTAATAATATATAACTTAATACTCACTGTATATATATATATACACACATACACATACATATATATTCGACGTTATACAAAGCAGTGTAGCAAAGATGCATTTATTCACTATAGGAGAAGCTATGGGAGGGAGCAAGTTTGCCTGTAACCAAGGTAGACTTGTAATGATATACTATAAGTATGTATTATTTACTACTCCATACATACTTATTACATACATACCCACCACCCCTGTGACTGTGCTGCCCACTTACCTATTGTGCAAAACCGATATAACACACGAAGAAAAAAAAATAACACTGAGCTATAAGTAAGTACGTTCTCCATCAACGACCCACTCATGATGCTACAAGTTCTCCATGGCTACTCCGTACTGCAAAATATTCATTCGGCAAAAAGAAAGATATCCGATCTAGCCAGGACTCGAACCTGGAACCTTTGCCACCGGAAAGCAACGCGCGGCCATTGCGCCACTAGACCAATTGTGAAAAGTTGGGTTTAATTTATATCTATAAGCCTCTGCTCCAGCGACAGGGGAAACTATTCATGCCTGTGCCCCTGACTGACACGGCGTTGATTCTGCCATGCCGCCGAATCTCTCGACACAAATGCATCCTCCCATTTAATTCCTCAGCATGAACATTTGCACGCGCTTGACTAACGGTGTCTATTCTGCCATGCCGCCAAATCTCTCGACACAAAGGCATCCTCCCATTATACTCCTCAGCTTGAACCTGTGTACGCGCCTTGCCTGACGGTGTCGATTCTGCCATGCCGCTGAATCTCTCGAGACAAAGACATCCTCCCATTTTACTCCTCGGCATCAGCATGCGTACGCGCTCAACTGGCGCCGTCGATTCTGCCATGCATTCTGCGTGAGATTTGCGTTCCCAAATCCCCCCATCCCCCCATTTCCCGGCTGTCGTGTTGCATATGACGAAGGTGGGTGGGTGATGCAAAAGAATTAGCAAAATCCATCGTCCCTCCTGGCAGCCGCCGCATCATGATATTCCTCGAGAGCACCTGTAGTTGGCCCCGAAACCAATGTATGCGTTGGAATCCCAGCGCGGAGTGGTGCGTTATGCTTGACCGAGCGGCCGTCGATGGCCTTGCCTCCTCAAACGCATGGCCATCGCGGCAAATGCAACCGTGAAGCCGAAAGCTCGGCAGGAGGGGAGAATGGCAAATTCGACGAGAGAAAGCGGTGCATTCGTGCGGATGACTGCGTGGTGCCCGGATAACCGCTGTCCCAATCGGGCAATGCTCCGAAAAGCGCCGGTCCGTCGGCGCCGAACCACCGGCATCGAATCCCGACCAAGGCCGTCATCACCGTTCATCCATTCGTTGCATCATGGCAAATCCCGGCCGACGACGAGAGCTGGAGGGCAACCGCTTGCATGCCGACACGAGCCCCCTCCCCGATGATGTGAACGGCGGCTGCATCCTGTCATGACTCAGGGCAGTGCCGCGAAGACGGCATGGCATGGGTATGAATTCAGCCACGGCCTGAACCTGGCCACGAGCGCTGCTCCCGTTTGTCGGCTGGCATCCGATGCCACTGGACTTTTCGACATGCAGACCCGGCACTGTACCCAGCCGCATGAAGAGTGTGACGTTTGCTCAACTGCATGCCGCTCGGCTCCTCGTCGATGAGCCCGCAAGCAGCCGAGACGAGACAGGACTATCCGATCCCTCCGTACTAGTCGGTCGATCGAGGGCCGAGCGCGTCAGCTAGTGTTTCCCCAAACAGTCCTACCCTTGCATCATTCGGCCTCGAGTGGCATGATGTCGGGGCCCGGTCTCAGAGCGGAGGAGCGGGAACCGCATCCGCCCCTTTATCCTCTTCTCCCACGGTCAAGCCGTTGCTTCGTTCGTCTCTGCGTTCCTTCGTCCGTCTCTTTCCAGCTCGTCCGGTTCGTTCAATGCTTGGTTGCCGTTCCAAGTAACATCGTATGCTCGGTTCCTGCTCGGCCAACTCCCTTCATCCTGTGCCTTTCGAGCCACTGTGTCGGTGCCGGTGCTGGGACGCCGTCTTGTCGTCGAGTTGCACGCACGGACCAAACGACGAGGGACGT
The DNA here is from genome assembly GCF_001625195.1 of Drechmeria coniospora. NCBI lineage: Eukaryota > Fungi > Ascomycota > Sordariomycetes > Hypocreales > Ophiocordycipitaceae > Drechmeria > Drechmeria coniospora. The sequence continues at coordinate 541,055 of NC_054390.1, read as the reverse complement.
GTGCGCTTGCAAGAGCTTACGAGTGTCCATATTCACATGGCCGACCTGGTCTCGAAGCCACCGTAGACTCGGCCGACTCGTATTCATCCCGCAAAGGCAGCCATGATGCTTGGGCCGTGGAGTTTGCGTCCGTCAAGCTTTGCTTCACTCCGCACTGACACCCTTCGGGCGCCGTCTCGTGCTGCTCTGGCATAAAGCTGAAGGCGCTCGCCTCGTCGAGCTCTCGTCAAGCTTTGCTTCACTCCGCACTGACACCTTTCGGGCGCCGTCTCGTGCTGCTCTGGCATAAAGCTGAAGGCGCTCGCCTCGCCAAGCTCTCGTCCTGCTCTGGCATAAAGCTAAAGGCGCTCGCCTCGTCGAGCTCTCGTCCTGCTCTGGCATAAAGCTAAAGGCGCTCGCCTCGTCGAGCTCTCGTCCCCCCGTCTCGTGGAGAGCGCAGCGTCATCGGCCACGTCAACGTTTAAACACACCATGCTCGGGGTCGCCATCAACGCCTACGCCTTGGCGCTGGCCGTGCCGGTCGCCGTCGTCCTCCTGTGGCTCTTCCAGTTCCTGCATGTCGAGTACCGTCTGAGCAAGTGCTCGGCCGTCAGGGCTCCGAGGCTGGCGAGGAATCCAATCTCCGGTCAGCTCCCTGCCTCGCTCTCCTCTCCTCTCCTCTCCTCTCTCGTCCTCCCTCGGTCGAGCGCTGACGGCGTCGTCGCAGCGTTGTGCTGGTTCGTCGAGGCGGCGTACATGCAGGCCAACAACCGGCTGCTCGAGTACTTCAACGGCATCTATCGCCATGCCACGCCCGGCTGCCCGAACCTCGTCGAGTTGAGCGTCGACAGCCGGCGCATTCTCCTCACGCGGGAGCCCGAGCACATCAAGACGGTGCTGACGTCCAAGTTCAGCCACTTCGGCAAGGGCCCCGAGTTCCACGACTCGTGGAGCCCCTTTCTCGGCGACTCCATCTTCACCACCGACGGTCCGCTGTGGCACAAGAGCCGGCAGCTCATCCGGCCCATGTTCACCAAGGACCGCGTCCGCGACCTCGACATCTTCCACCGCTGGGCCGTCGGCCTCATGAGCAAGCTGCCGCCGGCCGGCGAGACGGTCGACATCTGCGACCTCTTCTACCGCATGACGCTCGACGTCACCACCGACTTCCTCCTCGGCCAGCACGTCGGCGCCCTCGACAACCCGCGCGGCGACTTTAGCAGGGCCTTTACCGAGGTCCAACGCCAGCAGATGATCCTGACGATTCTCTAGTGAGACCTTTTCTCCCTCCACGCGCCCATCCATCCGCCCCATCCCCCTTCCCGCCCGACCCCGATGCTGACGGCCGCCAGCCCCGTCCGACGCTTCGTCCCCCGGCGCAAGTATAGGCAGGGCATCCGGCTCATCGAGCGCTTCATGGACCCCTACATCGAGTCGACGCTGCGGCTGACGGCCGACGAGCTCGAGAAGCTGTCGAGGTCGGACAAGGAGTTCACCTTCCTGCACAACATCGCCCTCTTCAGCCGCGACCGCAAGGTGATCCGCGACCAGATCATGGCCGTGCTCCTCGCCGGCCGCGACACCACCGCCTCGACGCTCTCGTGGGCCATGTACGAGCTGGCCCGCTACCCGGCCGTCTGGGCCAAGCTGCGGGCCCAGGTGCTCGAGCGCGTCGGCGGCGAGCGCGCGCCCTCGTACGAGGACCTCAAGGGGCTGACCTACCTGACCCACGTCCTCAACGAGACGCTGCGCCTCTATCCCGCCGTGCCCTACAACCTGCGCGAGTGCCTCGAGGACTCGACGCTGCCGGGCCGGCCGGGGGAGGCCGACGTCGCGGTCCTCCGGGGGGACATTGTCATCTACAGCACCCTCGCCATGCAGCGTCGCGGGGACCTCTACCCGGCCGTGGGCGAGCACTTTGCCGACCCGGCCGTCTTCAGCCCCGAGCGGTGGGAGAGGTGGACGCCGAGGCCGTGGCAGTACGTGCCTTTCAACGGCGGGCCGCGCATCTGCATCGGCCAGAACTTTGCCATGACGGAGATGGCCTTTATGAGTTTGTTGCCCCTCACCCACGACGCGGCAGCCTGGCGGCGCCGGGGAAGACGAGAAGCGGCTGACGGACGGAACCCAGTGGTGCGGCTGGCGCAAAAGTACGACCGCGTCGAGTATCGCGGCGACTGGTCGGCGCAGTTTCACAAGGCCGAGATCGTCGGACGGCCGGGCCACGGCGTGCCCATTGCCCTCTTCGAGCCTCGACCCGGCTCCGCGCAGGCGTGAGGCGGAAGGGAGAAGGGAGAAGGGGAGAAATCTCACGGACCGGGGGGGGCGGCGAACGACACCGGCGGGTTCGACACGACGAGACATTCCGGTCGGGACACGGCGCACGACAGGGGCACTCGCAGGCTCTCTCTCCCTCTCACGAGGGAGGGCTCTTGTTGAAAAAACTTTTATTACCGCGCTTGGTCGTTCCGGCAAGAAAGGAGCAAGCAGGCGGACCGAACGATGAGATAGAGAGAAAAGGGGGCGCCGCGGCGCATCATCCACTGCCAACAGGTAATCGTCATGAATAAAAGTCTCGCGCGAACTCGCCGTGCATCCAAGGCCAGGGGTGGCTGTCGCCACGCCGTCCTCGGTCGTATTCACTCCCACATACTCGGTAATATGGGAATTTGGCGCGGCGCATCATCCACTGCCGACAGGTAATCGTCATGAATAAAAGTCTCGCGCAAACTCGCCGTGCACCCAAGGCCAGGGGTGGCTTCCGCCACGCCGTCCTCGGTCGTATTTTTTTGGTTTGCCAACGCCCTCGGCGCACGCTCACGAGGCCGCGCGCCCAGCACGCGGCACGGGCGGCCGGCCCATCATATGCGCAGCAGGTTGACGTCGGATATGCTTCGATGCTTCTTGTGGCCGCCTGCGGCGCCGGCGTCCGTCGAGGCCTTGCGCTTGGCCGACGCCGACTCGAGCGGGCTGCGGGCGACGTCGCTCATCTGCTTCTTCTGGCGGCGCATGGGCGTCAGGGGGATGCCGGCCGTGTCGAACCTGTCCGACTTGAGGCCCTTGATGGCGGTGTAGTTGTAGGGGCCGCTGAAGGCGAGCGAGTCCTGCGTCGCCTGGCTGCTCAGGATCAACTGCTGGTTGATCTGGTTGCGGCGAAAGGCGCCGACCGTGTCCGAGTTGAGGTGCGACAGGACCTCGCGCTCCGTCGTCGTCGTCGTCGTCGTCGTCGTCGTCGTCGGGGCCGCCGTGGGCCTGACGGGCGTCGAGGCCGGCTCCCAGCTGCCGTCGCCCTCGTCGGCCGAGGACTCGCCGTCCCAGGTGATGAAGTCGCTAATGTCGAGCTTCTTCTCGGCCTCGTCCTCGTCGCCGCGGACGCTCGGGGCGGCCGAGTCGTCGTCGGCCGTGTTGGCGTCCGAGTGAAAGGGGAAAAAGGCCTCGGCGGGGCCCATGGTCTGGGCGTTGACAAAGTCGCCAAAGGTGTTGGAGGAGAACATGGCGCTGAGCATCATGTTGGCCGAGCTGCTGAGCAGAGGCGACGACTGCTCCTCGAGGCCCCAGGTGAAGTTGAACTGCTCCGGGGAGAGGTCGAGCTGGCGGCGGCGGTGGGGGGTGAAGATCATCATCTTGCGCGTCAGCGGGTTCAGCACGGCGATGGGCTTCTTGTCCCGGCGGTCGAGGTTGAAGCGGCCGACGCGCGGCTGGCCGCGCTGCGGCTTGGCGGCCGACTCGGCATCGGAATCCGAGTCCTCGCTCACGTGGTTGGACGGCCGGCGCGTCTTTCGGCGGACGGGCGGCTCGGGAATGTCCTCTTCGGTGGTGTCACCGTCGGCTGGAGGTACGAGGTAAGCGATTGGGCACGACGCGGCAGGGGCGACGGCCGGCCCAAAACAACCCAGACAAAATGAAACGAAAGCAAAAACAAAAAAGAGAAGAGGATGCTCACTTTCGTAGCCGTCGAGTTCGAGGTTTTCCTCAAACGCCGGCGTAAAGGGGGTCGGGTCGAGCTGGGCGACCTTGGACGTCGCCCTGGGCGTCTCGTCGTCCAAGAGCTCGCGGATGACCTCTTCGGCGTCCGAGTCTTGACGCTCGTCGTACTGGCCGTTGAAGTCCCAGAAGGAGCCGGACCCCGACGACTCGTCGGGATCATGCTCAATCTCGCGGCGGAAGGAGGGGTCCAGGGAGTTTTGGGAGACGAATATGTCGGGGAAGAGGTCGCCGTGGTCGTCTTCCGTGTCGGTCGAGTCGGAGTCGCTCGAGGGCACGTCGAAGCGGACATGGCGCTCGACGGCCACGTCCGAGGCAAAGGCGTTGGGCTCGGGGTACAAGTCGGAGACGGCCTCGACCTCGGAGACGATGCCGGCCCAGCTCGTGCTCTCGTCGGCATCTCCGAGCTGGTGCTGTCCATCTTGGTCGTCGTCGTCTTCGTCGTCGTCGTCGCCGTCGTCGTCGTCGTCTTCGTCGTCTTCTTCTTCTACTTCTTCTTCGTCGTCGTCGTCATCCTCGTCGTCGTCGCCATCGACAACGGGGACGAGCTGCGGTCGAGGAGCGTGAGCGGGCCCGACGGTGGCCTCGGTCAAGATGTTCTCCTCCTCGGCCGCGTTGACATCTTCCTCGTCGTCGTCTTCGGAATCGCTCACTTCCTCGACGGCCGAGTAGCCGTCGTCGTCGGAGAGGTCGAAGCAGGAGGACGAGTCGGAGCCGCGGCGGCGGTTCGGGGGACGGGCCAGGGTGGAGGGGTATTTTTGGCGGACGTTGCGGGACATTGTGCAGGCCGTTGCGGTGTGGAGGATGCCGTGGTGATGGCGGTTGAGTCGTGTCGACGCAGCGGACGACGGGGATGAGTACGGGATGGGCGTCGAGCTCGATGGAGGCCGACGGACGGAAGCGTTTGTCCGTCAAGGCAAGGGGTGGTGGAGGCGAGCAGATGGGCCCTCGCGGGGCGTGGGCGGATGGCAGGGATGCGAATGTCGGGTAGGCAGAGACGGACTCTCGAGAGCGATTCCAGCTCGGGGCGGGAGAGGCGGTGGGAAACGGAAGTCGATGGGGTTGATTGTCGAACTCGGTGAACTGCTGGACTGCAGGCCGGTCTGCGTCGTCGTGAGCAGACACGGCCCGCAGTGGGTGTTTACAGCTCAGCGACGGCCGAAGGCATTGTGACACGACTCGGTTTCGAAAGGCTCTGTGTTTGAAATTATTCTGGGTAGGGCGACTTCGTCGTCTGATGGGCTAACGATTGATGCTCGTGGGAGGAGGAGGAGGAGGAGAGGAAGAGGAGGGGAGGAGAGGAGAGGGAGGCTCGGACGAGTCGACGAGGCAGAAATACTCATTTTTCCCAAAGTTTTCCGAATGGTGGGGTTCGCTCCGTGAGCAGTCTAGCGCCGGCGGCTAAACCGCATCGGGGGGCGCGGAGTCACCGCTCTTTACAGCAGTTGCAGCACTGTAGTTGCAGCACTGTAGATGCAGCACTGTAGTTGCAGCACTGTAGTTGCAGCACTGTAGTTCCAGCACTGTAGTTCCAGCACTGTAGTTCCAGCACTGTAGTTCCAGCACTGTAGTTCCAGCACTGTAGTTCCAGCACTGTAGTTCCAGCACTGTAGTTCCAGCACTGTAGTTCCAGCACTGTAGTTCCAGCACTGTAGTTCCAGCACTGTAGTTGCAGCACTGTAGTTCCAGCACCACAGCAGTTGCAGCACCACAGTAATTCCAGCAGTTCCAGCATCGTAGTTTCAGCACCACAGCATTTTTCAGCACCACAGTAATTCCAGCACCACAGCAGTTCCAGCACCACAGTAGTTTCAGCACCACAGCACTGTAGTTCCAGCACCTCAGTAATTCCAGCACCGCAGTATTGTAGTTCCAGCACGACGACGACGACGACGACCACCACCACCACCACCACCACTCCTCCGCGCATGTCCAGGGGTTGGGTTCACCGCGGAGGAGGTCTTTCGTGGCACGACCAAGACGGCCAATGTCCGTGACGGATGCGACGAGCACAGGGCATTGCAGTGGCTGCACTTGCACTTGCGCATGGAGTGTACAACCACAATGTGCTACGTGAATGGTGCTGGTGCCTACCAGATACCTATCTACGTCGGTAAGTGCTAGGTACAACTAGGCACCTACCCCAAGTGTCAAGTGTACTTGGTAGGCCCCGAGTGCTCCGTACCACCCGCTGTAGGACTAGTACTGCATGTACGGTGTGAGTACTAACATAGGTACTTATGTAGTCGTGCGGGCCAAGTACACCGAGGTGCTGCATAAGTACCTACCTGGTACCCGGTAGGCCTTCCGTACGGCGTGCTCCTTGCTGTACTTTATGCTCGGTGGCAAATTACCTGATAGCAAGTTACCTGCCAGGTACCTCCGAGGTGGCCGTGGTGGGTAAGGATTGCCGGTGCAACGTGCCCTCTTGCGAGCAGCATCCGCACGAGCAGCTGTACACACAAAGTACCCGCATATGCCGAAGCGGGCTGCCTGCGTGCACGTGCATGTGGAGGAGGATGGACAGGCGGGCGGGGGATCAGCGCTGCCGATGACGAGCAATTATTACTTGAACGGTCGGTAGACAAAAGTGATGATTCAATTTCTGGCGGCGTCACTACGACAAAGTGAATCGACACTTTTGTCACCCCTCTAAAGAGGTGCCGCTCGCACAACCAATGCAGCACTGTATTACTTGCTTACTCACCCACTTACTGTACCTGCACCTGCGAGTTCAGCGCACCAGGCCGCCTCGTCCAGGCACCTCGCTCCGCAACCTCACCAGCACGCACCAGGCACGCACACCATGCACACACACACACCATGCACTCGCACCATGCACTCGCACCATGCACACCCACCATGCACGCAACGGCAAGCATGCAACGGCAAGCATGCAACGGCAAGCCTGCAACGGCACCAACATCCTTGGCCGCTGGCCCTGGCCGCTCCACCCTCCGAAGCAGCCAAGCAGAGGAGTTTGTCGTCCCTTGCCTTGCCCTCTGCCGGGGTCCCTCGCCCCTCGTCCCGCGTGAAACCCCTCACCGGTTTCACCGACTCTGACGAACGGCTCGTCGTCGGAGCAGAAGCAAGTCGTTTTCTCTGACGAACGACTCATCGCCGGAGCAGAAGCAGGTCGTTTTCTCTGACGAACGGCTCGTCGTTGGAGCAGAAGCAAGTCGTTTTCTCTGACGCACCCTCGTTCTCCTCGACGCACCCTCGTTCTCTTCGACGCACCCTCGTTCTCCTCGACGAACCCTCGTTCTCTTCGACGCACCCTTCGAGGCGGAATCACAACCACTCGGCACCGCCTCCCACCGCCGTCCTGGGTCCGTCCCTCGCCACCACCCGAGTCCGTCCCTTGCCACCGCTCGAGTCCGTCCCTTTCCACCACCCGATTCCGTCAGCACCGCCGTACGCCGAGGGCAACGAGCGATGAAGCAGCAGCTGGCCTCGGCTGATTGGACAATCCGAGATGACGAGCCGTCAGTCATGGCAGCCACGCAAACTAGTGGCTGGAAGGTGTGTGTGCGGGGGGGAGTCATCGGTGATTAGCGTCTCGCGTCACGCAGGTAGACATTCGGATACGGGGCAGCCTGCTAATGCCCAGTCCGCACGGTAGGTTCGGAATATGCCAGACGCCGGCCTCGCTCCGGCTCGTGAGCATACTCTGGCATGGCGGACCGGATCGTCCAATGTCAAGTCCAATGTCAAGTCCAATGTCGAGCCAGGTGGGCAGGCCCCGTCCAAGCAAGCAACGCGACGGTGCCATCGCTTCGCTACAGGGTAGCCCCTCCGTGTCCATGATCGGCCGAGCCTGCGTGCGCGTTGACGAACAAAGGAGCACAGTCAGAGGGAGCATGGCTTCCGTGAACATTGGGTTCCTTGGATCAAAGACAACCCCCTACGACTCGCGACATTCCCGAGTCCTTTTGGCCCAAGTCACGCCCTCATCGATCGTCTCCTCGATTCGCCGCACGAGGGCCGTCCGAGCATGGGTGACAGCGTGGAGCGGCAGACGGCGGCATGTACCCGGTACGTGTGGACGTCACGCAAGATGGGACGGCACAGCGGGCACATCATTGGCCTGCAAGTACAGGTACATGCGCCGCGTCTGTCCATGACATTCACGGGGTGCGGAGTAGCAGGTGCCGAAGCGATTGCAGTTGCAAGTACGGAGTACTTGCGGAGTACTTACAGAGTACTTGTAGCAAAATCCATGTACGGATTGTTGCAGTAGTACCTGCAAGCATCAAGTGTACTTGCATGTACTCTACTGTACTGTCAAGTGTATCTAGTAAGTACCTTCGCAAGCACCTATACTGTAAGTGCTATAAGTACTAAAGTAATACTTGCACTGCAATATTCTTAGCCATGCAGAGCAAGCCGGACCACGTAACAGGCCTTGTTCGCATGACCAGGAGCGGTACCAAACACCAATTAGGCGCAGGGCTTTAGGACGCCATCGTGTCAGCAGAACTCGGTGCCCTGGATTGCATTTTCAAGGAGCACTTCAACCAAGTACTGTAGGAACAAGTACTGTCGGTGCAGGCGGCGTCTGGTTGTACGTGCTTACAAGTACATGTACATATCGGCACTACTACTTGATTGGTACTCGTAGGTACTCCGCAGACCTAACCACTCCACAAGGTACCTAGTAAGTACTGGGTCCTGCGCAGCACATGCACTCGGTACGGAGTACGGAGTACCGCACTTGTACCGTAATTACTCCACAATAAGTACTGTACTTGCTCCATTCCTCCAAGCAGATGTACATGTACTTGGTAGCGCCGCCACCAGGATGCACCCAGACGCAAGTGGTATTATTCCCTGTGTGCGCAGACACTGGGATGCACCTGTAAGGGTCTGAAGTCGAAGTGGCCAAGCATTCCTTGTGCTTGCCGTACAAATAAGTTGTATTAATGCTTCAGTGCTCCAAGTACAGTACCTACAGTAGTTCTTATGCGGAGCATCAAGGAAATACTGCACCGAGTACGGAGTACTCCGCACATGTGCACCTACAGTACTGTAAGCAAGCACTTAGCACACGACCCAAGAACATGCACAAGTACATGTACAAGTGCTTGTTCCCAGTGCGCCGTTGAGTAGGTGTATTTCCACAGGAACATGCGAAACGTACTAACAGCCCCAGGTACCTGCTACCGCCCTTGGCTGCAGTGTACTGGGTACTTGCTTGGTACATGCAAGTGTCGGCCATGAACCGTGACCTATCCCTGCCACTGACCGCTGAATGAAAGACATGCATGCACATGTGCAAAGATTGGCATGCAGGTCAGATCGCTCGCATGGAGATTCAGTGGCCGTCTACCGAATGCTCGACCTACCATCAAGGACCCTGCAACTTTGCCTGTAAACTTGTCCGCAGAGCAGCAATTGCCATCACCAGTACCGTGCAAGTGTTGGCAGTAATGCGGCACGAGTAGGTACTGCAAGTGCAAGTACATGTAAGTACTTGTACCTACATGTACACGATACATGCCCTTCGCAAAAACGCCGGGCCGATGCCGAGCCCCAGTTGTTGTTGCCCCGACAGCGTGCTGCGGCCTGTATTTACTTTACTCCGTGCCTGTCGTGCACATGATCGTGAAAAACATCATGCTCGATTGCCGCCAGCCTCGCTCGATGCCGACCCCAGACTTGCCCGCAGTCCACCCAAACGTCTCCTCCTCCGCGTCCCTTTGACCACGCGAGCCCAAGAGGGCACGCTTGAGCATCCGGGCTTGATCCTGAGCACGAACCGGCACATCCTCGCTCGGCCACCTCGCCACTGCCCTCCTCCTCGACCCTCGCCCCTCTGCGTCCCTTCGAACTCGCGAGCCCAAGACGGCACGCTTGAGCATCCGGGCTTGATTCTGAACATCCGGTCTTGACCTGAGCATCCGGGCTTGATCCTGAGCACGAACCGGCACATCCTCGCTCGGCCACCTCGCCGCTGCCCTCCTCCTCGACCCTCGCCCCTCTGCGTCCCTTCGACCTCGCGAGCCCAAGACGGCACGCTTGAGCATCCGGGCTTGACCTGAGCATCCGGGCTTGACCTGAGCATCCGGGCTTGATCCTGAGCATCCAGGCTTGACCTGAGCATCCGGGCTTGATCCTGAGCATCCAGGCTTGACCTGAGCATCCGGGCTTGATCCTGAGCATCCGGGCTTGACCTGAGCACGAACCGGGCACACCCTCACTCGGCCACCTCACTCGGCCATCTCACTCGGCCACCTCACTCGGCCACCTCACTCGGCCACCTCACTCGGCCACCTCACTCGGCCACCTCGCTCGGCCACCTCGCCGCTGCCCTCCTCCTCCTCTCTCCGGCCGGCATCGTCCGTCGACGCTCGGCTCGGCTGCCGCTCCAGCTTCATGGTCATGGAGCCGCCGCCTCTCGCGGCCAAGCCCGCCGCCTCGCCGTCGCAGAACCTCTTCCAGGTCTACCTGCGTCTGCGTCCCCCCCCGGCCGGAGCCTTGCCGACGACGACGGAACGCATCCTCGACGTCGAGGAGCCCGTCGACGGCGAGCTCCCTTCGCACATCACCCTCAACCCTCCCACCGACCGCCGGCGGGCCATCGAAAAGTTTGCCTTCACCCACGTCTTCGACGACGACGCCACCCAGCTCGACGTCCTCCACCGCACCGACATCCTCTTCCTCGCCGAGGGCGTGCTCGCGCCCCAGGGCGGTGAGGGAACCGATGCCGTCGTCGCCACCCTCGGCGTCACCGGCTCGGGCAAGGTGAGCCGGTCCCGATGCCCCGAGACCCCAGGGCCGACCGCACCGCCGCCCGCCCCTGCCCCGTCCTGGCCGTTTCCCTCGTCCTCTGGCTGACGGCCCGAGACAGACGCACACCATCCTCGGCTCCAAGAGCCAGCGCGGCCTGACGCAGCTCACCCTCGACGTCCTCTTCCGATCCATCGGCCCCAACATGCTCCCCGCCGACGCCCTCCCCGACCTTCTCGAGTCGCTCCAGGCCTGCGACGCCGCCGAGTCGGCCCTCAGCTCGGCCCGTCACTTTCTCGACTCCACCTACGCCGACCCCTCGGGCTCCCGAGCCAACTCGCGTGCCGCGACGCCCTTGTTTGTACGACCTCGTGCCCCGTCGCCGAGCCGAGTCCCGGCCGCCGCCCCTCCCGTGCCCGCCTCCGGCCCGGCGAGCCCCCGGAGCGTGAGGCTCGTCCGCGAGCTCGAGCAGAATCTCGACCTCGGCGAGCGCTAGCGTCGTCTCCTCGAGCGCGAGAGCCTGCTCGACCGGCGAGGTGCCGCCGCGTCGTCCGGAGGCCGGCCGCCGCAGTCGCCCAAGCGGGCCGCTGCCGGGCCCCGGCGCTTCATGTCCCTCACCGCCGCGAGCCGCGTCAGGAGCCGTGCTAAGCATTCTCTCAAGGCCGACCACGGCGTCATGTCCCCCCCGAGACGCCACCTCCCGCAGCCGTCGTCGCTCCCGCAGGTGCCCGACGTCGGCGCCGTCCAGCTCTCGTGCGACCCCTCGGCCGAGCACGTCGTCGTCGTGTCCATGTACGAGGTCCACAACGACCGCATCTACGACCTCCTCACCCCGGCCTCCAAGTCGGCCGCCACCAAGGACTTCCGCCGTCGTCCGCTCCTCTTCAAGTCGACGGAGCTGTCGCCCGACCGAAAGGTCGTCGCCGGCCTGCGCAAGGTCGTCTGCACGACCCTCAAGGACGCCGTCATGGTGCTCGAGGCCGGCCTGCTCGAGCGCAGGGTCGCCGGTACCGGCAGCAACAGCGTCTCGAGCCGGAGCCACGGCTTCTTCTGCTTCGAGGTCAAGAAGCGCCGGCGCGCCGGGAGGGGCGGCCTCTGGGCCGGGAGCAAGCTCACCATCGTCGACCTCGCCGGCAGCGAGAGGGCGCGCGAGGCCAAGACGCAGGGCGCGACGCTCGTCGAGGCCGGCAAGATCAACGAGAGCCTCATGTACCTCGGGCAGTGCCTCCAGACGCAGAGCGAGGTCGGCAGCTCGAGCAAGGTAAACCCATCATCCCTCGACCGCCGCCCATCCGTCGCTGGCCACCGACGCTGACGGCCGCAGCAGCCCAACGTCGTGCCGTACCGCCAGTGCAAGCTCACCGAGCTGCTCTTCTCCAACTCCTTTCCCTCCTTCTCCGCCTCGAGCCATTCCCACGGCCCTCGCCGGAACCCGCAGCGAGGCGTCATGATCGTCACGGCCGACCCCCGCGGCGACTTCAACGCGACCTCGCAGATCCTGCGGTACAGCGCGCTCGCCCGCGAGGTGACGGTGCCGCGGGTTCCCTCCGTCACGGCGACGATTCTCGCCAATTCACCGCCGACGACGGGCAACCCCCTGCCGCCGCCGTCGACGGCGCAGCACCACCCGAGGCCGTTTGTGCCCCCCGGAACGAACTCGTACCGCAACTACACGCCCCCGATGAACGCCGACGAGCGCGCGACCATGGAGATTGCCGCCCTCGAGATTGCCCGCATGAGCGACGAGATTGACCAGCTGCGCGACGAGGCCGAGCGTCACGCCGAGGCCCGCATGACGGCCGAGGCCCATCTCCTCAGCATGGAGGACCGCATGCTCGACCTCGAGGCGGCCATCCGCGACGACTGCGCGACCGAGTTCGAGCAGCGCTTCACCCTGGAGCTGGCGCGATTCAAGGCCTCGCTCGCGCTCGAGAAGGAGCGCAACGACGAGCACTGGGACCGCAAGGTCGAGGTCCTCGAGCGCGGCCTCGACCTCGACGCCGCCGTCGGGGACGGCGAGGGCGACAAGGAGAACGTGCTCGTCGAGGACCTCGCCCAGGAGGTCGAACGGCTGCGGCTCGAGAACAACATTCTCAGGCGCGAGCTCTCGATCCGCAACCCGAGCAAGCGGACGCCGCTCGCGGACCGCGACGACTTTACGCCGACGGCCGCCAGCAGCGGAGCCAACTCGCCCAGCAGCGTGCCCAACAGCGTCACCGGCAGCGGCGTGGCGAACCTCGGCCGGAAGCTCGAGCGCATGCGTCTCGCGAGCGGCGCAGGCGACGGGGCGAAGACGGCGACGGGCACGAGCAACGGCAGCCCGACCAAGAAGCTGCGCAAGCTGGGCGCGAAGCGATGGGAGGAGATGGACGACGTGTTGTAGCAACGTCCAGGTCGACGACATGCTCCAGGTCGACGACATGCCCCCCCTGCTTCTTCCCCGCCTCTTCTCCTTCAGGTTTCTGTTACTAGGGCATCGGGGTTGGTTAATGGATTGAATGGACACAAAATACCCCGGCTATCTATGATAGTTTTATTTGGCACAACTCGGCCGTATGAGTTGGTTGACTGGTTGGAGTTGGTGCACTGGTAGTATGGACTGAGCCCAAGACCCGTCTTCGCCGTCGACGCTCGCTGCGGCACTCGCCAAGCGGGCTCGAGCGATGAGTTAATGGTCAGGTTGGATATGGACACCAGCTTGCATGGCTCTTTGTTGATATTTGCAATATAGAAATTGATTGGCAACACGTCTCAGGATGAATGGGCCGAATACGGCGACAGCGCCCATCACTCGTGCTTGGCATGCTGGCCCAAAGCCCAAGCATTCTTATCCTTGAGGCGATCCCACACCGTGGCATCCCCATCCTTTACGTTGCTTGCCGTCATGGCCTTTCCCACAGTCATGTCCGGCCCAGGGTCGTTGAATATGGAGATGTTGCGGGTGACGTCCTTGCCGATCTCGACGATGGTGCCTCCTACGAGGTCGTCGGATTGGAGGCACCACAACATGACCTCGGCCACCTCCTCGGCCGTCACCCAACCGTCGCGCTCCTGGTCGAGGTTGACGATTTTCTCGGGATGCTCGAGCCACAGGGGCGTGCGGACGATGCCCGGGGCCACGGCGTTGACGCGCACGCCGAGGGACGAGTCAAGGCGGCCCAGGCTGCGGACGAAGCTCGAGATGGCCGCCTTGGATGCGCCGTAGAGCGGGGACTGGAAAGTGGGAAGCTGGGCGGCGATGGAGGAGACGAGGATCGCTCGCTTCGCGTTTGAGGGGGACGCCGGTGACGAGGCGGCCGACGGAGCCGCGGCGTCGGGGTGAAGCCAGTACGACAAGGCAAGCTGCGTCATTCGAATCGGGTGGGTCAGGTTGATGTCGAGCAGGGCATACCTCCCGCCGTCGTCGTCGTCGCCGCTCTGCTTCGAGCCCGGTGGGTGCCAGAAGTTGGACCAGGCGGGCTCGAACACGCCGGCGGCGGGACAGATGATGTCGAAGGAGCCGAACTCGGCCACGGCCTTGTCCAGCACGCGTCGAAGCTGCGGCCAGCATCTCACGTCCGTCTGGACAAAGACGGCCCTGGGGCCGCCGCCGCCGGCATGCTTCTCCACCACCGTCTTCGCCTCGGGGCGCAGGGCGATGTCGGCGAAGAGAACGTTGCACCCCTTGTCGAGGAGCAGCTCGGCAAAGGCGAGACCGATGCCTGCAGACGAGGGAGAGATGAGACGATGGTCAGGTCGCGGGGACGGGAGAGGAGCGATGGGGAGCCAACGGCGTACCGGAGCCAGCGCCCGTGATGATGGCCGTTTTGCCCGAGACGGAGAAGGGAACGGTCGTCATGGTGATGGCAAAGGCAGAATCAGGCGTCGACGAACCCCCAAGGGCGGCGAGGAAGACGAATCAAAATGGCGGCGAGAGAGACCGGGGCCCCAGACTGGGCCATCGGCAGCGCTGCTGAGAGTATAAATAAGCACCGGATTGATGCGCTTGCATCGTCAGTATGCATGTGCACCCACCTAGAGTCAAACCATATTGCCAACCACCTAGCCAAGCACATTGCCAACCACATGCTGCCGCAGGCAAGGTAGCAGCAGCAGCCCAAGGCGAGGGACCAAGGACGGCAAGGAGAGGCTTGCATGATGCTTGCTGACCCCGCAGGAGGATGCGTTGCATCGGCCCCCGCCCTGCATCCCTCGGCCCCCGTGGCATGCCATCGGCGAGACGGCAAGGCAGACGGAGCGGCGTGATTCGATCATCCGGACCGGCGTCGATGGGTCAAGCTCACGCTTCGCTCGCACGGCCAACTTGCCGCCGTCGTTGGGTCGCCGAGGTGATGCGGCATCGAGGGGACGCGTGGGCGTGGCTCCGGCTGCCAAACAGAAAAGGGCTCCGTCGACGAAATGTCTCATGCATTCACCCTGCATCCGTCCTGACCGGGTCATGCAGGGCACCCAGAGCGGAAGGGAGAAGGATGGGCATGCCGATTCTTGACGAGAAAGAGGCCAGAGGTGGTGATGGTGATGATGATGATGGTGGTGGTGGTGGTGGTGGTCATGCATTCACCCTGCATCCGTCCTGGCCGGGTCATGCAGGGCACCCAGAGCGGAAGGGAGAAGGATGGGCATGCCGATTCTTGACGAGAAAGAGGCCAGAGGTGGTGATGGTGATGATGATGATGGTGATGATGATGATGATGATGATGATGGTGATGATGGTGATGATGATGATGATGGTGGTGGTGGTGGTGGTGTTTGGGTGGCCATGGCATGTGCACGATCCGATCCGGACAAACAATCATCCGCGGGCGGGAACAACTTGACGCCGAACTGGGCTCGTGAATTTGCCAGATCATGCCATGTCATGCGACGGCCTGCCTGGCCATGTCTTATCTAGGTAGGTCGATTATACAACAGAGCATGATGGCGGCCGTGACCGAGCTCGCGTCCCTCCCGGACGATCCAGCCATTCTCGGGAGAGGTGCCCTCGCGGGTCGGCCGTCCCCGGGTGAGTGCCATCGAGTACGTGGCGGCTCCCAGGGGCACCATGGCCACCGGCCCATCCGTCTCTCGACCGAACCGGCCGGCCGGATGCTCGGTCGAGGTCGGCTCCTAGGCCGAACCCTTGCGGATGTAGGTCGGGAAGCTGTTGTCTTCCGTCCATCGCTCGCTGGCGACGTCGAGACGCCGTCAGCCGATGCCTCTCTCTCACGGGCGCGGGCGACGAGGGCAACTTACTACGGCATGAGCTTCGTCTTGGTCAGGTGCAGGTCGCCAAACTTGGTCTTGCTAAACTTGCAATCCGGCCGGCTGCAGTTCGGGTCCGTCGGGCAGTGGTGGCTGAGGTGGCAGTCGTAGCTGTCGCACTCGGGTCCCTTGTAGCACGCGCTCGTGCGCGCCTTGAAGCGGTGGATGGCCACCTCGTCGGCCGTCAGCGTCGTCTCGTGCTCCCGCTCGCACTGGTCGCCGCGCGGGCACTGGCCGCCGATGTAGAAGGCGTTGCAGAAGACCTTGGGCTTGATGCCCTCGCACTTGCGCTTGTACGTGTCGTGGGCCGACGAGTAGCTGGGCGTCTTGATGGCCGCGTCGAGCCGGTGGCCGTCCTCGTTGTACTCGATGGTCCTCGCCGGCCGGCTCGACTTGGCCGCCTTAGCCTTGGCGCTCTGGTTGCCGGCGGTCGGGAAGGTCGCGTGACGGACCGAGCCGCTGCCGTTCTCCGACGACGTGATGACGATGGCGTCGGGCAGTCCCGGCGGCGAGCTCGCCGAGTTGGCCGTGGCCGGAGGCGAGCTCAACGGCTGCGTGTTGACGGGCGTCGCCATGGCCGATCGGAGGCCGGCGATGTTGTTGGCCAACTTGGCCGGGGACTTGCTGCGGACGGCCGACTGGCTGCGCGTCATCATGGGCTTGAGCTTCAGCGGCTCCTCGCGGAAGACGGACTTGAAGCGGACCATGGGGAACTTGAGCGACTGGAGCGACTCCTCGGCCGGCGTCGTCTCGACGAGGACGATGCGGTGCTCGGCGTCGGCGGCGACGTAGCCGCGCAGGTCGTGGGCGTAGCCGGCGTCGTGGCAGGCGACGAAGAAGATCTTTTTGCATCGGTAGTCCTTGTAATAGTGGCCGAGCATTCCTGCGTCGCGCGGTCAGCGGCGAGCGTCGGTCACGCGTCGGGACGGGTGCGCGTACTGCGTATCTTGGAGTCGGCATTCTCCTTGCCCCGGCCGACGTTGACAAAGTCAAAGTCAGGCCGGCTGTTGGTAAAGTTCTCGGCAAACATGTACATGTCGTCCTCGGACCGGACGACGCCCGACGAGCGCAGGACGCGGCCGAGGTCTCTGACGTTGGCGAAGACGCGCGTCACGACGGGCACGTCGTCGCCGGCGAAGGAATCGCTCTTGAGCGTTTCGAGGTACTGCCTGACCTCGTGCTGGATGTTCTGCGCGGCCTCGACGGCGCCCGAGGTCGTGTCGGCGAGCAGGTCGTCGCGGAACTTGGCGCCGTCGCCGTCGACGATGACGGCCACGTAGGCATCCTTATTCTGTCGCCCGTGTCAGCGGCGTCCCGAGCCGGGGTGGTCGAGAGGGCGGAAGGCGGGATCGGAGACCATTAGCTTCTGGAACGAGTTTAACCGATTCTCGAGCTCGTTCGTCTCGGACTGGTAGCGGATCCGCGACCTCGTCTGGTCCTCGAGGTCGAGCTCGAGCCGGCGGATCTGGTTTTCGTTGTAGGCGAGCCGCTGGAGAAGCGTCTGGCGGCATCGTCAGCCGGTCGGTCCGTCAGCCATGCGTCCGAGGGAGGCTCGCTGAGCCGACGAACCTCGATAAAATTTGTCCGCTCCTTGTCGACCTCGATGAAGCGGTCGAAGTGGGCGACCAAGGCGTCTGCCGTCGGGAAGTTGACGCTATTGCCCGCCATGGTGCGGATCACGGCCAGACGACGGAGGACTGGCGGCGGCGGAGGGGAATCAAGGCGGCGAGAGGGAAACGAGAGGAGGAGAGGAAGCGGGTGGCCAGCAGGATCAGAGAGGATGTGATAGCAGGCCTCTCCTCAGGTAGGCGTTGCAGAGAGCAGTCGGCCCAGGGGGGGGAACCCGATTACCTAATCAAAATCGCAGCCTGCTGGCGGCGCTACTCGCAGCCTCGCCGCCGCCGGCGACCGCATTGCCTCGCATCTAGACACCTTTCAGGAAGCAAGCCCCCATTAATCAACCTTTACAACTAGGGAAAACGAAGCACTGGTGCGCTCTCCTCTTCGTTTGCCTTGCCAAAAGTGAAGGCCGTTTGCCCCCGATCGCTACCGCCTATGTTTCACGACGGACGCGCACGGATGGTCGTTTAACCGACGCAGCGAACACGACGACGCCGGCCACGGTTTGCTCGTTCGACGACGCAGCCGTTTGTGTCTTTCATCCTTCCTCCGTCGGATTGGATGCTGACACGGGCCAGGGCACCCCCTCATGGTGAATTCCGTGCAATCTTCGGCTTCGGTGCCGGCACCGTACCCGTCACGCAAGACGACCTCTCCGTGAGGGCGGCCACCGACGATCCCCAGGCGTCAATGCGTGCCATCTCCAACAGCGTCAGCTTCACCTGTGCCGGGGGTATCAGGAGGAATGCCGGGCCCCCAAAGGAATGCCGGGCCCCCGACAGGCATCCTCTAGTGTGTCGCACTAGCATCCTAGCAGCGGTCCGACCCGTTCTCTCTCGTGCTGACTTTGCCTCCGCCCAGCGAGTCTCACCAGTCGACCAGCGGCTCGACACGACCAACGTGCCGTCATTCTCCGCCAGACACGCCATCGTGCAGGCACGAGTACCTGTCTCATCATGGCCCTCGCCGTCTTCATCCGTCGGCCACGCGTTTCTGCATGACTCGCCGACGGCCACGCTTGCAATTGCAGCGTTTGATGAAGACGGCGAGGGCCATGATGAGAAAGCAGTGCATCCGTCGTTTCCCCATTCGCATCGTCTCGTCGACCAACTCTATCCATGTCTGCTAGCAATTCGCCAAAAATCATGGGCATCAAGAGGAAGAAGAAACCCCTGCTCCGTATGTTGGGCATCGTTTGGACCAATGGAACGGGCAAGCTCCATCGCGGCAACCTCGCATGGCCTGCGTCCGCCTACCGTCGCCCGCCCGGGGACGAACCCGCCAAGCTCTGCGTGCACGTGTCCGGAGCGGTGTCGTGCTACGATGCTCCGTCGTAGGCGCTGCGAATGTCGAGCAACATGTCGCCCGATGTCTAGGCAGGCCAGCCTACCGTAGCCTGCCCGGGGATGACCGTCGTAGGCGCTGCGAATGTCGAGCAACATGTCGCCCGCCGTCTAGGCAGGCCAGCCTACCGTAGCCTGCCCGGGGATGAAGCCGCCGCTACTCTGCCTGTACGTGTGCGCGGAGCGGTGTCGTGCTACAATGCTCCGTCGGCGCCGCGAATGTCGAGCAGCATGCCGCCAGCTGTCCAGTCAGGCAGGCTGTTCCGATGCGCTTTCGATGCGACGATGGATCCGTCCGTCCATCGACATGACGGCGGCACGACGCACGAGGAGCAAACGTTTGGCACAGGTAAATGGTCACGTGCGGCGCGTCAATTGACCCCGTCCTCACCACCCCTTCGGCCGGGTGCCCTCTCTACCGTCCAGCCCTCAGGCGACAATCTCCTCGATGCACGCGATGCCGTATTTTTCCTGGCGCCACGAGTTAGCACGGTCCGCCCTCCACGAGGCAGGTCGCTCCGCTTGCCTTGAGCTCCTTGATCAGGGGGTCGTTGATCTTGCTGCTCATCGGAGCCAGCACGCCCCTCTCGGAGAGGGTTCCGTCGAGCACCTGCTTGACGGCGACGGCGCACGGGATGCCGACTGGGACCGGTTAGGAGTGGGAAGCGATGTCGACATGCCCGACGTGGATGCTCACCAAGCTTGGCCATGGCCGAGTAGCCCCCGGCTTCGGTGCTGCCGTAGTCGCAGAGGGTCGAGAGCCTCGTCTGCTTGGTGCCGTCCTTGAGCTCGACCTCGAACTTGTGCTGCAGACTATGCGGCGTCAGCGATGCCTCGTCGGAGAGAGCGTGGCGCGAGCGTCGCGGCCGGCTCGAGTCCATCGTCGACGAGATGCACTCACAGCACCATGTCGCGTTCTCCCTCGGCGAACTGCATCTTCTTCTCGAGCGTGGCGCAGAGCGTGTCCAGCGGGTTTCCTCGGGGAATAATCTACGTGCGCGTCGTCCGTCAGCGAGCCGCGCGTCGTGATCCGACGGCGAGCCGTCGTCGTACCTTGTCCGAGGAAAAGAGACCGAGCCATCGCAAACCGGCCAGCACGTGACCTCGTTGCTCGTCGTCCCGGAACGTCGTCTTGGCCGAGATGGCGGCGATGAGGGCTGGCTCCTCCGAGGAGGGGGCGGCGAGAATCTTTTGCGTCGCCTCCTTCCAAGGAATGGCCTCCTTGCAGAAGCTTTGCTCCTCATCCTTGAGGAAGCCCATGTCGACGAGCACCTTGACAAACTCGGGGAAGCCGACGTATCGCAAGGTGCCCCTGCCACTCGTTAGCAAAAACTGTGCCGCGAGCGTCCGCGTCCAAGGTGGCGTGCGAACCTGATGATGGTTTGCGCCTCGGGGATGTGATAGCGCTCCTTGTATCCCGTCGAGTCTCGGTTCGGGTAGGCGACGGTGGCGAACCCTGCGTCACGTCGGCATCAGCAGGTGGAATTGACGGCTCCGACGGCTCCGACGGCGACGCATGGCGGACGTGGCATACCTGGGTAAATGTGGTACGGCTTGGCCGTGGCCATCAGATCTGCATGCTCCATGTCAGCACCTTGGGCGGCCATTTTCGCGTGTGACGGTGACGCATGCGTCGTGGCGCTTTTGTTCTTACCCGGACCTGCGACGTTGACAATCTTGCCATCTTGATAGAAGCTGGCGGCATTTCGCAGCGCCAGCAAGACGCCGCGGGGAGACCTTGGCGAGCAAATGTCAGCCCGGCGGCCACGAAGCGACGGCCATCCTCGAGGGCGGCGAATGGTGGCATCTGGCCGGCGGCGGCTCGACGAGGACGTACCAGGAGAATTTGTAACCCAATGGATTTCCCGAGCTCTCCGGTGCCGGCCTGGGGGGTTAGCCGTCAACGACGTTAGCACAGCGTGGCTTCGTTCGACGTCACTCACAAGCCACCGCAGTACGAGAGAAAGGAGGTGATTTTCCCTCCTTCCTTGTGGACCTCCTCGATTGTCTTGACGGCATCTAGGGATGTCAGTTGGGCAAGCTCCCGTCGTCTCCTCTCGACCCGCGTGACGGCTTACAGAGATGGTCAATGCCCGGATCTGCGCGAGGAGCCGTCAGCGACCGGCGTCGGGTCAAAGGAAATGTCATGAGGAATCCTACCCAAACCAATCTCGTTCATGACGGTGATGCCGGCATTCTTGCACGCCTGGTCCAGCTCGAGCATGGCGGGCGACACGTAGCTCGTGGTGACGACATGCTTCTTCTGGCGGATGGCGGACTTGATGACGGTCGCGTGAAAGGTGTAGGGGATGAGGCTGATGACGAGGTCGTTCTTGGCCACCTCGGCGTCGAGGGCTCGGTCGTCGGTGACGTCGAGCGAGATGGGCTTGGCGTTCTTGATGCCGGCGGCGAGAGCCTTGGCGGACTCGAGGGTGCGGCAGGCTGCCCGTCATCCGTTGAGCACTAGCGAGACGTTTTGGGGGAGCGGGACGTACGGACCGACGGTGATGGCGATGCCGGATTCGGCGAGGATGTCGAGCGTCGGCTTCGTGACGAAGCCGGCGCCGAGCATCAAGACGCTGAGGGCGTCGTGAGCTGGGATCCAACATGCCAGGCGGGTGACCTTACTTGTGGGGCGCCATCGGTACGGTGTTGTGCAGATTCGTCGAGAGATTTCACGATTGCCAGCCGTCGGCGATCAAGATGGAAATGCCAAGCGGAAAAGTGTAGGATTGAGGGTCGGCGAGATGAAAATTCGGCGGTGGGGGGGGTTTACGTCAAGCAAAGGTGGTTACGGAGTGATGTCGCTACGGTGTCCCTCGAATACCGTAGAATCCGACCGATAACGGAGAGCTGGGCGGTGAAGAGAGGAGAGTACCCCGCACTGTGTAGCACATGTACTTGCCACATACCTGCACGCCTACGGTACATGTACAACTAAAGAGCTCGCACGTAATGGTACATGCACACAGTACGGCTTCTGGATTACTGGCACGGCTGCTCTTGTAGAGCATTGCTTAAGTAATTGAGCCGGAGAGTTGATGTACTTGCTGTACGGTGGGGTGGCAAAAATGTCGATGCAGTTTGTAGGAGTAACGCTACCAAAACTGAACCGTGACTTTTGTCAAGTGACTGTACACCCAAGTACTCCGTTACGGTGAGGTGGCAAAAATGTCGATGCAGTTTGTAGGAGCAACGCTACCAAAACTGAACCGTCACTTTTGTCAAGTTACTGTACACCCAAGTACTCCGTACTGTACGGGGTGCTGTACATGTACCAGTACTCCGTACGTGTTACAGCCAGCACAGTATGGTGCAAACACCAGAGTGCCCACGACGCACAGTACTAGGTGCCTAACTATGGCCGAAGGGGACACTCCGTTATTCCTTAATAGCAACCAGCCAACAAGGCGGAGTAGGACGGAACTTTTTTTGGATTGTGCAGGGGTCGTTTCGAAATTGTACTTGCAAGGAAGAATAACTGGTAGGAAATGCAGGAGTACTTGGAAGTGAACAAGCAATAATACATTGTGCTTGTACGGAATACCCCGAACTTGCAAGTACAGTATTACAGACTTGCTCCGTACGGTACGGCGTAAAACGGAGGACGTGTACATGTACTTGAGTACGAGCATTTGCACGTACTATACTTGCACAGACTCGTACTCCTGTACGCTCACTTACTCAAGTAACAGTACCGTACCTGTACATGTACTGTGCTTTGTACGGTAGTGCTATGGTGCTGCGCAAGTACTTTCAGTACCTGTCCTTACAGTACACCTAGTAGGTCACTTGAGGTGACGATTCAGTTGGCAGCGCTACTACATCTTGAATCGACACTGTTGCCACCCCTCCGTACTCTGTTCAAGAAAGTACTGTACTTACTATGAGGAGTACTCCGTGCTTGTAAGTACTTGGTTGTAAGTGATACTTACGCTACTCCGTACTGCACATACTTTGGACCTACAGTACTGTACTTGTGCCGTACAGTATCAACTACTCCGTACATGTACTGTACGTGTACCGAACAAACGCAACACTTGCACCGGCCTTTACAATGACTTACCACATGCTGGTATGGCAAGATCGGGGTGCGATGGCCTATGCGCAAATGTCTACCCAAATTCTGCTTTCTCATGGAAATATAAGTACAAACTTTCGCTACCCAAAACTATGCGGATTCATCCTACCATTTACATTTTATTGTTGGAACCGGCTCCGAAAGAGGCAAGACCGCAGGACGGAATTAAAACCGAAGTCTGAAAAAGAATACAAAGCTAAACCAATTATAGATACGAGAAAGCAAGGTCAACAATACGAATGAATACCTCATTAAATGGAAGGACTTCGGACCCAAGGAAAACACTTGGGAGCCGCTCAAGAACCTGACTCGTTGTCGTGCACTGCTGCGGCATTTCCACCGACATCAAGCCACGCATAAGGGGTATTCGGCGGAGTTACCCATCACAGCATTTAAACGCATGAGTCGAGACAATCACGACACGACAGAGAAAGGAGAAGGATGAACCTATAACGACAAGCAACCCCCCTGGGAAATGATATTCCCAATGCCACCTGTCCAACAGAGACGACCAACTCCTTCACGATGCGCACCAAATTCCATATCCTAACCGCTACGGCTTTATTATCCCTGGCTCAAGCCAGCAGTAATGTCAACATGGGCGACCTACCTGCAGCCTGCAAAACTAGTTGCCAACCCTCAATCCAAGCCCTTACGGACTGCATGGGAAGTGACAAAGTGGATGACTTCGGCAAAGGACTGATGAAAGTGGTTACGTGTTCATGCAACAAAGATGTTGTCGAGACCACGATACCCTGCATCGACTGCCTTCGCAAGTACCCAAAACCTGGCTATAATGGTGTCATACCAACCACGGAAGAATGGATCAAGGGCGTAAAGGCTAATTGCAGCCACTACGGCCTGAACGGCTTGTCTACCGTCGCTGCCCCAGGGACAGTTGCAACGGCGGCGACAAGATCGGATGCTTCAACACCTTCCCAACCAATTGGGCGCGTCTCTACCGCAAGCGCTCTGTTACGCGTAGTCGGCATATTCATCATTGGAAATTTATTTCTCTAAAAAACCCCACCTGGAAACGACAACAAAACCCATTGCTGGCTAACAACTCGGGAGGAAGAGCAAAAAACAAGGGAATATCATGATTTCGGCGAACCAACAGCCTCTACGACAGTATGTTCCCCAAGCACAGGAACAGCAAAACTCCCCAAAATGACGCTCCAGTCAAGGGCGCCAAACCCCCCCCCCCCCCCCCAGTAGCTGAGCGTCCGTCACCGCCTCGGATTCTTGCTGCTCGACCTCCTCCGACTCTTCCAAAGCTTGTAACCCACGCCGAAACATCTCATCACCTCGGTCTTTTGAGGAGCGTTTTTGCCAAGTTGTCGCGCTCAGCCGACTTGTTCGTTTTCGACGCTGTACGCTTGGACACACGACCTGACATGGCGTCAGCACGACATGGCGTCAGCACGACATGGCGACACAAGAACGATCCCAGTGTACTATATAGGATCCCCAAACTCCCACTCCTTTAGATGGCTAGTCAGCGTTCAACACCGATCTCATTCAGATCATCTGGTTACGGTCTACGGCCTATTACCAACGTGACTCCTTTCCGTCAATTATTGCTCTGAGACGCCCTGACCTTTCTGCCAACATAAACCCGTACCTAGGTTTATCCCTTGGGAAAGCCCAGACGTCACGCTTCGGCAGGTACTAGATCCGGCCCCAATAGCCGCTTTGACTTCTAACTTTAACTTTAATAGCCCCTGCTTTGAATGGCAGCTTGAATAGATACTCTAGATATTTTATTTTAATATCATGGCCTTGATAATATTGTGTTTTTGGGCTTTTGAAGTTAGCCGCCTTGTTGTCAATTATGGTGCCCGCCTTGAGGTGTGCCCGTCTTGGGGGGGGGGGGGGGGGGGACTGACTTACTTACAAATACCAATACGGAGTACGCGTCACTTGTACTGTACTTGGAAGAGAGAAATATCAAAGCCTATTTATATCCAACGGACTATTAATTACCCGACCACCAACACCGACATGATGGCTCAGCACTGCTCCAGTGCTGGTGGAGCATCTACTCCGTACACTATAGGTACAAGGAGCAGCAGCATAAAGTTTATGCAAAATCGTCGTCCTGCATTCGGCCTTGTGCGGACCGTGACGTGCAAGACTGGCTGCTAGTTTCATCAGCACTTCGTGCGAGGCTCCGGCGGGGTGAACAACTCGGCGGCGACGAAATGCTCGTCGCCTGGAAACTCGTGCGCCTTGTCCTGCCATGTGCTCTCGCTGTGCTCGCCGTTCAGCTCGGCCTCGCCCGACGCAGTCGGAGCGACGGCGTGACTCCGGAATCGTTGCCCGTCATGCTGAAAGGCAGGCGGCGGCGCGCCCGTGGCGGATGCGCCGCCTTCGTACGAGACGACCATGACGGAGCCCGCCTTGTTGCGTCTGTGGGTGTCGACGCATGCTCTGACGAAGAGGAACAGGTGCACGAGGCTGATGGACACGAGAACGGCCGAGAGACCGAAGAGGCGACCGGGGATCGGCGTCGACGAGCCAGGTCCCGGCTGCTGGTCCTGCCACTGCTCCAGCCACTGCGCCGAGTCGCCAAGGGACGTAGAGCCGGTGACGTTGGCCGCCGCCACTGCCTCCTCTATGTGGGCCAGCTGGCTCCCCATGCTGCCGATGCCTACGCCGAAGCCCATGGCCGTGAGGCAGATGAGAAGGGAGACGGCGACGTGGGCGCCCGGGTGCATGCCGTGATGCCATTTACGGACCCAAAGCGTGATCGTCTCGGCCAGGCTCCAGACGATGGCGGGGCCGCACTGAGAAGAAGAAGAAGAAAGGCGAACGCGTCAGCGACTCGGCACAGGTCCGACGTGGAACGGAGGGAGGGAGGCAAGCCATACCAGGGAGCAGGTGAGAACGGCGGCGAGGAAGCCGAACCAGGTGCCCGAGAGCACGATGAAGCCGACGGCCAGGCCGACGATGCAGCAGACGATGCAGAGAAGGTGCAGCGCAACCTTGGTGACCCGCCAAGGCCTGGTCTCGGGGACAAGAGGACGCGCAGGCACGAGCCGCGCTTCCCGGGTCTGCTTCGTTGGACTTTGACCGACGGAAGAGGGCGATTCGGCCGGCGAGTTTGGGTAAAGCGAGTAAGGCGACTGCTGCAGCTGGTGTATGTGTTGCAGCTGCAGCTGCGGCAGTTGGTTGTGCGGATGCTGCTGCTGGAGAAGTTGCGGAGGCGGCTGGAGTATTTGACGCTGCGGCTGGAGTGGTTGTTGTGGCTGCTGGAGTGGTTGTTGTGGCTGCTGGAGTGGTTGTTGTGGCTGCTGGAGTGGTTGTTGTGGCTGCTGGAGTGGTTGTTGTGGCTGCTGGAGTGGCTGTGGCTGCTGGAGTGGCTGTGGCTGCTGGAGTGGTTGTTGAGTCTGCTGAATGTGCAGTTGTTGTTCTTGTCGTTCTTGTCGTTCTTGTTCTTGTCGTTGCCGTTGCCGTTCTTGTTGCCGCTGCTGTTCTTGCCGCTGCTGTTCTTGTTGCTGTTCTTGTTGCTGCTGCAGTTTTAGTTGCTGCAGTTGTAGCTGATGCTCTTGCTGCAGCTGCAACTGTTGCTGCCGTTGCAATTGTTCGAGTCGTTGCTGCTCTAGTTGCTGCTGCTGTAGTTGTTCCTTTTGCATCTGCTGCTGCTGCAAGACCTGCTGCTGCTGCCTTTGCTGATGCTGGCCGGGCGTGATGGGAGACGGAGCCGCCAGCAACATCTCTCGCACGGGACGGAGACCGCCGTCGGCCATGACCATTTCTTCGGCCGGCTGCGTCGACATCTCCAGGGTGCACGGCGGACCGCCCTCTGTAGTCGTGTCGTACCGCCGTCTTGCTCCTTTTCGTCACGAGGACGAGGACGGCAGACTCGTGTGAGCGAGGCGAGTGGAATGATCCCCCCTCCACCGTGTGCCCGGGAGAACGAGTGGATGGAGAAGGAAGGCGAGGGCAAAAGGCAAGGGTAGAGACGAGACGAGGAAGAAGAAAAGATGAGAGCAGTAAAGTCCAGGCAACGAGGGCAAAGCGTTGCCGACTCGACGGCCCAATCTGCCCTCGTCGCGCTTCCCATTGTCACCAGCACGCACGACTGACGGTATATTGATTGATCCTTGGACGAGGACGCATGAGACGGAGTGGATAACGAGCCGCCGTGATTGGCGGCGTCGTCCCAAGGACCCGCCAGGGCTCAGCTGGATAACGAAATTTCTTGCGCGTGCTAGTCCAAGTACCTTGACAAGCACAAGTAAGTACCCCGTACCCTGCGAGCACTCCACAAGTACAGCACATGTACTTGCAACCTACCCGGACTCCGTACATGTACTTGCGCACCACTTGTATTTGCACTGTAGTTGTAGGTAATGCTGTACGAGTACCCGTCCGGAGAGTCCAGAGTCAGACCTGCAAGTACCTGCATTGTTCAATAATGAGTAAGTGCATGTACTCTGTACATGCCTGTACTTGGGCGCACGCAGTACAGTCCTTAATACTTACTTGTGCACCCGGGCCCAAGCACAAGCGCGATGACAAAGAATTCACGACTCTGTGCGGCCCCAAGATCAAGGAATTGGGCCACGGGCATTCGAGGCAAGCCGCCAGCTCTCTCGCATGTACTCGCAGCCGTGTGCACGTCTGTGGGCGTGCATGGTGGACGACATGGTGGACGAGGCATGCTCGGTCCGCGTCGTCTCCAGAGGCCGTGTCGTCGCCGCCGCTCGCTCATTCGCGCTGAATCACCACCAGCAAACCCATGATGCCCAGCATCACCGTCTTCAGCCACGGGTGTTCCGACAGCATGATGGTGACGTATCCGACGAATGGCACGTATCCAAAGACGCTCCCGATGATGTCCTTGCGCTCCAGGTAGTTTTGCCCGCGCGCGTACAGGTCCGTGTCGTCGGCCCCGTTGTTGTCGCCCTTGGTGAGCAGCTGGGCCTCGTCACTGCGCGCCTCGTCAGTCGAGCCCCGGCCGAGCAGGCAACGTCCGCGGTGCATCTCACCCGACGCCAAACTTGCGCACGACGCGATGGACGATGGGAATGTCCTTGTCCTTGACGTTGTAGACGACGACCTCGCCGACGCCCGTCTCCTGCCAGATGTTGCGGTTCCACAGCAGCAGCAGGTCACCGCGCTGAAAGGCGGGCTCCATGGAGCCGGAGAGGACGACGACGATGGGCGACGGCGAGTCGGAGGCGATGGAGAGGCCCTTCCACATCTGTCGCGGGCATCAGCACGTCGCTCCGGCACGAGGGTAAGCGGACGGGGGTTGGGCGGCGGTACCATAAAGGCCGTCGACAGGATCAGCGCAAAGTTGAGCAGGTGGCCGGCCGCCTGCCGGGGGTTCTGCAGGCCCGACAACATGATGTCGAGGAGATGCCGAGGAGGGCGGGGAGATGGTGGCTGGCCGGCGAGGTGCTGCTGCTCTTGCTTCTTGATGCCCGTCGGTCGAGCCGTGACGATGCGCTGGCGAGCCGGTGAGATGGGAGAACTGGCCTACTGGAGCTTGCCCGTGCACGGGCCACCGAAGCCAGAGGAGGGGACTGGAAGGCTCGCGTTGCATGCAGTGTAGGGTAGGTGAGGATTGTGCGTGCTTGTACATGGTACGTACGACGGGACAATGGGGTGGTAAAAGTGTTGATGCAATTTGTAGGAGCAGCGCTACCAAAATTGCACCGTCATTTTTGTCAAGCCACTGTATTGGCACTTTGCTGTACTCTATATTACAACTAGGTAGTAGGTACTAGGTACTTTACTACAATTACTGCACAGTACTACTAGGTACCTA
Organism: Drechmeria coniospora; assembly: GCF_001625195.1. Classification (NCBI taxonomy): domain Eukaryota; kingdom Fungi; phylum Ascomycota; class Sordariomycetes; order Hypocreales; family Ophiocordycipitaceae; genus Drechmeria; species Drechmeria coniospora. The sequence goes on along the minus strand of NC_054390.1, from coordinate 512,296 downwards.
CCTAGTACCTACCTAGTAACTACGAGAGGTGCAGCAATTACTTGATGTGCAGTAATAATACCTGTACTCCGTAAGTGCCTAGTAGGCCTCTAGTATTAGCAAGTACTGTACTCCGTACTGCCAGCAGCTACTAGTATGGCCACCTGTAATTTCTTGAGCGGCACGCACAATCGTCACTCAGCACACTTACCGTACATGTACTCTCATAAGACTGTACAGAGTACTCCGTACTTGTAGTAATAATATAGCATGTACGGAGTACTCCTAGAGAGTATTTCTTGGTGCTTGCGAGTACTAGTAGCAGGTACTAGGTGCTAGGTGAGCAGCACACACTACGGAGTCGGAGTGCTGTATCATCATCACTCAGCACGCTTACAAGCACTCGCACAAGACCTAAAGTACTAGGTACCTTTCCTTACATACTAGTACAGTTGCGACCACTGGTACCCTGTACTTCTCGCAGCCATCTCCCCACTGGGGCATCCCGCACCCATCATGCGTTCTCATCAGTTCTCATGCCATCCTCCCTCAGCAAGCAGTGGCAAGCAGTCGTCCAGCTCACCGCCATGCAGCAGCCGATGATGCTCAGTTTGCATCATCCATCGGTTCCGTTCACGACGAAAGCAAAGGCACACTGCCATCATCGACCCTCGCCAGCCCACCACGAGCCCACCGAGCACCGTCGAATGTCTGAACGCAACGCCATGTACGGGACCGGCCCAGGTACAAGGGCATCCCCAATTGCCTCGTCTGCGTGCGGTCCGGTGGGAGCGACGACGGGCAGGCTGGCGACATGCAAACGAAGCAGGTACCGCCAGGGAGGAAACGGCAAGGGCTCGGCCAGCAAGGCGGTGGGAGAATCCTTGGGTAGAGCTGGCCGTCTCGACCCGAGCAGCCGTTTCACCTCGACCATGGGGACGCACCTGGACCGTGATGCAACCTGCTGCTCCGTTGGCTCGTGGAAAGGGACAGGACTGCCATTTCCATGCGGCGGATTCGCACAGCATACGGAGAGGGACGACAAGGTGCCTGCGTTGCCAGCGTTGGCTTGACCGAGCCGGCTGAGGCTGCCAGGCAGGAGATGATGATGCTGTCGTCACTTTCCCTTCCCCGCCTCCCTCCTTCCAGACCGTCAACTTCCTTCCTCCCCGTGCCATGAGCGGCCTGCCTTTGTTCCTTTTATCCCCCCCCCCCTCTCCCTCTTCTTTCTCGATTGTCTCTTCTTCCTTTTCTCCTTCACAATCCCGTCTTCCATCTCCTTTTCTTCCACGGCTTCTGCGTCCCATCCAACGTCAGATCTTGTACCTTTCGCCCCCCCCCCTCATTCCTCGTGCTCCTTTTTGGCTTGCACCGTCATCGTTACCGGCACCGGCCCATCGTCCGCCTTGACATCTCGATACAGCCCGTCACCGGCCCATCGTCCGCCTTGACATCTCGATACGGCCCGGCATCATGTCTTCGGCACCTCTCCTCTCGTCGAATTTCCATGGGAGCATGCGGGACCACGTGCGTATCCCTTGACGTCGAGTGCGGCGCCGCGTCGACGTGGGACGCCTTTGGCTGACAGTGTGCTCTCAGCCAGCCTTTCTTCGCGTCTGCCACTCGCCATGGCTCTGGATGCCGCAGAACGTGCTCGTCGCCCTTCGAGGCTTCTTCGTCGCCTATCTTCTCCTGGCGGGCGCCATGATGGTCCACTACAAGCTCAACGTGGAGGAGCCGGACGTCTCCCGCTGGTGCCGCCTCTTTGACTTTGCCCTCATCGGCGACGTGCTCGTATTCGTCTACCACGTCTTGGCATTTGTACGCTTTCCCTCGACGGTCGAAGCTGCGCGTTACCTGCTCACCTCTTCCCCGTGCCTAGTGCTGGACGTTCACGCACCTCTACCATCCCGACCCGGACGTGATTCGCGGCCGCGTGGCGTCCCGCATCGTCGAGGCCATGTCCCTTCCCCGCAACATGGCGAGCCTGCGAAAGCAGTTTTACCTTACCATGTTTTACACGACGGCGACATGCTTTTCCTTCATGAACACCACCATCTACTGGTTCGTCACGAGACCCCACGACGCCGGCAGCGGCGACCCTTCCGAGTTGATGGCGGGCGCGCCGTCGAATGTCGAGGCGACGCATTTGCCCGGCATGCCAACGGCACCATGTAGGCGGCCCCCCCCCGGGCCGGACGGGCCTCGTCGACGCGGCGCTAACGATGCTCGGCAGTCGGCGACCTGCTCGGCGGCGCAGGCTGGTTCGAGCCCTTCATGATCGGCAACCTGTACGGCGTCGTCTCGGCCATCATGGTCGTGGAGATTATGATGATGAACACCATCAAGCGACCCCTCGTATGCGCCGCGCTCGCCGTGTCGTTTCGTGCCGCTGACCGCTGCCAGGCCCTCGGCTTCCACGTCCTTGGCCTCTTGTGCGCCTCCGTCCTCTACCTTGGCTGGGCCGCCCTTGGCCGTGCCGTGACGGGCGATTCCCCCTTCTTCTGGCTCGACGAAGACGAGGTGGGCTCCAAGATGGCGGTGGCTACCTACTGCGTGGGCTTTGTCTTGATGTCGCAGCTCAGTACGTCGATGGCTCGTGACGGGTCGACCCTCCGCTAACGGCGGCGGCAGTGTTCATTCTGATGCAAGGTCTTGTCGGCATCCGTGAAGGTCTGTACAGATTGCTGGGCAGCGAAGCGGCGGGCCATTGAGACTCTGTTGCCTGCTGCCGCTTGGCGGCGAAGCACGCGACGGACGCCGCGAAATGGTCGAGCGCTCGGAAGCGCTGGCTCGGCTTTTCTGTCGGACGCGAGGCGACGGAATGACGTCTGCACCTGGAAGCCACGTTCTTGTCCTTGGGGAGATGGTGTTGTTTCGATTAATGAATTCTCTGCGACCCTGATGACGCGCCATTCTCTCGGTTGCTGGCCCGCGAGATGGGGACTAGGTCGACGAGAGGCGGTGGCCATGATCAACATGCCTTGCTTCCCGCGGCACCATCAACGCATCTTTTTGTCGCTTCTGCTTCCGCCGGATGGGTATGTGTTGAATCATGGATGACATGTGCTCCGTTCTCGAGCCCGTGACGTGTTGGCAACGGGTACTCGGGGCCGCTCTCTCGACGTCGCCGGACGCATTGTACGCATGTCGATGGCTCGTCTTGGCTCGTCTCCATGCTGCTGACCATTCATTCCCATTACTGCGGGAGCCTTTGGGCGATGAGCATGTAGAAGATTATGAGGTATTTTTTTCGACCCGACTCTCGAGCCCTCGCGATGGCATCACAACCTCGCTCGGCGGGCCTACGTTCCCGCCTGGGCTCAGCTTCGGATGCCCTGCTCGCTTTCATCCGCGTCAGATTCCGCAGAGCGGTGCGAGAACGAGAGGGGATCGCTTTGGCATGACCAGGTTGCACGGCTGCACGGCTGCTGATGCTGTGCACGGCATTGCGTTGAGCAAGTCACTCGCCACGCGTCAACCCCGCTTACGAGTACCTGCAGGCTGCCTTGATCTTCACGTCTTCCCCTCGTCCTCGCCCGTGAGCTCCTCTCTTCTCCCTCTCCCTCCCTCCCACACGCAAGCAAACGGGCCGCAACCCCTCTCAGGCGATTTGCATCATCTCGCTCGTCCGAGAAGTGATCAATCTTCTGCCCGGGCCCCGTCCAGTCAATCGCTTGTGCGTCAGACACTCGTTTTTTTCGTTCTTCAACCACCTCGCTCCTTTCATCGTCCTCTCGCCCATCCGTGCCACGAGACGCCGACGAGCCAGGCACCGTGACCTCGGTCCCTTGCCGCCTCCCGTCGTCAACCGTCTTCGTTGCCGGATCAAGTCGACGGCAGCCATGTTCAAGCGCTCGTTCCGGTCGCAGGACCAGAACCGCGTCGACAAGTCTGCTCGGCTGAAGAAGCAAGCTTCCTTCCGGCACCCGACGAAGCACTCGAAGCGGCAGAGATCGATGACGGAGCAGGATTCGACGGCGCGACGGCCCTTGGTTTCGCCCGTCGTGACGCTCATTATCGGCCGCGAGGGCCGCCTGTTCGCCGCCCACGAGGACGTCCTCCGCAAGTCCCCCTTCTTCGACGCCGCCTGTCGCGAGAGCTTCTCGGGCCCGCAGAACGGGAGAATCTCCCTCCCCGACGAGGAACCCGAGGTCTTTTCGGCCGTTCTCGAGTACCTCTACAAGGGCGACTACTACCCGCGTCTGCTCCACGACAAGCAGCGCAACTCGTGGGAGCTCGAGGACCGTCCCCGCACGCCTCGGCCGTCTCCCAACTCCGCCCAGGCTTCGGTCCGTCTCTCGAGCACCGGGGCCGACGTGCTCCGCGACACCGTCGTCTACTGCGCCGCGGACCGCTACGGCCTCGACGAGCTCCAGCGTCTCGCCCTGCGGAAGCAGGGGCTGCAGGCCGGCATCGACGTCGCCACCATCCTGCGGTCCGCCCAGTACGCCTACGCGCACACGCCCGACTCGGACAGCCGCCTTCGGGCCCATTACCTCGCCCTCATCATCCGCTGCCGCAAGACCTTCAAGCGGAGCGGCACCATGCAGGCCGAGATGGAGACGGGCGGCAGCAAGCTCTTCTTCGACCTGTTCGTGGCCATGTGCAACCACCTCGACGACGTCGTGGACGCGACCAACGCGCGCACGCCGCGGACCGTTTGACTTTTTCGACGAGGGCAACGCACGCAGGTGCCGGATGGTCTGCGACGTGCCTTGGGAGGATGGATCCATGAGCCAAGATTGCGACGGCAAAGGCGGCAAGGAAATGCAGTGAGCCGGCGAGACAAGCTCGGAAAAGGTGATTGAATTTGGTTTGGATCTTGGACACCCGACAGTCGTTGGTGCTTGACGCTCACTCTTCAGATTGGCACGCTCCGTCGGGGCCTCATCTCGAGTGCCCCCTTTCGCTTCCGCGAGGTGACCGGCCGATGTTTGACGAGCACGAGCCGAGGATTAATCGCCAGTTGGACCGCCGCTCCTCCGCTCGCCTTGTTCTCTTGACTTGCAGCTTTGCATTTCCCACCAGTTCGGCACGAAGCATCTTTTCGAATCCCATCTCCACACCCATGTCTGGACATTCCTCGGCGGCCCGATGGCCGACTTTTCGTCATGCCGGGGACGGCCGGAAGGGAATGGGAGAATGGCCAGAATGACACCTGGTCTCCGGCTTCACATCAGGTCGGTGGCTCGTTTCTGCTCGGCAGTCCACGGATGGATGCCACATGGCATCGATAAAATGGACGGTGTTGGAAGAGAATCGCAACTCCATCTTGGGGGCCACGACGACGAGGCTGACTCGCCGTCTCGCGGCCGATGACGCTCCATCCTCGGAGCCCCCCCGACAAGGTCGTCTCCCTTTCGGCTGACGACTTGATCTTGCCCTTTCTTTTTTTTACTCTTGAGATGGAATGAACCCCCTGCCGGCCTCGCAGGGCGCCAGGAATAATATGGATACTTGGTCTACGGACGGCGCTCGTCTCGATGATGGATGCGCTTGCGGCATCATGTATTGACATGGCCGTCCCACCAGATAGTCTCCTGGCGTCATGGTCAGGCGAGGCACATGAAGCCGGTCACCTCACGCTTTGTGCATCATGCGGTGCGTAGCGAGGAGGTCCAATGGTTCGCTTCGATGCGTTGTGAGGGTAGGTCACTAGGCTACTAGGTATGCCGATACTAGGACCGCCAGGCTACTCTGCCCATCTGACGTCGAAATGACTAAAGGAAGCCTCGAGCTTGTCATGGCCCGCCTTGTCTGGGCGGGCAATGGCGGCGGCCACTTCGAGTTCCCAGCCGGCGCTGGCAGCCTCGCCGAATGGCCAGTTAATCTCCCTCATGGGGAGCTTGGTCGTGGGTGCCTCGGGGTTCTTCGCGTCCACACAGTAAACCCACATGCTCGTTCCCGTCGTGCCGTTTTCCTTCTCGACGCAGATGGTGACGCTCTCCTTTCCCTTTACGACGTCGTCGAGGCAGGCGGACGCCGGGAGAGGGGCGATGCTCCAGTCGGCCCAGGCGTCGCAGCATACGGTCGAGAGACGCGGGCTTCCGTCGAAGAACTCGATGCCTGCTTTGATCCACTTGCGCGCCGCGGGCGGCTCCGTCGTGGTGCTTTCGGGCGGGTGGAAGATGAAGAGGATGCCGGCCTGGTCGAACTGCTTCGTGTAGGTGCAGGTGAAGGTGATGGTGGCCGACGAGAAGGCGGCGGTTGCGTCCTTGGAGTGCGACCGGTAGGGGGCTGCTCGGTGCCGACGTCAGCAGGAACGCAAGATGATGCTGGCGTTGACAGAGATGAGGATAGCCATGACGACGATGACGACGGTGATGAAGATGATGACGATGAAGAGGATGACGATGAAAAGAGGGGTAGTCATTGGGAGGTGAGCAAACGGCCAACGAACCTGTAAAGACATCGTGCGAAGGAGGCTTCTTCCAGACGTCGGTGTTGGGGTCCGCGGAAAAGGTCAAGGGGAGCTTCATTCTGGCGTCTGCGAGAAGACGAATTCTTGCTATTCCACGGCTCTCGTCTGGTCGGTTCCGGCACGAGGGACTGTTTCTGAAAAGAGTTGAAGGATGCCGAGTTGAGTTGCCGTCTCGTTTCCGTGTTGAAGTATGCGTGGGGGAGCGAGACGCTGATTACTTGGTAAGCATGCAGTAATCTGACAGAGCTACAGCGGTCAGCGGGTGCGGCTACAGCGGTCAGCGGGTGCAGCTACAGCGGTCAGCGGGTGCAGCTACAGCGGTCAGTAGGTGCAGCTACAGCGCCCAGTGGATGCGGATACAGCGGGCAGTGGGTGCAGCTACAGCGGTCAGTGGATGCGGATACAGCGGGCAGTGGGTGCGGCTACAGCGGTCAGTGGATGCGGCAGCGGTCAGTAGGTGCAGCTACAGCGGCCAGTGGATGCGGCTACAGCGGTCGGCGGGTGCGGCTACAGCGGTCAGTGGATGCGGCAGCGGTCAGCGGGTGCAGCTACAGCGGCCAGCGGGTGCAGCTACAGCGGTCAGTAGGTGCAGCTACAGCGCCCAGTGGATGCGGCTACAGTGGCCAGTGCTGTATGTGGACGTTCAGGCGGGTGTTTATAGTGCTCGCAGGGGCGGCAAGGCTCTACAGTAGGGACGGCGGAACCCAACGTCGGATGAATTGCGGGCCGTGTTTCCGTCCAATCTTGACATCCTCCAACCTCGCCACGACACCCTCACAACTGCTCCCTTCGACATCCATCCATCAACCATCTGCCCTTTACGTGGCCGTCCTTTGGCGAAAAGGAGTGCCGTTTGTCGGCCAGCAAGCCACGGAACGAATGGTGTCGAAATTCAACACGTCTCATGTCGTCCCATGCCGTCCCATGCCGTCGTTGACATGGTGCCGTTCGTCGGCATCAACTCTCGGAACAAACGGCGTTGCAATTCAAGACGAGTTATATTCATCATTCCTCCAAAGAGACATGGTGACTAAATATATACAGGAAGGACAGTCCCCTCTCGACATGAGCAGCCTTTGCTGCGGCAAAATCATCGTGAACCATCGTCCCCAACACTTCTTCCACGCCGCCGACGCATTCTGCTCCGTCCGGGATACGGGGCCGGAACAAAAGGGCATGGGCGATTCCTCCCGTTCGAAGCGAGCGGTGGCCTCGGGCGGCGAAAGCGTTCAGTAGCGAGGCTCCTCGTACTCGCATCGGTGGGTGCGAGAGTTCCACTGCTGGCCGCGCGGGCAGTGGCACGTCTTGGACTGCTTGTCAAAGACCTTGCCCTTGCTGTGGCAGACGCAGCAGTTCTCCCGGCTGCTGTAGCTCGCGTCGCGGCCGCAGTCCCGGCGCCGCTCGCATCGCCGGCCGTTCCACATCTCGCCGCGGGGGCAGCGGCAGGTCTTGGAGTTCTTGTCAAACACCTGGCCGTGGTTCCTGCAGACGCAGCAGTTGTCCTTGCGGCTCCATTCGGCATCGCGTCCGCAGCTGGCCTCGCATCGCCGTCCGTTCCACGTCTCGCCGCGGGGGCACGCGCAGGTCTTGGAGTGCTTGTCAAAGACCATGCCCTCCCGCTTGCACTCGCAGCGTCTGTTGCGGCCGTTGTAGCTGGCGTCGCGGCCGCAGCTGTGAGGCGCCTTGCACGCGTGGCCGTTCCACTTCTTGCCGTACGGGCACGCGCAGGTCTTGGTGTGCTTGTCGAACACCTGGCCGTGGTTCTTGCAGACGCAGCAGTTGTCCTTGCGGCTCCATTCGGCCTCGCGTCCGCACGAAGACTCGCATCGGCGGCCGTTCCACATCTCGCCGCGCGGGCAGTGGCAGGTCTTGGAGCTCTTGTCGAACATCTGCCCGTGGTTCTTGCAGACGCAGCAGTTGTCCTTGTAGCTGTAGGTCGCCTGGTGGCCGCAGTCGTGCTTGGCCTCGCAGTGCCGGCCGTTCCACCGCTTGCCTTCGGGGCAGCGGCAGGTCTTGGAGCTCTTGTCGAACATCTGGCCGCGGTTCTTGCAGACGCAGCACTTCTCGTCGCGGCTGTAGAAGGCGTCGCGGCCGCAGTCGGTCTCGCACTTGTTGTTCATCAGGGACGTGCCGGAAGGGCATCGGCAGCTGTCGGAGGCGGCGTCGTAGATCTGGTCCCGGACCTTGCAGACGCACTTGCCCTCGCGCTCGCTGTAGGTGGCCTCGGCGCAGCAGGACGGAGGAGGAAGCGCATAGTCGCGGGCGGCGAGCGCATCGCCCTCGTTGGGGCTGGGCACGGCCGTGGCCGTGATGGCGCACAGGGCCGTGAGGAAGACGCTTTTGAAAAGCATGGTGGCAAGGTCGGGTCGGGAGGGGGGGCCGAGGGAAGCGAGAGGTCTTGACGAGTTTGTCGACGCTGGAGGCTGCTGGTGCCGGCTGGAGAAAAGGGGCCAGGACCGTCGATGGGCGGGCGACGAGGACGACTTTATAGACGATTCGTCAACGGCACATCGTCAACGTCGACCTCGACCGACGGGAGGCGTCCCCTGCTCGTCGTGGCCGGCCCCCCTGAACGGCGACGAGTGACGGCCGTTGGACCGTTGGACCGTTGGACCGTTCTCAGCAACGCGACCGACCGGCAAGCCGACGGCTCTCTCCTCCTTTCCTTTTCCAGCGCAATTTCAAAATCAAGTTTAGCCCTTGGAGAGGTCGATTTGAGGCCGAAAAGCAAGACATTCTGCGTTGGCTTGCAGGCCCCATGCAGGATAACACGAGAACGGAGAGGGTTGAAATTGGACCAGGGGTTGGCGAAAAAGCAACGACGCACCCCTCGGAGCCGACCTCGTCCTCCTCACGGCCGCTTCAGCCCGCGGACAAGGTCACGAAGAGGGGTTGCAAGCGGAAGCCGAGGCGTCCTCGAGACTCTGGCACCGTCGCCCTCGCCCCCGTACCGCGTCGTCCGCGCAGCGTGGGAACCGGCAGGCTGAGGAGGCCCCGAGAAGCACGGGATGAATCGGGCCATCGGTGGCGACAGCCGCGGCGCAGGGTGGTCGGCTGGCGATGACTCGGAACGACGGGTTCTCGTCGTGACTGGGCACGAAAAGCGCCTTGCAAGGATTTGGCATGAGCGCCATCTTGGACCAAGTCTCGGCAGCTGATGGATCGACCGCGGGTCCGTACGATGCCACGACGAATGGATGGACGACCGGATGAATCTCACCACCATAATCAGAAGCCACCGACCCCTTTGGCGGACAAGCCAGTCAGCCAGCGGCCAGTTCTTTGTCCCGTGCTTGGTTTTTCCTTGGTCTTTTTTTATGCTTATATTTCTCATACGAGGGAATCCTACCGAGGACGAACGCTGCGCACACGGGGCATGACGACGGCTTTCTTTTCCGTCACAGAATCGCTCCGAGGACGCGGAGAGTACGGAGTGCGGAATGGAGTGCAGCACGGAGTGCAGCGCCGAGTGAGCGCAAGAACATTCATTTCCGAAACATAAACGGCCAGCATGGTCGAGGAGACCGAATCAGCAATGACTTCCTCTTCGATACCGTACCTGACGATGCCGCGTGGTGCAACCTTGGCCGCCCCTGTCCCCGTTTTCAGGCGCCTTCTACGCATGCTTATTCGGCCGTCGAGCGCGGGGTTCAGGCTTGTGATGCCTGCAATTCCCTGTTCTCCGTGCCGGGAGGACGATGGAGTATGAACCGCACCTATATTCGGTATATTCCATGCTGTTATGGACCTACAGACGCACGGCAAACGTGGGGTCCGCACGCGGATGGGACGTCGGCAGCCAGCAGACAACGACACTTGCCCATTGGCTGTCACCGACGATGAGAGTTGTCGTGAGAGACGAGTCGACGAGGCAAATCATGCTCCGGGGGAGCGTAATTGGCAATCAGCCGACGGCCCGGCAGCAGCAGTCGGACAATGTGAAGCCCCCGACTTGCTTTTGACTCAGCTTGCCGCCCGCTAGCAACGCCGTCTCATGTCGTGGCGTTGCGGACTTCATTTTTGCCTCCTCGCATTCCTCCCTGAGTCCCTTTGAACGGTCACAGTTGTTACAGCCGAATAGTAAGTAGGTGGTACTGTAGGCAGGGGGACAGGGATGCAGGGGAGCAGGGGAGCAGGGGAACAGGGGGGAGCAGGGGAACAGGGGGGGGGGGGGAGGGAGCAGGGGAGTGTGGATATGGCTGTGAGTACTTTCTCCTTACAAGCAAGTTCTTGTTCAAGCACTCCTACTCTCACCTTTGATGCTTGAACAAACGAAGCCACAAGCACGGAGTAAGATTGGCAGGTATTAATTATAGCACAGCAGTGGCACCCGCAGCGGGAACGTGGCATCCCCAAGGAGCAGCCCGCGGGCACGAACAATACCAGTACAATTATTGGTCCGCTGATGCGACCCTCGGTTCGAACCGTCGACAACATGCGGGTTCATCTGCCGGAAAAGACCGAACCGTTTGTGCGTGCTCGACGTTCTCGTCACCCTCATCGTTGTCTCGTCTGGCCACAGTCTCCGTGCAACATGAGATGAACTTGTTTGAGCGACAAAGGGACTCGTTCTGCAACACCAAAAGTGCCGTGGTAGGCACAGATGCTCGTCTTTCAGTCAGCAGTCCTAACCCCTGCCTCTGCTTGTTGCGTCCTCGTCCGAGACTTGGACTGGCGCCACGACCCCTTTTCGAGACGTAGTTCGACACATCACGGCCGCCATCTCTGCGTCAGTAATTCTTTTTTCCCCGTCCCAGATCGTGGCCTGCCATACGATGGCCTCTTCTCCCCCCGCCTTTGTCTGGCCAGAGCGATAGGACGATCCAAGACATGGGCGTGCGGCCCTTTGGCCTCGCCCCCCTGGACTGCATTGTTCCTTTGCCTCTGCAAACCCTTGCCCTGGTAAGACCAAGCTCATAGCGTCCATGGACTCGTCCGACGCGGAGCGAACCCATGACGGAGCGGAGAGTGAGTACTTCATCCTGGCTTCCGAAAGCCACGAGGTAGCACGACGGTCGGAATTACGGTATGGCATCGGTCATTCATCCCAGCATGCTGATCGTGTCTTATTATCGTATTCTCTGCCGAAATGATCACCTGTCCGCGCCGTCGGACGTCAGCGTTACGAGATTGCCGCCAAACTATCGGTAGAACGATGAAGCTGTCGAACACGGCCGGATCGAAGGACCGCCACCATTTTCCGGGAAACGGGGAGAACATACACAGCTGTGCGGTGCCGTTGATGCATACACCTGCTCGGAGTCGACATGCCCGGGTGCAAATATTGTACGTAACCCGATCAGAACGCTATATTTGTACCCAAGTGGCTTGTCTTGGTTTTCTTGGCCATGGGTATTTCCCCGGCCCCCTTGCGTCCCTAGGAGGCTGGAGGTTACTCCGTCTACGTGTGCTCCGCACTCGGCACTCCATCGTTCATGGTTGTGTCTATCCGGCACTCTCGAGTCAGTGAGATACGCATTCTTCTGGCTTTCTCGCTCAATGGAGGTGATTGGCAATGGACGATGCACCTTTTCTACACGGACAGGCTTGTACACTGCCTTGGCCTGTTCTGGTCCCACGGCGGTCGCAAAACCCTTCTGGAACAGACGCCAGGGACCAAGGCCGATGGAAGATTTCGATAACCAGCAGTTGTTGCAGCAAGCATGAGTCTGCAGACTAACGGAAGCAGGCTCCGCCAGCGTGACGTCGTGTTACACCGCATCTCATAGTACGTGTTCATGTATAGGTCATGCTATATATAAACACGACGACGATCCAAATGCCTCGTCCTGTAGGCCGTCCTATCACCCACATGTGCTCGCATACGCATACAGGAATGCCGCTCGTGGCTTCGACGGCGTAAGCCACTTCCGGTGAGCCGTTCTGTCCTCGACGACGTCACCGGTGAACAGATGAATGCGTTGACGGTATGTCGTTTACGTAAAGACCGGCGAGTGGCTCGAGACAAGGACAAAAGATCCGAGCAACGCCGCTCTCCGACGGTGGTACTGAGACAGTGGCTGCAGATTCGGCCAGCCTGCTCTCAGGCTCTCCCGTGGCATACATGTGCGGTGACGATGGTACGGAGGAGACTGCCATCGTGTGCTCGACCATGGAGTGTCGCTAATCGGCGAGATAGGATGGTTGGTTGTAAATCACTCAAAGCTGGAGAATGGAAGCGACTGGACCGTCATGGAGCCCCTCTGCGTCCATCACACGATCACACCTAGCGTTACGAAGAGCAGAATGGGCAAGGTTGGGTTATTTTCCATGCCAGTCCAGCCAGGCAACCCTCTCATACGGGTAGATGAAGCATAACACGACAAGTGCTGTGGAATAGGAAGGATTGTCTCCTCGCTATCGAAGAGCAGAATGGGCAAAGTTGGGTTGTTTTCCGAGCCAAGTCCAGCCAGGGAACCCTCTGTCGTTGTCTGCTCTCAACCTTGCAGCGAGCCTTGAGCCTCGGACGCTGCCGCCATCGTCTTCCTCACAGTCATCTTGGTGGCCTCGGCGACCTCCTCGTATGGATGCCTCGGCCGCAGCTTTCGCTCGGCGTCGTCGATGCCCGCCAGCTTGGCCGAGTAACAGGCGACGGCAAACTTGGTGGCCGCGATGCCACTCTTGCAGGGGCTTTCCGCCAGGGCCGCCAGCCTCTGCCACCGCATGGCTTCATCAAACCGGCCCGCCTTGTAGAGCCGATATATCTCGGAGGTGAGGGCGGGAAAGACGTTGGCAAAGGCGGCGACGCATCCTGCGCTGCCGGCGGCGAGCCCCCCGATGAGAAAGTCGGACTGTCCCCCGAACGTGGCGAACTCGTCAGATGGAAACGTCGCGGCAAGACGAGTAATCTTGCCGACGGAGCCGCAGGTGAGTTTCACACCGACGACGTTGGAGATGCCGTCGGGATTTGCCTGAGCGCTCTGACGTACAATGTCCGTGATGGTTTCCGAGTCGAGATCGACGCCGTTGCAGACGCCGGGGAAGTTGTAGATGACGACGGGCAGCGGTGCCTTGGCGGCGACCTCGGCGAAGAAGCGCTTCACCACGGCCATGGTCGTCGCCTTGCCAAAGTAGGCCGGCGGCAGGACGAGGAGGTAGTTTGCGCCCGCCTTGGCCGCGTCCTCGGCGAGCTGAAGCGTCTGCTTCGTCGAATGGGCGCCGACGCCGGCCATGAGGGGGAAGTTGGCTCCGACGGCGGCCCGGGCGGCCGAGACGATTCGGGACCGCTCCTCGCGCGTGAGAAGAAAGGCCTCCGAGTTGGTGCCCATGATGACGAGGCCCGTGAGGCCGGAGCGAGCAAGATGGGCAAAGTAGAGAGACTGGGCCTCCAAGTCGATATCGTCGGAGTCGGGCAAAAAGTACGTCACGGCTGGACACCAGACACCCGCCGGGGGCACCCGAGGGATGGACGACGATGTCTTGACGGCACCGTTGGACGCCATGGTGATGAAACGTGTGGGATCGAGGACAAGAGCCGTGCAGAGGAGACGTGTCAGGACGAGGAATGGTGGTGGGAGATGGAGAGGTGGTGGGAGATGGAAAGGTGGTGGGAGATGGAGAGGTGGTGGGAGATGGAGAGGTGGTGGGAGATGGAGTGGTGAGGTGAGGTCAGACGGACGGACAGACGGGCCGGTCACTGGGTCTGCCAGACGAACGATATCGGCGAGTTGCGTGACGGCCAGACGATTCTAGTAATTCCGGTATTAATTTCGCATTAATAACATCGCCAAACAGGGCGGCTCGATGGATGGTGGGTGTAGGGGCTGCCGCTCCCGGACGTGCCGGTCCCGTCGCCGGCTGGAAGCGGCACAGCGGGCCGGCCATCGGCGCCGAAGCCGGGGCTTAATCGGGAAACTCCCCGGCCATGGCCATCGACATCTCCCAACGCATCGTCATCTCCTGCTTCAAGGAGACTAGTTTCGCGGCCGTAGCGCTGGAGGAATCGTAGGATGGTTGCCGGGCAATACGCGAGTTGTTGCCAACATCAGCGAATGTGTTCATCTCTTCGCATCCTATCCAGTCTGACATGATTCACATTCCACACTTTGCCCGGCATAAGTGCCATCATCCTACTCCTGCCATTTCCCACTCGGGCCCTGCCTGTTCCGTCCGGTCATTATGCCGACATATTCCTTCATAAATCATGACTTTCGCTATCCATCATGCCATCAGTCTCCATCGCCTCCTGACCTCTCTCTTCAGTGCCCTGTATTCATCTTGCGTTCTCGACGCCGCATCCCTGTTCTCCGCTGCTCTTCGAGCGAGGTAACCCAAGCACTCGCCCAAGCCGCCCCACGTTGAGCATTTGTAGACGTCGGGCCCCTTCGTCGAGGACGCTTCGCCTTCCTTGCGCCGGAGAAGGAGACCCAAGCTCAGCTCGTCCGACATGCCCTGCAGCTGAGCAAAGCCGACGGGCACGGTGGGGAGTCCCTGGTCCAGGCGACGTTGGTGCAGCGCGTGGGCGGCAAAGACGCTCTCCTTGTTGTGTCCGCAGAGCATGAGGTGGACCGAGGGAAAGTCGACTTTGCCCTCGCCGCCGAATCCCCCGAGCTCGCGGCGGAGCGCTCCAAGCGCGATGCTGTTGTAAGCGTCATCCGTATCCTGCTTGGTGTCGTGCATGAGGCTCCGCTTGTCTGTCGCCAGATAGGCACCCCTGACGAGCTTCAGCCCAAGCGTGTACCCTCCCTCGGCCGCGGCGGCAAGGTGCTGGGCAATGGTCGCCGGCGTGCTCTTCAGGTATGCCTGGTAGGTGCTGTAGATGACGGCGTGGCCATCTCGGTTGAACCGTTGCATCAGGTCGAGGCCGACGTCCAAGATGCCGAATTGGTAGAGCTGAGATTCCGCATCGATGAGGATGCTCGCCTGCTTTTGCTTGCACAGCACGCTGATTTCGTCGAGAGCGTCGAGCATCTGCTTCGGTAGTCGCTCCCGACCGGCGAGGGCATCCGTCACGAGCGGTCCGGCGCCGGTGAGTCTTGGGCGAGGGACCCGTCAGCATGCATTCATTCCTTTCCTTGCCTCGATTCACCGCCCCCTGCACTTGATGGGGAAGCCACCTACTTGATGGCCAGTTGGTCTCCTTCGCCGAGCAGACCAACGGCCCCGAGAGTCCTCCCAAGCCAGGAGGTAATGGCCGGACAGTGTCCCGACCCAGCTTCGACTCCGGCTGTCCCGACGCCCAGACCATGTGCCGCGTTCTTTTCGTGGTCAAAGAGCGTTTCCGTCGCGAGCGTGATGATGGTGCCCCGGAAGCCCATGTCTCTCATGCCCTTCATCGTCGCCTTCGTCTCGGCCAGCGTTTCTCCGGCGCAAAACTGCTTGTAGACGGTTTGCTTCATGATCCACGCGAGCGCCTTGTTGCGATTGACGTCTACGAGGAAGCCCCTTTTCGGCTGGCAGAGAAAGGACAGGAAAGAGATGGCGGGCCCGAGGAGCCAGGGGCGCGAGGAGACGGAGTGGACGAAGAGGGACCGGTAGAGAGCGCCGGGGGGGAGGGCGGAGAGCGGAGAGACCGGCGCCGCTCTCGCCGACGGATGCAACGTGTTCATCGCCTTTGCCGACGAGATGGACGAACCGCGAGACGGACGGGAGAAGAGAGGCCTGCAGGCCGTCGGCGAGAGCTTGCCTTTCCCGAGGCCGGCCATCTCGGATATCACGGAGGAGCCGTGAGACTCTGGGCACCGACGAGGGCAGCGCGGCGAGGCGGAACCGTATTGGACGAGGGGAAAGCGGGCTATTTATTGTTCTGACGGCTGGCACCGCTGCGTTGTCGGCCTCCGATTCGGCGGGTCGCGGGGGTGGCTGGCCGATGAACGGCGACGATACCAAGCCAAGAACGGCATGTCGGATGCCGAGGTAATACGTCGAGATGCATCAACGCGGGGTAGTATATGTCACGCTCTGCCATGTCGTGACTATCCGAGACAAGCATGGTCAACAGACAACAGAACAGTTGTGCTGAAACGGATCACGAGTGGACGGACGGGTATTGGCGGTTGCCTGCCGTTGTTGCTCCGGGTCTTGGGCTCGCATGCCGGACGGTGGAGGGAGTTTTGGAGCAATATTATGCTTCAAGGGCCGACAACACTGGTGATGATGGTAAGCAGTACGTGGGGGTTTGCAGCGAATTTGATTACACTGTGAGTATTTTCTCGGAGCCACAGCGCCTGCTTTTATGCCTCGGGGGCCGCTGAGCGTCTCCGGCCCCTTGGCTCGCATGCATGACAGCGGGGGGAGTTTTGGGGCAACTTTTATTCTTCGAGGGCCGACAGCTCTAGTTATAGTTGTAAGCGGTACATGGGGTTTTGCAGCGAATTTGATCACACTATGAGTATTTCTAGGAGCCACAGCGCCTGTTTTCATGCCTCGGGGGCCGTTGAGCGTCTCCGGCCCCTTGGCTCGATACAGCACGGCAGAGGGAGTTTGGAGCAATTTTATTCTTCGAGGGCCGACAGTTCTAGTAATAGTTGCGAGCGGTACACGGGGGTTTGCAGAGAATTTGACAATACGATGATATTTAGTTGGTGCCACCACGCTCGCTTCCATGCCTTTGGCGCCGCTGAGCGCCCCGGGCTTTGCTGGAGGGAGTCCCGGAGCAGGTTTGTCAGTGTTGTCCCTTGGGAGTGGACACGGGAGTTCTGCTGATAATTGGAAAAAGTAGGTACCATTTTGCAGCGAATTTGACAACACGATGAATAGTTACTTGGTGCCACCACTCTTGCTCACATGCCTTTGGCACCGCGAAGCTTGCAGGCCGTTGGAACGTGTGTACGTTCATGTGAACAAGGTGATGCCTTTTGCGTGAGGAAGGGCTGATGGAGATGTACCTTTCTGTGCTCGATAGTATCAGACCCTCGACAGGCAGGGCATGGAATCAAATCACAGGCTTGCCGTGAATGGGTTGGTGAAGTCGTTGTGATGGGATGAAATGAATCAGCCCACACCTGTCCTTCACGGACATGCATTGTACTCTTCATCATGCGCTTAGGGTGATCACCGCATCTGCTACACAAGTGATTTCCATAAAAGTCACCCACCAAGTGGTTCCAGGCCAATATTATTGTTGCGGAAGATGATTCAGTTCCGACGACTCCTGTGCCAACGTTGCGCCGATACCAACAAGCTACATATTCAACGAGCTACATATCCAACAAGCGACATGCACCACCAGGTCCTGTACAAGGATGGAACTTCTTCTCGTTCCGTCACTGTTGGCGCATTGTTGGCGAACACAAGTCGCACTCGATGGTGGTCGACATGGGCAGGGCCTGAGTGAGGGATGCTTTATGGACTTGAATATGGGTAGTGAATGGCAACGAGGCTTTCAGGACGTCACTGTTCGGCATTCTGTTCCAACTTGCCAGAGTAAACATGGACGAGCAAATTCATCGGCTTGAATACCAGCTATATAGTGCAAGCCGCATGTACGCCTCGAGCAGTTTACCCATCACTTTGTGGAACAAGTCCCGACGCAAAGACGAAATACACACACAGTAGCAGAAAGACACCGTCGCCATGCCTCAACTGAAGCAGGATATGAAGTCGCAGGACTTTTGCAGCGCCCTCTCCACCGTTCTATCCACCGTCATCTTCGGGAAACTTTCGGTCGAAACGAAACGAAGGCACCTCGAGGCGCATGGTCCGCCAGAAGCGTACCCGATGTTCAAGTACGCCGCGCCGCCGGGATCAAAGGCGGAAAAGAGAGGGAAAGCAATATCGAAAGCGTGGGTGCAAGAGTACCGACTCAAGACGAAATACAAGGAGAAGGAGAAGGCCATAATGGAAATGAATCCCCAGTCGGAAGAGTACGAGGCCTTTTATGCAAAGTTGCACGAGGTGAAGAAGGCGTACGACGAGGCCAAAATCAAGACCAACATTGCTCTCGGAGGAGTATACGGCGCAACCGAGGACGAAGACGACGATGATTCTGCGAGCACCCTGAGCACTTGGTCTGAAGAAGATTTATCTTCGTCCGGCTCGACGCACCATCCTAAGAAAGCAGGCTCCAAAGCTGGTAGCAAGGATAGCAAGGATAGCAAGGGAAGCAAGGACAGCAAGGGAAGCAAGGACAGCAAGGGAAGCAAGGACAGCAAGGGAAGCAAGGACAGCAAGGGAAGCAAGGACAGCAAGGGCAGCAAGGTAAACAAGGGTAGCAAACAAGGCGGCAAAGGGAAAGAAAAGGCCAAGTGATGTCGACATCCTTGTGGTTGTGTCGAACCCACAGCCGGGATTGCAGGGAAAAGGGTGCGGCGGAATGAGTTGAGCCGCACTGCTGTGCGGGATCCATACGCATGTCATTAGAAGGCCGAATACAAATCTTTTGTCATCCTGACCATTGCCCGCCGAAGAAGTCGTTTGTCCAAGTTTTGCTCATGCTTTGATATCACAACTTGATCCATCGGCCCAGCGAGCGAATCTAGTTTCATCATTTGCAAGCAGGGAAGAGTAGGCAAGGCCATCGCGAAACATGAATGCCATCTTCTGGCGTATAGGTGACGAGGAAAATCTCCATCCTCGGCAGCCCAGCATCCCGGAGGAGGCCTCTGGGCATTCGCCGTCGCTTCAACGCGCAAACCAGAGACCGCAAAGGATACAAAGATGGATTCCAGCCATTGCATGACAGTCAAGTACGAATTCCGATGACGATTATCTGGCCTCGCGATGCATCCGCCGCCTTCTGACGGGTCACGTCCGATGTCACCGGGACACCCTCGGCGAGTCGACGAGGCAAACGTCGACCATGCCATTCGCATCGGTCGCTGGATGGAGGGTGGTGCATTCGCCATGGCAT
Source organism: Drechmeria coniospora (assembly GCF_001625195.1). Classification (NCBI taxonomy): domain Eukaryota; kingdom Fungi; phylum Ascomycota; class Sordariomycetes; order Hypocreales; family Ophiocordycipitaceae; genus Drechmeria; species Drechmeria coniospora. Next base: position 493,103 of record NC_054390.1, on the reverse strand, counting down.
CCAAGCCCACCAGTCATGGGAGATGAAGCGTAGAATTCTCGATTCTTTGCATTCTGTTTGCCGGTGCGTGTGGTAAAGTACGCATCGCCGGCGATTCTGCCGACGAAACAGCTCGACACGATGCTCAAATCCGACGGGAATTGCCCCTGCACCATGCCGATGCAACGCAAGCCGAGCGCTTCACTGCCTCTCCGTGCTGCTGCTCTCGCTCTTGACCATGAAGCAAGCCTTGCACAGCGGGCAGATGTCATGCTGCTTGAGGAACCAGCGCATGATGCAGGACGAGTGAAATACGTGACCGCAGCCCAGCCTGCGGACCATTTCCCTGTCCTCGACGAGCTCGATGCAGATGGCGCTGGCGGACGGCTTGTCAGTCGACCGCTCTCGTCTCCAACGCAATCGGAGGGCTGGACGTACCAGGTGGTGCCTTTCGAGCACCCGCCGTCCTCTGGCATCTCGGCGCGGAGTTTCTTGAAGGGTTGGCTCGCCGCCACGGCATCCAGATGGTTGACTCTGTTGGGGCCCGGCGCGGCCTCGACGTCGACCTCACGCCGTCCCTGCTGCTGCTCGCCGCGGCGCATGAAATACCTGAGGGCGACGGTCAGCGTGGGCGGTGCGAGCATGCACGGAGGGCATCGACGCACCAGACGGAGACGGACAAGGCGGCCAGCATGAGCATCATGATGCCGATGACGAGGCCGGCGAGCCACGAGGGCCCGGTCGTGGCGAGGTTGTCCTCGGGGGACTGGTCCGTCGCCATGGCGGCGGGTGGAGGCGGACGGGGAGCGCGTCTTGGTCGGCGCCGGCCTCGGCTGCGGCTCTCCTCGCGGTCGCTCACGGCGTTGTTCTGCGGACGGGGAGTGCGTCTCTGTCGGTGCCGGCCTCGGCTGCGGCTCTCCTCGCGTTTCGGTCACGGCGTTGTTCTTACGGCGACGGGCGGAGGGAAGGATCGGTGAGCGGTACTATGCTCGTCGTCATGCTTTTGTTGCTTCGTCGCGGGAACGAGGGGACGGCACGAGGGGATCGCTGCTGGTCATTCATGGCGTTGCGTCGACGAAGCGCGACTGGCAGCACGGTGCCATCGCCGGACGTGGGTGGTGGTGCCGGACGTGGGTGATGATGCCGGACACGGCCGGCCCGTGAGTCTGCGGACGAGCATCCGCACATGGAAAGGAAGGGAAGGGAGGGAAACGGGACAGAACCAGGAAGAATGGGAGGGAGGGGATACGATAAAGGGAGGACTCGGGCAGAGCTTGGATGGAAAAGTCGACACTTGCCGGCTCGAGCGCCGCAATCGGACCACGTTGATTGCATGCTGTTCGACGGGCGACGCCATGCCAGGGTCAGGCAACGGCAGGAATGCAGCAAGCATGGCTGCGGCCGCTGGCTGGTGGTGTTGCTGGGGCCCCGGCTCCGGATCCGGCATTCCCCGGCCGTGCGATGCGGCGCCCCACTAATATATCCGTTCCGGATCCGGCCGGCCGTGCGATGCGGCGCCCCACTAATATCGGCCGGGCCGGGCGACTACCGCTGGCGACCCGTGACCGCCCTTGCGGCCCAGCGCAGTGATATTCCTGCTGCTCCAGAACGGCATCCGGCACGAGCAAACTGCGTTGTCGCTGTGCAGCGGATGAAGGGATCTGCCAGGCTTGTTGTGATCAACCGGGATCATGATGCTCATCACGGTGATGGTGAGTCTCGTATACTCGATCCACGCTGTGACGCTATCAGAAACAGGGTACATGGTCGACAGTAGTGGTATGATTCTCGCTTCGCATGTGAACGGATCCCGGTTCGCATTTTTTTTTATTTTTGCTTCCTCCGCGTACTCTGCTCCGTACCATGACCCTTATCCGCGTGGTTTGATGCAGGACTTGCCGGACGGGAATAGGATGCTTGCTTGCAGGGTGCATGCCATGCGAGTACTGACGCTGCACGAAGCAAGTACTCGTTACAAGAACTGATGCTGTGCGGAGCAAGTACTCGTTGCAAGCACTGATGCTGCTGTAAGGAGTACTCGTTGCAAGTACTGATACTGTACGGAGTACTCTTTGCAAGCATTGGTGCTGTGCGTCTTGCCAGCATTGATACTGCTCTGCTTGCCATGACGCTATTCCCGTGATTTGATTCACGACTTGCCGGACGAGAATATATGCTTGTATGCAAGGTGCATACCAGGCGAGTACAGAGCACAAAGTGCATTCTGCTGCTTCGTTGCAAGTACACCGCTATCGGTCAAGCCTACCAGTGCTACGAGCACTCAAGGACTGCCTGCAAGCACCGATGCTGTGCCACTTGAAAGCCCTGATACTGTACGGTGTGCTCACCACGCCATCGGTCATGCCTACCAAGTACTGCGAGTACAAGTACTGACAAGCACTGGTGCTGTACGGAGTGCTCGTTGCAAGTCCTGGTGCAGTTGCTTGACAAAAAAAGTAACGATTCAGCTTTGGTAGCGCCACTCGTACAAATTGAATCGACATTTTTGCCATCCCGCTGCACTGTACAGTACACTCCTTGCAAGCATTGATGCTGACGGAGTACGCTTTGCAAGCACTAATGCCGCATGTTTTGTAAGCACCGCTACTGCACGGTGCGCTCCTTGCAAGTGCCGATGCTGTCCTTGTCAGTACGAATGCTGCACTCGTTGCAAGCAGTGATGCTGTACTCATGGCAAGTGCTGATGATACTATACGTAGTGTGTTGCAGCATACGACACCTTCGTACCAAGTCCACGCTGACTGTGGCGCCCATTTTTGCGGTCCATTCTGCTGCAACAGAGTTCTCACACCACTATCGGTCATAGTGCCACAGGTAGCTGAAGCACTGATCGTACTGTACTTGATACGAGGTCCTCACCGAACAGTAGTTCTCGCTACGCTGTGCCCGGACAAAGCGCCGGGGCAAGACTTTCTGCTGGAATTTCCTGGCCCAATGTCGCTCCTGGATATGTTACTCTAATTTGCAAGCCAGATGCACCTTTGATGTTTCCAAATACAGAGCGAATTGGATACCAAAACCCCCCAGTCCAAGTAATACCAGTACATGTTACTGCAGTATTATATTTGCAAATGAGAATCGGTGTTTGTCCCGGGAATGGAGTCACCGGATTGATGCAGGGAAATGCAGCCTGCGATCCGACATAAAGGTTATTAATATCATCACAGCCGCCGTTAACGCCAGCAGGGTTACAGAACGTATAAGTCCCAGAGATGTTAGCAAAGAAATAGCCATAAGAAACTATAGTGAAATTGTAAGCGATAAATGTCATTCCACCGTATGTTCGCTCCTCCGTTGTATTCCCATGGTGGAAAGGAGGTATATTAAGGGTATTGGTAAAGCCCGATTGCAAAGGTGTGAGAGAAAAGTAATAATCTGGAGACAAGCCGGTTCCATACGTTCCAGGGTCATTATTATCAATACTGCTTGTATCCTTGTTATAATACAGGTAGGTTGGCAATCCTCCGGAAGGACACATAGTTGTACAGGCGAGAGGGGGCAATGTTGGCCGAGTAATAATCACACTCGTTGTGCAGGGGTGAGTGCAGCCAGCTGGCGGTGTAATTGTAGCTGTACCCATCCGAGTGCCTGTAGTAATAGTTCTTGTTACAATTGTGTCCGGACAAAGCGCCGCGGCAAGACTTTCTGCTGGAATTTCCTGGCCCGATGTCGCTCCTGGATATGTTACTCTAATTTGCAAGCCAGATGCACCTTTAATGTTTCCAAATACAGAGCGAATTGGATACCAAAAACCCCCAGTCAAAGTAATACCAGTACATGTTACTGCAGTATTATATTTGCAAATGAGAATCGGTGTTTGTCCCGGGAATGGAGTCACCGGATTGCTGCAGGGAAATGCAGCCTGCGATCCGACATAAAGGTTATTAATATCATCACAGCCGCCGTTAACGCCAGCAGGGTTACAGAACGTATAAGTCCCAGAGATGTTAGCAAAGAAATAGCCATAAGAAACTATAGTGAAATTGTAAGCGATAAATGTCATTCCACCGTATGTTCGCTCCTCCGTTGTATTCCCATGGTGGAAAGGAGGTATATTAAGGGTATTGGTAAAGCCCGATTGCAAAGGTGTGAGAGAAAAGTAATAATCTGGAGACAAGCCGGTTCCATACGTTCCAGGGTCATTATTATCAATACTGCTTGAATCCTTGTTATAATATAGGTAGGTTGGCAATCCTCCAGAAGGACACATAGTTGTACAGGCGAGAGGGGGCAATGTTGGCCGAGTAATAATCACACTCGTTGTGCAGGGGTGAGTGCAGCCAGCTGGCGGCGTAATTGTAGATGTGCCGCTTACGCTACCCGTAGTGATAGTTGACATTACGACTACATCTGGCGGGTGCGTAATAATAATTGTCGTAGTACAACTAGTAATGCATCCGGCCGTAGGCCGGATAGTTGAGGTGCCTGCCGTTGGTCCGATTGTAAATCGGGTTGTAATAACGCCAGTTACTGTAATAATAAGCTTTGTAGGACAGTTACCTATGCATCCAGCTGAAGGCGGTATAGTAATTGTGCCAGCTGTCGATCCGGAGGTAGTTTCAAGAATAAGGCCACTAGTTACAATAGTGACAATAATCCTTGTAGGGCAATTGCCGATACACCCAGAAGATGGTGGAATTGTACTAGTCCCGGCCGACGGACCATACGTTGTTTCGGTAGTTCTACCGCCAGAAGGACTGACGGTAATAATAATTCTCGTAGGGCAGTTACCAATACATCCAGCGGAAGGTGGAATACTACTAGTTCCCGCTGTTAGTCCCGGAGTGGATTCTATAATAACACCTGTAGTACTAATTGTTATAATGATCCTTGTAGGGCAGTTACCGACACACGTAGAAGATGGTAGTATTGTACTAGTCCCAGCCGTTGGTCCATAGGTAGTTGTCGTAATTGCATCTATTGTACTTACAGTTACTATTACCCTAGTAGGACAGAAGCCAATACAGCCTACAGAAGGTAGAATTGTAATGGTACCTGCCGTTTGTCCATAAGTTGATTCGGTAGATATACCTCCAGGGGGACCAATGGTAACAATAATTCTCGTAGGGCAGTTACCAATACATCCAGCGGAAGGTAGAATAGTACTAATTCCCGATATCGGCCCAGTGGTGGATTCAGTAATAACACCTGTTGTACGAATTGTCATAATAAGCTTTGTAGGACAGTTACCAGTACATCCAGCTGAAGGTGGTATCGTACTTGTGCCAGATATTGGTCCGTAGGTAGTTTCTAAAATAAGGCCACTAGTAACTACAGTAACTATTACCCTAGTAGGACAGAAGCCAATGCATCCTACAGAAGGTGGTATTGTACTAGTCCCGGCTGTTGGTCCATATGTTGATTCGGTTATCAAACCACCAGAGGGGCCTACTGTAACGACAATTGTCGTAGGACAGTTTCCAATACATCCAGCAGAAGGTGGAATGGTACTGGTTCCAGATGACGGTCCTGTCGTAGATACTGTAATAATACCTATAGTACTGATAGTTATAATAACCCTTGTAGGACAGAAGCCAATGCATCCTACAGAAGGTGGTATTGTACTCGTCCCGGCAGTTGGTCCATAGGTTGATTCGGTAGTTACACCACCAGATGGACCTACCGTAACAATAATTCTTGTAGGGCAGTTACCAATACATCCAGCGGAAGGTAAAATGGTACTAGTTCCCGATGTCTGCCCTGTAGTGGATTCCATAATAACACCTGTTGTACGAATTGTTATAATTAGCTTTGTAGGACAGTTACCAGTACATCCAGCTAAAGGCGGTATCGTACTTGTGCCAGCTGTTGGTCCGTAGGTGGTTTCCAGAATAAGGCCACTGGTAACTACAGTAATTACTACCCTAGTAGGACAGAAGCCAATACATCCTACAGACGGTAGTATTGTACTAGTTCCGGCCGTTGGTCCATATGTTGATTCTGTTATTAAACCACCAGAGGGACCTACTGTAACAACAATTGTCGTAGGACAGTTTCCAATACATCCAGCGGAAGGTGGAATAGTACTCGTTCCCGATGACGGTCCCGTTGTAGATACTGTAATAACACCTGTAGTACTGATAGTTATAACAACTCTTGTAGGACAGAAGCCAATGCATCCTACAGAAGGTGGTATTGTACTCGTCCCGGCAGTTGGTCCATAGGTTGATTCGGTAGTTACACCGCCAGATGGACCTACAGTAACAATGACCCTTGTAGGGCAGTTACCAATACATCCAGCGGAAGGTAAAATGGTACTAGTTCCCGATGTCTGCCCTGTAGTGGATTCCATAATAACACCTGTTGTACGAATTGTTATAATTAGCTTTGTAGGACAGTTACCAGTACATCCAGCTGAAGGCGGTATCGTACTTGTGCCAGCTGTTGGTCCGTAGGTGGTTTCCAGAAAAAGGCCACTGGTAACTACAGTAATTATTACCGTGGTGGGACAGAAGCCAATACATCCTACAGAAGGTGGTATTGTACTAGTTCCGGCCGTTGGTCCATATGTTGATTCGGTTATTAAACCACCAGAAGGACCTACTGTAACAACAATTCTCGTAGGACAGTAACCAATACATCCAGCGGAAGGTGGAATAGTACTGGTTCCCGGTAAGGGTCCCGTTGTAGATACTGTAATAAGACCTGTAGTACTGATAGTTATAATAACCCTTGTAGGACAGAAGCCAATGCATCCTACAGAAGGTGGTATTGTACTCGTCCCGGCAGTTGGTCCATAGGTTGATTCGGTAGTTACACCGCCAGATGGACCTACAGTAACAATAACCCTTGTAGGGCAGTTACCAATACATCCAGCGGAAGGTAAAATGGTACTAGTTCCCGCAGTCGGTCCTGTGGTGGATTCTGTTACAACACCTGTTGTACTAAGTGTTATGATAAGCTTTGTAGGACAGTTACCAGTACATCCAGCTAAAGGCGGTATCGTACTTGTGCCAGCTGTCGGTCCGTAGGTAATTTCTAGAATAAGGCCACTCGTAGCTACAGTAACTATTACCGTAGTGGGACAGAAGCCAATACATCCTACAGTAGGTGGTATTGTACTAGTCCCGGCCGTTGATCCATATGTTGATTCGGTTATTAAACCACCAGAAGGACCCACAGTAACAATAATCCTTGTAGGGCAGTTACCAATACATCCAGCGGATGGTAAAATAGTACTCGTTCCTGCAGTCGGTCCTGTAGTGGATTCTGTAATGACACCTGGTGTACTGATTGTAATAATAAGCTTTGTAGGACAGTTGCCAGTACATCTAGCTGAAGGCGGTATCGTACTTGTGCCAGCTGACGGTCCGTAGGTGGTTTCTAGAATAAGGCCACTCGTAGCTATAGTTACAATAATTCTTGTAGGGCAGTTTCCGATACATCCAGATGATGCTGGAATTGTACTGGTCCCGGCTGAGGGTCCATAGGTGGTTGTTGTAATTGCATCTATGGTACTTACGGTAACTATTACCCTAGTAGGACAAAAGCCAATACATCCTACAGAAGGAGGTATTGTACTAGTCCCGGCCGTTGGTCCAAATATTGATTCGGTTATTAAACCACCAGAAGGACCCACAGTAACAATAATCCTTGTAGGGCAGTTGCCAATACATCCAGCGGAAGGTAGAATAGTACTAGTTCCCGCAGTCGGTCCTGTAGTAGATTCTGTAATAGCACCTGTTGTGCTTATTGTTATAATAAGCTTTGTAGGACAATTACCAGTACATCGAGCTGAAGGAGGTATCGTACTTGTTCCAGCTGTTGGTCCGTAGGTAGTTTCTACAATAAGGCCACTAGTACCTACAGTTACAATAATTCTTGTAGGGCAGTTTCCCATACATCCAGAAGATGCTGGACTTGTACTGGTCCCGGCTGCAGGTCCATAGGTAGTTTCTGTAATTGCATCAATTGTACTTACAGTTACTATTACCCTAGTGGGACAGAAGCCAATACATCCTATAGTAGGTAATATTGTACTTGTCCCGGCCGTTGGTCCATAGGTTGATTCAGTGATTAAACCTCCAGAAGGACCTACTGTAACAACAATTGTTGTAGGACAGTTACCAATACATCCAGTGGAAGGTGGAATAGTACTGGTTCCGGGTGTCGGTCCCGTTGTAGATACTGTAATAACGCCTGTAGTCCTGATAGTTATAATAACCCTTGTAGGACAGAAGCCAATGCAGCCTACGGAAGGTGGTATTGTACTCGTCCCGGCTGTTGGTCCATAGATTGATTCGGTAGATACACCGCCAGAAGGACCTACAGTAAAAATAATTCTTGTAGGACAGTTACCAATACATCCAGCGGATGGTAGAATAGTACTAGTTCCAGCAGTCGGTCCAGTAGTGGATTCTGTAATAACAGCTGATGTACTGACTGTAATAATAAGCTTTGTAGGACAGTTACCAGCACATCCAGCTGAAGGCGGTATCGTACTTGTGCCAGCTGACGGTCCGTAGGTAGTTTCTAGAATAATGCCACTGGTAGCTACAGTAACTATTACCATAGTAGGACAGAAGCCAATACATCCTACAGACGGTAGTATTGTACTAGTCCCCACCATTGGTCCATAGGTAGATTCGGTTATTAAACCACCAGAAGGACCCACAGTAACTATAACTCTTGTAGGGCAGTTACCAATACATCCAGCGGATGGTAAAATAGTACTCGTTCCCGCGGTCGGTCCTGTAGTGGATTCTGTAATGACACCTGTTGTACTGATTGTAATAATAAGCTTTGTAGGACAGTTACCAGTACATCCAGCTGAACGCGGTATCGTACTTGTGCCAGCTGTTGGTCCGTAGGTGGTTTCTAGAACAAGGCCACTGGTACCTACAGTAACTATTACCCTGGTAGGACAGAAGCCAATACATCCTACAGAAGGTGATATTGTACTAGTTCCGGCAGTTGGTCCATAGGTTGATTCGGTTATTAAACCACCAGAAGGACCCACAGTAACAATAATCCTTGTAGGGCAGTTACCAATACATCCAGCGGAAGGTAGAATAGTACTAGTTCCCGCAGTCGGTCCTGTAGTAGATTCTGTAATAGCACCTGTTGTATTTATTGTTATAATAAGCTTTGTAGGACAATTACCAGTGCATCCGGCTGAAGGCGGTATCGTACTTGTTCCAGCTGTTTAAGGCCACTAGTACCTACAGTTACAATAATTCTTGTAGGGCAGTTTCCCATACATCCAGAAGATGCTGGACTTGTACTGGTCCCGGCTGAAGGACCATAGGTAGTTTCTGTAATTGCATTTATTGTACTTACAGTTACTATTACCCTCGTGGGACAGAAGCCAATACATCCTATAGTAGGTAATATTGTACTTGTTCCGGCCGTTGGTCCATAGGTTGATTCAGTGATTAAACCTCCAGAAGGACCTACTGTAACAACAATTGTCGTAGGACAGTTACCAATGCATCCAGAGGAAGGTGAAATAGTACTGGTTCCGGGTATCGGTCCCGTTGTAGATACTGTAATAACGCCTGTAGTCCTGATAGTTATAATAACACTTGTAGGACAGAAGCCAATGCATCCTGCAGAAGGTGGTATTGTACTAGTCCCGGCAGTTGGTCCATAGGTTGATACGGTAGTTACACCTCCAGAAGGACCTACTGTAACAACAATTGTCGTAGGACAGTTACCAATGCATCCAGAGGAAGGTGAAATAGTACTGGTTCCGGGTATCGGTCCCGTTGTAGATACTGTAATAACGCCTGTAGTCCTGATAGTTATAATAACACTTGTAGGACAGAAGCCAATGCATCCTGCAGAAGGTGGTATTGTACTAGTCCCGGCAGTTGGTCCATAGGTTGATACGGTAGTTACACCGCCAGAAGGACCTACAGTAACAATAATCCTTGTAGGACAGTTACCAATACATCCAGCGGATGGTAGAATAGTACTAGTTCCCGCAGTCGGTCCATTAGTGGATTCTGTTATAACACCTGTTGTACTAATTGTTATAATAAGCTTTGTAGGACAGTTACCAGTACATCCAGTCGAAGGCGGTATCGTACTTGTGCCAGCTGTTGGTCCGTAGGTGGTTTCTAGAATAATGCCACTGCTACCTACAGTAACTATTACCCTAGTAGGACAGAAGCCAATACATCCTGCAGAAGGTGATATTGTACTAGTCCCGGCCGTTGGTCCATAGGTTGATTCGGTTATTAATTCACCAGAAGGACCCACAGTAACAACTCTTGTAGGGCAGTTACCAATACATCCAGCGGAAGGTAAAATAGTACTAGTTCCAGCAGTCGGTCCAGTAGTAGATTCTGTAATGACACCTGTTGTACTGATTGTAATAATAAGCTTTGTAGGACAGTTACCAGTACATCCAGCTGAAGGCGGTATCGTACTTGTGCCAGCTGTTGGTCCGTAGGTAGTTTCTAGAACAAGGCCACTGGTACCTATAGTAACTATTACCCTAGTTGCACAGAAGCCAATACATCCTACAGAAGGTTGTATTGTACTAGTCCCGGCCGTTGGTCCATAGGTTGATTCGGTTATTAATCCACCAGAAGGACCCACAGTAACAATAACCCTTGTAGGGCAGTTACCAATACATCCAGCGGATGGTAAAATAGTACTCGTTCCCGCGGTCGGTCCTGTAGTGGATTCTGTAATGACACCTGGTGTACTGATTGTAATAATAAGCTTTGTAGGACAGTTGCCGGTACATCCAGCTGAAGGCGGTATCGTACTTGTGCCAGCTTTTGGTCCGTAGGTGGTTTCTAGAATAAGGCCACTGGTACCTACAGTTACAATAATTCTTGTAGGACAGTTCCCGATACATCCATAAGATGCCAGAATTGTACTGGTCCCGGCTGAAGGTCCATAAGTGGTTGTTGTAATTGCATCTATTGTATTTACAGTAACTATTACCCTAGTGGCACAGAAGCTAATACATCCTGCAGAAGGTAGAATTGTAATCGTTCCGGCCGTTGGTCCATAAGTTGATTCAGTAATTACATCGCCGGAAGGACCGACAGTAACAATGATTCTTGTAGGGCAGTTACCAATACATCCAGCGGAAGGTAGAATAGTACTAGTTCCCGCTGTCGGCCCTGTAGTGGATTCTGTAATAATACCTGTTGTACTGATTGTTATAACAAGCTTTGTAGGACAGTTACCAGTACATCCAGCTAAAGGAGGTATCGTACTTATGCCAGCTGTTGGTCCGTATGTAGTGTCTAGAATAAGGCTACTGGTACATACAGTAACTATAACCCTAGTAGGACAGAAGCCAGTACATCCTGCAGAAGGTGGTATTGTACTAGTCCCGGCAGTTGGTCCATAGGTTGATTCGGTTATTAAACCACCAGAAGGACCAACGGTAATAATAACTCTTGTAGGGCAGTTACCAATACATCCAGCGGATGGTGAAATAGTACTAGTTCCCGCTGTTGGTCCTGTAGTAAATTCTGTAATAAGACCTGTTGTACTAATTGTTATAATAAGCTTTGTAGGACAGTTGCCAGTACATCCATCTGAAGGCGGTATCGTACTTGTGCCAGCTGTCGGTCCGTAGGTAGTTTGTACAATCAGGCCACTGGTACGTACAGTTACAATAATTCTTGTCGGGCAGTTCCCGATACATCCAGATGATGCTAGAATTGTACTGGTACCGGCTGAAGGTCCATAGGTGGTTGTTGTAATTGCATCTGTTGTGCTTACGGTAACTATTACTCTGGTAGGGCAGAAGCCAATACATCCTGCGAAAGGTAGAATTGTAATGGTCCCGGCCGTTGGTCCATACGTTAATTCGGTAGATATACCGCCAGAAGGACCAAAGGTAATAATAATTCTCGTAGGGCAGTTTTCAATACATCCAGCCGAAGGTAAAATAGTACTAGTTCCCGCTGTCGGCCCTGTAGTGGATTCTGTAATAACACCTGTTGTATCGATTGCTACAATAAGCTTTGTAGGACAGTCACCAGTACATCCAGCTGAAGGCGGTATCGTACTTGTGCCAGCTGTTGGTCCGTAGGTGGTTTCTAGAATAAGACCACTGGTACCTATAGTAACTATTACCCTAGTAGGACAGAAGTCAATACATCCTGCAGAAGGTGGTATTGTACTAGTCCCGGCAGTTGGTCCATAGGATGATTCGGTTATTAAACCACCAGAAGGACCCATAGTAACAATAATCCTTGTAGGGCAGTTACCAATACATCTAGCGGATGGTAAAATAGTACTAGTTCCCGCAGTCGGTCCTTTAGTGGATTCTGTAATGACACCTGTTGTACTGATTGTTATAATAAGCTTTGTAGGACAGTTACCAGTACATCCAGCTGAAGGTGGTATCGTACTTGTGCCAGCTGTTGGTCCATAGGTAGTTTCCACAATAACGCCACTGGTACCTACAGTTACAATAATTCTTGTAGGGCAGTTCCCGACACATCCAGAAGATGCTGGAATTGTACTGGTCCCGGCTGAAGGTCCATAGGTAGTTTCTGTAATTGCATCTATTGTACTTACGGTTACTATTACCTTAGTGGGACAGAAGCCAATACATCCTGTAGAAGGAAGTATTGTACTAGTCCCTGCCGTTGGTCCATAGGTTGATTCGGTTATCAAACCACCAGAAGGACCTACTGTAACAACAATTGTCGTAGGACAGTTACCAATACATCCAGTGGAAGGTGGAATAGTACTGGTTCCGGCTGTCGGTCCCGTTGTGGATACTGTAATAACGCCTGTAGTACTGATGGTTATAATAACCCTTGTAGGACAGAAGCCAATGCATTCTGTAGAAGGTGGTATTGTACTAGTTCCGGCCGTTGGTCCAAATGTTGATTCGGTTATTAAACCACCAGAAGGACTGACAGTAACAATAATTCTTGTAGGACAGTTACCAATACATCCAGCGGAAGGTAGAATAGTACTAGTTCCCGGTGTCGGTCCTGTAGTGGATTCTGTAATAACACCCGTTGTACTGATTGTTATGACAAGCTTTGTAGGACAGTTACCAGTACATCCAGGTGAAGGCGGTATTGTACTTGTGCCAGCTGTCGGTCCGTAGGTGGTTTCTAAAATAAGGCCACTGGTACCTACAGTAACTATTATCGTAGTAGGACAATAGCCAAAGCATCCTACAGAAGGTGGTATTGTACTAGTCCCTGCCGTTGGTCCATAGGTTGATTCGGTTGTTAAACCACCAGATGGACCCACAGTAATAATAATCCTTGTAGGGCAGTTACCAATACATCCAGCGGAAGGAAGAATAGTACTAGTTCCCGCTGTCGGCCCTGTAGTGGATTCTGTAATAACACCTGTTGTACTGATTGTTATAACAAGCTTTGTAGGACAGTTACCAGTACATCCAGCTAAGGGCGGTATCGTACTTATGCCAGATGTTGGTCCGTATGTAGTGTCTAGAATAAGGCTACTGGTACCTACAGTAACTATAACCCTAGTAGGACAGAAGCCAGTACATCCTGCAGAAGGTGGTATTGTCCTAGTCCCGGCAGTTGGTCCATAGGTAGATTCGGTTATTAAACCACCAGAAGGACCCACAGTAACAATAACCCTTGCAGGGCAGTTACCAATACATCCAGCGGATGGTAAAATAGTACTCGTTCCTGCAGTCGGTCCTGTAGTGGATTCTGTAATAAGACCTGTTGTACTGATTGTAATAATAAGCTTTGTAGGACAGTTACCAGTACATCCAGCTGAAGGCGGTATCATACTTGTGCCAGCTGTTGGTCCGTAGGTAGTTTCTAGAACAAGGCCACTGGTATTTACAGTAACTATTACCCTGGTAGGACAGAAGCCAATACATCCTACAGTAGGTGGTATTGTACTAGTTCCGGCGGTTGGTCCATATGTTGATTCTGTTATTAAACCACCAGAGGGACCTACTGTAATGACAATTGTCGTAGGACAGTTTCCAATACATCCAGCGGAAGGTAGAATTGTACTGGTTCCCGATGACGGTCCCGTTGTAGATACTGTAATAACACCTGTTGTACTGATAGTTATAACAACTCTTGTAGGACAGAAGCCAATGCATCCTACAGAAGGTGGTATTGTATTGGTCCCAGCCGTTGGTCCATATGTTGATTCGGTAGTTGTACCGCCACTGGGACCTATGGTAATAATAATTCTTGTAGGACAGTTACCAATACACCCAGCGGAAGGTAAAATAGTACTAGTTCCCGGTATTGGTCCGAAAGTAGACTCCGTAGTATAGTCAGCCGTAATAGTTACTATAATTCGAGTCGGACAGTTGCCAGTACAGCCTAGTAGTGGAAAGATTTTACTTGTACCTGGTAGAGGTCCATAGGTAAACTGGGTTATTTCTCCACCTACTCGTGTAATTATAAGTTTGGTTTGACAGTTTCCCTGACACCTAGGGGGTGGTGGTATTGTACTTGTACCAGCTACTGGTCCATCCGTAATCTCAGTTGTATATCCTCCTGTAGCCGTTTCAACAATTCTAATTCTACAGTTTTCTGTACATTCAGGAGGTAGTATAATCGTCGTTGTCGCCGGGGTCGGGCCAAAAGTTGTCTCGACAATAACCGTTACGATTACTGTTGCAATGCAGCTACCACTACATGCGGGTTCAGGAAATATAGTACTTGATCCCGCTACTGGCCCACGTATAACTTGAGTGAGTATAGTAGGAATTGCTGTTACAATAATAGTCGTAGGACAATTTACACAACCAGGTAGTGGAAGAATCGAACTGGTACCAGGCGTTGGTCCAAATCTCGTTTCGGTAGTATATCCACCTATTAGCGACTCTACTACTGTTGGCTCGACAATAACGACTGTTCCTGTCTTAATAGTTCCGTTTGGTATCTGTGTAATAGTGTACCTTAGTGATCCCATTCCTTTGCTTCTAATGGTCGTATACGGGCCAGTAAATGTTGATGTCGGTTCGATAATAACTACCGTCCATGTCTTGTCTGTACTAGAAGGTCGAATGGTTAATATAATAGTATTGGTACTAGTTCCAACTGCAGTAATAGTTGTATATTGTCCTGTAAATGTTTCCTATATTGTACTTGGCTCCATTACTATAATTGTTCCAGTTTTTCCTGTTCCCGTTGGATTTAAAGATATTGTAGAAAGTTCAGTCCCTATACCAATGCCAGTAATTGTAGTAAATGGTCCTGTAAAGGTATTCGATTCTGGATATGAAGTGTACGTTCTAATTCCCACTTTAGCATTGACATTCTATGAGGACGGATATGCTCTTGAAGTATAATATACCGGATATTATTGCTATATATTGTCGTGGTAGAGCATATTATTTTCAAGGGCTGAAATTCAATATATACTGTCCCTGTATTATTGTATGTTGCTCCGTAAGCATACTTTGCATACAATAGAAGGAGAATAAATCTTGCTAATAATTCGATATTCATAATGCGTTCTAAGTACGAGTACAAATATAGGGATTTTTAAGCAATATATTGAGTTGAAAGTAAAAGGACAAAAATGTAATAATAGTAATCTGATTGAAAATAAATACCCAGTAGAAATAGGATTTGTATAATAAAAGTTCGTATTGGAAAAGGTCGTTTCCTAATATTTAGTAAAGTATTAAAGTGCAATACTCTTTTAAAGAGTATTTCTTCATGGAGACTATTCTTATATACGTCCTATATATTCGATTTCTTAGCATACTACTTGCTTGCGTAATCTATCTGCATTGTATACAGTACGGGTTCTTTTAAAGTCAAATATGACAAGTCATTTCGGGTTCTTTTAAAGTCAAATATGACAAGTCATTTCTTATAGAGATCAATTACTTAAAACATTGCAAATTATCGGACCACTTTTCTCGTCATTCACATGGGGTATAGTTATAATAGCAGTCATTTACATTACTCCTGTATTAACCTTGATTGTAAGCAAGAAATGCGGCAACTATGGAAACTACAGTCCTCCTTATTGTCTAAATAGGGCATAGTTATAATAGCAATCGTTTCTATTATCTTAAAAACACGTCGACTAATAAATACAGTAACAGAGCTTATTCTGGAGAACATATTCTTGCAATTTGGGTGCGCAAGAGGAGGGGTAGTGGAAGTATATCGCACGGACCAGGGAATCAATCAAGCTGTTAGTAACAGCATAAGGGGTGCCAGTTAGTAACTGGGCAAGAGTGCACAATTGGTAGTACCGAATTATACAAAGGAATGCGATTATATTACAAAAGGAGAAAACTATTCTAAGGGAATGGCTACTGCCTTATATAGGTGTAGAAGCGTAGTAAAGACTGTTCCTGTAAGGCGAGGCGCACGGGTAAAGCCCGGGTAGACAGGGGCGCACGGGTAAAGCCCGGGTAGACAGGAAGGTGGGGCAGCCTAGGGCACGCCCCGGCCACAAAAGGAACGTGAGCCCGAAAACTCGAGAAGGGCCAAGCTTTAGTCTTGAATACTACTCGATTTCTGAAAGAAGGCTCACTTACTTACCTGACTGTCGTCCACCGATCCGCGCGTTACAGTTCCAGCTTATTCCATAAGGTTCCAGCTTATTCCATAAGTAGGGTAAGCAACATTCCGGCTTATTCCAAGGAGTTCCAGTACATTCCATAAGTGGGGTATGGAATATTCTAGAATATTCTAGAATGTTCTAGAGCATTCTGTACTATACCTAATTAGGCAAGTATCTTTGACCATAGTTTTAGAGAAATAGTATGTTGTATACTATTAGTCAGCTCTGTATACTTACTTATACTCTCAGTATAGTATAGTATATCTGCCAGCAGTAGTACTTCTGACAGTTGCTACTAGTAGTAGCAATAATAGGATAGTATCCTATTCGGGTAGTCTTACTAGTATAAATCCTAGTATTTTAACAATTAAAGCCAATAATAAGGTTATAGCCATATTAAAGCCACAAATATATCGTTTGATCCACATCTAACCGATTGCCTTCTGATGGATAGGCTAATCTAGAACTATAAATATAATGCTGATAATAAGGTTGCGGCCAGGTTAGAGCCACAAATACAAATATATGGTATGATCTATCTAATCACTCATAGAAACTCGAGAACAAAGGTTATATATCGATTGATCCATATCTAAGTGACTGTCTCGTATTGAAAAGACTAATCTAAACTATATACACAAAGCCGATAACAAGGTTGCAACTATATTCAAGCCACAAATATATGGTATGATCTATCTAAACCCTCGTATAATCGCGAGAACAAAGTATAAATCAATTGATCTATATTTAAGCGACTGCCTCGTACTGGAAAGTCTAATCTAAAAGTATATACACATAGTCAATAACAAGGTTGCAGCTATATAGGGCCACAAATATATCGATTGATCCATATCTGAGCGGTTGCCTCGTATTCGAAAGTCTAATCTAGAACTATACACGCAAAGCCAATAATGAGGTTACAGCCGCATTGGGGCAACAAATACATCGTTTGATCCATATCTAACCGACTGCCTCCTGTTAGATAGAATAGTCTAGAACTATATACACCATGCCGATAATTGTAGGAAGATTGTCTGTTACACAGTATATCGGGTACAGCCATAGAGGTTAACGCAAGCGGCAACAACTTGCTGCAGGCGTGGATCAATGATATAATATGGGATTACCAACATTTGCCTAACCCGCTTTTTTTTTCCGCCTCGGACTGCCAACAGCCGACTTCGTTTTCTCTTTTTTACTTTTCCACCCACCCCTACCGTGGAACTGCCGACAACGGCCAACGATACTAACGAGGTGATTTAACGTTGCGAATTAATTCCAAGCCCCCAGGACCGTTACAGCAATAACGACAAGATGTCTGTCGATCGATTTAATCCGCCTGTACGGTCGCTGTTTTCCATTACCGCCGACCGTATTGTTGCCGATCTTTTTGACTGCACCGTTCCGACTCAACGATCCTAACCCTAAGTAACTTTTCGCGCGAGCCGGCCGCAAAACGGCACCTGCCCCACCCACCCGGCGCTAAGGCGCTTAGGGTTTCCTTTTCGACTCAAAAAGCCGCGGCACTACTCCGTAACTCCGCCGTACAAGCTTCTCATACTTATAGTATACTTATACTTAACCCTAACCCTAGGCGGCTAGACGGACGGGGTGTGCGTCCTAGTCGGCACTGGCCTCGGCTGCGGCTCTCCTCGCGGTCGCTCACAGCGTTGTTCCTACCTCGATAGGGGGAGGGAAGGATCGGTAAGCGGGACTATGCTTATCGTCATGCTTTTTTGTTGTTTTGCTGCAGAAACGAGGTAACGGCGCGAGGGGAGGGGATTGCTGCTGGTTATTATTCATTGCACCGCGTCGACAAGACACAACGGTACTATTGCCGGACATGGGTGGTAGTGCCGGATACGGCCAGTGTACTGTAAGGACTAGACGCAAGGGCAAAGCTCGACTAGGCCGGAGGTGTAGCAGACCGAAGAGAATGGAGTCTGCCCTAACGACCGAGCAGCCACAAAAAGCACAGAACGGTTAATGAAGCTAGCTTGTCTAAAAGCTTGTGAAGCTTGAAGAAGGACAGGCTTTAGGCTCGAGCACCGCAATCGGACCACGTTGATTGCATACTTGCTGTTCGGTAGGCAACGCCGCGCCAGGGTCAGGCAACAGGAGGAATGCAGGCAAGCACAGCTACAGTACAGCCGATGGCTGGTGGATTTCTGGCCTCGGTTCCGGTTCCGGCACTCTGATATTATGTTGGTTCCGGTTCCGGCATTGGCCAGCCGTGCGCACGATGCGGCGCCCTCCCAACAACGGCCGGACCGGGCGACTGGCGGCGCAGCGTGGTAATATCTCTACCGCTCCAGGGCGGCATCCGGTACGAGCAAGGGTTGCTACTGGCGGTCATTGCAGGAGGAACGAACGCTTGCCGCGCTGTGGGAGCCGGACGAGACAAGGACGAGCATCGGCCACGTGACGGCATGGCGAGGGAGATTTGCCCTTGGCGGTGATGGCACCCGTAGATCGGGACGGGACACGATGGATAGCTTCGGCACGGCATGATATCGAGCGGCGATTGAGGGACAAACAGGCCAGCGCGTGCGAGTGACGGCCAGGACCGACGGCGTGCCCGCCTGTGCAGCCTACAAAGGAGCAACAGCCGGCGCCCTCCCTACGCTGCGGCGGAGCGTTGACGTCGGCAATGGGCATTACCGTCGAAACGGGCGTATCCATTGCGCGTGATTTGGCCCAGGACTTGCCGGCGTGATTTGATCCAGGACCTGCTGGACGGGAATGGGATGCTCGCTCGCAAGGGGTATGTTTGCAAGGGCAGGGGTATGTTTGCAAGGGGCATTCCGCGCAAGCACGGACGGAGTATGGACGTACGTATCGATCCAGCATTCTCGTAGCTTTTCCCAAGTCGATTGTGCAGTCATATCAGGTGTAAATTGTGCTGCTTAAGACGATGTTGCCTCATCTACAACGTATAGGGTCTTATTGCCCGCCAGATCAACAGTATCCACCAAGATATCATGGTTAAAATTGGAGTCGTCTTTTAACGTAAATTTGAATTGGGTAGGTGCCTTCCCTTTGAGTTGGCAGCAGTGGCAGAATCTGCTCATTATTGCAATACCGTCGTGTTCTACCTCTTCGTCTGCGCGCAACAACAAGTCCTGTAATTTTGCAACTGATGGGTGCCCGCATCTTCGGTGTATTTGTCTCATCTGTATTTTGTTGCATTTTCTTCAGGTCGGGGCCAGAAACCAAGGGTGGCCCTATTTTCGGGTAATAGGTAAACTTAGGGTGCAAGTATGTTGCATATAGCACCTACTAAGTCCACCCACATTGACTCTGGCGCCCATTGTTTGTGGCTGGTTTGGTGCACCAGTTACCCCCCCCGTGCTTCCGCGCTATATTGCTCTTTACAGCAACACAGTTCGAATCAGCTAAATCGTACCGATCCGGTTCCGGGTCTTGACGGAATTGGAAAAAAATTCCAAGACCACGTAAACACTACTGTCGCCTTTTGGTAAATAGCCAATGTAGACCAGGTACCGACAAGGGCCATCAGCAGCTCAACTTGGGTACTGCTTAACCTAAAAAAAACCCCAGAAACAAGAGGAGCAGCTCTAGGGTAGCAAAAAGATGGCAAGTCCATATAGCTCCCAAGAAACATAAATAATTAAGTCAGCCCCCCCCAAGACGGGCACACCCCAAGGCGGGCACCCTATTTAGCTCCTTCATGCAAATCAACTTCCTACATTATAACCGCGTTTTTTCGCGCAATTCAACTACAATCAATTATAAAAATATACCTCTAGTATCCATTATGCCTAGGCTACCTACCTATACCGAAGAAACAGTCCAAATAGCTCTATATACTATTCAAAACGGGCTACCGCAACTACAAGCTGCCCGCCAATACGGAGTTCCGCGTCAAACACTCCAACGCCGATTACGCGGTAGCCTTCCAATTAAAGATGCAAAAGAAATATCACAGCGGCTTTCTAAGGATCAAGAAAAGCACTTACGCGATTGGGTCCTTGCCCAAGGTGCGTTGGGGCTACCACCCTCACATCAACAACTAAAGGTCTTTGCTGGCCGTATTCTTCTGGCTGGAGGAGACCTTCAACCTCTCGGCAAAAACTGGATTGAAGGTTTCTTGCGCCGTAACCCAGAAGTCAGTACGGTACGAGGCAAGTCTATCGAATGCGCACGTTTAAATGGGGCCTCTATTCCTCGAATTAAGTCTTGGTTCCAATTACTAAGGCTGCCGGCCCTACAGGCTATCTTACCCCAACATCGATGGAATATGGACGAAACAGGGACCCTAGAGGGCCTTGGCAGCAATGGCCTAGTCCTAGGGAGTTCAGAGAAGAAGATACAGTTGAAAAAGCGGCTTGGATCGCGTTGTTGGACTACAATCGTGGAGTGCGTTTCTGCCTCGGGTCAGGCCCTAATGCCACTGGTCCTTTTTAAAGGCAAGGACCTTCAACACCAATGGTTTCCTGAGGAATTGGCCCCATATGATCAATGGCACTTTGCAGTAACAGATAAGGGCTGGACTAATGACGATATTGCATTAAAGTGGCTTAAAGAGGTTTTTATCCCTGGGACGAAGGCATCACAGACTAATAAACAGCTCCTTATTGTTGATGGACATGGAAGTCATACAACCGATGATTTTATGTACGAATGCTTCAAAAATGGTATCTTCCTTCTTTTCTTACCAGCACATGCATCGCACGTCCTTCAGCCTCTCGATGTATCGTGTTTTTCACCAATTAAGGCAGCCTACCGCCAGGCAATTGAAGGTATTGCATTTCTAGCTGGCAGCCAAGATATAACGCCAATTGGTAAGGCTACCTTTCTAGAATGCTACAGTAAGGCCCGAATAGTAGGTCTTACGGAACGGAATATAAAGGGAGGCTGGAAAGGATCTGGACTATGGCCTGTTAATATGGCAAAGCCATTATTGAGCCGCCTTATCTTACAAGACAAGTCTATAACTATTCCAGAAGACGAGGCCTATAAAGGGCAGCTTGAAGATAGCTGCAATACTTTACAAACGCCTAAACGATCACACGATATTCAGATGCTTGTTGCAAAGGTATATGCACCTGGCCAAGTTGATCGGACTGCTAGGCGGCTATTTTGGAAGATTGGCCGCGGCCTTGATGCACATAACACTAACCTTGCAGAGGCCCAAGCAAAAATCGCCCAATTGGAATATCAAGTCTATCGACTTAGGCCTCAAAAGAAGCAAAAAGTAACTCAAGATCTCAATCAGCGCTTTGCACAGATTGATACAATTGTTGAGACTCGAGCCAGACTTCGGCAGGTACTAGATCCAGCTCCAGCAGCCGCTTTAACTTCTAGCTTTGACTTTAATAGCCTTTGCTTTGAATGGCAGCTTGAATAGATAGTCTAGATATTTTATTTTATTATTATAGCCTTAATAATGTTGTTTTTCTGGGCTTTGAAGTTAGCCGCCTTATTGTCAATTAAGGTGCCCGCCTTGGGGTGTGCCCGTCTTGGGGGGGGCTGACTTACACCTCAAGCATCTACTGGAATCAGTCCATTGTTTTATGTGCTTGCATAGATTATATGTACTGTAATAATAATTTAAATATAATAGAAAATGAATATTATGGCTGTTGTGTGTGTTTGCTGATAGGGTGTAGTGAATGAAATAATTCTTGTGTACTTGTTTAATTACGACTTGAACAGTACTGTTTGCATTGTGTACTTAGGATAAAAAAAATCAATGATATGGAATACTAGGAAGGTACAAGGCTAGTCTCGTGGACCCATAAAAGATACCTGGACCCGGTCTATTATAGTGGTCTGCAACCAGTACGTTACAGACGTGACGGCTACCCTACAGGGGACGCTACAGTGGCACGTACACACTAGCTTTGTCATTCTGCATTATAAGCACAAAAGGTGCTATCAAATGCCAGAAAGCAGGCATTGTACAAAGGACCTACGGCGCAATACCTGGGGGGCGTGTTGCATATTATAGCACCTACCAATTCCACATTGACTGAGCCGCCCATTTTTTGTGGCTGGTTTGGTGCAACAGTGTATTATGCAATGACCGAGGCAGGTCAATGCCTGGGCAAAGCGACCTAGACTAGGATTACGTATTCGCAACCTTGCGACCAACTGGAGGATAAGTAGGACCCAGCAGCGCATCCTCCTTCTTCCTCCCTTTGTACCACATCGGTTCATTGAAAGAGATCTCTTGTTACTAGCTCCCCCCTGAACCGAACCAACAGGTAGGTATACCTATCCTATTATTCTAGCTTACATATACAGACTTTATCCTTACTCGTAAACAGACTCGTATGATTTAGACTTATGGTAGTCTACTGTGGCTAGCATCATATCCACCACACTGCTTTTAATGTATACAGTGTCAGTAGTATGAAATTATACTTTTCATACTGTGTAAATAGCCGATCTTCTGACAAAAACTCTTGTGTGAGGTAGGACACGATTACTTCGTACACGGGAGCCAACTAGCCATTTGGGTAGTCGCAAAGTAAGATTTTTATTAATGATCTTCTAAAAAATTAAAATCAGGCAACCAAGGTTCCAGTTCATTCTGGTCAGTTCATCTTGGTCGGTGCTGCTCAACGATTTCAAGATTAAACTCTACTCCTTAAGAGCAAGGAATTTATTCTATTGTCATAGTCACGTAACCAATCGATTACTACAAAAAAATAGACAACCTCCTCTGAATGCAGAATTTCATATCTACAATTTGTCTAATACAATTAACGTTGAATATCTGATTTAAAGAATACGTTTCTAAATATTGTAAACCGATTCCGATAATAATGAGTTAATCTTGCAGTGCATATCCGAAACCAGACTTTTGATATTCCACTATTAGCATATGTTATATACTATACTCTAATCCCTCCACATCTCCCCTGTCCCTGAATTTCCGGACGCTCTATGATTATGAGGTATTTTGCAAAGCTTGCTATTTTTCATTTTTGTCTCAACCTCGTTCAAGGAGGGAAACAAGATAATGAAGGGACAATTATTGTCGATTTTCAGCCACTGCAAATAATATGCTCCAACAGTACAATAGAAAGCCATCATGTTCGGTACGATATAATCGAATTGCGTACAGCAATACATAATAGGGTGCTAACAAACATTCTAGGACGCGTACTTTGTGTCTTGATAAAACTGCATTTACAGGACCGCATATAACGATTACCAGCATTGGTACTGGTGCTTCTCCTTCAACAATCTCATTAAACCCTACGGGAACCGGTAAAACTGGAACTGTTATAATAATAGAGCCAAGTAGAATACAGGGCCGTATACAACGATTACTGCAATTGGTACAAGCAATATAGTTGTATCGCTACTACCATTCGGTACAGATAAGACTGGAACTATAGTAGCTATCAGGGCGAGAAAAATCTTTACAGGTCCATATACTACGATAACTAGTCACGGAACCGGCTCCGGACGATCAGCGGTTACCATAGAACCAACCGGAACATTCTTGACTGGAACTGTAATTATTGTCGACCCTACATCAATTTCCCTCGTTACTGTAACCGGTGGAGTGACCACGGAATATACACACGGTCCTACGCCGGGTACAAGTACCATCTTGCCGTCACCTGCATGCACAGGATTCTGCCCAACTAGAATTATAGTAACGGCTACTATAGGATTAAGTACTGCTACTACGTTTGGACCATCAGCAGGTACAACCACGATTCCACCTCTGCCTGGCTGCACTGCCAACTGCTTTACACAAGTTATAATTACCTTAACGTGTGGGATTATTACAACTACTACTTATGGCCCTACTCCTGGTACGAGTACAATTGGTCCTGCACCAGGATGTATTGTTAACTGTGGTACTACAATTATCGTAACTGCTACAGGTGGATTCATTACATCAACTATCTTTGGACCGACTCCTGGTACTAGTACAATTGATCCTCCACCTGGATGTACAGTAAACTGCTTGACCCAAATTATTGTTACAGCTACGGGAGGGTTCAGCAGTATAACCACATTTGGACCAACAGCAGGTACAAGCACGATTCCACCTCCGCCTGGATGCACCGTCAACTGCTTTACACAAGTTGTAGTTATCTTAACGGGTGGGATTATTACAACTACTACCTATGGGGCAGCTCCTGGTACTAGTACAGTCGGGCCTCCTCCCGGATGCACAGTCAACTGTAGTACAACGATTATCGTGACTGCTACGGGAGGAATTAGTACTTTTACTACGTTTGGACCAACAGCAGGCACAAATACAATTCCACCTTCGCCTGGCTGTACCATTAGCTGCTTCACACAGGTTGTAGTTACCTTAACGGGTGGGATTATTACACCTACTACTTATGGACCAACTCCTGGCACCAGTACGGTCAGGCCTCCTCCCGGATGCACAGTCAACTGTGGTACAACGATTATCGTAACTGCTACCGGAGGATGTAGTACTGATACCACGTTTGGACCAACAGCAGGTACAAGCACGATTCCACCTCTTCCTGGCTGCAGTATTAACTGCTTTACACAAGTTGTAGTTACCTCTACGGGTGGAATTATTACAACTACTACTTATGGACCAATTCCTGGCACAAGCACAATTGGTCCCCCGCCAGGATGTATTGTTAACTGTGGTACCACACTTATCATAACTGCTACAGGTGGATTCATTACATCAACTACCTTTGGACCGACTCCTGGTACTAGTACAATTGCTCCTCCATCAGGATGTACGGTTAACTGCTTTACCCAAATTATTGTTACGATCACAGGAGGATTCAGCAGTATGACAACATTTGGACCAACAGCAGGTACTAGCACGATTCCACCTCCGTCTGGCTGCATTGTCGATTGAGTTACAAGAATTATTGTTACCATAACAGGTGGCTTTGTTACTTCAACTACATTTGGACCAAAAGTTGGTACTAGCATAATTCTACCGCCTCCAGGATGCAGTTTTAACTGCATTACATCAGTAATTATTACGGCAACAGGTAACGTTACTACTTCTACTACATTTGGACGAACCCCTGGTACGAGCACGATTCCTCCACTGCCTGAATGTACAAATCATTGTTACCGAAACCGGTAGTCTTGTCACTTCAACTACCTTTGGACCAACCCCTGGTACAAGTACGATTCTCCCTCCTGTTGGATGTACTACCGATTGTGTTACATATTATTATTACCGCAATAGGTAGCTTTATCACTTCGACTGCGTTTGGACCAACTGCTGGTACTAGTACGATTCCACCTTCCCCGGGCTGTACTGTAAACTGCGTTACATCAATTATCGTCACCGAAACTGGAGAATTTGTTACAATAACTACCTTTGGACCAATACCCGGTACAAGTACGATTTCCCCTCCTGTTGGATGTACTGTAAATTGTATTACAGGTATTATTGCTACTGCAACAGGTGGGTTTATTACTTCGACTACGTTTGGACCAACTGTTGGTACCAGTACGATTCCACCTTCCGCAGGCTCTACAGTCGATTGCGTTACAAGTATTATTGTTACGCAAACCGGAGGCTTTGTTACAACAACTACCTTTGGACTAACGGCCGGTACAAGCACGATCCCCCCTCCTGTTGGACGTACTGTCAATTGTGTCACCAGCATTCTTGTTACTGCCACCGTTGGTCTGACTACTATTTTCCACTCTCGGGGCGACTGCTGGCACTAGCACTATTCCACCGCCTCTTGGATGTAGTGTAAACTACACTCTATCAATTATTGTAACTTTTACGGGTAGCCGTACTACAACTACAACGTTTGGACCTATTCCCGGTACTAGTACTATTGTGCCTTTGCCTGGGTGCACTGTCAACTGCGTTACATTTATCATCGTTACGGAAACAGGCGGGTTGAGTAGAGTTACAACACTTGGACCGGTTGCTGGTACTAGCACGATCCCACCTGTATCTGCATGTTCCACTAGCTGTATTACCTCGACTATCGTTACTATAACTGCCGACATTACGACTATATCGACATTGGGACCGACCCTAGGCACGAGTACAATTCAGCCAGCGCCTGGTTGCACTACTAATTGTCATGCATCTATTATTTTTACTGTAACTGGTGTCCTGAGCACCATAACTACATTCGGACCAACTGCTGGCACTAGTATAATACTACCTCTACCTGGGTGTATAGTCAACTGTATTACGACGATTATTGTCACCACTCCACCAGGCTATGTTAGTTCAACCGGCCTTTGGACAGGTACCTTTACTAGAACCGTAACTATCCCGCCTGCCGGTACTACCTCTGGTACTATAGTTATTCAAACACCGGTGCCAGTCTCTTTATTCTTTAACAGTGATACCTATGAACCCTCGCCATGTACGATTACTCCTATATCGATTACGGCTTTACAGGCAGGAGGTCCTGCAACAGTTATACCTATAACAGTATCTCTCTCAGTCGGTTTTACATTTAATGGCGGACTTTCAAGCTACGTTGGAATTTCAAACGCGTTGGGAATTCTCGTCCCACCGTACATTATGCCCTCTACAGCTGGATCAATAGCAGGAAATATATCGGCAACCACTTTAGGCGGCGTTTCAGATTCCGCTTTACTAATGCCATTATTTTATGCACTAAGCTTTAAAGTAATCACCAACAGCCATGTGGTTCTTTCAAATGCCGGATGTCTCGATTTCTCTGGAGAAATTGTTGCACATACATCGCAATTTTATGAACTTGACGTGTGCAATTTTAATCGATGGGCTTGTTGGTCGTTCATCATATTCACCAGGTCTCTATCCTGCAGAAACATATTTTTGCATGAAATATACCCTTGGAGTTGAAAACGTTGCAGCTCTTGGTGGCACCATCTCTATACCATTAGCCGGTAGGCCAGGCGCGGCCCCGAATTTAGTATCCTTAACACCAATTGCGCCATATTTGACCGCCAACACTACGCGTGTTATTTTAACCGAAGGCCCGTCACTGGATGACGGCTCTAATACAATCAGCTACCTACCTGGTGATGCGGATCTTACCGTATACGGCGATTTGGCGGTGGTATATCTTTTGGAACCCCCCCGATAGGTCGTGTGGTAGGATACAATTGCCTACCTCTGATGTATAGTTTTGCTATTTGAAACAGCTTGTTATTTCCGCCTAGGGATATGCGTAGTCTCGATGTTGTATCGAAGTACTTTGGTATTTTATTTATTGCTCGTTGGAAGTAACGCGCCGCAGTTTTGCTCGACATCCTTGAGCTGTTGTATCGATGGGACAACAAATACAGCACCAGCCAGTTGTTGATGACAAAAAATGCAGTATCGGATAGTGGAGGCAAATCTTGTTCGATTAATATATTAACGAGGCTCGAGCAATACCTGAGGATTGCCATTTCGGCAAAGGCGCTACTGTGTATGGAAGAGCTGCAAATAAAGGGGTTGATCTTGTTCTTGTAGGGCCCCTATTGCATGTACACAAGGGAGACTACAGGATTGAGAAAATACACCAGAAAAACCAGGTAAGTAGTTAATGTAAAGTAGCTTCTGCAGCTCTTCAACCTTCCGTAATGCCTTATAAAACACACAACTGCGTATAGTACTGTACTCAAGCGAACTCAATTGCTAAGAGTAAACAGCGCTTACATAATACTATTGTAATACTACTTGGATGCACGGGTACCCGTGCGCCTATTGGATCCAAGGACCTAGATTAGGATTACGTAAGCGCACGTCGCGTGCTAAAGAGGGGATAAGTTGGTCGCGTTACTGCAACCTCCTTTTCCTCCCTTTGTACCAATTTGATTGATTAAAAGAGATCTCTTGTTACCAGTTTCCTACAGAACTAAAGCGACAGCCGTTGTATTTGGGCTGTAATTGTGGCGGTTACACCCCGTATGTTTACTTGGGCGCTGCCCAAGCAACGGCTCGCTGCGATATGTCGGCGCCCTATATAAGCGAGCCCGCATAATCACATGCAACGCCAGTAAGATACGTGCAACATCGCCAAGTTACTGGCGCTAGTGCGTACAAAAGTATATTAACGCGGACAGCAATTGTACATTAGTGAAAGAGACATGGAAAGTTAAGCATGACAAATACGAGTGGCCCCTGGTCTTGCAGTGCCGCCCCGTAACAGTAGTTGCGACTTATTGCTGAAACTGTTGTATCCGGGTAGCGGCGTATAGTTGTTGGTGTATCTGGGTTGCGCGGGGGCGCTATCTTTGTCTTGGTAGTTGTGGAATAGGTAGTGCTGTGCTGGGTGCAAGTACTGATGCTGCAAGTACTAAAGCTGTACTGGGTGTAAGTATAGATGCTGTAGTAAGTGCAAGCACTAATGCTGCAAGCACTGATGCTATACTCACTGACGCTGCAAAACGAGATATTAAATTCCACCTACCCTAAACGAATAAACTGGCCGTAGTGCGATCCCGATACAGACCCAAACCAATACTACTATAGGCAAAACGCTCCTATAACTACCCCGAGATACAGATACGGGCCGGACCTATTAGCCAGATATATCGGATTACAAGCAACTGCTAGTTGCAGTTGGGTAGGTCCTAGCGAGCGCAACAGTAGTACTATTGGCGGGCACAACTTATAGTAGTTAGGAGAGTCTCAATCAACGGTCCGATCAATGATCTTGCTTGGTCGACCTAGTACTACTTGCACGAGACGTGCAACAGTAGTAAATTGGCTCGCAGTAGTACTGCCTTTAGTTGTACTAAGTCGGAGCGAGGAGAAGTTGCATTGCAAGTACAATTCGTCAACTCGATATACTACTTGCACGTGCAGTACAGCGGTAGTATATTGGCTGGCAGTCGTACTGCCGCAGGGTATTGCAAGTAGCACACACATACGTTTTTATAGGCGTGCGTACTCGTACTGTACAACCAATTCAATTATTCTTGTCGCCCGCCCGCCCCGCCCGGATAGGATGGATGCATTACCTTTCCTATTTATTTCTGGCCCAACACAACATCCTATTCCTTTCCCGCTTGTATTTCCCGCGTTATATGCGCGTGCCTCGTGTTGTGTGTATTTTTATTTGTACCACCCACGTCCTCTAGGACGATTTTCTCATCCGGTTAGATTCTCTTATCCGAAACTGCTAGGAACTGACGAGGCAATCGGCCCTCCGAGGCAATTTCTCTTAATAAGACCTACCAACAGTTCTCGATATTCTGGGTACCAACGGCGGAGAACTCTGATCTCATTTGCTTCGGCTTCTTGAGGTAGGGTTAGCAGACCCATTTTCTTTTCGCAGGAGTATTGCTGGATTGAATGTAGAACCATGCTGCCAGACCCGCAAAGTCTGCTTGCCAGTACGCTCGGAAATCGTACAACCTAGAAAATGTTTCTATGGGAAGATGCTCTATTCGTCTTGCAAAGCATCAATATTAACTATCATACAACAAGATAGTTACATATGTGGAACATAGATAAGATGTCGCGCCGACGCGTCAACAGGCCTGTAACGGGGTTAAAGTCCGGGTAGTTAGTTACGTAGCGGTGTCCACATCTGTGCCTATTTAAGCAGGCCCAGAGGACACCTTGTGGTTGGCAACAACATCATCAAGAAGAACACCAATAGATTGATTCTGACCCATCTCACGATCCTTGATTCATTGTAGCCCTAGTCAGGGCGGACCCCCTTTTCTCTCTGTTGCATCATAAGACTGGTAGAATTCCTTGTCTTGATTAAGTATATGGGAACCATAACCCCTATACATACTATCATACAACCTTATTTTATAGGTATAGTCGTATAAGGTGGGTCTCCTCCTTTACCTATCTATTAGATCTATATTGGTAGCTGTAATATGGCTGTAACCTTATTTGTGTACTAGCTATTGGTAAGGTCCATCTAAAGTTAATAAACCGCTTACTGGATGAGCCTATACATATGCGGACCTAGCGAGGCGTGCCCATTTGACTTGCAGCCATTGTCCTCGCATCGGACATTTTGATATTGCACAGCACGATTCAATCCAAGTACATTCGCTATCGATCCTCCAGTAGGCGCGCGGTATCTTTAATATTGCACACGCAGGGGCACACGCAGGGGCACACACACTCGCCCGTACATCCGTCAAGTTATTCGTGATCCGGCCGTACTAGGAACCAGCATCGTCGGCATGGCCGACCGGATCATGCAGGGCGTCCGCAACAACCGCGACCACCGACCGGGCAACGCCCAGGAGCACTACGTTAAGGCCGCCATCGCCGGTACCATCGCCGTCGGCGCCTATAAGATGCTCCGCAAGGATGAGGATCGGGAACGCGAGCGTAGCGGCAAACGTTACTATCGAGACGGCAGCGCCGACGGCAGCTCCGACGGCGGCCAAGGTTCGGCGAGCCCCAGGCGCCACCACGGCACCCGTCGCGAGAGCCACAGCATGGAACTCACGGCCGGCAGATAATAGGGCATAACGACTTTGCGATCCTTAAGCTCGTCGCCAAGGGGCTCGGGGCCGCCGCCTTAGCCAGGGAGGTGGACAAGGACTTGGTAGAATAGGAGGCTGGCCCGGGGTGAGATAAGCCAAAAGGGCAGCCAAGTACGAGAAGGAGAAGCAGAACTCGGCGGGCAAAGGATGGACGGTACGAGAGAGCGCGAGTAACGGTTGGACCGACATGCCGTCGACGAGCCATTTCGGCCAGACGTGGTCTTCTTATTTTTTTCCGTCGAACCATTTCGCCGCGGGACCATCCGGCAGTCGACGGGGGACTCTAGTCTCGCCATAATGGACGCCATGTAATATAGTTATAGTGCATACTTGATAGGAGAGCACTCTGCCGCAGTATTGGCTGCATCGCTGATCGGCCGGTTCTTGCGAGCTCGACGGGCAACCGGTCCATCATGGTACCAATCGGCTGCAGCACCTTGGTCGATACATTCCCTTCCCCGTCAGTTCATGACTCGAAGATGGTTTCCTCCTCTTATCGTTAACAACGGCAACGGCGTATGCTGGACGGAGCTATCTCTACCAGGCCTAACGGTTGCGTCCATCAGCCTTGAGGGGGTGCAGCGGATCCTCAGGCAGGCGGTCGGCGGCGACGCTCTCCTCGCTCTTGGTCGGGCGCCGTCTGTAGAGAGGGTCGATCTGGGAGCGATTGGCGGCAATGTCCTCTTCGAACTCTGTCTGATAACGCTTACGCTTCTCCGCCGACGCCGTCTTCTGCGTGCCTTGGCCCGGTCTACCGTTTAACGGCCGCCGCGATGACTGGGCGGCAAACGACCGGCAAGGAGGTTGGAGGCCTACTAGTAGTAATACTCCTAGCAGTTGCTACTAGTAGCAGCAACAATAGGATAGTATCCTATTTGGGTAGTCTTACCAGTATAAATACCAGTATTTTAACAGTAATAGTCGTATACGGGCTAGTAAATGTTGATGTCGCTTCGATAATAATTACCGTCCATGTCTTATCCGTACTAAAAGGTTGCATAGTTAAAATAATAGTATTGGTACTAGTTCCAGCTGCAGTAATAGTTGTATTACATAGTCTTTTGAATCTTTCCTGTATTATACTTGGCTCCATTACTATAATTGTCCAGTTTTTCCTGTTCCCGTTGGATTTAAAGATATTGTCGATAGTTCAGGTCCTATACCAATGCCAGTAATTGTAGTAAATGGTCCCGTAAAGGTATTCGATCCTGGATATAAAGTATACGTTCTAATCCCTACTTTAGCATTGATATTCTATGAGGACGGATACGCTCTTGAAGTAAAATATACCGAATATTAATGCTATTTATTGTTGTGTTAAAGCATATTATTTTAAAGAGCTGAAATTCAATATATACTGTCTTTTTATTATTGTATGTTGCTCCGGTAGGTATACTTTGCATACAATAGAAGGAGAATAAATCTTGCTAATAATTCGATATTCATAATGCATAGGATTTTTATAATAAAAGTTCGTAGTGAAAAAGGTCGTTTCGTAATATTTAGTACAGTATTAAAGTGCAATACTCTTTCTAAGGGTATTTCTTTCTAGAGACTTTTCTTATATATATCTTATATATTCGATTTCTTAGCATACTACTTTCTTGCATACTCTATCTGCATTGTATATAGTACGGGCCCTCTTAAAGTTAAATATGACAAGTCATTCCCCACAGTGATCAATTACTTAAAACTTTGCAAATTATCAGACCACTTTCTTCGTCATTCACATGGGGTGTAGTTATAATAGCAGTCATTTACATCACCCCTGTGTAAACCTTGCTTGTAAGCAAGAAATGCAGCAAATATTGAAACTACTGTCCCCTTATTGTCTAAATAGGGCATAGTTATAATAGCAATCGTTTTTATTATCTTATTAATACGCCGACCAATAAATACAGTAACGGAGCTTGTTCTGGAGAACATATCGCTCTCTCATAATCTCTAGAAGAAGAACTATATATCGTTTGATATATACACAATGCCGATACTAAAGTTGCAGCCATGTTAGAGAGCCACAAATATATGGTATGATCTATCCAATAATCAGGCCATTTTCATCATTATTTAATTAGGCTATCACCCCCCCATAATCTCGAACAAAAGCTATATATCAATTGATCCATATCTAACCGACTGCTTCCTATTGGAAAGTCTAGTGTAGAACTATAAATACAAAGCTGTTACGGACTGACTCCAGTAGGGCATAAGCAGTGGCCATGCTACTAGCCGTAGCGCCATGCGGCGCTCCCTTAATTCATCCAGCAAAAGGGTACGTATTGACAAAGCTGACGCTTTATCAATTAGACACGCATATAAGGGCCGTTGCTGCTCTTAACAATTGTATTTGGGCAAAGCCCAAGACCAAAAAAAAAGCCAATAATAAGGTTGAAGCCATATTATGGCCACGATTGACCCACATCTAACCGACTGCCTCCTATTAGAAAGTCTAATCCGAAACTCTATACAGAGCCAATAATAAGGTTGCAGCCATATGAGGGCCACGATTGATCCATATCTAACCAACTACTGCCTATTAGAAAGTCTAATCTAGAGCTATATACACAAAGCCAATAATAAGGTTGCATTTATAGCGGGGGCCACAAATGTATCGTTTGATCTATATCTAACCGACTGCCGCGTATTGGAAAGTCTAATCTAGAACTATACACACAAGGCCAATAATAAGGTTGCAACTATAGTAGGGCTACAAATATATCGTTTGATCCATATCTAACCGACTGCCGCATATTGGAAAGTCTAATCTAGGGCTATATACACAAGGCCAATAATAAGGTTGCAACTATAGTAGGGCCACAATTATATCGTTTGATCCATATCTAACCGACTGCCGCGTATTGGAAAGTCTAATCTAGAACTATACACACAAGGCCAATAATAAGGTCAAAGTTATATTAGGGCCACAAATGTATAGTTTGATCCATCTGATAATCAGACCACTTTCCTCATCATTTAAATAGAGTCTAGTTATAATAGCACTTATTTTTATCACCCTATATAAAACTTTCTTTACAGGCAAACAATATAGCTAATGCTCAGATTACGATCCCCTCATTGTCTAAATAGAGCATAGTTATAATAGCAATTGTTCTACTATTCCCTATCACTCTCCAATAATCTTAAGAACAAAGCTATATATCGATTGATCCATATCTAAGCGACTGCCTCGTATTGGAAAGTCTAATCTAAAAGTATATACACATAGTCGATAATAAGGTTGCAGCTATATAGAGCCACAAATATATCGATTGATCCATATCTGAGCGGTTGCTTCGTATTCGAAAGTCTAATCTAGAACTATATACGCAAAGCCAATGATTAGGTTACAGCCGCATTGGGGCAACAAATACATCGTTTGATCCATATCTAACCGACTGCCTACTGTTAGATAGACTAGTCTAGAACTATATACACAATGCCGATAATTGTAGGAAGATTGTCTGTTATACAGTATATTAGGTACAGCCATACTGTAAGGCCAGGCGCCCGGGAAAAGCTCGGGTAGACAGGAAGGCGGGGTTGCCCTAGGAGTTGGGTACGCCCCGGCTACAAAAGGAGTGTGAG
Organism: Drechmeria coniospora; assembly: GCF_001625195.1. Classification (NCBI taxonomy): domain Eukaryota; kingdom Fungi; phylum Ascomycota; class Sordariomycetes; order Hypocreales; family Ophiocordycipitaceae; genus Drechmeria; species Drechmeria coniospora. The sequence continues at coordinate 458,642 of NC_054390.1, read as the reverse complement.
CACGGAAGCTTGAAAGGGATCAAGCTTTAGTCTTGAATACTACTCGTTTTCTAAAAGAAGGCTTACCTGCTTACCTGACTGTCTTCGAACTGGCCCGCCCATTACACATATAGGCTAACGCAAGCGGCAACAACCTGCTGCAGGCCAAGATCAATGATGTAACATGGGATCACCAACATTTGCCTAACCCGCTTTTTTTTCCGCCTCGGACTGCCGACAGCCCGACTTTGTTTTCTCTTTTATTCTTTTCCACCCACCGCCACCTTGGAACTGCCGACAACGGCCAACGATACCGACGAAGTGATTTAACGTTGCAAATTAATTCCAAGCCCCCAGGACCGTTACAGCAATAACGACGAGATATTTATCGATCGATTTAATTCGCCTGTACGGTCGTTGTTTTTCATTACCGCCGACCGTACTGTTTTGGCGATCTTTTTGACTGCACCGTTCCGACTCAACGATCCTAACTCTAAGTACCTTTTCGTGCGCGCCGGCCGCAAAACGGCACCTGCCCCACCTACCCACCTGGCGCTAACGCGCTTAATGTTTCCTTTTCGACTTAAAGCTGCGACACCCACTCCGTAACTCCGCCGGACTAGCTTCTCATATTCAACTATATACTTAACCCTAACCCTAGGCGGCTAGAGGGACGGGGAGTGCGTTCTAGTCGGCACTAGCCTCGGCTGCGGCTCTCCTCGCGGTCGCTCACAGCGTTGTTCCTACCTCGATAGGGGGAGGGAAGGATCGGGAAGCGGGACTATGCTTTTTGTCATACTTTTTTGTTGCTTTGTGTTATGGTATCAAGCTTAGCCCGATATGGGATGCAAGATGGAGGGAACCAACGGACCCACTAGGGAACGCACATAAACTAGAAGCCCTAATCGGCAAGTAGTTTTCCCTTCTTCAAGTCTTATAATAAACATCACTGAGAGTCCTAGAGCAGTGGCCTAGTGACTCCATAACATTTTGCTGTAGAAACGAGGTAACGGCGCGAGGGGAGGGGATTGCTGCTGGTTATTATTCATTGCACTGCGTCGACAAGCACAACGGTACTATTTCCGGACATGGGTGGTAGTTCCGGATACGGCCGGTGTACTTAAGGTTAGACGCAAGGGCAAAGCTCAGCTAGGCTGGGAGATGGGGCAGACCGAAGAGAGTAAGGTCTGCCCTAACAACCGGGCGGCAACAAAAGAAACAGAACCGTTAATACAGCTTGTCTATAGTAAAAGCTTGTGAAGTATGGAAGAAGGACAAGCTTTAGGCTCGAGCACCGCAATCGGACTACGTTGACTGCATACTTGCTGTTCGGTAGGCAACGCCGCGCCAGAGTCAGGCAACAGGAGGAATGCAGGCAAGCATAGCTACAGCCGCTGGCTGGTGGATTTCTGGCCCCGGTTCCGGTTCCAGCACTCCCCGGTCCACTGATATTATATTGGTTCCGGTTCCGGCATCGCCCAGCTGTACGCACGATGCGGCGCCCTCCCAACATCGGCTGGACCGGGCGACTGGCGGCCGCTCCGCTCGCGGCGTACAACCGTCCTTGCGGCGCAGCGTGGTCATATACCTATCGCTCCAGAGCGGCATTCGGTACGAGCAAGGGCTGCCACTAGCGGTTATTGCAGGAGGAACGCCTGCTGCGCGGTAGGAGCCGGACGAGACAAGGACGAGCACCGGCCACGTGACGGCACGGCGAGGGAGATTTGCCGTTGGCGGTAATGGCACCCGTAGATCGGGACGGGATACGATGGATGGATAGCTTCGGCACGGCATAACATCGAGCGGCGATCGAGAGACAAACGGGCGTATCCATTGCGCGGGATTTAATCCAGGACTTGCCGGATGGGAATGGGATGCTTGCTCGCAAGGGGTATGTTTGCAAGGGGCATTCCGTGCAAACACGGACGGAGTATGGACGTACGTATCGATCCAGCATTCTCGTAGCTTTTCCCAAGTCGATTGTGCAGCTATATCGGGTGTAAATCGTGCTGCTTGGGACGATGGTGCCTCATCTACAATGTGTAGGGTCTTATTGCCTGCCAGATCAACAATATCCACAAAGATATTATGGTTAAAATCGGAGTCGTCTTTTAACGTAATTTTGAATCTGGTAGGTGCGTTCCCTTTGAGTTGGCAGTAGTGGCAGAACTTGCTAAATCATTGCAACACCGTCGTATTCTACCTCATTACCTGCGCGCAACAATAAGTCCTGTAATTTTGCAACTGATGGGTGCCCGCATCTTCGGTGTATTTGTTTCATCTGCATATCGGTCATGTTGCATTTTCTTCAGGTCGGAGCGAGAACCATGCGTGGCCCCATTTTCGGGGAGCTGGTATAGGATGTATGTTGCATATAGCACCTACCAAGTCCACATTGACTTTAGCGCCCATTGGTTGTGGCTGGTTTGCTGCAACAGTTATGATTCCGGTGCTTCCGCGCTATATTGCTCTTTACAGCAACACAATTCGAATCAGGTAACCCGTACCAGTCCGATTCCGGGTCTTGGCGGAACTGAAAAAAAAAAATCCAAGACCACGTAAACACTACTGTTGCCTTTTGGTAAATAGCCAATGTGGACCAGGTACCAACTAGGGCCATCAGCAGCTCAACGTGGGTACTGCTTAACCAAAAAAAACCCCAGAAACAGGAGGAGCAGCTCTAGGGTAGCAAAAAGATATCAAGTATATGTAGCTCTCAAGAAACACAAATAATTACACCCCAAGCATCTACTGGAATCAGTCCATTGCTTTTAAGTCCTTACATAGAGTATTATGTATTGGAATTATAATTTAAATATAATATTAAAATGAATATTATGGCTGTTGTGTGTGTTTGCTAATAGGATGTAGTGAATGAAATAATTCTTTTGTACTTGTTTGAGACTTAAACAGTACTGTATTGCATGGTGTAAGATTATTAAAAGATCAATTATGTGGGATACTAGGAAGGTACAAGGCTAGTCTCGTGGACCCATAAAATGATACCTGGACCCGGTCTATTATTTTGGTCTGCAACCAGTACGTTACAGACATGACCGCTACAATAGTTGTAAGTCGCAACGGTTATTGGTACCGCTATGGTAAGTGTAGTACCCTTTTGTACTACCGGGTCGGTCGGGCCTTGTTGTGGCTGATTCTGGGGCTGCTGCTTTCGTACGACTGCGCTTCTGTATCGTTTCGATAGTTGTTGCAACGTTACAGTAAACAGTTGCTAACCTTTGGTTTACTTCCGGGCGGATTCCTGTTGGGATTACTCTGTTATCTGTTGAAATTGCTGTTGTACGTTGTCGATGTAAACCACCATTCCAGGACCGATAGTATTCCCTTTAGTATGCGTCTCGTTGTGGTCTATAGCTCTTTCCTTACCTACCAATTTACCAAACAACGGTCATTCCATACAATTGTCAAAATTTCCCAAGGTCGTTGGGAGTGCCGTCCTGCTTGGTTAATTTGGAATGCTATTCTGATGACCTACCAGCTATTTTGAGATCCCAGTAGTCACTGCTTCGTACTACTTGCATACGGTCTGATAGGTCCCCTTACCGGGGCGATATTTTTATTGATACAAATCCACCTACGTAATAGATTGAGTACTCTAATCCTAGCCCCAACTCCGACTAGAAGTGGTTAGGATACCCTAGCAGTCCTTTTGGTACAGGCAGTACTCTGCAGCAGTACAATTACGCCACCAGTTGGCTGCACACCTTCTTGCACAGTGCGTAATAATATCATTACTCCACCGGGCGGGCAGTAGCCTGATACTGATATTACTACAAGTGTATCTGGAATTTCGGGCATATCTACAATTACACCTTCAATAGACCGTATACATCCACTCACAACAAGTATTGTTGATATCATAATGTCTAGTCAGCTGGTGGATACTCCTATTACGACAACAGTACCAGGCATAGTTACCTTGAACGTCTACAACTATGCCGATGGCTAATCATACGTATCGATATACAACAACAATTATATTAATTACGACTCCTGGTCAGCCGATCGATTCAGCGGGTACAACTACATTGGCAGGACCATCCCCAGGAACATCTACTCGTATCCACCCCCCACTTTTCTGGGTCTCGGATGATCTCGCACCACCACCTTGGAAAATTGGGAGATGGTACAATTACTATTCCTCTACCTGTGGATTGTACATATCCGTATACAACAAGTGTAATACTTAGTACAACACCACGTCAGCTAACCGATACGGCGATAATATCTACAATCGTAGGTACACGTCCCAGAACGTCAACCGTTACTCCACCAGCAGTTTGTACGCATCCATGCATGACAAGTGTAATTGTAACTACAACGCAAGGCCAACTTCCGGATACTGTTATCACATTGACAGTGCTGGGTAGAACAACAGAAAACCCGTTACTCCTTGCCGATTGGTCATGTATACTTAGTTATATGGTTTCGAATCTACGGAGCACCTCGAAATAGGATATTGAGCAGGGGAACTTTAATTAAGCCAGTAAAATGCACCAAGGGCAGTTGGAGAAAACTCCTCGACCCCACCACCAATCATACGAATACGGAGTACGTAGTATTTCGAGACCAACGTTCTGATACTGCTATTACATTAATAGTGCTGGGTAAAACAACGGAAAACCTTTTGCTCCTTGTTGACTGGTCATTTATACGTAGTTATATCGTTTCGAATCTACGGGATACCTCGAAATAGGATATTGAGCAGGGGAACTTTAATTTAGCCAGGGAGAAAACCCCCCGACCCCACCTCCAAACATACGGATACGGAGTACGTAGTATTTCAAGGCCAACTTCTGGATACTGAAAATCTTTTGCCCCTTGCTGACTGGTCATTTATTCTTAGTTATATGGTTTCGAATCTCCCTGAGAATAGGATGTTGGGCATGAGAACTATAATTTTACAAGCAAGTCCAATGACCAGTCAGCAAGGAGCAAAAGGTTTTATATTATTCTACCCAGCACTGTTGATGAAATAGCAATACCCGGAAGTTGGCCTTGAGTTGTGGTTACAATTACACTTGTTGTGCACTGTACGAGTGGGGCTCCGCTTCTAGGTACTGAATCCATACCCAGTCGGGTTGTTCGTTGTCGTATCTATACTTCCAGTCGTTCCATTATTGCCTTTTAGCCTTTTTGGCATCGAACATGTCATCTTCTTGGCTATCAAAGATAGCTTGTTTTGGAACCTAAAAGTGCCAGAGAGCGACAGGTTGACGATTCAAACCAAGGAGTCTACTCGTATTCCCCATAAACCAAGGCAGTTTGAAGTACAAGCAGTATATTATTAAAAGGTTTTCATGTATAGACCGCATCGGCATGTAACGGATGGTAGAATAAGTAGAGTATTGGCCGTTTCGTCTATATATTGGCGCCATAGTACACCTCGTTCAACCATTACATCTATCTCTAGGACCACGCTCTAAACTCTCCATACGATCAAGACAAAAAGAACGTGGTTAGTTCTACAAAAAATACTGATAAAGACAACAGAATCCTTTTGATACTTTGGAGCACACTTTACCAACGTTATTATTGATTCCAATACAGAGGATAAGCTGCATTCTTTTGAAGATGTTCTACATTTTGCGATTACTAACATTGACTTCCTGCCTTTATAGCATTGGTTCCAGTCTTAGTCTTGCTAGCAATGATTGTAATGTTTTTGTCGAATTCTTACCAATTCAGTATATATGTTCCGGAAGTACTAGGCAAAGTGTAAGCACTCGGTAAGATATTGCTAGCTTAAATTCCTTGCAGCAAGAAGTCATGATAATAACCCACCCCAATAGGACGTACACAGGTTGCGTTTCACAGCCTCCTGAAAATTACATTACAACAACAATTGCCTGGACCGGAACGGTCACAAAATTAAAAACCATTCCACCTCACGGTACAAACCCGGGCAGGATTGTAGTCCAAACCCCAACTAGATATCAAACAACGACTGAGGAGTGGACCGGAATATTCACTACCACAAAGAATATTCCTACCGAGTACGTTATAACAACACAAGGTTGGACCGGGTCGTTTACAGAAACAAAAACCATTCCTCCTACTGGAACAACACCAGGAATAATAGTAATCCAAACCCCTATTGAATATAGCAGTAGTACTGGCACAGTAATCGTTCAGTTACCGACAAGTCACGTTACTAGTGGTATTATTACAGTAACGACCTTAGGCCCAATCCCAGGAACGTCGACTGTTCCACCAATCCTCGGATGTAAATCAAACTGTATAACTACAATAATAGTGACGGTTACTGAAAGCAGAAAAACAACAACAACAACAACAACAGGTTTTACCGCAGGCACATCTACTATCCCCCCCCCCCCAGGATGCACAGCAAACTGTTTTATAACTATAATTGTAACAACAACCATTGCAGCTACTACCATAACGACTGCTGGTCCAACTACGGGAATATCAACAATTCTGCCACCTCCGGGCTGTACAACCAGCTGTGTTAAAACAATTATCGAAACAGTAGTTGTAGGACAAACAACAATAACGACAACCGGTCCAACGGTAGGAAGTTCAACGATCCCACCGCCTCTGGAATGCACAAACAACTGTTACACTACAATCATCGTTACCATAACTGTCGGGGTAACAACAAGTACGACTTTGGGACCAACACCTGGCACATCGACGATTCTACCACCTCTTGGATGCACAACAAATTGCGTTACGACCATCATTATTACAGGAACTCCAGGAGGCACGACGATAGTAACTACAGGCCCGACTGCGGGAACATTAACAATTCCCCCGCCGCCGGGGTGCACAGCAAACTGTTTTACAACAGTCATTATTACAAATACAGTGGGAGGAACTACTATTACAACAAGGGGTCCAACACCAGGCACAACGACAATCCTACCCTCCCCCGGATGTAATACAGGTTGCGTTACGAGCGTTATCATTACAACTCCCGCTAGTGGCATTATTACGGTTACAAGTCCTGGCCCTGTAGCCGGTACAACGACCATCATGCCGCTACCCGATTGCACCTCAAACTGTGTTACAAGGGTTATTGTTACGACTCCTTCTGGGGTTATTACTACGGTGACGACTCCTGGTACTATGGCAGGCACAACGACAATTCCGCCGCTACCTGGATGCACATCTAACTGCATTACGAGTGTTATCGTTACCGTTACTGCTGGAATTGTTACAATTTTAACTCCAGGACTAGTAGCGGGTACAACTACGATCCCACCGCTCCCTGGATGTACCTCTAACTGCATTACGAGCGTTATTATTACGACTCCTTTTGGGGGTATTACTACAGTTACGACTCATGGTACCGTAGCAGGCACAACTACGATTCCGCCGCTGCCTGGGTGTACCTCTAACTGCATTACGAGCGTTATTGTGATGGCTCCTGCTGGGGGGATTACTACAGTTACGACTCATGGTACCGTAGCAGGCACAACGACAATTCCACCGCTACCTGGATGCATATCTAACTGCATTACGAGTGTTATTGTTACGACTCCTGCTGAAGGTATTACTACAGTTACGACTCCTGGTCTAGTAGCGGGTACAACGACGATTCCGCCGCTCTCTGGATGTACCTCTAACTGCATTACGAGTGTTATTGTTACGACTCCTTCTGGGGGTATTACTACAGTTACGACTCCTGGTACCCTAGCAGGCACAACGACAATTCCGCCGCTGCCTGGATGCACATCTAACTGCATTACGAGTATTATCGTTACCGTCACTGCTGGAATTATTACAATTTCAACTCCAGGACTAGTAGCGGGTACAACAACGATTCCGCCGCTCCCTGGATGTACCTCTAACTGCATCACGAGCGTTATTGTTATGACTCCTGCTGGGGGGATTACTACAGTTACGACACCTGGTACCGTTGCAGGCACAACGACAATTCCGCCGCTACCTGGATGCACATCTAACTGCATTACGAGTGTTATTGTTACGACTCCTACTGGAGGTATTACTATAGTTACGACTCCTGGTACCGTAGCGGGTACAACTACGATTCTGCCGCTGCCTGGATGTACGTCTAACTGCATTACGAGTGTTATTATTACGACACCTGCTGGGGGTATTACTACGGTTACAACTCCTGGTACTGTGGCAGGCACAACGACAATTCCGCCGCTCCCTGGATGCACATCTAACTGCATTACGAGTGTTATCGTTACCGTTACTGCTGGAATTGTTACAATTTCAACTCCAGGACTAGTAGCGGGTACAACTACGATTCCGCCGCTATCTGGATGCACATCTAACTGCATTACGAGTGTTATTGTTACGACTCATAATGGAGGTATTACCACAGTTACGACTCATGGTCTCGTAGCAGGCACAACTACGATTCTGCCACTCCCTGGATGTACCTCTAACTGCATTACCAGTATTATTATTATAAATCCTTCTGGGGGTATTACTACAATTACGACTCCTGGTGCAGTAGCCGGTACGACTACGATTACGCCGCTCTCTGGATGTACCTCTAACTGCATTACGAGCATTATTGTTACGACACCTGCTGGGGGTATTACTACGGTCACGACTCCTGGTACTGTAGCAGGTACAACGACAATTCCGCCACTGCCAGGATGCACATCTCACTGCATTACGAGTGTTATCGTTATCGTTACTGCTGGAATTATTACAGTTTCAACTCCAGGACTAGAAGCCGGTACAACTACGATCCCGCCGCTCACTGGATGTACCTCTAACTGCATTACGAGTGTTATTGTTACGACTCCTGCTAGAGGTATTACTACAGTTACGACTCCTGGTCTCGTAGCGGGTACGACTACGATTCCGCCGCTCCCTGGATGTATCTCTAACTGCATTACAAGTGTGATTGTTACGACTCCTGCTGGAGGTATTACTACAGTTACGACTACTGGTCTCGTAGCGGGTACAACTACGATTCCGCCGCTCCCTGGATGTACCTCTAAATGCATTACGAGTGTTATTGTTACGACTCCTGCTGGAGGTATCACTACGGTAACGACTCCTGGTACCGTAGCAGGCACAACGACAATTCCGCCGCTCACTGGATGTACATCTAATTCCATTACGAGCGTTGTTGTTACGACCCCTGCTGGAGGTATTACTACAGTTACGACTGCTGGTACCGTAGCAGGTACAACGACAATTCCGCCGCTGTCTGGATGTACCTCTAACTGCATTACAACTGTTATCGTTACCATGACTGCTAGAATTGTTACAGTTTCAACTCCAGGACTAGTAGCGGGTACAACTACGATTCCGCCGCCTTCTGGATGTATCTCTAACTGCATTACGAGTGTTATTATTACCACTCCTACTGGAGGTATTACTACAGTTACCACTCCTGGACCAGTAGCCGGTACAACTACGATTCCGCCGCTTCCTGGATGTACGTTTAACTGCATTACGAGTGTTATTGTTACTACTCCTGCTGGAGGTATTACTACTGTTACGACTCCTGGTCTCGTAGCGGGTACAACTACGATTCCGCCGCTCCCTGGGTGTACGTCTAACTGCATTACGAGTGTTATTGTAACGACTCCAACTGGAGGTATTACTACATTTACGACTCCTGGTCTCGTAGCAGGTACAACTACGATTCCGCCGCTCTCTGGATGTACTTCTAACTGTATTACGAGAGTTATTGTAACGACTCCTGCTGGAGGTATTACTACAGTTACGACTCCTGGACCAGTAGCCGGTACAACTACGATTTCGCCGCTCCCTGGATGTACCTCTAGCTGCATTATGAGTGTTATCGTTACCGTTACTGCTGGAATTGTTACAGTTTCAACTCCAGGACTAGTAGCGGGTACAACTACGATTCCGCCGCTTTTTGGATGTACCTCCAACTGCATTACGACTGTTATTGTTACGACTCCTGCTGGAGGTATCACTACTGTTACGACTCCTGGTCTCGTAGCGGGTACAACTACGATTCCGCCGCTTTTTGGATGTACCTCCAACTGCATTACGACTGTTATTGTTACGACTCCTTTTGGGGGTATTACTACAGTTACGACTCATGGTACCGTAGCAGGCACAACTACGATTCCGCCGCTGCCTGGGTGTACCTCTAACTGCATCACGAGCGTTATTGTTATGACTCCTGCTGGGGGGATTACTACAGTTACGACACCTGGTACCGTTGCAGGCACAACGACAATTCCGCCGCTACCTGGATGCACATCTAACTGCATTACAAGTGTTATTGTTACGACTCCTGCTGGAGGTATTACTACAGTTACGACTCCTGGTACCGTAGCGGGTACAACTACGATTCCGCCGCTCCCTGGATGTACCTCTAACTGTATTACAAGTGTTATTGTTACGACACCTGCTGGGGGTATTACTACGGTTACAACTCCTGGTACTGTAGCAGGTACATCGACGATTCCGCCGCTCCCTGGATGCACATCTAACTGCATTACCAGTGTTATCGTTACCGTTACTGCTGGAATTGTTACAATTTCAACTCCAGGACTAGTAGCGGGTACAACTACGATCGCACCGTTCCTTGGATGTATCTCTAACTGTATTACGAGTGTTATTGTTACGACTCCAACTGGAGGTATTACTACAGTTACGACTCCTGGTCTCGTAGCAGGCACAACTACGATTTCGCCTCTCCCTGGATGTACCTCTAACTGCATTACGAGTGTTATTGTTACGGCTCCTGCTGGAGGTATTATTACGGTAACGACTTCTGGTACCGTAGCAGGCACAACGACAATTCCCCCGTTGCCTGGATGCACATCTAACTGCATTACAAGTGTTATCGTTACCGTTACTGCTGGAATTGTTACAATTTCAACCTCAGGACTAGTAGCGGGTATAACAACGATTTTACCGATCTCTGGATGTACCTCTAACTGCATTACGAGTGTTATTGTTACGACTCCTGCTGGGGGGATTACTACAGTTACGACACCTGGTACCGTAGCAGGCACAACGACAATTCCGCCGCTACTTGGATGCATATCTAACTGCATTACGAGTGTTATTGTTACGACTCCTACAGGAGGTATTACTACAGTTAAGACTTCTGGTACCATAGCAGGCACAACGACAATTCCGCCACTGCCTGGATGTTCCTCTAACTGCATTACGAGCGTTATTATTACGACTCCTTTTGGGGGTATTACTACAGTTACGACTCATGGTACCGTAGCAGGCACAACTACGATTCCGCCGCTCCCTGGATGTACCTCTAACTGCATTACGAGCGTTATTGTTATGACTCCTGCTGGGGGGATTACTACAGTTACTACTCCTGGTACCGTAGCAGGCACAACGACAATTCCACCGCTACCTGGATGCATATCTAACTGCATTACGAGTGTTATTGTTACGACCCCTGCTGCAAGTATTACTACAGTTACGACTCCTGGTCTCGTAGCCGGTACAACTACGATTCCGCCGCTTTCTGGATGTTCTTTTAACTGTATTACGAGTGTTATTGTAACGACTCCTGCTGGAGGTATCACTACAGTTACCACTCCGGGTCTGGTAGCGGGTACAACTACAATTCCGCCGCTCCCTGGATGTACCTCTAACTGTATTACAAGTGTTGTTGTAACGACTCCTGCTGGAGGTATTACTACAGTTACGACTCCTGGTCTCATAGCGGGTACAACTACGATTCCGCCGCTTTCTGGATGTACGTCTAACTGCATTACGAGTGTTATTGTTACGACTCCTGCTGGAGGTATTACTACGGTTACGACTCCTGGTCTCAAAGCGGGTACAACTACAATTTCGCCGCTTTCTGGATGTATTTCTAACTGTATTACGACTGTCATTGTAACGACCCCTGCTGGAGGTATTACTACACTTACGACTCCTGGTCTAGTAGCGGGTACAACAACGATTCCGCCGCTCCCTGGATGTCCCTCTAACTGCATTACGAGTGTTATTGTAACGACTCCTGCTGGGGGTATTACTACAGTTACGACTCCTGGTGTCGTAGCGGGTACAACTACGATTCCGCCGGTCTCTGGATGCACCTCCAACTGCATTACGAGTGTCATTGTTACGACTCCTGCCGGAGGTATCACTACTGTTACGACTCCTGGACCAGTAGCGGGTACAACTACGATCCCGCCGCTCCCTGGATGTACCTCTAACTGTATTATAAGTGTTGTTGTAACGACTCCTGTTGGAGGTATCACTACAGTTACGACTCCTGGTCTCATAGCGGGTACAACTACAATTCCGCCGCTTTCTGGATGTACCTCTAACTGTATTACGACTGTCATTGTAACGACTCCTGCTGGAGGTATTACTACAGTTACGACTCCTGGTCTAGTAGCGGGTACAACAACGATTCCGCCGCTCTCTGGATGTACTTCTAACTGCATTACGATAGTTATTGTAACGACTCCTGCTGGGGGTATTACTACGGTTACGAGTCCTGGTCTCGTAGCGGGTACAACTACGATTCCGCCGCTCTCTGGATGTACCTCCAACTGCATTACGACTGTTATTGTTACGACTCCTGCTGGGGGTATTACTACAGTTACAACTCCGGGTCCAGTAGCAGGTTCAACTACGATTTTGCCGCTTTCTGGATGTACCTCCAACTGTATTACGAGTGTTATTGTAACGACTCCTGCTGGAGGTATCACTACTGTTACGACTCCTGGTCTCGTAGCGGGTACAACTACGATTCCGCCGCTTTCTGGATGTACCTCCAACTGCATTACGACTGTTATTGTTACGACTCCTGCTGGAGGTATTACTACAATTACGACTCCTGGTCTCGTAGCGGGTACAACTACGATTCCGCCGCTTTCTGGATGTACCTCTAACTGCATTACGAGTGTTATTGTAACGACTCCTGCTGGAGGTATCACTACTGTTACGACTCCTGGTCTCGTAGCGGGTACAACTACGATTCCGCCGCTTTCTGGATGTACCTCCAACTGCATTACGACTGTTATTGTTACGACTCCTGCTGGAGGTATTACTACAATTACGACTCCTGGTCTCGTAGCGGGTACAACTACGATTCCGCCGCTTTCTGGATGTACCTCTAACTGCATTACGAGTGTTATTGTAACGACTCCTGCTGGAGGTATTACTACGGTTACGACTCCTGGTCTCGTAGCGGGTAAAACTACGATCCCGCCGCTCTCTGGTTGTAGATCTAACTGTATTACGAGCGTTATTGTAACGACTCCTGCTGGAGGTATTACTACAGTTACGACTCCTGGACCAGTAGCCGGTACAACTACGATTTCGCCGCTCCCTGGATGTACCTTTAATTGTATTACAAGTGTTGTTGTAACGACTCCTGCTGGAGGTATTACTACAGTTACGACTCCTGGACCAGTAGCCGGTACAACTACGATTCCGCCGCTTTTTGGATGTACCTCCAACTGCATTACGACTGTTATTGTTACGACTCCTGCTGGAGGTATCACTACTGTTACGACTCCTGGTCTCGTAGCGGGTACAACTACGATTCCGCCGCTTTCTGGATGTACCTCTAACTGCATTACGACTGTTATTGTAACGACTCCTGCTGAGGGTATTACGACAGTTACAACTCCGGGTCCAGTAGCCGGTTCAACTACGATTTTGCCGCTTTCTGGATGTACCTCCAACTGTATTACGAGTGTTATTGTTACGACTCCTGCTGGAGGTATCACTACTGTTACGACTCCTGGTCTCGTAGCGGGTACAACTACGATTCCGCCGCTTTCTGGATGTACCTCTAACTGCATTACGAGTGTTATTGTAACGACTCCTGCTGGAGGTATTACTACAGTTACAACTCCTGGTCCAGTAGCCGGTTCAACTACGATTTTGCCGCTCTCTGGATGTATCTCCAACTGCATTACGAGTGTTATTGTAACGACTCCTGTTGGTGGTATCACTACAGTTACAACTCCTGGACCAGTAGCGGGTACAACTACGATTTCGCCGCTCCCTGGATGTACCTCTAACTGTATTACAAGTGTTGTTGTAACGACTCCTGCTAGAGGTATCACTACAGTTACGACTCCTGGTCTCATAGCGGGTACAATTACAATTCCGCCGCTTTCTGGATGTACCTCTAACTGTATTACGACTGTCATTGTAACGACTCCTGCTGGAGGTATTACTACAGTTACGACTCCTGGTCTCGTAGCGGGTACAACTACGATTCCGCCGCTCTCTGGATGTACATCTAACTGCATTACGAGTGTTATTGTTACCGTTACCGCTGGAGTTGTTACAATTTCAACCCCAGGGTCAGCCGCGGGTACAACGACGATACCTCCCCTCCCCGGATGCATTATAGGATGCGTTACGACCGTTATCGTTACAATTCCTTCTGTTGGGATTACTACAGTTACGACTCCTGGCCCCATAGCTGGCACAACGACGATGACGCCTCTGCCAAGCTGCACGAGCAACTGTATTATAACCGTTATTATCACCACTCCTCTAACAGATACGGCTGTAACCACAACAGTTATTACTGGAACTGTTTACGGAACATCGACGATTACTCCACCAGTCGATTGCATGCATCCTTGCACAACGAGTGTCATAGTCATCCAGCCTAGTGATGTGGTTGTAACGACGACGATACGTGGATCAATAGTTGGAACGTCGACAATTACGCCAGCAGCCGACTGCACGCACCCGTGCACCACGAGCGTCATTGTGACCACTGTCCCTGATGTAGTCATAACTTCGACTGTACCAGGAACGGTGGCCGGTACTACAACCCTTCCGCCACCGACGGATTGCACCCATCCTTGCACCACACGTGTTATCGTGACTACAGTTCCCGATGCTGCTGTTACTACGACGGTGCCAGGAACGGTGGCCGGCACGATAACTCTTCCGCCACCAGCGGATTGCACTCATCCTTGCACCACAAGTGTCATCGTAACTACAGTTCCCGATGCTGCTGTTACTATGACGGTACCAGGAACGGTGGCAGGCACGACAACACTTCCGCCACCGACGGATTGCACCCATCCTTGCACTACCAGTGTTATCGTAACTACGGTTCCCGATGCTGCTATTACCACGACGGTGCCAGGAACTGTTGCCGGTACGACAACTATTATGCCGCCGGCAGGTTGCACCCATCCCTGCACCACAAGTGTCATCGTAACTACAGTTCCCGACGTCGCCGTCACCCTGACTGTACCAGGAACGGTGGCCGGCACGTCAACGCTTCCGCCGCCGGCGGATTGCACCCGTCCTTGCACTACAAGTGTTATCGTAACTACGGTTCCCGATGCTGCTATTACCACGACGGTGCCAGGAACAGTGGCCGGCACGAAAACTCTTACGCCGCCGGCGGATTGCACCCATCCTTGCACTACAAGTGTTATCGTGACTACGGTACCCGATGCTGCTATTACCACAACAGTGCCAGGAACGGTTGCCGGCACGACAACTCTTACGCCGCCGGCAGATTGCACCCATCCCTGCACTACAAGTGTTATCGTGACTACAGTTCCCGACGTCGCCGTTACTATGACTGTACCAGGACCGGTGGCCGGCACGTCAACGCTTGCGCCGCCGGCGGATTGCACCCATCCTTGCACTACAAGTGTTATCGTGACTACGGTTCCCGATACTGCTATTACCACGACGGTGCCAGGAACAGTGGCTGGTACAAAAACCATTACGCCGCCGGCGGATTGCACCCATCCTTGCACTACGAGTGTCATCGTGACTACTGTTCCTGATACTGCCGTGACGATAACGGTTACGGGCATGGTGCCCGGGACGACGACCATTACACCGCCACCTAACTGTACGCATCCTTGCACCACTAGCATTATCGTGACCTCGGTTCCTAATACGGCTGTAACCACGACGGTTCCCGGCACGGTGCCCGGAACGATGACCATTACACCGCCGCCCGACTGTACGCACCCTTGCACCACCAGCGTTATCGTGACTTCGGTTCCTAATTCGATTGTAACCACCACGGTTTCCGGAACGGTGCGAGGCACGACGACCATTACACCGCCATCAGACTGTACGAACCCCTGCACGACGAGTGTCATCGTCACGCTGCCGCCCGATACGGCGACGACGAGCACGGTAATTGGTACGGCTACGGGCGCGACGACCATCCCGCCGCGGTCCGGTTGCACTCGCCCCTGCACGACGACGGTCATCACAACGGTGACGCCGGTCCAGCCCTGCCCAAGTGTTACTCCAGAATGCGGAGCTACTGGCATGAAAGTTTCATCTTATAAAAACTACGCCATTCCCCGTAGCAATGGGTTTAGTAATAATCAGATAGTATCACCTAATTATTACTTACCACTTAGTCCACTCTCCACTTCTTCCACCAACCAAACCTACTTCCCTCAGGATTCTCTCGGCAATACGGCAGGATTTCCGGCTGTATACCCAGATGGAAATATCAATAACCCTTACTGGGTCGGATGGACAAGAACGATTAACGCCGGCAACATGACTGTCGACGCCAATAACTTCACCATCGTATATGAAGGCTTTTATCAACCAAATATCACCGGCGATTACCGGTTTTGTGTATCGGCAGACAACGAAGTTGATTTGTTTTTGGGGCAGGGTAGCGCATTCGATTGCATGACCCGTGATGTTGTGCTCGTGGGCGAGGCTTTTATAGTAACCGGCGTAGGGGGGTTCTTCAACAATCCTGTTAAATGCAGCACTGCCAATATGATTCAGGGCCTGCTGTACCCCATCAGACTTGTCATGGGCAATTGGCAGGCATTTTCGGCACTCGAAATGACCATCCAAGCGCCCGGTAAGGCAGCAACTAATACCTTTCCGGGGCAGATGTATCCACCTGGTTGCAAACTGGTGTTTCCACCATAGCTCTTTTTGACAGGACAATGCACAAACGAGGTTGAGCGCGATGTAGGTAAAATGATTGTTTACTAGGAGAGATTTGAGAAATGAGTGTGACCAGAGCACTGAATGCGTCACATGACTATAGCATAGTGGTGGAAGGAACTGCTACCCTGCACCTAGGTTCCTCGTATCTAAATACACATATCGAACGAAGGTCGAGGGGCATCTGAGTATGTGCAAAGGCCATCTGGAACGTGCGTAGAACGTGCTTCGTAACAAGAGTATCCTAAGAAAAGCTCCGACTTGGGCTAAGTGGGGCTTTGGTTATTTTGAAGGTCAAGTACCTATCACAGCTGTATGTGGAATTGTAGTTGATTCCGTTGGAAACCTTGTATCCATATGGATATGGATATAGAAGCATCGACCTTCCGGAACAGTTGCGTCAGTCAAACCGTAACTACAACCTAAATACAACAGTTACATTGCGCCGTAACCCGGCATGCACAACCCGTCAACAAGTTACCTACGACGACGGATTTACCCAGCTTTTTCCTACTACCAGTGTATTGGATATGTACAGTGTATATATGACGCAAAAAGAATGGGGTGACCTGGAGTCATCCCTACAATTGTATGGACAAGGAAAAATCACAACTGCAAGCTAACCGTTTGAAATGTCCAATACAGCTAAAATTGATAGCTGTGGCACTTAAAAATGTGACGCCACACTAAGTTCCTACATATTGTGACAATAGCCTTATTGGCCGCGGCATTATTGTTGCTATCCAATTCTACCCAGTAAAGTACATTACTCGGATTTCGGCCCACGACTTGTACGGGATATCAAGAACAAGGGCACTAACCTACCATGTAAAAAGTCACCACTAGTGGTACAGGGCCGCAGTCATGACGAAACGGTTTATTTAAGAGTATTCCTAATTATACGAACCGTTTTGTCTATTCATACGACTTTTCGTCTAGCGCGCCATGACGCCCGACTATAAAACGTTGGCGCCAATGCAATACAAAAAGATAGATACAAGTAATCCTACGCATTGCAGTAGATGGCTTCTTATGCAATAGGTTCCGTTTTGCATAAGAAGCTAGCTATCTTACAGGGTCGATACTATTAAAAATGCATGGATATTTCTAAGCAGCATCTATAAAAGTATACTTCCTACTATCCTTGCCTAACCAGTTACGGTAGTCAATTAGTTACAACAACAATCTAGGAGTTACAGGAATACAACGGTTTCAATGGATATTTACACTATTGTTAACCTGAGCTATTATACACCCAACTGCGTATAGTGCTGTACTCTAGCGAACTCAAATACTAAGAGTAAAAAGCGCTTACATAATATGATTGTAATATTCCTATGATTGTAATATTACTTGGATGCACGGGTACCCGTGTGCCTATTGGATCCAAGAACCTCCCTCACTAGGATTACGTAAGCACACGCGGCGCTAAAGAGGGGATAAGTTGATTGCGTCACTGCAACCTGCTTTTCCTCCCTTTGTACCAATTTGATTGATTGAAAGAGATCTCTTGTTACCAGTTTCCCGCCGAACCGAAGCAACAGGCGTTGTATTTGGGCTGTAGTTGTGGCGGTTACACCCCGTATGTTCTTTGGGCGCTGCCCAAGCAACGGCTCGCTGCAATGAAGTCGGCGCCCCAAATGAGCGAGCCTGCATCATCACGTGCAGCGTCAGCATGTCACGTGCAACGCCAACCTGTCACGTGCACCGCCAATGTGTCACGTGCAACGCCAGCATGTCACGTGCAACGCCCACATGTCACGTGCAGCGCCAACATGTCACGTGCAGCGCCATCATGTCACGTGCAACGCCAACATGTCACGTGCAACATTGCCAAGTCATGGGCGCTAGTGCGCAAAGTATAAGAACGCGGACAACGATTGTACATTCATAGTGAAAGAGACATGGAAAGTTGAGCATGACAAATACGAGCGGTCCCTGGTCTTACAGCGCCCCGTAACAGTAGTTGCGACTTGTCGCTGAAGCTGTTGTATCCGGGTAGCGGCGGGTAGTTGATGAAACTGCCATCTTCGTCTTGGTAGTTGTGGAATAGGTAGTGGTGTGCCGGGTGCAAGCACTGATGCTGCAGGCGCTGAAGCTGTGCTGGGTGCAAGCTGATGCTGCAAGGACTGATGCTGTGCTGGGTGCAAGCTGATGCTGCAAGGACTGATGCTGTGCTGGGTGCAAGCTGATGCTGCAAGCACTGAAGCTGCAAGCACTGAAGCTGTGCTGGATGCAAGCTGTTGCTGCAAGCACTGATGCTGTGCCACCTGCAAGCACTGATGCTGCAAGCACTGAAGCTGTGCTGGGTGCAAGCTGATGCTGCAAGCACTGATGCTGTGCCACCTGCAAGCACTGATGCTGCAAGCACTGAAGCTGTGCTGGATGCAAGCTGATGCTGCAAGCACTGTTGCTGCAAGCACTGATGCTGTGCCACCTGCAAGCACTGATGCTGCAAGCACTGAAGCTATGCTGGATGCAAGCTGATGCTGCAAGCACTGACGCTGTGCCACCTGCAAGCTGATGCTGCAAGCACTGATGCAGTGCCACCTGCAACCACTGATACAGTGCTGAGAGCACTCAAGTGCTGCCTGCATGCACCGATGCCTGTGCCACTTTCAGCACCGATACTGTGCCGCTTTCAAGCACCGATACTGTGCCGCTTGCAAGCACTGATGCTGTGCCGCTTGCAAGCGCTGATACTGCGCGACGAGCACATAAGTACTGCTTGCAAGCACCGATACTGTGCCACTCTCAAGTACCGACACTGTGCCGCTTGCAAGCACTGACGCTGTGCTGCGAGCACCCAAGACTGCCTGCAAGCACCGATGCTGTGCCGCTTGCGAGTGCTGACATTGTGCCGCTTACAAGCACTGATTGATGCTGGGCCATTGCAAGCGCTGATACTGTGCCACTCTCAACCACCGATCCTGTGCCGCTTGCCAGCACTGATTGATGCTGGAACATTTGCAAGCACTGATGCTCGGCCACCTGCAAGCGCTGATGCCGCGTCGCTAGCAAGCACTGACGCTGCACCACCCCAAGCACTGATGCTGCGTCACGTGCAAGCCTTGATGCTGCGCCGCTCGAAAGCCCTGATGCTGTACAAGCACTGACTGACAAGCACTGACTGACAAGACTGACAAGCACTGACTGACAAGCACCGACTGACAAGCAATGACTGATGTGTGCTATATGTATATCGTGGCCAATAGTAGACTAGGATCACGTAATCGTGTGGGGCACGATTACAGAGAGGATAAACGTGGCCGCTCAAGGGCAGCCTCTTTTCCCTCCTTTCATACCAAATTGAATCCATGAAAAGAGATCTCTTGTTCCCAGTTTCCCCCAGAACCGAACCAACAACTGACAAGCATCGACTGACAAGCATCGACTGACAAGCACCGACTGACAAGCACCGACTGACAAGCACCGACCGACAAGCGCTGGCGCACAAGCACTGGTGCTGTGTTGTCGCTTGACAAAAATGACGACGCAGCTTTGGTGCCGTCGCTCGTGCAGATTGAATCGACATTTTTGCCACCCCGCCGTGCTGGACGGTGCCCTGATGCCGCACGCCTTGCAAGCGCCGCCACTGGACGGTGCGCTCGTTGCAAGCACTGATGCTGCGCCCCTTGCAAGGACGGTGCTGGACGGTGCTCTCCTTGCTGTTGATGCTGTCCGAATGCACTCCTTGCTGTTGATGCTGTCCGAATGCACTCCTTGCTGTTGATGCTGTCTGAATGCACTCCTTGCTGTTGATGCCGTGCTGGGTGCAAGCACTGATGCTGTGCCGCCTGCAACGTACATCGTCCCGCTCGAGTTCCGTACGCCCGGCCAGCGCGCTGCAGCTACAGCCATACTGACGCCAGACTCACCGGACCAGCTCATCGTCGTACTCGGCACTGGCTCCGGCAAGAGCCTGCTGTTCATGGTCGGCGCGTTGGTACAGGACGCCGGGGTGACAATCGTAGTTATACCCTGGATGGCCCTGCGCGACAACGTACAGTCGCGACTGCAGGAGGCGCAGTCATGTCTAAAGTTGCAATAGTATAATACCCTTCGGATGCTGATCAGGCGAAGCGTCACTAGGTTCAATAACAGTTTGGCCTCGTAGTGAAACGGTAAATTAGTTGTAATACGGTCCGGCTATAATCTGGCCGTAAATATAGCGGAAGGGGTAGGCAAAACCGGCCGTTAACTTCTTGGTAACACATTTCTTCGGCTTGGGATAGAAATTTTCAATAAGTGGCATCGAATCCGGATTGATAATACCTCCATCACAATCGAACGCGTTCCCATCGCCAAGGAAAAAGTAGGCCCCATATTCAACAATTATACACAACGTATATATTCCAGTCGTCGGTGGTACATAGTAGCCTTGATAAATAAATGCAAAGCTATCTGTATTTACTGGGACGCTGAATAATGCAATTGATCCGAATGAGACCCTGTTGGTGAGCCGTTCTGCAATTCGAGTTTTGTTCAGATAGCTGTTTGCACCGCGTCCACTGACAGAACCGAGGCCAGCAGCACTGTTTTCGTTTGCATGGTGGAATACCTTAAATCCAGATGGTTTGCTAGGTGCACATGATGGTTGTAGTGTAGACAGTATACACGCTCCTTCCGGAACAGGAACTGTTGTTGAGACGCTACTGCTGATCTAGTATTCGTAGGCGTTACATTTCCACTAGCCTCTGTAATTCTAACGGTAGTTAGGCAGTTGGCAGTGCATCCAGTCGATGGCGGAATCGAAGTGGTACCAGCTGATGGCCCAGTAGTACTTTCTGTTACAAAGACGCCAGTCGTTATAATTCTGATAGTAGTAGTACAGTTGGCGGTACACCCAGCTACTGGCGTTTTGGTATAAGTGCCAGGCGTTGGGCCAGGAACTGTTTCTGTTACTGTACCGACAGTCTGTATATTTCGAACAGTAGTTAGGCAGTTGGTAGTGCATCCAGCCGATGGCGGAATCGTAGTAGTACCAGCTGTTAGTCCAGTAGTAGTTTCTGTTATAGAACTACCAGTTTGTGTTATTAGAATAGTAGTTAGGCAGTTACTTTTGCACCCAGCTAATGCAGGTGTTGGTCCGCTAGTAAATTGCAATGTAAAGACGCTTGCCGGAGTTGTTATAATTCTGACTGTATTAATGCAGTTGGCGGTACATCCAGCTGCTGGCGTTATTGTACTAGTACTAGGTGTTGGGCCAGGAACTGTTTCTGTTGCCGTACCGACAGTCTGTATAATTTAAACAGTAGTTAGGCAGTTGGTAGTGCATCCTGCCGATGGCGGAATCGTAGTAGTACCAGCTGTTTGTCCAGTAGTAGTTCCTATTACAGTATCGCTAGTCTGTGTAATTATAATAGTAGTTAGGCAGTTGGCAATACACCCAGCTGATGGTGAAATTGTAGTAGTACCAGGTATTGGTCCGCCAGTAAAATGCGTTACATGACTACTAGTAGAGGCGCTACTCGGGATCCAAGTTATGTATATAAATACAGTTGTTACACAGCCTTTAGTGCATCCAGACGATAGTAAGATTGTAGTTGTTCCGGGCCTCTGACCAATTGTTGTATATATAAAAATACCGGCTGTAACGGGGACGGTTACAATTACTATAGTGACGCAATTCGAGCTGCAACCAGGTGGTGGTAGGATGGTACTAGTACCTGGCGCAAGCCCGCTTGTTGTTGTAGCTATTATGCCGCTCGATATGCTTACCGGACCGGGGTCCGTTTTAGTATACGTCCTGTTTCATTGTATTAACAGGATACACTTTTGCTAGATGTAGCTGACTTATCGAATTGGGATCAGGGGAATATACCTCGTCTTACTGCTTTCCGAGGGCCCGGTAAGACTAGTACTCATACAGCTGTACTGGTACAGTATTTCCTCAACAACTACCATCGAACCATAAGCATTCTTATTAGAGTCATCACCTCGAGCAAGGCCGAGAACTCCAGCAAGTAGACTCAGAATACTAAGGATTGGGATTTGTTGCTTCATGACTGTATATAAGTAGTAAATAGTATATATAGGAGCTTCAGAGGAGTAAAAGAAGCGAATACCTTCGTAATATACTTAGATACTACGTTAGTCCTAATTCTTTTCAACCCTATTTCTCTTGGCTGGTCGTATAGTAGTAGTGGTTTGGCTGGCAGTAGTACTGTCGCCAGTCACTCCGTGTCGTAGTAAGGAGAAGTAGTATGTTGTATACTATTGGTCAACTCGATATACTTACTTATACTCGAAGTATAGATAGTATATTGGCTAGCAGTAGTACTGCTAGCAGTTGCTACCATTAGCAGCAACAATATGATAGTATCCTATTTGGGTAGTCTTACTAGTATAAATACCAGTATTTTAAATGTTGTAACTATAATCTTTACAGGACAGACTCCCGTACATGTAGAGAATGGAAGGATAGTGCTAGTGCCTCGCTTAGGTCCAAATGTCGACTCGGTAATGAATCCATCCGTTACAGTTATTACTCTCTTCGTAGGGCAGTAACCTATGCATTCAGGCGACGGCGGAACTGTACTTGTACCAGGGGCGGGTCCAAAAAGAATCTCTGTAACGAAATTACCAGTAGTAGTAACTACAATCTTCGTAGGGCATACTCCCGTGCACCAAGAGGATAGAATAATGGTACTAGTGCCTGCCGTAGGCCCAAATGTCGACCCGGTAATAAATCTCCCGTTACAGTTATTACTATCTTTGTAGGACAGTTACCTATGCATCCAGGCGACAGTAGAATCGAACTTGTACCAGGTATTGGTCCAAGAGGTAACTCTGTAGCATAGCCACTAGTTAAAGAAACTATTGATATAGAATCAATAATAATTACATTTCCTGTCTTTAAGGTCCCTGTTGGTACTATTGTAATAGTTGATCTTACTGATCCAGTTCTCTTCCCAGTTATAATTTTGTATGGACCGGTAAATGTTGACTTTGGTTCGACGATTACTACTGTTCCTGTTTTATCTATCCTAGAAGGTGTTAAAATACTAGTATTTAAACTAGTAAGACTACCCAAATAGGATACTATCCTATTGTTACTGCTAATGGTAGCAACTGCTAGCAGTACTACTGCTAGCCAATATACTATGCTATACTTCGAGTATAAGTAAGTATACAGAGTTGACTGATAGTATACAACATACTATTTCTCCGATCTACGACTCGGAGCGACTAGCGATAGTATTACTACCAGCCAACTTACTACTACAATACGACTTGTACACGTAGTATCCAGTCGACCACTTGAGCCAATTGATCGGAATGCCAATTGCGTTCTCTCAATCGCTACTGGCCATTGCCAGCCCACAGTACTACTGCGGGCAATCAAACCATTGTGCGACCGAAACAGCAATCAAACAAACCATTGTGCGACCAAACGGGCAATCAAACCATGGTGCGACTGCACACCCACAATCTGGACCTACAAGGTACTACTCTGTAGACGTAAATAGCCGTACTTCCATTGCACTTTAGTTAGAAAAATAATCGCATTCGTTTGTATAATTTGGCACCCCCAAGTTTGCATTCTTACCCAGTTACTAACTGGTACCCATTTTGCTGTTACTAACAGCGTGATTGGTTCCCTGGTCCGTGCGATACACTTCCGCTACCACCTCCTCTTGCGCATACAAATTGCAAGAGAAGGTAACAGTAATAACGTAACAGTGCTGGTATCTATTCCAATAGCAGTAGTTGTTGTATATAATCCTTTAAACGTTTGTTGCGTTGTGCTTGGCTCTGCTATTAAAATCGTTCTGGTTCTACCAGTTCCTGTTGGATAAAATGATATAGTAGATAGAGCAGTACCAGTACCAATGCTGATTATTGTAGTATATGGTCCTGTAAATTCAATCAAACTTGGATATAAAGTATATATTCTAATACTCCCTTTAGCTTTTATATTCTTTATTCATAGGGCTTACTGTATATCATACTTAGTACTATAACTGTCTATAGTCGTTCGAGAACATAGTATTTGAAATGGCTGATAATCAACAACTACAATTCCTTTATCATTGCATCTTGCTCTATAAGCTAAGTTGCATAACTGAAAGATAGCTAATTTTACGGAGGTCTTGATATTCATGATATGCGCTTTGAGTACGGATGCGAATACCAGGTTTAATAAGAAATATTTGCTCTTCGGGATTAAAGAATAATAAATTTTTTTGCAATAGTAGTAATATAGTTCGATTCACAATATCTATTGTAAATAGGGTTTGTACTACTAAGGAATTGAAATTGATCAACTGGTATATAATATTCAGTAAAGCCTTATAGTAATAGTATCTTCAAGGTATTAGTATACACATACCATTCTTATTCATATACTATATATTACTTATACTAGACTGCTACTTGTTTGGTTCTATATATAATGTATATATTAACTCTTGTTGTAAAATTGGATATTATTAGTTAAAGCCTACTGTGCTTAGTTATTAAGCAGTATTTTGCGGAATTAACGTATCTTGTGATAGATAATGGATCCATTACGAAAGGAATCAGGCTACAAGTCTACATAGTACTCCCCTACCTAATATACAACATACCTTACGCTTAATAAATAGTTGCAAAATGACTTGTTATTACCTATGAGTTAGTCTATCAATACGATTAGGATTTAAAACAAGTCCTAAGATATAACTTTTAGAACTCAAAGCAGTCATAAAGTATAACTTATTATTAGTATCTACCGCTCCCGAAGTCTAACTCTCTAGTAGACCATCTTATTAATTATCTAGTTTAGTAATACTTAAATATTTAAAATCATACTTTACGAGTATCTTTGAGTTCAAAGCTATGTTATACAACTGCTTTTAAGTTTAATAAGTTATACTTTACGACTGCTTTTAAGTTCAAGTTATACTTTACGACGAATGTTTAAGTTCTCAAGTTATATTTACGACTGCGTTTGAGTTCTCCAGTTATATTTACGACTGCGTTTGAGTTCTATAGTTATACTTTACGACTGATTTTAAGTTCAAGTTATACTTTACAACCAATTTTTAACTTCTCAAGTTATATTTACGACTGGGATTGAGTTCTATAGTTATATTTTACGACTGATTTTAAGTTCAAGTTATACTTTACGACAAATTTTGAAGTTCTCAAGTTATATTTACGACTGCGTTTGAGTTCTCAAGTTATATTTACGACTGCTATTGAGTTCTATAGTTATATTTCACGACTGATTTTAAATTCAAGTTATACTTTACGACAAAATTTTAAGTTCTCAAGTTATATTTTACGACTTATTTTAAGTTTAAGTTAAAGTTTACGACCAAAATTTAAGTTCTGAAGTTAAACTTTACGACTGATTTTAAGTTCAAGCTATACTTTACGGCTACGTTTTAAGTTCAATAGTTATATTTTACGACTGCTTTTGAGTTTTAAAGCTATAGTATACAACTGCTTTTAAGTTTAATAGGTCATACGTTACGACTGTTTTTAAGCTCTGAAGTTATATTTTACGACAGGTTTTGAGTTCTAAGTTATATCTTACGACTGATTTTAAGTTCTTACAGTATTGAATCATACGACTGCTTTTAAGTTAAGATATACTTTAGGACTACTTTTTAACTTCTGAAGTGATATTTGACAACTGCCTTTGAGGTATAGTTATATTGTACGACTGTTTTTAAGTTTAATACTATGGAATTGTTAGACTCTTTTAAGCTCCAGTCATACTTTACGACTGCTTTTGAGTTATGAAGTTAGACCGTACTACTGTTTTTGTATTCTAATATTATTAATAGACTAACATATACGAAATATCGAGTCAACCTCTACAACTGTTAGGTAATGTATATCGTGTATTATGTACGACAATTATACTTCACTATTGTTTTTGGATTCCAATGTCATTAGTAGACTAATATATACGTAATTATTAAGTAATATTTTACAACTGTTTGTTAGTTACGGTGTATCCTACTTGGGTAGGGGAATAGTATCTTGACTCATAGCTTAAACTGTTTCGTAATGGATCCAGTAACTATTACGTGATACGTTATTTCAGTATGATAATGCTTAGTAACTAGTTACAGTATGCTTCTACTCATAATATCTAGTATTAATATTATTAGAACTTAAAATCAGTCGTAAAATATATAACTTTAGAACTCAAAAGTCTTCTAATTTGTATGCAAGAAGTAGGGGCAGTAGAAGTATATCATACGGACCAGAAAATCAATCAAGCTCTTAGTAACAGCAAAATGGGCACCAGTTAGTAACTGGGCAAGATTGCAATCTTGGGTATGCCAAATTATACAAACGAATGGGATTATTCTTTCTGAGTAGAGTATAAGGATATATGGCTATTTATAAGCGTGTAGCAGTACTATATTACGAATGAGCGTAAACTATTTTGGTAGAGGCTACTGTGTCCTAATGGGAAAGTTACCGTATCCAAGCCGACTTTGATGGCCTTATACCTATGGGTTAAGGTTTTTGGCTGTGCGATAGGTCCATACAGTAGGTCGATTGCTAAATCGTACTGTTGGTAGATTGCCTGTTTGGGCGTACCGTAATCGACCTCTCTGGTCGGGCTTGTATTATAGTTTGAATTACCAATAGTAGTACCGATGCAACAGTTAATAGCGGTTGGGAGAATGGCAATTGGTGCTCTGGTCAATTGGCTCAAGTGGTCGACTGAATACTAAAAGCAGTCGGGAAATATGACTCCTGAACTTAAAAAGTAGGCGTGAAGTATAACTTGAACTTAAAAACAGTCGTATAATTCAATACTTCTCGAACTTAAAATCAGTCTCGTAAAATATAACTTGTGAACTTAAAAACAGTCGTAAAGTATAACTTCAGAACTCAAAAGCAGTCGTAAAGTATGACCTATTAAACTTAAAAGCAGTTGTATGATATAGGTTTAGAACTCAAAGATAGTCGTAAAATATACTTTTAGATAGTAAGCATTACTAAAATAAAAAAACTATAAGTTACTCTACCAGACAGTTAGACTTTAGTGTTAGTGGCGTTAGATACTTTAGTATAGTTGTAGTTGGTACAGGATGTAGGAAAACACTTATTGTTACTGTTGCTGCTTCCCTTAATGGTACTGGAACTACAATCTTTGTTCTACCTACAGTAGCACTACGGAATAACATATGTACGTACCTGAATGCCATTGGCCTCCGATACGTTATTTGGCTACAAGGGATAACAAAGGCAGCAAGCACCCCTGATACTTGTCTCTACTGAGGCTGCTACTACAGAGAGCTTCCTAGAATACGCTAGCCGGCTGGAAACCCGTTAGCAGCTGGACCGTATCGTTATTGACGAATGTCACCTAACGATTACGGCTAGTAACTACAGAAGATCGATGGTCCAGCTTGGCTGGTTTGTACAGAACGTTGCAACCCTAACGCCCTGCTTTCTTGAGACATTTATTCAGCACAACAAGCTCTTACGACTACGGTTATTCGAGCTTCAACAGACCGACCGAACCTACAGTATAACGTTATACACCAAAGACAGTCGGGTTCCCTACAGTCCTGGGCAGATACCCTAGTACGGTACTACTGCACAGAGGATTTCTTTGATAGCAGCCGCGACCGTATTATTGTATACTGCCACACAAAGGACTAGGTCTCTGAGGTACCCGGACTACTAGGGTGACAAGAGTATACAGGGGACTCGGTACAGGAGACGAAAAGGCTGCTATAATCAAGCGGTGGCTATACCCAGCTGCTACTACTACTACTAGTACGACTACTAGTACGACTAATAGTTTAGAAATAAAGTCTCAACTAGAAGTACTATATAGCTATTTAGGTGGCCATAACATTAGGAATTTTAGTCATGATCTTCAAAAAACCTTACAATCAGGTAACAAAAGTTCTAGTTGATCTAATAGGGCGCTTTGAAAGTTGAAGTTTATTTTAAAGTTCTCGTATATGTACGCTTCGTAATTAAAACGGGTCTGGACCATTTATCCTTCAAGCAATGCTCCATTCTATTGCTCTATATTTTATAATTTGAGTCTACTTGAACTGAAAATTAAAGTATTATTTTGTGTATACTGTTTGCCGAACCAGATGTTAGCCACCTGTCTTCAGTACAATTGCTCCTGACAGTAGTATTGTTAAAAGTTTAGGATAATAATATAATAACATCTGTTGCTGTCGAAAGGATTGGAGATACGAATGTATGGATTGAATGATTGATAGTATTCCTTGATTTCCTCCACCTTCCAGTCTTGGTTGTATCAGGTAGGGTATGTCCTATCATTCTAGCTTACGTATAGAGACTGTCCGTATTCCCAGACTCAGACTCGTAAACAGACTTTTCAACCGACTCATATGATTTAGAATTATAGTAGTTTACTATAGATAGTATTAGACCCACCACACTAATTTTGGTATCGAACTATATAGTGTAACTAGTATAAACTCATACTCATTATACCGCATAACAGCAGATCCTCTAACAAGTTCAGTATATTGTCCGGCCTATAATTGTGCCGTTTCAAATCCATTAGCATATAAGGAAACAACCATACCCTAATTCAAATATTAAACCAATACCTAAGATCTTGCATTAAGAATAAGTTTCCTAGATATTATAATACGATTCCATTAATACCAAGGTATGTTCGCAATAAATATTCACAAACCAGATTCATAATAGTACAAAGAAAACATTACACTTTAATAATATTCTTTATACTATCGCAAACTGTTCCATTACTAAAAGAATTCCAAGTAGATCTTAAAAATGAAGTGTTATATAATATTTGCTATTTTCTTTATTTTTCTTAACCTCGCTCAAAAGCTGGAATATAATAATGAACGGAAGATACGAGTTGATTTTCAGCCAATTGAAATAATATGCTCCGGAACTACAATACAAAGCCAAAATATTAGGTACATTGAAATTCAACTGTTTCCCAAAATATGAAAAAGAAAGTTAATAAACGTTCCAGGATATGGACTTCGTATCCAGATAGAAAGATTGTCATCAGCGTTACCGGCGGACTAATTACCGAAACGACGTACGGTCCAACACCTGGTACAAGTACTATTCTTCCATCGTCAGGATGTACGGGAGTGTGTCCTACTAGAATTATCGTTACAGAGACTGGTGGATTTATTACTGAGACGACCTTTGGCCCAATGCCGGGAACAAGTACAATCCCGCCTTCCATTGGATGCACTGGAAGCTGTCCTACAAAGATTGTCATTACTGTTACTGGCGGACTAATTACCGAATCGACGTACGGTCCAACACCCGGTACAAGTACTATTCTTCCATCGTCAGGATGTACGGGAGTGTGTCCTACTAGAATTATCGTTACAGAGACTGGTGGATTTATTACTGAGACGACCTTTGGCCCAATGCCGGGAACAAGTACAATCCAGCCTTCCATTGGATGCACTGGAAGCTGTCCTACTAGAATTATCGTTACAAAGACTGGTGGATTTATTACAAAGACGACCTTTGGGCCAATGCCGGGAACAAGTACAATCCCGCCTTCCATTGGATGCACTGGAGGCTGTCCTACAAAAATTGTTATTACTGTTACTGGCGGACTAATTACCGAATCGACGTACGGTCCAACACCTGGTACAAGTACTATTCTTCCATCGTCAGGATGTACGGGAGTATGTCCTACTAGAATTATCGTTACAGAGACTGGTGGATTTATTACTGAGACGACCTTTGGCCCAATGCCGGGAACAAGTACTATTCTTCCATCCTCAGGATGTACGGGAGTTTGTCCAACTAGAATTATCGTTACAGAGACTGGTGGATTTATTACAGAGACGACCTTTGGGCCAATACCGGGAACAAGTACAATACCACCTTCTATTGGATGCACTGGAAGCTGTCCTACTAGAATTATCTTTACAGAGACTGGTGGATTTATCACTGAGACGACCTTTGGGCCAATACCGGGAACAAGTACTATTCTTCCATCGTCAGGATGTACGGGAGTGTGTCCTACTAGAATTATCGTTACAGAGACTGGTGGATTTATTACTAAGACGACCTTTGGCCCAATGCCGGGAACAAGTACAATCCCGCCGTCCATTGGATGCACCGGAGACTGTCCTACAAAAATTGTTATTACCGTTACAGGCGGATTAATTACCGAATCGACGTACGGTCCAACACCTGGTACAAGTACTGTTCTTCCATCCTCGGGATGTACAGGAGTATGTCCTACTAGAATTATCGTTACAGAGACTGGTGGATTTATTACTAAGACGACCTTTGGCCCAATACCGGGAACAAGTACCATTCTTCCATCCTCGGGATGTACAGGAGTATGTCCAACTAGAATTATCGTTACAGAGACTGGTGGATTTATTACTGAAAAGACCTTTGGGCCGATGCCGGGAACAAGTACAATCCCGCCTTCCATTGGATGCACTGGAAACTGTCCTACAAAGATTGTCATTACGGTTACCGGTGGACTAATTACCGAATTGACGTACGGACCAACACCTGGTACAAGTACTGTTCTTCCATCATTAGGATGTACGGGGTTGTGTCCTACTAGAATTATCGTTACAGAGACTGGTGGATTTATCACTGAGACGATATTTGGGTCAATACCGGGAACAAGTACAATCCCGCCGTCTATTGGATGTATCGGAAGCTGTCCTACAAAGATTGTTATTACCGTTACCGGTGGACTAATTACCGAATCGACGTACGGTCCAACAGCTGGTACAAGTACTATTCATCCATCCTCGGGATGTACGGGAGTGTGTCCTACTAGAATTATCGTTACAGAGGCTAGTGGATTTATTACAGAGACAACCTTTGGGCCAATACCGGGAACAAGTACAATCCCGCCTTCTATTGGATGTACTGGAAGCTGTCCTACAAAAATTGTTATTACCGTTACCGGCGGACTAATTACCGAATCGACATACGGTCCAACACCTGGTACAAGTACTGTTCTTCCATCGTTAGGATGTACGGGAGTGTGTCCTACTAGAATTATCGTTACAGAGACTGGTGGATTTATCACTGAGACAACATTTGGGTCAATACCAGGAACAAGTACAATCCCGCCGTCTATGGGATGTATCGGAAACTGTCCTATAAAGATTGTCATTACCGTTACCGACGGATTAATTACCGTTACCGGCGGATTAATTACCGAATCGACGTACGGTCCAACACCTGGTACAAGTACTGTTCTTCCATCGTTAGGATGTACGGGAGTGTGTCCTACGAGAATAATCGTTACAGAGACTGGTGGATTTATTACTGAGACGACCTTTGGGCCAATGCCAGGAACAAGTGTAATCCCGCCATCTATTGGATGCATCGGAAGCTGTCCTACAAAGATTGTTATTACCGTTACCGGCGGAATGATTACCGAATTGACGTACGGTCCAACACCTGGTACAAGTACGATTCTTCCATCGTCAGGATGTACGAGAACGTGTCCTACTAGAATTATCGTTACAAAGACTGGTGGATTTATTACTGAGACGACCTTTGGCCCAATGCCGGGAACAAGTACAATCCCCCCATCTATTGGATGCATCGGAAGCTGTCCTACAAAGATTGTTATTACCGTTACCGGCGGAATGATTACCGAATTGACGTACGGTCCAACACCTGGTACAAGTACTGTACTTCCATCGTCAGGATGTACGGGATTGTGTCCGACTAGAATTATCGTTACACAGACTGGTGGATTTATTACTGAGACGACCTTTGGCCCAATGCCGGGAACAAGTACAATCCCGCCTTCCATTGGATGCACTGGAAGCTGTCCTGCAAAGGTTGTCATTACTGTTACTGGCGGATTAATTACCGAGTGGACGTACGGTCCAACACCTGGTACAAGTACTATTCTTCCATCCTCAGGATGTACGGGAATATGTCCTACTAGAATTATCGTTACAGAGACTGGTGGATTTATTACTGAGACGACCTTTGGGCCAATTCCGGGAACAAGTACTATTCTTCCATCCTCAGGATGTACGGGAGTGTGTCCTACTAGAATTATCGTTACAGAGACTGGTGGATTTATTACTAACACGACCTTTGGGCCAATTCCGGGAACAAGTACTATTCTTCCATCCTCAGGATGTACGGGAGTGTGTCCTACTAGAATTATCGTTACAGAGACTGGTGGATATATTACTAAGACGACCTTTGGACCAATGCCGGGAACAAGTACAATCCCGCCTTCCATTGGATGCTCTGGAAGCTGTCCTACAAAGATTGTAATTACTGTTACTGGCGGACTAATTACCGAATCGACGTACGGTCCAACACCTGGTACAAGCACTGTACTTCCATCGTCAGGATGTTCGGGAGTTTGTCCTACTAGAATTATCGTTACAGAGACTGGTGGATTTAGTACTGAGACGACCTTTGGGCCAATGCCGGGAACAAGTACAATCCCGCCTTCCATTGGATGCATTGGAAATTGTCCTACTAGAATTATCGTTACACAGACTGGTGGATTTATTACTGAGACGACATTTGGGCCAATGCCGGGAACAAGTACAATCCTGCCTTCCATTGGATGCACTGGAAGCTGTCCTACAAAGATTGTAATTACTGTTACAGGCAGACTAATTACCGAATCGACGTACGGTCCAACACCTGGTACAAGCACTGTACTTCCATCGTCAGGATGTTCGGGAGTGTGTCCTACTAGAATTATTATTACAGAGACTGGTGGATTTATTACTGAGACGACCTTTGGGCCAATGCCGGGAACAAGTACAATCCCGCCTTCCATTGGATGCACTGGAAATTGTCCTACTAGAATTATCGTTACAGAGACTGGTGGATTTATTACTGAGACGACCTTTGGGCCAATGCCGGGAACAAGTACAATCCTGCCTTCCATTGGATGCACTGGAAGCTGTCCTACAAAGATTGTAATTACTGTTACTGGCGGACTAATTACTGAATCGACGTACGGTCCAACACCTGGTACAAGCACTGTACTTCCATCGTCAGGATGTTCGGGAGTGTGTCCTACTAGAATTATTATTACAGAGACTGGTGGATTTATTACTGAGACGACCTTTGGCCCAATGCCGGGAACAAGTACAATCCCGCCTTCCATTGGATGCACTGGAAATTGTCCTACTAGAATTATCGTTACAGAGACTGGTGGATTTATTACTGAGACGACCTTTGGGCCAATGCCGGGAACAAGTACAATCCTGCCTTCCATTGGATGCACTGGAAGATGTCCTACAAAGATTGTAATTACTGTTACTGGCGGACTAATTACCGAATCGACGTACGGTCCAACACCTGGTACAAGCACTGTACTTCCATCGTCAGGATGTTCGGGAGTGTGTCCTACTAGAATTATTATTACAGAGACTGGTGTATTTATTACTGAGACGACCTTTGGGCCAATGCCGGGAACAAGTACAATCCCGCCTTCCATTGGATGCACTGGAAGCTGTCCTACAAAGATTGTTATTACTGTTACTGGCGGACTAATTACCGAATCGACGTACGGTCCAACACCTGGTACAAGCACTGTACTTCCATCGTCAGGATGTTCGGGAGTGTGTCCTACTAGAATTATTATTACAGAGACTGGTGGATTTATTACTGAGACGTCCTTTGGGCCAATGCCGGGAACAAGTACAATCCCGCCTTCCATTGGATGCACTGGAAATTGTCCTACTAGAATTATCGTTACAGAGACTGGTGGATTTATTACTGAGACGACCTTTGGGCCAATGCCGGGAACAAGTACAATCCTGCCTTCCATTGGATGCACTGGAAGCTGTCCTACAAAGATTGTAATTACTGTTACTGGCGGACTAATTACTGAATCGACGTACGGTCCAACACCTGGTACAAGCACTGTACTTCCATCGTCAGGATGTTCGGGAGTGTGTCCTACTAGAATTATTATTACAGAGACTGGTGGATTTATTACTGAGACGACCTTTGGCCCAATGCCGGGAACAAGTACAATCCCGCCTTCCATTGGATGCACTGGAAATTGTCCTACTAGAATTATCGTTACAGAGACTGGTGGATTTATTACTGAGACGACCTTTGGGCCAATGCCGGGAACAAGTACAATCCTGCCTTCCATTGGATGCACTGGAAGCTGTCCTACAAAGATTGTAATTACTGTTACTGGCGGACTAATTACCGAATCGACGTACGGTCCAACACCTGGTACAAGCACTGTACTTCCATCGTCAGGATGTTCGGGAGTGTGTCCTACTAGAATTATTATAACAGAGACTGGTGGATTTATTACTGAGACGACCTTTGGGCCAATACCGGGAACAAGTACAATCCCGCCTTCCATTGGATGCACTGGAAGCTGTCCTACAAAGATTGTTATTACTGTTACTGGCGGACTAATTACCGAATCGACGTACGGTCCAACACCTGGTACAAGCACTGTACTTCCATCGTCAGGATGTTCGGGAGTGTGTCCTACTAGAATTATCGTTACACAGACTGGTAGATTTATTACTGAGACGACCTTTGGCCCAATGCCGGGAACAAGTACAATCCCGCCTTCCATTGGATGCACTGGAAGCTGTCCTACAAAGATTGTTATTACCGTTACCGGCGGACTAATTACCGAATCGACGTACGGTCCAACACCTGGTACAAGCACTGTACTTCCATCGTCAGGATGTTCGGGAGTGTGTCCTACTAGAATTATCGTTACACAGACTGGTGGATTTATTACTGAGACGACCTTTGGCCCAATGCCGGGAACAAGTACAATCCCGCCCACTATTGGATGTACCGGAAGCTGTCCTACAAAGATTGTTATTACCGTTACTGGCGGACTAATTACCGAATCGACGTACGGTCCAACACCTGGTACAAGCACTGTACCTCCATCGTCAGGATGTACGGGAGCGTGTCCTACTAGAATTATCGTTACACAGACTGGTGGATTTATTACTGAGACGACCTTCGGCCCTATGCCGGGAACAAGTACAATCCCGCCTTCCATTGGATGCATCGGAAGCTGTCCTACAAAGATTGTCATTACCGTTACCGGCGGACTAATTACCGAATCGACATACGGTCCAACACCTGGTACAAGTACTGTTCTTCCTTCGTCAGGATGTACGGGAGTGTGTCCTACTAGAATTATCGTTACACAGACTGGTGGATTTATTACTGAGACGACCTTTGGCCCAATGCCTGGAACAAGTACAATTCCCCCACCTATTGGATGCACTGGAAGTTGTCCTACTAGAATTATCGTCACACAGACTGGTGGATTTATTACTGAGACAACCTTTGGGCCAATGCCGGGAACAAGTACAATCCCGCCTTCCATTGGATGCACTGGAAGCTGTCCTACAAAGATTGTCATTACTGTTACTGGCGGACTAATTACTGAATCGACGTACGGTCCAACACCTGGTACAAGCACTGTACTTCCATCGTCAGGATGTTCGGGAGTGTGTCCTACTAGAATTATTATTACAGAGACTGGTGGATTTATTACTGAGACGACCTTTGGCCCAATGCCGGGAACAAGTACAATCCCGCCTTCCATTGGATGCACTGGAAATTGTCCTACTAGAATTATCGTTATAGAGACTGGTGGATTTATTACTGAGACGACCTTTGGGCCAATGCCGGGAACAAGTACAATCCTGCCTTCCATTGGATGCACTGGAAGCTGTCCTACAAAGATTGTAATTACTGTTACTGGCGGACTAATTACCGAATCGACGTACGGTCCAACACCTGGTACAAGCACTGTACTTCCATCGTCAGGATGTTCGGGAGTGTGTCCTACTAGAATTATTATAACAGAGACTGGTGGATTTATTACTGAGACGACCTTTGGGCCAATACCGGGAACAAGTACAATCCCGCCTTCCATTGGATGCACTGGAAGCTGTCCTACAAAGATTGTTATTACTGTTACTGGCGGACTAATTACCGAATCGACGTACGGTCCAACACCTGGTACAAGCACTGTACTTCCATCGTCAGGATGTTCGGGAGTGTGTCCTACTAGAATTATCGTTACACAGACTGGTAGATTTATTACTGAGACGACCTTTGGCCCAATGCCGGGAACAAGTACAATCCCGCCTTCCATTGGATGCACTGGAAGCTGTCCTACAAAGATTGTTATTACCGTTACCGGCGGACTAATTACCGAATCGACGTACGGTCCAACACCTGGTACAAGCACTGTACTTCCATCGTCAGGATGTTCGGGAGTGTGTCCTACTAGAATTATCGTTACACAGACTGGTGGATTTATTACTGAGACGACCTTTGGCCCAATGCCGGGAACAAGTACAATCCCGCCCACTATTGGATGTACCGGAAGCTGTCCTACAAAGATTGTTATTACCGTTACTGGCGGACTAATTACCGAATCGACGTACGGTCCAACACCTGGTACAAGCACTGTACCTCCATCGTCAGGATGTACGGGAGCGTGTCCTACTAGAATTATCGTTACACAGACTGGTGGATTTATTACTGAGACGACCTTCGGCCCTATGCCGGGAACAAGTACAATCCCGCCTTCCATTGGATGCATCGGAAGCTGTCCTACAAAGATTGTCATTACCGTTACCGGCGGACTAATTACCGAATCGACATACGGTCCAACACCTGGTACAAGTACTGTTCTTCCTTCGTCAGGATGTACGGGAGTGTGTCCTACTAGAATTATCGTTACACAGACTGGTGGATTTATTACTGAGACGACCTTTGGCCCAATGCCTGGAACAAGTACAATTCCCCCACCTATTGGATGCACTGGAAGTTGTCCTACTAGAATTATCGTCACACAGACTGGTGGATTTATTACTGAGACAACCTTTGGGCCAATGCCGGGAACAAGTACAATCCCGCCTTCCATTGGATGCATCGGAAGCTGTCCTACAAAGATTGTCATTACCGTTACCGGCGGACTAATTACCGAATCGACATACGGTCCAACACCTGGTACAAGTACTGTTCTTCCATCGTCAGGATGTTCGGGAGTGTGTCCTACTAGAATTATCGTTACACAGACTGGTGGATTTATTACTGAGACGACCTTTGGGCCAATGCCTGGAACAAGTACAATTCCCCCATCTATTGGATGCCCTGGAAGTTGTCCTACTAGAATTATCG
Source organism: Drechmeria coniospora (assembly GCF_001625195.1). Classification (NCBI taxonomy): domain Eukaryota; kingdom Fungi; phylum Ascomycota; class Sordariomycetes; order Hypocreales; family Ophiocordycipitaceae; genus Drechmeria; species Drechmeria coniospora. The sequence goes on along the minus strand of NC_054390.1, from coordinate 420,677 downwards.
TCACACAGACTGGTGGATTTATTACTGAGACAACCTTTGGGCCAATGCCGGGAACAAGTATAATCCCGCCTCCCATTGGATGCATCGGAAGCTGTCCTACAAAGATTGTCATTACTGTTACTGGCGGACTAATTACCGAATCGACATACGGTCCAACACCTGGTACAAGTACTGTTCTTCCTTCGTCAGGATGTACGGGAGTGTGTCCTACTAGAATTATCGTTACACAGACTGGTGGATTTATTACTGAGACGACCTTTGGCCCTACGCCGGGAACAAGTACAATCCCGCCTTCCATTGGATGCATCGGAAGCTGTCCTACAAAGATTGTTATTACTGTTACTGGCGGACTAATTACCGAATCGACATACGGTCCGACACCTGGTACAAGTACTGTTCTTCCATCGTCAGGATGTACGGGAGTGTGTCCGACTAGAATTATCGTTACACAGACTGGTGGATTTATTACTGAGACGACCTTTGGCCCTATGCCGGGAACAAGTACAATCCCTCCTTCCATTGGATGCATCGGAAGCTGTCCTACAAAGATTGTCATTACTGTTACTGGCGGACTAATTACCGAATCGACATACGGTCCAACACCTGGTACAAGTATTGTTCTTCCATCGTCAGGATGTACGGGAGTGTGTCCTACTAGAATTATCGTTACACAGACTGGTGGATTTATTACTGAGACGACCTTTGGCCCAATGCCGGGAACAAGTACAATCCCGCCCACTATTGGATGTACCGGAAGCTGTCCTACAATAATTGTTATTACCGTTACCGGCGGACTAATTACCGAATCGACATACGGTCCAACACCTGGTACAAGTACTGTTCTTCCATCGTCAGGATGTACGGGAGTGTGTCCTACTAGAATTATTGTAACAGAGACTGGTGGATTTATTACTGAGACCACCTTTGGGCCAATGCCTGGAACAAGTACAATTCCCCCATCTATTGGATGCGCTGGAAGTTGCCCTACTAGAATTATCGTTACACAGACTGGTGGATTTATTACTGAGACGACCTTTGGGCCAATGCCGGGAACAAGTACAATCCCGCCTTCCATTGGATGCACTGGAAGCTGTCCTACAAAGATTGTCATTACTGTTACTGGCGGACTAATTACCGAATCGACATACGGTCCAACACCTGGTACAAGTACTGTTCTTCCATCGTCAGGATGTACGGGAGTGTGTCCGACTAGAATTATCGTTACACAGACTGGTGGATTTATTACTGAGACGACCTTTGGCCCTATGCCGGGAACAAGTACAATCTCACCTTCCATTGGATGCATCGGAAGCTGTCCTACAAAGATTATCATTACTGTTACTGGCGGACTAATTACCGAATCGACATACGGTCCAACACCTGGTACAAGTACTGTTCTTCCTTCGTCAGGATGTACTGGAGTGTGTCCTACTAGAATTATCGTTACACAGACTGGTGGATTTATTACTGAGACGACCTTTGGGCCAATGCCTGGAACAAGTACAATTCCCCCATCTATTGGATGCACTGGAAGTTGTCCTACTAGAATTATCGTTACACAAACTGGTGGATTTATTACTGAGACGACCTTTGGCCCAATGCCGGGAACAAGTACAATCCCGCCTTCCATTGGATGCACTGGAAGCTGTCCTACAAAGATTGTCATTACTGTTACTGGCGGACTAATTACCGAATCGACATACGGTCCAACACCTGGTACAAGTACTGTTCTTCCATCGTCAGGATGTACGGGAGTGTGTCCTACTAGAATTATCGTTACAGAGACTGGTGGATTTATTACTGAGACGACCGTTGGGCCAATGCCTGGAACAAGTACAATTCCCCCATCTATTGGATGCACTGGAAGTTGTCCTACTAGAATTATCATTACACAGACTGGTGGATTTATTACTGAGACAACCTTTGGCCCAATGCCGGGAACAAGTACAATCCCGCCTTCCATTGGATGCACTGGAAGCTGTCCTACAAAGATTGTCATTACTGTTACTGGCGGACTAATTACCGAATCTACATACGGTCCAACACCTGGTACAAGTACTGTTCTTCCATCGTCAGGATGTACGGGAGTGTGTCCTACTAGAATTATCGTTACAGAGACTGGTGGATTTATTACTGAGACGACCGTTGGGCCAATGCCTGGAACAAGTACAATTCCCCCATCTATTGGATGCACTGGAAGTTGTCCTACTAGAATTATTATTACACAGACTGGTGGATTTATTACTGAGACAACCTTTGGCCCAATGCCGGGAACAAGTACAATCCCGCCTTCCATTGGATGCACTGGAAGCTGTCCTACAAAGATTGTCATTACTGTTACTGGCGGACTAATTACCGAATCTACATACGGTCCAACACCTGGTACAAGTACTGTTCTTCCATCGTCTGGATGTACGGGAGTGTGTCCTACTAGAATTATCGTTACACAGACTGGTGGATTTATTACTGAGACGACCTTTGGGCCAATACCGGGAACAAGTACAATCCCGCCTTCCATTGGATGCACCGGAAGCTGTCCCACAAAGATTGTCATTACTGTTACTGGCGGACTAATTACCGAATCGACATACGGTCCAACACCTGGTACAAGTACTGTTCTTCCATCGTCAGGATGTACGGGAGTGTGTCCTACTAGAATTATCGTTACACAGACTGGTGGATTTATTACTGAGACGACCTTTGGACCAATGCCGGGAACAAGTACAATTCTGCCTTCCATTGGATGCACCGGAAGCTGTCCTACAAAGATTGTCATTACTGTTCCCGGCGGATTTACTACTGAGTCGACATTGGGACCTACGCCGGGTACTAGCACTATTCCTCCATCCTCTGATTGCGTAGGAGTCTGTCCTACAAGGATTATAGTAACTACAACCAGTATCGCTACGTATACTTCAAATAGCTACGTAACAACGTCACAGCCATGGACTGGTACATATATTACAACGTACACGATTTCACCAATCAGCACGATCCCTGGTACCATTGTCATTCAAACTCCTCAGAGCTACGTAGTAACAACGCAGACGTGGACTGGTCTTGGAACTACGACAACTACTGTTCCGCCTAGTGGTACCCTTCCCGGTACTATTATTATTCAGACTCCTCAGAGCTATATAGTAACAACGCAGACGTGGACTGGTCTTGGAACGACGACTACTACTGTTCCGCCTAGTGGTACTCTTCCTGGGACTATTATTATTCAGATTCCTGAAAGCTACGTAGTAACAACGCAGACGTGGACTGGTCTTGGAACGACAACTACTACTGTTCCGCCTAGTGGTACCATTCCTGGTACTATAATTATTCAGACTCCTCAGAGCTATGTAGTAACAACGCAGACGTGGACTGGTCTTGGAACGACTACTACTACTATTCCACCTAGTGCTACTCTTCCCGGTACTATTATTATTCAGACTCCTCAGAGCTATGTATTAACGACGCAGACGTGGACTGGTCTTGGAACTACGACTACTACTGTTCCTCCTAGTGGAACTATTCCCGGTACTATTATTATTCAGACTCCTCAGACGTATATAGTAACAACGCAGACGTGGACTGGTCTTGGAACAACGACTACTACTGTTCCGCCTAGTGGTACTATTCCCGGTACAATTATTATTCAGACTCCTCAGACGTATGTAGTAATAACGCAGACATGGACTGGTCTTGGAACTACGACTACTACTGTTCCACCTAGTGGTACTCTTCCCGGTACTATTATTATTCAGACTCCTGAGAGTTATGTAGTAACAACGAAGACATGGACTGGTCTTGGAACTACGACTACTACTGTTCCTCCTAGTGGTACTATTCCCGGGACTATTATTATTCAGACTCCTCAGAGCTATGTATTAACGACGCAGACATGGACCGGTCTTGGAACGACAACTACTACTGTTCCGCCTAGTGGTACTATTCCCGGGACTATTATTATTCAGACTCCTCAGAGCTACGTAGTAACAACGAAGACGTGGACTGGTGTTGGAACTACGACTACTACTGTTCTACCCAGTGGTACTCTTCCCGGTACTATTATTATTCAGACTCCTCAGAGCTACGTAGTAACAACGCAGACGTGGACTGGTCTTGGAACTACGACTACTACTGTTCCTCCTAGTGGTACTATTCCCGGTACAATTATTATTCAGACTCCTCAGAGCTATGTATTAACGACGCAGACATGGACCGGTCTTGGAACGACAACTACTACTGTTCCGCCTAGTGGTACTATTCCCGGGACTATTATTATTCAGACTCCTCAGAGCTACGTAGTAACAACGAAGACGTGGACTGGTCTTGAAACTACGACTACTACTGTTCCACCTAGTGGTACTCTTCCCGGTACTATTATTATTCAGACTCCTGAGAGTTACGTAGTAACAACGAAGACATGGACTGGTCTTGGAACTACGACTACTACTGTTCCACCTAGTGGTACTATTCCCGGGACTATTATTATTCAGACTCCTCAGAGCTATGTATTAACGACGCAGACATGGACCGGTCTTGGAACGACAACTACTACTGTTCCGCCTAGTGGTACTATTCCCGGGACTATTATTATTCAGACTCCTCAGAGCTACGTAGTAACAACGCAGACGTGGACTGGTCTTGGAACAACTACTACTACTGTTCCGCCTAGTGGTACTATTCCCGGTACAATTATTATTCAGACTCCTCAGAGCTACATAGTAACAACGAAGACGTGGACTGGTCTTGGAACTACGACTACTACTGTTCCACCTAGTGGTACTGTTCCCGGTACTATTATAATTCAGACCCCTTATAGTTATGTAGTAACGACGCAGCCGTGGACTGGTCTTGGAACTACTACTACCACTATCCCCCCTAGCGGAACTAATCCGGGTACTATTGTTATTAGAACTCCAACCCCGGTATTAGCATTCAGCCGATCTCTCTATCAGGGCGGATGTTCTGTTGCCGGTGTTATAGTACTCGTAACGCAAGGCGGATCCGCAGCTCCTGGAGTAGCGGTTACTATAAGTCTTCCCGCTGGTAATACATTTCCTGACGGAACACAAACGTATACTGGCGTGTCAGATGGATCAGGATTGGTAGCTCTCCCAGTAATTACATTTTCTCCCTCTGCAGGAAATCCAGCATTAATTACAGCGACCGCTGCTGGCGCTAGCAATGCAACAGCGGAAATACAACCCCTGCCAATACTCAGCTATGCTGTCAAAAATAACCAGACAATAGTTGTTACTAATACTGGCTGTGCCCCCTATCTTGGATCGCTTTACCTATATTATCCTTTATTCAAATTTCCTTTCTGTACTTCAGGTCTAGTTATTGATGGAATTACGCCTAGTCCGAAATCGCTACTTGGCTGCCCGGGTAGTACTGCTATATCAGAATTTGGTATTGAGACTATTCTTACGAGTCCGAATATTCAAGGGCAAAGCTCTATTTGGCTGCCGTTTGCGTTTGCTGGTCCAAATTGTGTCTGCTCAGGCTCTGATGAATGCGCCTCAGCTAGACCAAATACTGTATCGTTTATTGGAGGTGCACCATATATCTATCCGTGGAACATTAATATTTATATTACGGATCAGTCGCTTCTTACTTCGTATACTTTGGCTAATGTGATTACTCATGCTGTTGGAGCTGATAAACTTACTATCTATTATCATTCTTCATTTGACCCTGGAGCTTCTAGTCTTATTTGCTCCTAGAGCTATACACGCCATATTGACGCTGTTTTTTTCCTCGAAAAATGATTTTCTACTCCTGGAATTCGCTCTGCAGTCCTACTCTATGGACCCTTTTTAGTAGCAATAAGATGGTATCGTATTGTTGCTGCTGCTAGTAGCAACTGCTAGCAGTACTACTACTAGCAAACATTCTATACTATACTGCGAGTATATGTAAGTATATTGAGTTGACTGATAGTATACAAGATACTTCTTCTCCGAACTACGACTCGGAGCGACTGGCGGCAAGTACTACTGCAGGCAATCAAACCATGGTACGACTGCACAGGCACAACCTGGACCTACAAGGTTATTGAGATACCACCATGTAGGCATAAATAGCCGTGCTTCCCTGCACCTTACTTGAAAAATAGAATCGGTTGTACCCATCCGGGTACCTGTAGTAATAGTTCTTGTTACAATTGTGTCCGGACAAAGCGCTGCAGCAAGACTGTCTGCCGGAACTTCCTGTGCCGATGTCGCGCCTGGATATGTTACTCTAATTTGCAAGCCAGATGCACGGACAATATTTCCAAATACAGAGCGAATTGGATACCAAAACCCCCATTCCAACCGGTACATGTTACGGCAGTATTATATTTGCATGCGAGAATCGGTGTCTGTCCCGGGAATGGAGCTACTGGGTTGGTACAGGGAAATGCAGCCTGCGATCCAACATAAAGGTTATTAATATGTTGCGCCGACGCGCCAACGGGCCTGCAACGGGGTTAAAGTACGGGTAGTTAGTTACGTAACGGTGTCTACATTTGCGCCTATTTAAGCAGGCCCAAAGGACACCTGGTGGTTGGCAACAAGAGCATCAAGAAGAACACCAATAGGTTGATTCTGACCCATCTCACGATCCTTGATTCGTAGTAGCCCTAGTCCAGGCGGACCCCCTTTTCCACTGTTGCATCACAATATCATCACACCCGCTGTTAACGCCAGCAGGGTTACAGAATGTATAAGTGCCAGAGATATTAGCAATAAAGTAGCCATAAGTAATAATAGTAAAATTAACACCGCCGAGCACAAAATTTCGAACCATACATTATTCATAATGTGTGTTGTGTGTATATAGTGACCAATTGTAGACTAGGATCACGTAATCGTGTGGCGCATGATTACGGAGAGGATAAAAGTGACCGCATGAATGCAGCCTCTTTTCCCTCCTTTCGTACCAAATTGAATCCATTGAAAAGAGATCTCTTGTTATTACCAGTTTCCCCCAGAACTTTCCAGCACATAAAGTATATCCTATTGAATTGCCCGTACTAGTCCTCTTCCTCTCCCCTCTCTAGTCAGTTTCCAATAACTATGCGTTGCTCGCAGCGTTTTTCCTTGTTTTCCGCCACATATGCCTAGACTTTATAGAGTGCTGTAAGTACTGGCTGTTGTCCTTAATTCTCCAGTTTGGGTTCGACCGCCTCTACTTCTAGTCGATATGGCTCGTCGGGTAATGATATATGAATCATTGCCAAGCAGGCAGGGAGTATACAGACCCAAATCCAGGGACTGCGCATATTTTCTGTTGTATAGGATTCTATTGGGACTCGATAGGGGTAAAGGATGCTGCTAATTGGTTTATGAATCTCCGATGCAGCAAACTTGTATTCTGAGAGGGGGTCAGTTATATACTCTTTTTCGATGGAGTTAATGCTATGATTGTTGCTTTCATTCTTGGTCTAGACGAGTCTAGACTTGAATGTCAGGATATTATACGAGGTACGACAGCGAGTTAGGCTCTCAAGCGGCACCACGTGGATCCATTACTATACCTATGTATTCTTATTATAGGCTATGTGACGCTTCGTATTCTTGTTTGAGTCAACGACTTTCTTTAACCAGAGCTAGCTCGAGTAGTAAAGTGTAAAGATATGACATATGTAAGGCGCGCCACAGGCGTGCAGGCCTTATAACTAAGTGCGGATACTGGCGGATCTTTTGACAGTTTGGCCATTTAGTCCAACGGTTAACTGGTCTATTGTCCGTATGGGCACACCTCCCCATATGTGTTGCAACATATTATTAGTTGATTTTCGAAATGATTTTAGTTTTCTTCAAGTCCCGCTGCAGAAGAAAACCTACATCTCTTTTAATTACCATAAACTCGAACCCTGCGCAATATCCTGCCATAGTTTTTGTTATCGCTCTGCTCGTACTCGTGTAGAATGCCCTGATTGCGGTCATTGTCGAGTCATATGGAATGCTTCTTGTTAAAATAATAGTAAGACTGTAAGACTACCCAAATAGGATACACTACTACTAGCAGTAACCGCTAGCAGTACTACTGCTAGCCAATATACCATACTATACCGCGAGTATAAGTAAGTATATCGAGTTGACCAATAGCATACAATATACCATGTCTCCTTACTACGACTGGGAGCAACTAGCGCAGTACTACGGCCAGCCAATCTACTGCTACTGTACGACCTATACGAGTAGTATCCAGTCTCTCCTTACTACGACTTGGAGCAACTAGCGGCAGTACTACGGCCAGCCAATCAATCTACTGCTACTGTACGACCTATACGAGTAGTATCCAGTCTCTCCTTACTACGACTGGGAGCAACTAGCGGCAGTACTACAGCCAGCCAATCACTACTACTGTACGACCTATACGAGTAGTATTCAGTCTCTCCTTACTACGACTGGGAGCAACTAGCGGCAGTACTACAGCCAGCCAATCTACTACTACTGTACGACCTATACGAGTAGTATCCAGTCGAATCCCTGAGCCAATTGATCGGACTACCGATTGCCATTCTCTTAACTGATACTAGCCGTTGCCAGTTAGCAGTACTACTGCTAGCAATTTCAACTATAGTGCAGGAATGACTGAACAGGTAACCTCCTGTACAATACAATGGACTAGCCACCAGCCCTAACAGGCTCATATAAGCGCATGTTATAACGGCAGCTACAACCTTGACCCATGCGTACAAGGCCATCAAGGTATTACCCTACAAGCTTCAATAGTCCTGTTTCCCTTGTACTCCACTTAATAGAATAATCGTATTCTTCTGTATAATTTGACATGCCCAAATTTGCACTCTTGCCCAGTTACTAACTGATGCCTCCTATGCTGTTGCTAACAGCGTGATTCATTCCCTGGTCCGTGCGATACACTTCCACTATACTTGTACGCAAATTGCAAGACTTTTAAAATTTCTCCATACGAAGGTAACCCTTAATAGACTTGCCAATTAAGCTATTACTGTACTGTATATACCATATAGTACTTGGACCTTTTTTGTTTTTACAACTACTGTACTTGTACCTTTTCGTATCTTCGGTTAGAGTATTTATGCTTACAACTACTTATGGAAGTAGATAGCTACAATTACAGTACAAACAATATTATATCCTACGCGAAATTGAGCATCTTTCATTTCTGCATACGTATTTCTTTAACGGTCCGATTAATAATCTTGCTTGGTCGACCAAGTACTACTTGCACGAGACGTACGACAGTAGTAAATTGGCTAGCAGTAGTACTGCCGTCAGTTGTACCAAGTCGGAGCAAGGAGAAGTCGCATTGCAAGAACAATTCGTCAACTCGATATACTACTTGTACGTGCAGTGCAGTACAGCGGTAGTATATTGGCTGGCAGTAGTACTGCCGCCAGGTGTTGCAAGTAGCAACACACACAGGATAGTATCCTATTTGGGTAGTCTTTCTGGCCAACGCAAGCCTAGCAGGAAGCAATATTGGATATTATTACTGCTATATACGAGCAAGAGGAAGGTAATAACAATAACAAGAATGCTAATGGTACTAGCAGCAGGAACAGCAACAGCAACAGCAAGAGAACTCTTGCAATTCGGGTGCGCAAGAAGTGGGGGTAGTCGAAGTATATCGCGCGGACCAGGGAATCAATCACGCTGTTAGTATCAGCAAAATGGGTACCAGCCAGTAACTGGATAAGAGTACAAATTTAGTAGCACCAAATTATACAAACGAATGCGATTATTTCTTCCAACTAAAGTGCAAGGCAAGTACGGCTATTTATGCCCACAGAGTATTAATATTAATATTATTACTTTGGCGATGTTATGATACTAGGCGATGTTATGATACTAGGCGATGTTATGATACTAGGCTTTGCCTAACGGAGCTATGTCCAAGGATAGAGTCACGTTCTAGCGCACGTGACTTGCACCCTATGACTAAGCAGGCATTGGAGTATAAGTACTCTAATGCCTTGGAGAGTTAGAGTTCTGTAGATTTCTTAACAACTATTTCCGACCACTAGATACTGGTAGTACTAGTGACTCCATAACAACCAGCTAGTAACTGGATAAGAGTACAAATTTGGTAGTACCAAATTATACAAACAAATGCGATTGTTTCTTCCAACTAAAGTGCAAGGCAAGTACGGCTATTTATGCCCACAGAGTATTAATATTATTACTCTGGCGAACTCAATTGCTAAAAGTAAATAGCGCCTACATGATATTATATCGCATATAGCACCTACCAGTCCACATGGACTGTGGCGGCCCATTTTTTGTGCAACATATTCCTGTAATATTGGATGCACGGGTACCCGTGCGCCTATTGGATGCCAGGACTAGGATTACGTAAGCGCACCCCGCGCGCTAAAGAGGGGATGAGTTGGTCGCGTTACTCCGTACTGCAACCTCCTTTCCTCCCTTTGTAGCAATTTGATTGATTGAAAGAGATCTCCATCACCAGTTTCCCACAGAACCGAACCAACAGCCGTTGCATTTGGGTTGTAGCTGTAAGGGGTTATACGCCGTATGTTCACCTGGGCGCTGCCCAAGCGCTGCGATGAACTGGCGCCCCATATGAGCCAGCCCGCATTATGACGTGCAACGGCGCCAAGTCACGTGCAGCGTCATCACGTGCAGCGTCGCCAAGTCACGTGCATCGTCGCCAAGCCACGTGCTGCCTCGCAAGCCACGTGCTGCCTCGCCAAGTCACGTGCTGCCTCGCCAAGTCACGTGCAGCATCGCCAAGTCAGTGCAACGCCACCGGGTCACGTGCGCCAGTGCGCGCAAAAGTAATTACGCGGACAGCAATTGTGAGAGACATTGAACGTTGAACCTCACAAACACGAGCGGCCCCTGGTCTTGCAGCGCCACCCCGCAGCAGTTACGACTTGTCGCCCAAACTGGTGTATCTGGGTTGCGCGGGGGTGGTCTTGGTAGTTGTGGAATAGGTAGTGCTGTGCTGGGTGCAAGGACTGATGCTGCAAGGACTGATGCTGTGCTGGGTGCAAGGACTGATGCTGCAAGGACTGATGCTATGCTGGGTGCAAGCACTGATGCTGTGCTGCCTGCTAGCACTGATGCTGTACTGCCTGCTAGCACTGATGCTGTGCTGCTTGCAAGCACTGATGCTGTGCTGCCTGCTAGTACTGATGCTGCACTGCCTGCTAGCACTGATGCTGCACTGCTTGCTCAGCATCTGTACTTGCACCCAGTGCAGCATCAACAGCAAGGAGTGCATTGCTGATTCCGTACTGCTTGCCAGCACTGATGCTGTACTGCTTGCTAGCACTGATGCTGCACTGCTTGCTCGGCATCTGTAAGTAGGTACTTGGCATCAGTAATGCACTCCTTGCTGTTGATGCTGTGCTGCTTGCTAGCACCGATGCTGCACTGCTTGCTCGGCATCTGTAAGTAGGTACTTGGCATCAGTAATGCACTCCTTGCTGTTGATGCTGCACTGCTTGCCAGTGCAGTTGCTGTGCTGCTTGCTAGCACCGATGCTGTGCTGCTTGCCGGTGCCGAATGCTAGAACCAACATCCGTTTCGCCTTGATACCTGCACCGCTTGGATTGCCTGAACCGTACTTGCACATGGCAGCAGGTAATGTGTACGCATCCACGCACAAGCATGCACATGCTGAAGGAACATGCTCGTACAGGTCAAGATGGCCGAGGTCTCGCACAGGTAATATGATGCAACAGAGGAAAAAAGGGGGTTCGCCCGGACTAGGGCTACAACGAATCAAGGATCGTGAGATGGGCAGAATCAATCTATTGGTGTTCTTCTTGATGATGTTGTTGCCAACCACCAGGTGTCCTCTGTGCCTGCTTACGTAGGCGCAGAATGTGGACACCGTTACGTAACCAACTGCCCGGACTTTAACCCCGTTACAGGCCCGTTGACGCGTCGGCGCGACATAATACGTACCGTGCTTGCTCGTCGAGTACATGTGCCATAACTACTGTACTTGCAGCACTTGTACACCGTACTCCATACTTGCACGCCGCGTTGCGGTGCTTGCAAGTACTTGCTACAAGCACAAGCACGTGCGCAAAGTGCCGAGCGTTAGGGAACACACCAAGTAGGTGTGCTGTAGATAAGCCTCCATTCTCGATGTAGGAAATCCCTCCATATAACCCTACCGGCCCAACCTCCAAATGCTACCCTTCCAGCCTCTACTCATTCGCGGGCCTGCCATCGATGCACTCGCCTTCCTCAAACTCCCGCGTAAGCCTGGCCATGATTGCATCGACCTCATCCTTCTTCGACGTGACATCGTCGCTCGGGTCGGCCTTCCAGTTGGTTACCATGAGGCTATTGGCCATAAACTCGGCAAAAAAGGTCAACTGGGTTCGAAGATCGCAAACGGCCACTCTGGCGTCGCCGCATTGCTGCTGATTTTGAATCCACGGCTTGCTACGGACGATGGCAAGCTGAATGTTATCGACAATGGCCGGAAGCTTGGCGTTCAGGTCGGCGAGATGGGGCAGGAGCTCGAGCTCAGTCCGAACCCTGGCATCTATGTACGGCTGCAGTTCGGCATGAAGAGACATGTTCCATTTGTGCACACTCGTGGAAAGTCGCTCGTTCTTATGACCAACAACGTCCCAGAAAAATTCAGCCGCCGGTTTGTAGAATTTTTCCTTCAGCTCTGCGCCGTAGGCGCCTGTACCGTCAATGGCGCTTGCCGAGGCGAGAGTGACCGAGAGGAGAGCGTCGGTAAGCCTCATGATGAAGGAATCCGGCACGAATGTAGGAATGGAGGAGAATGCCGTCATCAAACCTAGGAAGGGAATAAGAACGGCTTGCGTGGGATTGCCATCTCGGATGCGAATGCAGCCTGTATCCGCATCATGCTCGTGAGTCCCTAGGCATTCCTCCCTGCACGAGGCAGCATCGGTACGTGCCGACCGCGGCGCCGTAGGGGCACGAGTCAGCGTGCCGAGTACGGAGTACCTGCGAGAAATCCTCGTCAACGTGCTGCGTAGTCGTAATTACTCCGTGGATGGGATTCTGTTGCAATGGATGCTGTGGTAGGGGGTAGGGAGGGGATGGTCCGCTCTGGAGGCGGCACGAACGAAGTCAAAAATCAGTCTACAGTATTAATCGCACTGGCCTCTCGCCTTCCGACACGGTGCGAGAATCTTTAGCCCCAGTCCAGATTGGTACTAAAACTGTGCAGGCGCCTGTACAGTGCGGATACTGAACTTGTCATGATTACCTAATACTTACGCTGTACCTGTACATGGCGAGTACGGAGCAAGTACGGATACTCCGTAAGTACATCGTACATGCACAGCAATAGCATGCAGTACTCCGTATGCGCCGACGACTAACCTTGAGAGTTGATAAATTACGTGCATCTATTATGCAGAGGTTGGGTAATTAAAGTCACGTAACAGTACCAAGATTCCTCGCCTATTCAGGCACACCTAGTGGTAGTCCCTGCTCATACATACTAGGTACTTACAACCACGGGTACTGTGTACCAAGTCCACACTGACAGTGGCGCTCATTTTTGCCTAGGGTTTGGTGCGACCGAGTACCTAGTACTCACCCCACTATCGGTTCATGGTGCCACATGTGCCTGAAGCATGATCGTGCTGCATGTACTTGATACGAGGTCCTCACGGCGCTCTCGGTCTGGTACTGCAGGTTCTCCGTATTGCAGCACGGTTAAACCGGAGTGCTCACCCGCCATCGGCCGTGCTAATCCCAGGTACCTGCAAGGCCTGAATGCACTCCTTGCTGTTGATGCTGCACTGGGTGAAAGCACTGATGCTGTGCTGCTTGCTAGCACTAATGCTGTACTGCTTGCTAGCACTGATGCTGTACTGCTTGCTAGCACTGATGCTGTACTGCCTGCTAGCACTGATGCTGTACTGCCTGCTAGTACTGATGCTGTACGGCCTGCTAGCACTGATGCTGTACTGCTTGCTAGTACTGATGCTGTACTGCTTGCTAGTGCCGTATACGGCGGGGTGGCAAAATTGTCCACGCAATTTGTACGAGCAGCGCCACCAAAGCTGAATCGTCACTTTTGTCGAGTCACTCTACTGACAGGGCAACTGTTTGTACCAACCAAGTAATAATTACAAGTTGTACCGCCACTAGGACCTATGGTAATAATAATTCTTGTAGGACAGTTACCAATACACCCAGCGGAAAGTAATATAGTACTAGTTCCCGGTGTTGGTCCGAAAGTAGACTCCGTAGTATATTCGGCCGTAACAGTTACTATAATTCGAGTCGGACAGTTGCTAGTATAGCCTAGTAGTGGGAAGATTTTACTTGTACCTGGTAGAGAGCCACAGGTAAACTGGGTTATTTCTCGACCTATTCGTGCAATAATAAGTTTGGTTTGACAGTTTCCCTGATACCTAGGGAGCAGTTGTAAGGCGCGCTACAGGCGTGTAGGCCTTATAAGCGAATGTGAGGTGCAGTGCCCGGACTAAGTGCGGATACTGGCGGATCTTTTGACAGTTTGGCCATTTGGTCGAACGGTTAACTGGTTAATTGTCCTTATGGGCACACCTCCCTATGTGTGTTACAGCAGTCGTATTGTACTTGTACCTGTTACAGGTCCATCCGTAATCTCGGTTGTATATCCTCCTATAGCCGTTTCAATAATTCTAATTCTACAGTTTTCTGTCCATTCAGGAGTTGGTATAGTCGTCCTTGTCCCTGGTGTTGGGCCAAAAGTCGTCTCGATAATAACCTTACCGTTCCTCTTGCAAAGCAGCTACCTATGCATCCGGGTTTAAGGAATATCGTACTTAATCCCGGTACGGGCCTACGTATAACTTGAGTGAGTATGGTAGGAATTGCCGTTACAATAATAGTCGTAGGACAGTTTAAATATCCAGGTAGTGGAAGAATCGAACTGGTACTAGGCGTTGGTCCAAATCTAGTTTCAGTAGTATATCTACTTGTTAGCGACTCTACTACTATTGGCTCGACAATAACGACTGTTCCTGTCTTGATAGTTCCGTTTGGTATCTGTGTAATAGTGTACCTTGGTGATCCAATTCCTTTTCTTGTAATAGTCGTATACGGGCTAGTGAATTTTGATGTCGGTTCGATAATTGTTGGTTCGGTTCTGGGGGAAACTGGGGTTCTGGGGGAAACTGGTAACAAGAGATCTCTTTTAATGGATTCAGTTTGGTACGAAAGGAGGGAAAAGAGGCTGCCCTGAGCGGCCACTTTTATCCTCTCTGTAATCGTGCCCCACACCATTAAGTGATCCTAGTCTACGGAGTACTATTGGCCACTATGTACATATAACACACACTTCCAACGCTACCTTGGCCTACTAGGTCTCCAAGGGATCCCTATTTAGCAGTAGTCATACTAGCTAAATAGAGGGGGTGTAAAAATACTGGTATTTATACTAGTAAGACTACCCAAATAGGATACTGTCCAATTGTTGCTACTGCTAGTAGTCAACTATCAGTAGTACTACTACTAGCAAATATACTATACTATACTGCGAGTATAAGTAAGTATATCGAGTTGACTGATAGTATACAATATACTACTTCTCCGAACTACCACTCGGAGCGACTGGCAGCAGTACTACTGCCAGCCAACACACTACTACAATACGACTGTACTAGTAGTATCCAGTCGACTACTTGAGCCAATTGATCGGTATACCAATTGCCATTCTCCCAACTGCTAGTAGCCGTTGCCAGCCAGCAATACTACTGCTAGCAATCTCTAACCTATAGTACAGGGACGACCAAGCAGGTGACCTACTGGGCGGTATAATGTACTGGCCACCTGACTTGACAGGCTCATATACGCGCATGCTGCACGATATGATGGATTGGCCACCTGACTAGACAGACTCATATATGCGCACATTATTATGGCAGTTATTGTCTCGACTCAGGTACACAAGGCTATTGAGGTATTACCTTACAGGCATAAATAGTCATGTTTCCCTTGTACCGTACTTAATTGAATAATCGCATTCGTTTGTATAATTTGGCACCCCCAAGTTTGCACTCTTACATTACACAGTTATTAACTGGCACCCATTTTGCTGTTACCAACAGCGTGATTGATTCCCTAGTCCGTGCGATATACTGCTACTACCCCTACTTCTTGCGCCCAAATTACAAGAATACTAGTAGTTGTATAGTTGGTATATGCAACCGGTAGTCTTAGTTGGTATTAGCGTTCAGTCGCTATAGTACAGCAGTAGTACTGCAGTAGTAGTACTGCAGCAGTTGTAAGACGCGCCATAGCGTGTAGGCTTTATAAGCGAATGTGAGGTGCAATACCCGCACTAAGTGCGGATGCTGGGGGATCTTTGACAGTTTGGCCACTTGGCGTAACGGTTAACTGGTCTATTGTCCATATGGGCACACCTCCCCCATACGTGTTACACCCTATATATACTTCTAGTTATCTAGGTAGGTTGCCCAACCTTGCTTTATAGGTACACTCGTGTAAGGTGGGTCTCCTCCTTTTACCTATCTGTCTGACCTTTATTGGTGGCTGTAACATGGCTGTAACCTTAAATTGTGCACTAGCTATTGGTAAGGTCCATCCAACTAATCTTCTGGATATTAGACAAAATTACATGCATTTGGATAGAAATTTCCAGGGTGAGAGTTCAAATTGGGACTATAAGGCTCGCCAGGTTCTTGAATTGTAAAGTTTAGTGCAGATTGCTGGCCAAAATTACCCATTACGAGCCTTATAGGGTACAGAACTTGTCCAGAACCTGCAGGCTGCTGAATAAGGTCTACCACAGCACATTGAACAGGGTTATTAAAATCCCCCCCCTGGGCGGACGTTTCGAGGGGCGTGCCAGTCTGGCTGACTGCGCCCGTAAGGCAGTCAAATGCATTGCCCTGACCAAGGAAGAGCTTGACACTGTTGTCTGCAGATATGCAGAATGTATATTGTCCAGTGGAAGGGGGTTTGTAATATCCCTCATATACAAGGGTAAAATTGTTACCGTCTACAATAATATTGCCATTAACCGTTCTTGTGTAACCGGGGAGATAGGGAAATCCGCCAATGCAAGAATCAACGACGCATCTATTGGCCATAGCGTTGGGATAAGTTCGAGCACTGCAAGGAAGGGTAAAAAAGTCTTGTGGAAAGAACGTTGTGTTAGTCAACGACGAGGCAAGCGGAGTTTGCGGTAGATAGTAATTAGGCCCTTTCGCTGGAATTGTGCACCCCGCTGGTGTTGCTACCCCGGCGTTACCATATCCACTCCAGAACTCGTTCGCGTAGTATTTAATATTCAGGCCCTCAGGTATGCAAGTGGGTACAATTGGACAGCCACCTCCAGTTGTCGGCCTTGGTACAGTAGTTACTATAATGCTCGTTGTGCAGGGATGCGTACAGTCTGCCGGCGGCGTAATCGTCTGTGTTCCATTTAAGACTCCTGGGATCGTCGTGGACAATACCGTATCCGGGGGCACCGAGGTAACGATAACGGTTGTTGTGCACGGGTGAGTACAGCCTGCTGGGGGCGTAATAGTTGAGGTACCAGAGGACTGGCCGGGCACTGTTGTGGTTACAGCCGTATCCGGAGGCACCGAGCTAACGAGAACAGTTGTCGTGCAGGGGTGCGTGCAGTCAGCCTGCGGCGTAATCGTTGACGTCCCGGAAACCGATCCGAGGATCGTCGTCGTTATGACTGTATCTGGAACAGTTGTACTGATAATAACGCTTGTTGTGCACGGTTGTGTGCAGTCGGCTGGAGGCGTAATCGTGGATGTGCCAGGCGACGATCCCAGTACAGAGGTTGTTACGGCAATATCAGGAGGGTGGCTCGAGGTTACTGTTATAATAATACTCGTCGTACATGGGTGCGTGCAATCCACTGCAGGTGTAACTGTAGATGTACCGGGCAATATACCAGTAACAGTAGTGGTTACAGCAGTATTAGGCGGTTGTGTAATAACAATGGTTGTAGTACATGGAGGTATGCAATCTGTAGGTGGCAATATTGTAGACGATCCCGGAATTGTTCCAGTTGTAACTGTAGTCGTTACAGCAATATCAGGAGGGTAGCTCGAGGTTACTGTTACAATAATACTCGTCGTACATGGGTGCGTGCAATCCACTGGAGGTGTAACTGTAGATGTACCGGGCAATGTACCAGTAACAGTAATAGTCACAGCAGTATTAGGCGGTTGTGTAATAACAATGGTTGTAGTACATGGAGGTATGCAATCTGTAGGTGGCAATATTGTAGACGTTCCCGGGATTGTTCCAGTGGTAACTGTAGTCGTTACGGCTATATCAGGAGGGTAGCTCGAGGTTACTGTTATAATAACACTCGTCGTACATGGGTGCGTACAATCCACTGGAGGTGTAACTGTAGATGCACCTGGCAATGTACCAGTAACAGTAGTAGTTACAGCAGTATTAGGCCGTTGTGTAATAACAACGGTTGTAGTACATGGAGGTATGCAATCTGTAGGTGGCAATATTGTAGACGTTCCCGGGATTGTTCCAGTGGTAACTGTAGTCGTTACGGCTATATCAGGAGTGTGGTTCGAGGTTACTGTTATAATAATACTCGTCGTACATGGGTGCGTGCAATCCACTGGAGGTGTAATTGTAGATGTACCGGGCAATGTACCAGTAACAGTAGTAGTTACAGCAGTATTAGGCGGTTGTATAATAACAATGGTTGTAGTACATGGAGGTACGCAATCTGTAGGTGGCAATATTGTAGAGGTTCCTGGGATTGTTCCAGTTGTAACTGTCGTGGTTACGGCTATATCAGGAGTGTGGTTCGAGGTTACTGTTATAATAATACTCGTCGTACATGGGTGCGTGCAATCCACTGGAGGTGTAACTGTAGATGTACCGGGCAATGTACCAGTAACAGTAGTAGTCACAGCAGTATTAGGCGGTTGTGTAATAACAATGGTTGTAGTACATGGAGGTATGCAATCTGTAGGTGGTAATATTGTAGACGTGCCTGGTATTGTTCCAGTAGTAACTGTAGTAGTTATGGCTATATCAGGAGTGTGGTTCGAGGTTACTGTTATAATAATACTCGTCGTACATGGGTGCGTGCAGTCTCCCGGAGGTGTAATTGTAGATGTACCGGGCAATGTACCAGTAACAGTAGTAGTCACAGCAGTATTAGGCGGTTGTGTAATAACAATAGTTGTAGTACATGGAGGTATGCAATCTGTAGGTGGCAATATTGTAGAGGTTCCCGGGATTGTTCCAGTTGTAACTGTAGTCGTTACGGCTATATCAGGAGTGTGGTTCGAGGTTACTGTTATAATAATACTCGTCGTACATGGGTGCGTGCAATCCACCGGAGGTGTAACTGTAGATGTACCGGGCAATGTACCAGTAACAGTAGTAGTTACAGCAGTATTAGGCGGTTGTGTAATAACAACGGTTATAGTACATGGAGGTATGCAATCTGTAGGTGGCAATATTGTAGACGTTCCCGGGATTGTTCCAGTGGTAACTGTAGTCGTTACGGCTATATCAGGAGGGTAGCTCGAAGTTACTGTTATAATAACACTCGTCGTACATGGGTGCGTACAATCCACTGGAGGTGTAACTGTAGATGTACCTGGCAATGTACCAGTAACAGTAGTAGTTACAGCAGTATTAGGCGGTTGTGTAATAACAACGGTTGTAGTACATGGAGGTATGCAATCTGTAGGTGGCAATATTGTAGAGGCTCCCGGGATTGTTCCAGTTGTAACTGTAGTCGTTACGGCTATATCAGGAGTGTGGTTCGAGGTTACTGTTATAATAATACTCGTCGTACATGGGTGCGTGCAATCCACTGGAGGTGTAATTGTAGATGTACCGGGCAATGTACCAGTAACAGTAGTAGTCACAGCAGTATTAGGCGGTTGTGTAATAACAACGGTTATAGTACATGGAGGTATGCAATCTGTAGGTGGCAATATTGTAGAGGTTCCTGGGATTGTTCCAGTTGTAACTGTCGTGGTTACGGCTATATCAGGAGTGTGGTTCGAGGTTACTGTTATAATAATACTCGTCGTACATGGGTGCGTGCAATCCACCGGAGGTGTAACTGTAGATGTACCGGGCAATGTACCAGTAACAGTAGTAGTCACAGCAGTATTAGGCGGTTGTGTAATAACAATGGTTGTAGTACATGGAGGTATGCAATCTGTAGGTGGCAATATTGTAGAGGTTCCCGGGATTGTTCCAGTTGTAACTGTAGTCGTTACGGCTATATCAGGAGTGTGGTTCGAGGTTACTGTTATAATAATACTCGTCGTACATGGGTGCGTGCAATCCACCGGAGGTGTAACTGTAGATGTACCGGGCAATGTACCAGTAACAGTAGTAGTCACAGCAGTATTAGGCGGTTGTGTAATAACAATGGTTATAGTACATGGAGGTATGCAATCTGTAGGTGGCAATATTGTAGACGTTCCCGGGATCGTTCCAGTTGTAACTGTAGTCGTTATGGCTATATCAGGAGTGTGGTTCGAGGTTACTGTTATAATAATACTCGTCGTACATGGGTGCGTGCAATCCACTGGAGGTGTAACTGTAGATGTACCGGGCAATGTACCAGTAACAGTAGTGGTTACAGCACTATTAGGCGGTTGTGTAATAACAATGGTTTTAGTACATGGAGGTATGCAACCTGTA
The DNA here is from genome assembly GCF_001625195.1 of Drechmeria coniospora. Taxonomy (NCBI): domain Eukaryota; kingdom Fungi; phylum Ascomycota; class Sordariomycetes; order Hypocreales; family Ophiocordycipitaceae; genus Drechmeria; species Drechmeria coniospora. Next base: position 400,059 of record NC_054390.1, on the reverse strand, counting down.
GGTGGAAATATTATAGAGGTTCCCGGGATTGTTCCAGTTGTAACTGTAGTCGTTACGGCCATATCGGGAGTGTGGTTCGAGGTTACTGTTACAATAATACTCGTCGTACATGGGTGCGTGCAATCCACTGGAGGTGTAACTGTAGATGTACCGGGCAATGTACCAGTAACAGTAGTAGTCACAGCAGTATTAGGCGGTTGTGTAATAACAATGGTTGTAGTACATGGAGGTATGCAATCTGTAGGTGGTAATATAGTAGAGGTTCCCGGGATCGTTCCAGTTGTAACTGTAGTCGTTATGGCTATATCAGGAGTGTGGTTCGAGGTTACTGTTATAATAATACTCGTCGTACATGGGTGCGTGCAATCCACTGGAGGTGTAACTGTAGATGTACCGGGCAATGTACCAGTAACAGTAGTGGTTGCAGCAGTATTAGGCGGTTGTATAATAACAATGGTTATAGTACATGGAGGTATGCAATCTGTAGGTGGCAATATTGTAGAGGTTCCCGGAATTGTTCCAGTTGTAACTGTAGTAGTTACGGCTATATCGGGAGTGTGGTTCGAGGTTACTGTTACAATAATACTCGTCGTACATGGGTGCGTGCAATCCACTGGAGGTGTAACTGTAGATGTACCGGGCAATGTACCAGTAACAGTAGTGGTTGCAGCAGTATTAGGCGGTTGTGTAATAACAATGGTTGTAGTACATGGAGGTATGCAATCTGTAGGTGGTAATATTGTAGACGTTCCTGGTATTGTTCCAGTAGTAACTGTAGTGGTTATGGCTATATCAGGAGTGTGGTTCCAGGTTACTGTTATAATAATACTCGTCGTACATGGGTGCGTGCAGTCTCCCGGAGGTGTAATTGTAGATGTACCGGGCAATGTACCAGTAACAGTAGTAGTCACAGCAGTATTAGGCGGTTGTGTAATAACAATAGTTGTAGTACATGGAGGGATGCAATCTGTAGGTGGCAATATTATAGAGGTTCCCGGGATTATTCCAGTTGTAACTGTAGTGGTTACGGCTATATCAGGAGTGTGGTTCGAGGTTACTGTTATAATAATACTCGTCGTACATGGTGGCGTGCAATCCACTGGAGGTGTAACTGTAGATGTACCGGGCAATGTACCAGTAACAGTAGTGGTTACAGCAGTATTAGGCGGTTGTATAATAACAATGGTTGTAGTACATGGAGGTACGCAATCTGCAGGTGGCAATACTGTAGACGTTCCCGGGATTGTTCCAGTTGTAACTGTAGTCGTTATGGCTATATCAGGAGTGTGGTTCGAGGTTACTGTTATAATAATACTCGTCGTACATGGTGGCGTGCAATCCACTGGAGGTGTAACTGTAGATGTACCGGGCAATGTACCAGTAACAGTAGTAGTTACAGCAGTATTAGGCGGTTGTATAATAACAATGGTTGTAGTACATGGAGGTACGCAATCTGCAGGTGGCAATACTGTAGACGTTCCCGGGATTGTTCCAGTTGTAACTGTAGTCGTTATGGCTATATCAGGAGTGTGGTTCGAGGTTACTGTTATAATAATACTCGTCGTACATGGTGGCGTGCAATCCACTGGAGGTGTAACTGTAGATGTACCGGGCAATGTACCAGTAACAGTAGTGGTTACAGCAGTATTAGGCGGTTGTATAATAACAATGGTTGTAGTACATGGAGGTACGCAATCTGCAGGTGGCAATACTGTAGACGTTCCCGGGATTGTTCCAGTTGTAACTGTAGTCGTTATGGCTATATCAGGAGTGTGGTTCGAGGTTACTGTTATAATAATACTCGTCGTACATGGTGGCGTGCAATCCACTGGAGGTGTAACTGTAGATGTACCGGGCAATGTACCAGTAACAGTAGTGGTTACAGCAGTATTAGGCGGTTGTATAATAACAATGGTTGTAGTACATGGAGGTACGCAATCTGCAGGTGGCAATACTGTAGACGTTCCCGGGATTGTTCCAGTTGTAACTGTAGTCGTTATGGCTATATCAGGAGTGTGGTTAGAGGTTACTGTTACAATAATACTCGTCGTACATGGGTGCATGCAATCTACTGGAGGTGTAACTGTAGATGTACCGGGCATTGTACCAGTAACAGTAGTAGTTACAGCACTATTAAGCGGTTGTATAATAACAATGGTTGTAGTACATGGAGGTATGCAATCTGTAGGTGGCAATATTGTAGAGGTTCCCGGGATTGTTCCAGTGGTAACTGTAGTCGTCACGGCTATATCAGGAGGGTGTCTCGAGGTTACTGTTATAATAATACTCGTCGTACATGAGTGCGTGCAATCCACCGGAGGTGTAACTGTAGATGTACCGGGCAATGTACCAGTAACAGTAGTAGTCACAGCAGTATTAGGCGGTTGTGTAATAACAATGGTTGTAGTACATGGAGGTATGCAATCTGTAGGTGGCCATATTGTAGAGGTTCCCGGGATCGTTCCAGTGGTAACTGTAGTCGTTATGGCTATATCGGGAGTATGGTTCGAGGTTACTGTTATAATAATACTCGTCGTACATGGGTGCGTGCAATCCACTGGAGGTGTAACTGTAGATGTACCGGGCAATGTACCAGTAACAGTAGTAGTCACAGCAGTATTAGGCGGTTGTGTAATAATAATGGTTGTAGTACATGGAGGTATACAATCTGTAGGTGGCAATATTGTAGAGGTTCCCGGGATTGTTCCAGTTGTAACTGTAGTCGTTATGGCTATATCAGGAGTTTGGTTCGAGGTTACTGTTATAATAATACTTGTTGTACATGAGTGCGTGCAATCCACTGGAGGTGTAACTGTAGATGTACCGGGCAATGTACCAGTAACAGTAGTAGTCACAGCAGTATTAGGCGGTTGTGTAATAACAATGGTTGTAGTACATGGAGGTATGCAATATGTAGGTGGCAATATTGTAGAGGTTCCTGGTATTGTTCCAGTGGTAACTGTAGTCGTTACGGCTATATTAGGAGGGTGACTCGAGGTTACTGTTATAATAATACTTGTTGTACATGAGTGCGTGCAATCCACTGGAGGTGTAACTGTAGATGTACCGGGCAATGTACCAGTAACAGTAGTAGTTACAGCAGTATTAGGCGGTTTTGTAATAACAATGGTTGTAGTACATGGAGGTATGCAATCTGTAGGTGGCAATATTGTAGACGTTCCTGGTATTGTTCCAGTGGTAACTGTAGTCGTTACGGCTATATTAGGAGGGTGACTCGAGGTTACTGTTATAATAATACTCGTTGTACATGAGTGCGTGCAATCCACTGGAGGTGTAATTGTAGATGTACCGGGCAATGTACCAGTAACAGTAGTAGTTACAGCACTATTAGGTGGTTGTGTAATAACAATAGTTATAGTACATGGAGGTATGCAATCTGTAGGTGGCAATATTGTAGAGGTTCCCGGGATTGTTCCAGTTGTAACTGTAGTCGTTACGGCTATATCAGGAGGGTGGCTCGAGGTTACAGTTATAATAATACTTGTCGTACATGATTGCGTGCAATCCACTGGAGGTGTAACTGTAGATGTACCTGGCAATGTACCAGTAACAGTAGTAGTTACAGCACTATTAGGTGGTTGTGTAATAACAATGGTTATAGTACATGGAGGTATGCAATCTGTAGGTGGCAATATTGTAGAGGTTCCCGGGATTGTTCCAGTTGTAACTGTAGTCGTTACGGCTATATCAGGAGGGTGGCTCGAGGTTACAGTTATAATAATACTTGTCGTACATGATTGCGTGCAATCCACTGGAGGTGTAACTGTAGATGTACCTGGCAATGTACCAGTAACAGTAGTAGTTACAGCACTATTAAGCGGTTGTGTAATAACAATGGTTGTAGTACATAGAGGGATGCAATCTGTAGGTGGCAATATTGTAGAGGTTCCCGGGATTGTTCCAGTTGTAACTGTAGTCGTTACGGCTATATCAGGAGGGTGGCTCGAGGTCACTGTTATAATAATACTCGTCGTACATGGGTGCGTACAACCCACTGGAGGTGTAATTGTAGATGTACCGGGCAATGTACCAGTAACAGTAGTAGTTACAGCACTATTAAGCGGTTGTGTAATAACAATACTTATAGTACATGGAGGGATGCAATCTGTAGGTGGCAATATTGTCGAGGTTCCCGGGATTGTTCCAGTGGTAACTGTAGTCGTTACGGCTATATTAGGAGGGTTTCTGGAGGTTACTGTTACAATAATACTCGTCGTACATGAGTGCGTGCAATCCACTGGAGGTGTAACTGTAGATGTACCGGGCAATGTACCAGTAACAGTAATAGTTACAGCACTATTAAGCGGTTGTGTAATTACAATGGTTGTAGTACATGGAGGTATGCAATCTGTAGGTGGCAATATTGTAGAGGTTCCCGGTATTATTCCAGTTGTAACTGTTGTTGTTATAGCAGTAGTTGGCAGCTGATTCGGCGTTACTGTAATGATAATATTAGTTGTGCAAGGGTGTATACAACTAATTGGAGGCATATTCGTAGACGTGCCAGGCACTGGACCAGTTATTGTAGTAGTTATAGCTATATCAAGAGGCTGTGTAATAATAATACTCGTGGTACAGGGATGTGTGCAATCAGTATGGGGTAAGATTATTAGCGTTCCCGGTATGGTGCCAGTCGTAACTGTAGTTGTTACAGCAGTATCCGGTTGTTGTGGCGAGGTTACTGTTATAATAACACTCGTAGCGCATAGGTGCGTGCAACCAACAAGAGGTGTAATAGTAGAGGTGCCAGGCATCGTTCCTGTGACCGTAGTAGTTAAAGCTGTATGAGCAAGCTGCGTAATAATTACTGTTGCAGTACATGGACGTGAGCAATCTACAGGAGGAAAGATTGTTGCGGTTCCTGGTATAATCCCTGTTGTAAATGTAGTGACTACTGCATCCGGACTCTGGTTTGAAGGTACGGTTTCAATAATTGATATTGTACATGGGTTGCAATTAATCGGTGGAGTTATGGTCAATGTGCCGGGAATTGTACCAGTTATAGTAGTAGTAGTCGTAACCGTAGATATACCAGAAGGAACCACGGTAATAATGATTGTCGTAGGGCAGTTACCAATACATCCAGAAGACGGTGGGATTGTACTGGTCCCGGCCGTTGGTCCATATGTGGATTCCGTAATTGTATCTGTTGTGACTACAGTAACTATTACTTTCGTAGGACAATTGCCAACGCATTCTGCTGGTGGCAGTCTTGTACTTGTTCCCGCCGTCGGTCCATAAGTTGATTCGGTAGTTATACCGCTAGCAGCACCTGTTGTTGTTTTTATACCTTCAGTAACCGTTACTACTAATGTAGTTATACAGTTTAATGTACATCCTGGGATTGGTTGAATAGTGGACGTTCCAGGGATTGAGCCCAAGGTTGTTAATGTAGTAATACTACTCCTCCAAGATGCAATTGGAGTTTGGACTATTATTGTGCCTGGATTAGGACCAGATGGTGAAATCGTGATTGTTGTTAGTACGGCAATAGTTCCCGGAATAGTTGTATATATATATCCTGTAGGTGTTTTTACTATGATGGTACCTTGAATCGTACCACTTGGTGGTATTGTCCTAGTCGTAAGAATTATACCTGTCCAACCGCTAGATATAGTAACGTAACCTGTTGGTATCTGAACGATTTCTGTACTAGTACTACTGCTATACTCAAATGGGGTTAGTATAACTATTATTCCCAATTTTGTACCAGTAGCAGGAATAGTTTTTGTTTCCGTAAACGACCTGGTCCATCCCTGAGTTGTTGTAATGTACTCTGTAGGATTATCCTTCGTCTCAGTAAATATCCCGGTTGACTCCTCCGTAGTTGTTTGATATGCAGTAGGAGTTTGAACTATAATCCTTCCCGGGTTTGTACCGTCACCTCGAATGGTTTTTGTTTTTGTAACCGTTCCAGTCCAGGCAATTGTCGTTGTAAAGTGATCTTGAGGAGGCTGTTCAACACAACTTATATATGTTCTAATGGGCGTAGTTATTACTTTTACCCCTTCCTGCAAAGAAATTTAAGGTAGAAATATCTTACCGAGTGCTTGTATTTGGTAAAGTACTTCCGGCACAGATGTACTGGATTGGTAAGAATTCAACAACAGCATCACAAGTATTACTAGCAAGGCTAATACTAGAAGCAATATTATAAAAGCAGTGAGTTAATGCTAATAATCGTAAAATGTAGAACATCTTAAAGTATTAAGACTGCAACTTAATATCTCTATTGGAATGTGTATTCTGTTAATACAGTTAGTAAAGTGTGCTCAATAGTATGAAAAGGATTCTGTAATTTACTCGTGTAGTTCCTTAGAACTAACCAGGTTTAATCTGTGTTGACTTGATTGTATGGGAAGTTCAGAACGTGATATTAAATATAACAGATGATATTGTTAAAGGAAGTGGACTATATCGCCAATATATAGGCCAAGCGGTAATACTCTATCTTTTGCGCTATTCGGAATATAACTATGTAGAATATACATAGGATACTTAAAATAACAGACTGCTTGTGCTTTACATCAACAGTACTAGGTAGAACAACAGAATACGTACTTGCTTATTGCTACCTAGTCCCATATTATAGTTAAATAGTTTCGAACCTTATTAAGTAGCGGAACTTTAATTTAACTAGTAAAATGCATCAAGGGCAATCGAAGTGAATTCTCCTACACCTACTACTAAGCATACGAGTACAGAGTACATAGTATTTCTAGGCCAACTTTAGAAAACTACTATTACATTAATAGTACTGGGTAAAATAACAGTAATCCTTTTGCTGCTTGCTGGCTGGTTATTTATACTAAGTTCTATAGTTTTGAAGCTACTTCAAAACGAGATGTCAAGTATAGGAACTAAAATTCTATAACTAAGCAAAAATGACCAGTCACAAAGAGCAAAATGTTTTCTGTTGTTCTAGTACTGTGAATTTAATAATACAATCCGAAAGTATGTCTTGCGTAGTAGTTATAGTTATACTTTTTGTGCTCTGTACAAGTGAGGCTCTCTGTATTACTACTTCTAGTTACAACTTCCGTACCCAGTGGAGCTGTTCGGTGTCGCACCTATATTTCCAGTCGTTTCATTATTGGTTTTTCAGCCTTTATCGTATCGAACATGTCATCTTCTTGGCTGTTACAGCTAGCTTATTTTAGAACCTTAAAGATGCTAGATAGCAATAGTTCAACAATTTAAACCAAGGAGTCTACCTGTATACCCAACAAATCAAGGCAGTTTAATAGTATTGATCTACCTACTAGCTAAAGAGGCCAACGCAAGCTACAACAACTAGCCAACAACAGAAAGACTACTGCTAGGCTAGATCAATAATTCAACAATAGAGGTACCGACGTTGTTCAGTTATACCGGTATAGCATCTAACAACAAGACTCATTTTCTAGAGCATAGATTAGACTGGGTTGAATCCTTGTCTTATCAAAATTGGTGGGAATTGTATCCACTGTATATACTTCTAACTAATTGCTGGAATGTAGTCTCAAACCTTATTTTATTCGTACGATCATATAAGATTTTTTAATCCTTTGTATATCCCGTATATACTTTTAACTAATTGCTAGAATGTAGGTTATTAAACCTTATTCTATCCGTACGATCACATAATATTTTTAAAGCCTTCGCATCCCCTTGTATACTTTTAACTAATTGTTGGAATGTAGGCTATCCAACCTTATTCTATCCGTACGATCATATAAGATTTTTAAATCCTTCGTATCCCCCGCATATACTTTAAGCTAATTGCCGGAATGTGGGCTATCCGACCTTATTTTATCCGTACGATCATATAAGATTTTTAAATCCTTCGTATCCCCCGCATATACTTCAAGCTAATTGCCGGAATGTGGGTTATCCGACCTTATTCTACTCGTACGATCATACGGAGGCACCCTTCAAGAATTCCCTTCCTTCTTTATACTTACTTCCCCCTTGAAGCTCGATAATTTGCTTAATATGCCATGGAACTCGTTCAATCCAAGCCTGGATTGCTTCTTGTGGCATCTCTTACAAAAGTATATACGGGATATACAAAGGATTAAAAAATCTTATATGATCGTACGAATAAAATAAGGTTTGAGACTACATTCCAGCAATTAGTTAGAAGTATATACAGTGGATACAATTCCCACCAATTTTGGCTGCATTCCAGGCTATAATTGTTAAGGAGTCACTAGGCAGCTGCTCTAGGGCTCTCAATGATGTTTATTAAAAGACTTGAAGGAGGGAAAACTACTTAGCAACTAGGGCTTCTAGTTGTGTGCGTTCCTCCTAGTGGGTCCCTTGGTTCCCTCCGTTCTCCTATATCGGGCTAAGCCCGATACTATAACATATTTCCATTATAGCTCTTTATATAATAGGACAATGCATAAATAAGGTCGAGTGCGATATAGGTAAAATAATTGTTTACTAGGAAAGAGTTAAGAAATAAGTATAACTAGAGCACTAAATGCATTATATAACTATAGCAATAGTAATGGTGGAAGGAACTGCTACCCAGAACCTAGGTTCCTCGCTATCTATATACACATATCGAACGACGGTCGAGGGGCATTTAAGTATATACAAAGGTTATCTGGAGCGTGTTCTGTAACACATATGGGGAGGTGTGCCCATATGGACAATAGACCAGTTAACCGTTCGACCAAATGGCCAAACTGTCAAAAGATCCGCCAGTATCCGCACTTAGTGCGGGTACTGCACCTCACATTCGCTTATAAGGCCTACACGCCTATAGCGCGCCTTACATGTTCCCTAGTAGGTCTATTGGTTCCCTCCATCTTGTATCCCATAAGCCCAATACCATAATATGTATATTGAGTTAACCAATAGTATGCAACATACTACTTCTTCTTACGACTCGGAGCGACTGGCCACAGGACTACTGCCAGCCAACCTATTACTACTATACGACCTGTACTAGTAGTATACAGTCGAACACTTGTCGTATACGGCAATTCGGCGACGGCATATCTTTTGGAACCCCCCCGGATAGGTCGTGTGGTAGGAATTAATTGCCTACCTCTGATGTAAAGATTTGCTATTTGAAGCAGCTTGTTATTTCTGCCTTTTGATATGCGTAGTCTCGATGTTGTATTAAGCTTTGTAGGACAGTTACCGGTACAATTTGTTGCTCGTTGGAAAGTAACGCGCCGCAGTTATGCTCGACATCCTTGAGCTGTTGTTATCGATGGGACTAGAAATACAGCACCAGCCAGTTGTTGATGACAAAAAAAAGCAGTATCGGATAGTGGAGGCAAATCTTAACAATAGTAGCAAGCCACCAAAAATCCAGCATCGGATAGTAGAGGCAAATCTTGTTCGATTAATATATTGACGATGCTCGAGCAATACCTAAGGATTGTCATTACGGCAAAGGCGCTACTGTGTATGGAAGAGCTGTAAATAAAGGGGTTGATCTCGTTCTTGTAGGGCCCCTTATTGCATGTACACAAGGGAGACTACAAGATTCAGGTAAGTAGTTAATGTAAAGTAGCTTCTGCAGCTCTTCAACCTTCCGTAATGCCTTATAAAACACCCAACTGCGTATATTAATACTGTACTCTAGCGAACTCATTTGCTAGAAGTACATAACGCTCACATAATTATTGCAATATTGCTGGATACCCGTACTAACCTTGGATGCACAGGTACGCGTGCGCCTATTGGACCGCAGGACCTAGACTAGGATTACGTAAGCGCAGCCCGCTAGTTAAGAGGGGATAAGTTGATCGCGTCACTGCAACCTCCTTTTCATCCCTTTGTACCAATTTGATTGATTGAATAAAATTTCTTGTTACCAGTTTCCCACGGAACAGAAGCAACAGCCGTTGTATTTGGGTTATAGTTGTGGCCGTTACAGTCCGTATGTTCACCTGGGCGCTGCCCAAGCAACGGCTCGCTGCGATGAAGTCGGCGCCCCACATGAGCGAGCCCGCATTATCACGTGCAACGCCTTCAAGTCACGTGCACCAACGCCAAGTCACGTGCGCCAGGGTGGACAAAGTACTGTATAAGAACGCGGACAGCAATTGTATGTTGGTGAAGGAGACATGGAACGTTGAACGCAGAAATACGCGCGGCACCTGGTCTTACAGCGCCGCCTCGTGACAGTAGTTGCGACTTGTCGCCGAAACTGTTGTATCTGGGTAGCAGCGGGTAGTTGTTGATGAAACTGGTGTATCTGGGTTGCGCGGGGGCGCCATCCTCGTCTTGGAAGTTGTGGAACAGGTAGTGCTGGCTGGGTGCAAGACTGATGTTGGCTGGGTGCAAGACTGATGTAGTGCTGGGTGCAAGCACTGATGCTGTGCTGGGTGCAAGACTGATGCTGTGCTGGGTGCAAGACTGATGCTGTGCTGGGTGCAAGACTGATGCCGCACTGGGTGCAAGACTGATGCTGTGCTGGGTGCAAGACTGATGCCGCACTGGGTGCAAGACTGATGCTTTGCTGGGTGCAAGACTGATGCTTTGCTGGGTGCAAGACTCATGCCGCACTGGGTGCAAGACTCATGCTGTACTGGGTGCAAGCACTGATGCTGCCAGCGCTGATGCTGTGCCGGGTGCAAGACTGATGCCGTACTGGGTGCAAGACTGATGCTGTAAGCACTGATGCTGTGCCGGGTGCAAGACTCATGCCGTACTGGGTGCAAGACTCATGCTGTGCTGGGCGCAACCGCTGATGCTGTACTGGGTGCAAGCACCGATGCCGCAAGCACTGATGCCGTGCCACCTGCAAGCATCTGACACTGTGCTGCGAGCACTCAAGACTGCTTGCAAGCATCGATACTGGTACTGCGCCACTTTCCAGCGCTGATGCTGCGCCACTCTCAAGCACCGATACTGTGCCACTTGCAAGCACCAATGCTGTGCCGCTTGAAAGCCCTGATGCTGTACGGTGTGCTCACGCCGCCATCGGTCATGCCTGCAAGTGCCGCGAGTGCAAGTACTGACTGACAAGCACTGACTGACAAGCACTGACTGACAAGCACTGACTGACAAGCACTGACTGACAAGCACTGACTGACAAGCATTGACAGACAAGCACTGGTGCTGTGCGGAGCGCTCGTTGCAAGTGGCGGTGCAGTCGCTTGACAAAATTGACCATGCAGCTTTGGTGGCGCTTCCCGCGCAGATTGAATCGACAATTTTGCCACCCAATCGTGCTGGACGGTGCCATGATGCCGCACGCCTTGCGAGCACCGCCACTGGACGGTGCACTCGCTGCAAGCGCTCGATGCTGTACGGAGCATTCTTCGCAAGCACCGACACTGCGCCCCTCGCGAGAATGGCACTGGACGGTGCGCTCCTTGCAAGTGCTGATGCTGTCCTTGCCAGCACGAATGCCGCACTCGTCGCAAGCACCGATGCCGTGCGAGCTGATGATGCTGCAGGCAGTGTGGTGCCCATTTTTGCGCTCCACAGCTTGGTGCGGCAGAGCACTCACCCCACCGACGGTCATGATGCCACAGGTGTCCGAAGCACTGATCGTGCTGTATTTCATACGAGGTCCTCACCGCGCTCTCGGCCAAGACGCTGCAGGCGCTTGCAAGCAATAGTACGGTTAACAGGGGCGTGCTCACCCGCCATCGGCCATGCCTATCCCAGGTGCCTGCAAGCTCTGATGCCGCATTCCTTGCTGTTGATGCTGTACTGGGTGCAAGCACTGATGCCGTGCTGCCTGCTAGCACTGATGCTGTACTGGGTGCAATTACAGATGCTGGCAAGCACTGATGCTGTACTGGGTGCAAGCACTGATGCTGTACTGCCTGCTAGCGCTGATGCTGTACTGCCTGCTAGCACTGATGCTGAACTGCTTGCTAGTGCTGCGTACGGCGGGGTGGCAAAAATGTCGACGCAGTTTGTACGAGTGGCGCCACCAAAGCTGAATCATCACTTTTGTCGAGTCACTCTACTGACAAGGCAATTCTTTGTTTCAACCAAGTAATATTAATTACAGCGCAGTTACGGTCAAGTACCTCTGCTTGTGCTCCGTGTGCCTGTGCGACGCAAGGACCACTACTCGCACTGTGGCCGCGTCAGCCCCCAACACCCCGCACTTTGTCTGCTTTCCATCGCCACGAGGCACGCAGGGAGTCACGCAAGACATCAATCAACATATCCGACGCCATCTGTCGCCCATGCCACGCGTGCCGACGACGACGAGCTTGCCATCGTCGAGCCGCCCAAGCCTGCCCTTCTTTTCTGCCCTTTGGCTGGGCGGAAGGCGAGCAGAGGGCGAGAGGAGACGACGGCGAGTCCTTACGTCACTCTACCCTCATAACCGACGCATCACCTGCGAGGCACCGGATATGTCGTTGGGCATGGCCTGATCCGGATCGGACCGGGACGAGTATCAGGCCACCAGAGGCAACGGGAACCCGACATGGAGCTGCCGCTGCCGGCGGATGACATATTTTGGCGGCATGGGACGGCACGATTTGATGCCATTCACCGCGAGGCCAGCAAATTGACCCATTGACGATTTGCCTCCCCCCCCTCGCCCTCTCGCCTCTCGTCACCCTCTCGCATCCAGCCAGTCACCCTCTCATCGCCCTCTCGCATCGCATCCCTGCATCCCCGCCGCACTTGTCCGGTGGTACGACGACACCCGAGCCGTCCGTCGACGCCGTTTCGAGGCTGCCAAGACGACGTCGGCCGCGTCATGCCCCCTGCGAGCCGACCGTTGCATGCTCCGACCCTGCTGCTCGCCGCCGTCAGAACCGAGGTCCGCTCTCGCTGCCGTGCCCAGTCTCGCCTCCATTTCGTCTCCCGTCCTCGCGTCGTCGCTCGCTCGACGTCCCAGAGAAGCATGTCGACGATGCGAGCGCTCGTCTACCGCGGGCCCGACGCCGTCTTGCTGGAGCGGCGGCCCAAGCCGGCGATCCTGAGGCCCACCGACGCCGTCGTGAGGCTCACCAAGACGACCATCTGCGGCACCGACCTGCACATCATCAAGGGCGACGTCGCCACCTGCCAGCCCGGCCGCATCCTCGGCCATGAGGGCGTCGGCGTCGTCGACGAGGCCGGGCCCTCGGTCTCGGCCTTTCGACCCGGCGACGCCGTGCTCGTCTCGTGCATCTCGAGCTGCGCGACGTGCGACTACTGCCGCGAGGGCATGCCCAGCCACTGCCGCGACGGCGGCTGGGTCCTCGGCAACACCATCGACGGCACCCAGGCCGAGTACGTGCGCGTCCCCCACGCCGACTCGAGCCTCTACCGCATCCCCGACGGCGTCGACGAGGCCGCCCTCGTCCTGCTGAGCGACATTTTCCCCACGGGCCTCGAGTGCGGCGTCCAGAACGGCCGGGTCCGGCCCGGATGCACCGTCGCCATCGTCGGCGTCGGGCCCGTCGGCCTCGCCGCCCTCCTCACGGCCCAGCTCTACTCGCCCTCCAAGATCATCGCCATCGACACGGACCCGAGCAGGCTCGCCGTCGCCGCCAAGCTCGGCGCCGACTGCACCGTCGACAACGCCGCCGTGGACGCCGTCGCCGAGGTGCACGCCCTCACCGCCGGCAAGGGATGCGACGCCGTCATCGAGGCCGTCGGCGTCCCCGCCACATTTGACCTCTGCCAGAGGCTGCTGGCGCCCGGCGGCATCCTCGCCAACGTCGGCGTCCACGGCGTGCCGGCCAGCCTGCACCTCGAGAGCCTCTGGGACAAGAACATTGGTGAGTCGGTCTTCGGGGAAGCCACCGGTGCCCGCTCCGCTGACGTGGGAACGGTGGGAAAGCCATCACGACGCGCCTCGTCGACACCGTCACGACGCCCATGCTCGTCAATCTCGTCGCGTCGGGCAAGCTCCAGCCATTGCAGCTCGTCACGCATCGTACGTCCTCCCCCCACCGGACGCGGCATGGCAACATTCCGCAGCGACGATGGCACGCTGACTCGAAGCACCAGGCTTCATGTTTGGCGACATGGAAAAGGCATACAAGACCTTTGGAGAGGCAAGCAAGACGGCGGCCCTCAAGGTTCTCGTCGAGTTTGAAGGCAGTGCCGCCGAGGTTTCGTCCTGATGCTTTGTCGAGTGACGACGTTGCGGTACGACAAAAAATGGCAACCTAGGCCCCGGCATGGCAATGACTCCTGGGGAGGGCCAGTACATCGAATGGAAACTCTGATCCTTGCGCACCATCGTTTCGCGAGGGCCTCTGCTGCGCTGACGGGAGAGGCTGGAAATGGTTCCGTCCTACAGTACATCGAATGGAAACTCTGATCCTTGCGCACCGCCGTTTCGCGAGGGCCTCTGCTACGCTGATGGGCAATGCAAGTTCTCATTATGTTCGGCGCCGGCAGCGACTTTGCATCGAATAGTCTGCGAGTGAGGAGCGCCGACCTTGCCGTTCGACGACGATGGAAGCTGGCAAACTCTGTTGCTCGCCGTTGTCAGGCAATGGTCAGGCAATGGTCGCGTGATAAAGTTTGCCATTCATCACCGTCGACCGCCTCACTGGTCCGACGCCCAGAAGCTAGAGCGAATTATAGGTGTCGTCTATAGACGCCGGAGCGCTACGAACAGCGCCATGTAGCGCCGTAGGAATCACTAGCTTCGCCCGTACCGCAGCGGGCCCCAAGGGCTCTCAGGCGAAAGCCAGTAGTGGCAGAGGCTACTGGAAACGACTGCCGCGACAGCAAGCCTAAGGAAACACATGGTCCACGTTCCACTCGACTATTGAAACTTGGTCTGGGCCGTGGATGGCCTTTTCCGCGATCCCATCGTATCATGTCCATACATAGTCATGTCATCTAGACCCCGTCCAGTGTAGATCAACTCGACCGTCTCGTATTATGGATGTATATATATGTATTGCCTTGTCCGATTTTCTCCCTCTCACTCGCTCCATCACCGGGTCTATGGCTGCAACAAGGTGAACCTGACGACCACGACGCAAGCTCTCGCTCGATATCGCTGTGGTGCCCGTACGGGCAAGTATTGTCCTTGGGTAGAGTGCGGGCAGTCATGTATATTATACCCCCTAGTCTTGGACAAGTGGTTGATCTATAGGTACATGGCCGTCGGCGATGCAGGTGGCAGCCGGCATCCCGGCTGCTTGGAATTTGGAGACCAAACATGCCGGTAACTGTCATCGGCACCCAACTCGAGAGCTAACTTGGTCTTGGGCGAGAGGTTGACCCATGGGTACATGGCCGTCGGCGATGCAGGTGGCCTGGCATCACGGCTACTCGGAGTTTTGGCGACCAAACATGCTGGCAACTGTCATTGGCACCCAAGTCGACAGCTAACTTGGTATTGGATGAGAGGTTGATCCATAGGTGCATGGCCCGGCTGCTTGGAGTTTGGAGACCAAACATGCCGGTAACTGTCATCGGCGCCCAACTCGAGAGCTAACTTGACCAGGTGCGACTTTGTACACGGCTTCGAAATCGGCGGGGGAAAAACGAGGGTGGGGCTGGGCCATGTACTTGAGCATCGCCATTTGATTTGTTTGCACGCAGCATCGTGCAGTTATAGTTGAATCCCTCGTAGACAGAATCGTCGATCGGATGGGGCTGGGCCATGTACTTGAGCATTGCCGAGTGATTTATTTGCGCGTCAGCATCGCGAAGGAAGCCATAGTTGAATCTCTCGTAGACAGAATTGAATCTTTCGTAGACAGAATTGAATCTCTCGTAGACAGAATCGTTGATCGGATGGGGCTGGGCCATGTACTTGGGCATTGCCGATTGATTTGTTGCGCGTCAGCATCGTGCAGCTATAGTTGAACCACTCGTAGACAGAATCGTCGATCGGATGGGGTTGGGCCATGAACTTGAGCATTGCCGATTGATTTGTTTGCGCGTCAGCGTCGTGCAGTCAAAGTTGAATCCCTCGTAGCCAGAACCTCGATCGGATGGGGCATGTTTAAATAGGCCCGGCGTGGCAGCCTACCGAGTCTTGTCCAGGTGGGCATCCCAGGCACGCTTCTTCACCTCCATGGCCTTGGTCACCTCTCTCGTCCTCGTGCCCTCGTCCAGCCAAGGTAGGATTCGCTGCTCGAGGTCGTGCAGCCAGTAGGGGCTCAGGTCCCTCATGCCTCTCCTGATGGCGCCGTCGACGGTACCGACGAGGCAGCGGCCGTAGTCGTCCCACCGCGGCGCCAGGCTCGACACGCCCTTGCTGTTGCCCTGGGACAAGACGTCGCCGGGGACGATGGCGAGGCAGTCGACGTGGCTCGTCGACGGCGACGCGTCCAGCTCCCTCGCCACGCCCCGGCTGAAGGCGAGGTTGAAGGCCTTTGTCGCGCCGTACACGGCGAGGTACGGGACGCCGACGCCGCCGGCCGAGCTCATGTTGAGGATCAGCGACCGCTCGTCGGCGTCGCCCCGGCGGCGGCGGCTCAGCAGCGGCAGCATGAGGGCCGTGAGCCGGGCCATGAAGCGCGCGTTCTGATCGACGACGACGTCGACGTCCGACGTCGAATACGTCGACACGGGCCGCAGCGGCGGCAGGGCCACGGCGCAGCCGCCGACGTTGTTGACGAGCATCGAGACGTCGAGCCCCTCGAGCGACCGGACGACGTCGTCGAGCTCGGCCGCCGTGGCCGTCCTCGCGTCGACGACGACGGTGCGGACCTCGGCGCCGGGCACGAGCCGCCGGAGCATCTGCTTCGTCTCGACGAGCTCCTCCTCGAGATGGGCGAGCAGGACGACGGCGAAGCCCTGCCGCAGGAGCTCCTGGGCGACGCCGAGGCCGATGCCAGCGCTGCCACCGGTGACGAGGGCGTAGGTCGGGCCCGGCCCGCGGCGTTTGTAGGCCTCGAGCGGACGCGACGGAAGGAGGAAATGGAGGGCGAGGAAGTCGACGACGGCGTACGAGAGGTAGGCGACCGTCGCGGTGCCGACGACGGCCAAGGGGAGCAGGAGAGAGCCGAGCATGATGGCCGGCTTGGCTTGGGATTCGAGGCAACCGACGATGGAGATGACGGGGGGGAGAGGGCGGGGGCGAGGACAGTGCAGATATGAGCTTCCCTCGCACGGCTGACAAGGGACAGGCCTGATCCAACGGCGCGGGGTCCTGTTCTGCCTTGTACTCGCACAGGGATGCATGCACTGTACAGACAGTACGGCACGGTTTGTCAGCACAGTACGGTCGTTGCACAGGAACAACGACAGATGGTAGGCTAGGCACAGCTCGCCGGCCCATTCCGCGTCCCTGTCAGCAACGATGACGATTCCCTCCCGTTCTTGGCAGAAATATCATGAGGATGGCGATGGCGATGGCGATGGCGATTCTCCCACAAGTACCGAGTATGGAGGGCAGGTTCAGCAGCACCTTATGGCGGAGGCACAAGAGGGAACGGCGCTCCGTGCAAGACGTCAGGCTCGCACTGGCACATCTCACCGTATCGAGGGAGCAGGCGGGTCAGACGACGGCGGATATTCTTCGGCTAACAGTCCGAACAGATATGTTTGATCGGCCTGGTGCATTCCGAGGCGGCGTTAGTTATGGCTGTGGAACCGCTTGCGATGCTGCCTGGGCCGCTACGAATCATGGCGTCTACTACGAACGACGCCGCACAAGTACCGAGTACAAGGATTGTACCGAGTGCGGTACAGAGTGTACTTGTACAACGAACCTGCAAGTACTGTAAGTAAATGTACAGAGAGAGTACGGAGCATGTACCTACTGTACTCACGGCAACTTAAGTACTTACTTGTACTACTATACACTATCTGTCGGTAGAGTACTCCGTACATGCACATTGAATTGCCAAGTATACAGTACTTGTCAGAGTGCATGTTATTGCTCGTACCTGGTACCGAGGCTCTTGCCAGAAGGCGTACAGAGTACATGTGCTTGTCTACTTGCAAGTACTTGCAGTAGTACATGTGTTTAGCCGTACAGTACGGAGTGCTTGTACAGCTACTTGCTTGCGCAGCCCATCAACACCAACAATCGCTGCACGTGCTTGTAGGTGTACGAGTTCGGTTCGTACCTGCA
Organism: Drechmeria coniospora; assembly: GCF_001625195.1. Lineage (NCBI taxonomy): Eukaryota > Fungi > Ascomycota > Sordariomycetes > Hypocreales > Ophiocordycipitaceae > Drechmeria > Drechmeria coniospora. The sequence goes on along the minus strand of NC_054390.1, from coordinate 382,076 downwards.
CTGTATTTGTACCTACGACTGCGGCGCGTGCGAGTACAAGGTGCACAGAGCACAGAGTACTGCATCGGTACCTGGTACTTTCGACCGTGATACTTGATACAGTGCGTCATGCTGTTGCACGACAATCCCATAGGCACTGTGCGTGGATAAAAAATTTGCCATCTCCGTGATTCGAACCGTCACTCCAGAGACGGCCCTGACTCAGCAACCCGCTCCCCCGCTCGACCATGGACGCACCAACCCATCCTGTCCCGAGTTGCCCCACGTCGGCATTTCCTCGACTTTTTCATCCGCCAGCCTCGTCTCGCACCACCAACCCCAAGCATCATCAACCGCTCCATCCCAAACAACATCATCATCATCACCCCCCCCCGATCGAGGAATTGACCCATCCATCGTTGCGTCGTCGTTGCGTCCTGCGTTGCCTCGATTCGTCGCGAGAACTCGGATTTCCCCCCGTCTCTTCGGCCCCCAACCATCATCGAACGCTTCATCCCAACAACATCAACATCAACATCATCACCATCCGATCGAGGAATTGACCCATCCGTCGTTGCGTCCTGCGTTGTCTCGATTCATCACGAACACTCGGATTTTCCCCCGTATTTTCGGCCCTCCCACCATCCTTTCGGGCCCTCCCCCATCCTCTCGGGCCCTCCCCCCATCCTCTCGGGCCCTGGATAGAGGCCTCGAGGAGGGACTCGTCTGGCGTCGCGGCAAACGTCGTCTCCCCTTGGCCGAATCGACATCCCTCCCCTCAGCATGTCTTCCTTCCTGAGCCCGGCAAAGAAGGCCGTGGGCGGCGCGCCGAAGCCGCGGTTCGCCAAGCCCAACCCCGTCCGGGCCATGCGTGAGCGCGAGGAGCGTCGCCAGGCCGCCGTCCGTCAGTCGCGAGCCTCGGCCTCGGCCGACAGGAACGCGTCCGTCGCCGCCCCGGCGCGGCAGCAGTGTCCCAACAAGGCCTGCCCGAGGCCCAAGGTCGTCGACGGCACCTGCCAGACCTGCGGCCGCGTCGCCGACGACAGCAACATCGTGGCCGAGATCCAGTTCGGCGAGACGTCGTCGGGCGCCGCCATGGTCCAGGGCTCCTTCGTCGGCGCCGACCAGGCCGGCGTCCGCAGCATGGGCCCCGCCTTTCGCCGGGTCGGCGGCTCCGAGGACAGGGAGAAGAGCATCCGCGAGGCCCGCGGCCTCATGCAGGGCTACGCCCAGCAGCTCAACGTCAGCGAGAGCCTCGTCACCGCCGGCACCCAGGTCTTCAAGCTCGCCTCGGGCGCCAACTTTGTCCAGGGCCGGACCCTCGCCAGCGTCGCCGCCGTCTGCCTCTACGCCGCCTGCCGGGCCGAGCCGCCGTGCAAGGTGATGCTCATCGACCTCGCCGACCTCGTCCAGCTCAACGTCTTCAAGCTCGGCCGCATCTTCAAGAAGCTCAACGAGGTGGTGCCCATCGGCAACGATGGCCTCATCCCCGTCTACCCCGAGGACCTCATCTGGCGCTTCGCCACCAAGATGGAGTTTCACCAGGACACGGCCAAGGTGGCCGAGGACGCCGTCCGCCTCGTGAAGCGCATGAGCCGCGACTGGATGGTCATGGGCCGTCGCCCGTCGGGCATCTGCGGCGCCTGCCTGCTCATGGCCGCCCGCATGCACAACTTTCGACGCACCGTCCGCGAGGTCGTCTACATCGTCAAGGTGACCAACCACACCATCCAGAATCGCCTGCAAGAGTTCAACCACACCGAGTCCAGCAACATGTCGGTCGAGGACTTTCTGAAGCAGGACTTTCTCGAGAGCTCGCACGACCCGCCGTCCTTTTACCGCAAGACGGACGAGTACAGGCGGACGTCGGAGTCGTCGCGCAAGCGCAAGCGGTCCGACGCCGCCGCCCGGGGCCCCGACGACGAGGCGCGGGAGGCCGAGCGGGAGTCGGAGGCGGCGAGACGGCAGCGACGCGTGACTGATTCGGGCGCCGATCTGTCCCAGGCGCCGGCCATCAAGTTTCGCCGCGACGACGACGGCTTCATCATCCCCCCCCTGCCCTCCCAGATCCCGCCGGACGCGCCGGCCGTCGTCGAGGAGGAGGACGGCGAGACGCTCGACCGGCTCGCCGACGAGTTCGGCGACGCCCTCGATGACGAGCTCGACGGCGGCGGAGACGCGCGCGCGCCGCCCGGGTCCGGCAAGGGCAAGGAGACGGCCAAGGGGGGCCAGCTGCCCATCAACGACGAGTGGGAGCAGGACGAGCAGGAGCTCGAGGGGCAGATTGAGGAGATCTTCAACGACCCCCTGACGTACGAGCACGCCCTCGCCTACTCCAACGCCGAGCAGCGCGCGCGCATACACACGAGCTGGGCGCTGAAGCAGCGGCCGCGCAAGGAAGTCTCGATGACGGCCGACATTGGCGAGGACGAGTTCGCCGACGACCCCGAGGTCATCAACTGCTTGCTGTCGCCCGACGAGGCCCGCATCAAGGAGCTCATCTGGGTCAACCAGAACAAGGATTGGCTGCGCAAGACGCAGGAAAAGGTCTTTCTCAAGAAGATGGAGGCCGACCGGCCGAAGCAGACGCGCCGACGGCGGAAGCGGGCTCGCATGGGCGAGGGCCAGACGAGCCCGGCCAACTCGGCGGCCGAGGCGGCCATCGGCGTCGCCAAGGACAGGGCTTGGTCGAAGCGCATCAACTACGACGCCATCCGCAGCATCTTTGACCTGCCCAACGCTGGCCTCGGCTCCGAGGCGACGAGCCGGAAGACGAGCGTCGCCGGCAGCACGCGCGGCGGCGACGAGGGCGATGAAGAGCCCGAGGACAGCATCGCCGGCGACGTCGAGGGCGGCGACGACGACGTCGAGGAGCCCGACGAGGCCGAGTACGGCGACGACGACGAGTTTGGCGGCGGCGGCGGCGGCGACGAGTTTGGTGGCGGCGAGTTTGACGGCGGCTACGACGACGACAATGGCGACCTCGATGCAGAGTACGGGCTCGAGGATGACGAGTAGACCTCGACCCGATGGCAAGGTGAATCGGCCGACGACGACGCCCGTCCTCCCGTGCGACGCTGGATATTTTTTGTTGAACCCCTACGATACCCCTCCATCGCTCGATGTGTATGATGATGGATGAAATATTGGAACCGGGCGTGCCTGCGGGTGTCGCTGCGCAGGCCTGCCCATCGTCCGCACACGGCTCTCTCGAACTTTTATGGCATCCTTTTCGTTTCCGTACCCCTTTAGGGCAAAGGCGCTCGGCTGACCGCAGGACGGCGAGTGCACGAGTACGAGCGCACGCAACGCAATGCGACGCTATTCATCATCGTGACGCTATTCATCATCGTGACGCGATGGAAGAATCGCGTTCATGTTATGTTTCGAGTACCCTCCTTATTCTCGCCTCTCCGCTACGGTCACTGATGACGTTGGCTCGAATGGAAGAGGATGGAGAGGTTTTTCTTTCGCGTGCCAAGATTATATCGTATCTACGCGATGCCATCCAGGAACGGGGAAAAGCCTTGATCATCGTCGAAGCATCTTGCCCGCGTCGACAACAAACACGGCGATTTGAGGGATAATTCCCAGCAGCTGCGCCGATCAGAACTGCCACCATCCCATCCGACCTTACGTGTAAGTGGTGAGTTTTGGCGATGGTATGTCTCCTGTTTCTGTCCCAACATACCGACACCCCGATGCGACGTAATCATAATGTCCATATTCATGTGCTGAAATTATAACGCAACGACTCCACCGTGCCAGAGAGCCATCTCGTATCGAGGGTTTGCATGCAAACAAATGTGCGCGGCCGAGTACGAGCGGACAAGGCGTCTCGTCTCAAAGACGGGACGATGTTGGCGCTGGCCTAGACATCGGAGTGGGATTGCTACTTGGAGAATTTCGGGAACCATCTACTCAGCGTAGGATACCGATTGCTTGCTTCAGGGAGCAGTCAATTCCACGACACGTACTGCATGAAAATGGGAAAGCAATAATGCGGCAAGGCGATGACGGTCACTTCGGCCTACGTGGACATTGTTACGACCGTTACCGAGGACGACGATGGATTCCATGCATGACAGGATGCGTTTTACTGTGAAGAAAGTAACAGATAACGGGCCAAGGGGGGCAGGGCCATGGGCTGCGACCATGATGGGGAGATGCTAACCTCCCGGACATGGCCGGCCTTGCCAAAGAGACGATGGAGTAGGATGGCATTATTGTAGAAGCCAACTGGCTCGTGACGTTTTACCAAGGGAAGCCTCGAATCGCGCAAGAAGCAGAAGCAAGTGGCGATGGGCCTGAAGCAAGCCGAAACAAGTGCCACTCCTGGGCCGCCGAGGCCTGCCCGCATCATGAGGGAGGTTTTTGCCAGGCCGCAACTGGCAAAGAGCATCTCGATAGCATCAGCCCGGGGCGTACGGAGTCATCAAATCACAGGTTGGAAGTTGTGGCCGGGAAACGGCCATGTATGAAACAAATTCTAATAAACGGAGCACGTTGATTCTTGGTGGTGTCGATTGTTAGCCCAGCTTGTTTCGGCGTACAATTAGCAGCATACTAATACTCCGCTACGACCATCGAGGACAGATTGGCGCCGTGCCAAACTCAGCCTCGGCTATTCTCCCAAGGCTGGCCATGCCGTCAAGTCTAGTCTAAACTTGAAGCGACCCTCGAATCTCTCCAACGGGACAAAGGACGGAGCGCTTTCTCCGGGCTACCACCGTCCCCCCTGACCTAGTGTTTCTTTGGGTGAAGGGTAAATATAGGGCCAAGGCGATGGCGATTGGAAACGGCATTATTCCTGTTTAGCACAAATCATGGCGAGGCAAATTCGGCCTCGTTCGTTTTTACTCCCATTTAGCTACATTTAGCTTCAGTAGACGCGTTTCCTGACTGCGAACAACCACTCACTCCGCCACCAGCACGAGTGTAAGCTCGTGGACTCGAGGAGCCCATGTTTCGTCACGGCCAATCTCTGCCGCAACGTGCCCGCCTAGATATGGCCCGGGCTAGCAGTTGAGCAGCCTATATATAGCTTTGCCCGAGCACTCATGCCAAGTGGAAGCAGAACGGAGCGGAACAATCGGAACATTCTTTTACCAAATCACCTTCACTACACTGCTTTGCCTAATCCCCTTTACTGTCATTACTTTTAGCATCTTGTGCCATTCGTTTCTACATTTCACCATGCACGCTACCACCACTTGCATCGTTGCCCTCACAGCTGGTCTGGGGCTTGCTGCACCTGTTGATAAGTCCGAAGGCCAGCATGCAAACGAGGCTCGGGGCACCTACTCCCAGCAGAAGCAGGAATGGGACAGCCTGGACTGGCAGTCCATCTGGAACAACAACCAGCGATACTACCACCCGGGCGAGACCTACTCTCAATTCATGGCCGGCTGGAATAAGAACAAAAAGAGGTCTGTCGACGACGACGACGAGCACGAGATCGAGGCTCGGGGCACCTACTCCCAGCAGAAGCAGGAGTGGGACAACCTGGACTGGCAGTCCATCTGGAAAAACAACCAGCGATACTACCACCCGGACGAGACCTACTCCCAATTCATGGCCGGCTGGAATAAGAACAAGAAGAGGTCTGTCGACGACGACGACGACGAGCACGAGATCGAGGCTCGGGGCACCTACTCCCAGCAGAAGCAGGAGTGGGACAACCTGGACTGGCAGTCTATCTGGAACAACAACCAGCGATACTACCACCCGGACGAGACCTACTCTCAGTTCATGGGCAGCTGGAATAAGAACAAGAGGTCTGTCGACGACGACGAGCACGAGATTGAGGCTCGGGATACATATTCTCAGCAGAGGCAGGAGTGGGAAAGCTTGGACTGGCCCTCCATTTACGCCAACAATGAGAGGATAGCTCCCTCGGGAGAGTCGTATGCCCAGTTCATGGGCTACCAAAAGAGGTCCGAAGCAGGAGAGGAGGCGATGGACGCGGGAGAGGAGACATCCGACGAATGAGAGAAGCAGGCTTCGTCTGCTTGGTCCCGATGCGCGGTGGACGACTGATGAAATCCCCAGAGGGAACGGGTGGTTGGGTATCGGCCTGCCCAGGCGAGGAGTAGGAGTAAAGGCTGGAGCAGGTCTCGGCCGAAATGAAATGCATGCTTCTCGTCCCCTCCCCTAGGCCCTGCTCTGCAGCTGCTCGCGTGATGCCGTCCCCTGCCGGCGACTCGACAGTACGTGACGCAGGGTTCGCGGCACGAGCCGGTCTCGGGCGTGATGTAGGCGTGCCGCGTGCAGGGGCATGCTTCATGGACAGGCACCGCGTCTCGAGCGTACGCGGCGCGGCGTCGAGGATGACGAGTAGACCTCGGGCCGATGGCAAGGTGAATCAGCCGAGGCGGAGAATTTTGCTGAACCCTTACGATACCCCTGGATCGCTCAATGTGTATAACGGTGGATGGAATATTGGAACCGGGTGTGCCTGCGGGTGTCCCTGGGCCGGCCTGCCCATCGTCCGCACACGGCTCTCTCGAACTTTTATAGCATGTTTTCGTTTCTGCACCGCTTCAGGGCAAAGGCGCGGCTCTCTCGAACTTTTATGGCATTCGTTTCGTTTCTGTACTCCTTCAGGGCAAAGGCGCTCGGCCAACCGCAGGACAGCTAGAAAACGAGTACGGGCGCACCCAACGCAATGGGACGCTATTTATTATCGTGACGCGATGCAAGGTCGCGTTCTTGTTATTTCTCAAGTGCCCTCCGTGTTCTCGCCTCTCAGCTGCGGTCACCAATGACGTTGGCACGTCACTGCTCGAACGGAAGAGGATGGGGAGTCTTGCGTGCCAAGATTGTGTCGTATCTGTCTGCGCGATTGCCATGGAGGAACGGGAAATATGCTTTGATCATTGTCGAAGCATCTTGCCCGCGTTGACACCAAGGAGGGCGATTTGAGGGATAGTTGCCAGCAACTGCGCCGATCAGGACTGCCACCATCCCATCCAAGTTGATGTGTAAGAACTGGTGAGTTTTGGTGATGGTGTGTCTCCTGTTTCTGTCCAAACATGCCGCCACACCGATGCAACGTTATCATGATGTCCATATTCATTTGCTGAAATTATATGGAACAACTCCACCGCGTCAGAGACTCATCTCGGATTGTTTGTATGCAAGCGAATGTGCGCGGCCGAGTTTGAGCGGATAAGGCGTCTCATCTCAAAGACGGGACGATGTTGGCTCGGTTTCGGACATGCTCCGTAACAAGCGCCGGCCTAGATATCGGAGTGGGATTAATCCTTGGAGAATTACTTTGAGAATTTCGGGCTCCATATACTCGGCGTAGGATACCAATTGCTTGCTTCCATCCTCGACGGATGATGGATGGCAGGGAGTAGTCAATTCCACGACACTGAAGGGAAAGCGATGATGCGACAAGGCGATGATGCGACAAGGCGATGACGGCACAAGGCGATGACGGCACAAGGCGATGACGGCCACTTTGGCCTACGTGGACATTGTTGCTACCGTTACTGACAACGATGGATTCCGTGCATGAAATAAAGTCTAATAAACGGTGTACGTTGATTCTTTGTGGTGTAGATTGTTTGCCCAGCTTTCTTCGGCGAATGATTAGCAGCATACCATTACTCCGCTGCGACCATCAAGGACAGTTTGGCGTCGGGTTTTCCATGCACTCTGGGCACTCGACCTTTCCGCGTCATCCCGTGCGGCGGTCGATTGCGGCAAGGCAGACGACGGCGCGATGGATGGTCATGGACGGACGCGGCGGCGGATGTGACCTCGGGACGGGACACGGTCACGGTCTTGACCGCCAGCCTGCGCTGCCGCTGCCGCTGCCGGCGACGGGGGTGTCGTGGTGGCATGGATGGCGGTGTTGGTGGTGGTGTTGATGGTGTTGATGGTGTTGGTGGTGTTGGTGGTGGTGATGGTGGTGGTGGTGATGGTGGTGATGGTGGTGATGGTGGTGATGGTGGTGTCGGCGGTGGTCGTGTTGGTGGGGCTTTTGTCGGTGGTCGTGCCGTCGGTGCTTCTGTGGTGCTTCTGTCGATGCTGCCGCCAGGGGTGCTTCTGCTGTTGGCGGTGCTTCTGTCGGTGCTTCTGTCGGCGCTTCTGTCGGTGGTGGTGCCGTTGGTGGTGGTGCCGTCGGTGCTGCTGCCGTTGGTGGTGGTGCCTTCGGTGCTGCTGCCGTCGGTGCTGCTGCCATCGATGCTGCTACTATCGGTGCTGCTGCTGCGACTGTTGATGCTGCCGCTGTTGGTGCTTCTGCTGATGCTGCCACCATTGGTACTGCTGCTGACGGCGCTGCTGCTGTCCGTGATGGTGCTTCGGTCGGTGCTTCTGTTGATGCTGCCGCTGTTGATGCTGCCGCTGTTGATGCTGCCGCTGTTGATGCTGCCGCCGTCGGTGCTTCTGTTGATGCTGCCGCTGCTGATGCTACTGCTGTCGGTGCTGCCGCTGCCGGTGATGGTGCTTCTGTCGGCGCTGCCGCTTCTGATGCTGCCACTGTTTATGCCGCCTCTATTGATGCCAACGCTGTTGACGCCAACGCTGTTGACGCTGCCGCCATTGGTGCTTCGGTCGGTGCTTCGGCCGATGCTTCTGTCGGTGCTGCAGTCGGTGCTGCTGCCGTCGATGCTGCTACTATATGTGCTGCTACTGCGGTCGTTGATGCTGCCGCCGTTAATGCTACCGCCATCGGTGCTGCTGCCAATGCCACCGCCATCAGTGCTTCTGCCAATGCTGCCACCATCGATGCTACCATCATGGGTGCAACTGCTATCGGTGCTGCCGCTATCGTCAATGGTGGTTCTGTCGGTGCTGCCGCTGCTGATGCTGCTCCTGTCGATGCTTCCGTCGATGCTGCCACCATTGGCACTGCCACTGTCGGTGGTGCCGCTGTGGGTGATGGTGCTGTCGGTGGTGGTGCTTCCGTCGGCACTGCCACTGTCGGTGCTGCCGCCGTCGATGCTGCCACCATCGGTGTTTCTGGTGGTAGTGGTGCTTCTGTCGATGCTGCCGCTGTCGTTGATGGTGCTTCTGTCGGTGCTGCTCCTGCTGATGCTGCCGCTATCGGCGTTCATGCTCCCGTCGGTGCTTCAGTCGATGCTGCCGCTGTCGGCGTTGATGCTCCCGTCGATGCTTCTGTTGATGCTCTCGTCAGTGCTTCTGTAGATGCTGCCACCATCGGTGCTACTGCTGTCGGTGCTGCTTCTGTCGATGCCGCCCCTGCTTCTGCTGCCGTTGTCGATGCTGCCACCATCGGTGCTTCTGCTGTCGGTGGTGATGCTTCCGTCGGTGCCGCCGTCGTTGGTGCTGCAGCTGTCGTGGGTGCTCCTGTTGGTGCCCTCGTCGAGGCTGCCACCGTCGACGCTGCCACCATCGATGCTACCGCTGCCGATGGGCTTCTGTCGGTGCTTCTGCCCATGCTGCTGCCCATGCTGATGCCCATGCTGCTGCCCATGCTGCTGCCCATGCTGCTGCCCATGCTGCCACCGTCGAGGCTGCCACCATCGATGATACCGCTGCCGTCGAGCTTCTGTCGGTGCTTCTGCCCATGCTGCCACGGTCGATGCTACCGCTGCCGATGGGCTTCCCAGTGCTTCTGCCCATGCTGCCACCGTCGATGCTACCGCTGCCGATGGGCTTCCCAGTGCTTCTGCCCATGCTGCCGCCGTCGATCCTGCCGCCGTCAACTGGCGGTCAGGCTTGCCGATGGGTGGCGGCGCCCGCTGTGGGCTCTGACGTCAGCTGTTCATCCCTCAAAGGTCGTGCTTTCCCTGCGGCACATCCGCCGGGCCCCTCCGGACGGCACCGGACACCAGCGGCATACGAGCGCCGAAAGTACATGTCCCTGCTTGCCTGCGGCGCGGCATGCCATGCGCGCGGCATCCGAGTGCCGCCCCGGGTGGTGCGTTGGCTTATTACCGACTCTGCGCATGCAAGCAAGTACCGGCACACGCGCACGTAATACCCTTTTTCAAGGTGTACTTGTTGTGCAGAGAACTCTGTACGGAGCACTGTACTGCAAGTGGTTCCGGCCCTTTCACCGCCACGCACAAGTAATAGATGCGGGCCGAGTACGGAGCTCAAGTCCCGCTTGGCTCGCCCTGCCCGTATCGCCTCCAAACTTCAAACACCAATAGTCGGTAGCTACCAGACCGCAAGTGCTTGTGTACTTGTGCAATACATTGCAAACACCTCGGAGCAATATGCATGCACTCGCCGTGGCTAGGTGTATAACTACTTGCATGTAAGTGCAGCACTAGGCACTCGGCACTTTTCCATTGTACACCCGAGTACTGCGTACAGTACAGTACATCCCCCTGCTGTACATGGTACTTGCGCCCACGTGCGCAGTCCACCGGTACTGCAGGTGTACAGTACTTGTTCCGTACACGGTGCGCTCCGTACATGTACAGTACATCCATGTACAGTACATCCACCACGAGATGGGCCAGGCACCCCGTGACGGCGAGGACGCGAGGACGCCTTTCGGGCCTTTTACGACGCCCCTCCGTCGGCCGTTTCTCCGTTGCCCGATGCACGTTTGCCGTCGGCCGTTTGCCGTCCCCGTTCCCCGTTCCCCGTCCCGCTCCCGCTGCTCTCCTGGACGCCGGCAGTGGCATTCCCTCGGCGCGCCAGGCAGAGTGGTGCCTGGGTGTGCTGTTGTGCTGTACGTGGGTGGTGTGGCGAGGACAGGTATGGGTGAATGGCTGAGGGCATGCACGCTGGCTGCACAGTGCAACTAGGCACTACGGAGCAGCAGTCGGCACGTTGCGGGCAGCGGCACTTGGTACTTGGTCCAGTGCCTCGTGTACATGCAAGCAGGTGTGCTGTGGGTGTGCTGCAGGTGTACTGCAGGTGGGTGGGGTTGTACCTGCAGGTGGCAAGTGCTCCGTGCATGTATTCCTACTAGGTACCTGCCTTGGTGGTGCACTTGGGCGCCTACTATTAGGTACTAGAGAGCTTGGTGGCATAAGCAGCACTGTAAGCAGCACTGCTGCAGGAGGTCATGCTGGCATGGCACTGCATATCGCTGGTCGCCCATTCACTGCATAGGTAGCTAGTGTTAGGGGTTACACCCAGCTACAGCGCCGCCCCGTAACAGCTAGCACCTTTGTCAAACTCCCCACACGCAGCGCCCGCACACGTACTGGAGCGCACATCGGTGGTGGCAGACTTTGCCTCTGTCCCGAGCCGGCGACCGTACGATGGCGGGGGGTTGCTATTTATACGTTTACGCGGCACCGGAGCCTTGCCGCCGCACCGCCTGCTCGGGACACGCCGTCGACGCATCTCAGGGCGCCTACCGCCACGGCTCGGCAGCTACAGCGCCCACAGCACAGCGGGTTCGTGGGCCGGACAAGGACGAGCATCCCAGCGCGTTTCTGCCCAACCAGGTCGCCTGCTGCCTGCGCCGAGCCACGGCCGCTCATTCGTCCGGCCAAGACGTGAAGCATATTGACACCGTGCCAAAGTTGGCGAGCACGGACATGCCGGCCGTATCAACGCGGTACCTGGTACCCGGCACGCTCGTAGCGGCGTCGACGGAAAGTCGAGGCGAGACGGCATGGACGCCGCATAAGTGCGCGTGCCGGTACCGCCGCGTCTTGTACATCTACCTAGGCCGTACCGCAGGGCAGCAACGTGACCGTGCGGCGGCCGTCTCGGCACTGGGCAGGGCCTGCAGGCGCTCATGTGCGCCGTGCTGCGGTGCGAGCGCGCTAGCCAAAGGAACATGCGAGTACAAAGTACTTGCATGCACAAGCCCCTCGAGAGTGGCGTCGCATCATGTTGCACCTGCCGCCACTGCAAGCGCCATGGCGAGGGTGCCGACAGCCGAAGGTGGACGGCAGGAACGTAGCATCGATGCCACCTCCCTCGACAGATGATGAGCCGGGTATCAAGACGACGGCGAAAATCGCTGCAGGGACTGATTCGCGTGCGCGCCCGCACCGGTGACCCTTAACCCACCACCAACCTCTCCCTCCCTCGCCCGCCGGTCAAGGCCGCCACGACGGCGCCGCATGGCACCCAAGACGCTGGAAGTTGCGACCGCTGGCCGTGGAAGTCGCGACCGCTTGGGCGTGGAAGTCGCCGCCGCTCCGTGAGAAATCCGGGATAGGAGCGACCCGGTGGGTCTTGCCGGCGGACTGCGGCGCCGAGCCAATTACGCCACGACCCAGGCCGTCCGCCGTTGGGAGCTCGTACAGTGCGCCGTGGGTGGTGCGCCGCGCTGGTGCACGTACTTGGAGTGCGCGTGGCGAGTGCAGACTGTACAGTGCAGACCGTCAGTACAGACAGTACAGCACAAACATGCACGAGTCTTGCTGCGTACTCGTGCCTGTAGGAATGTGCATGGTGCGGAGGGCGTCGATGCAGAAAATAAGCCGTTGCCTGGAACGTCGTGCTTACGCCCACGAGCGACGGCATAAGAATCTTCACCCCATGCATCGGCGTCGTGCCTGTCCACACGGCCGCGTCTGGTGGTACCGAGCACACCGCCGAGCATCAGCGGTACCTTTGCACGGCTGGCGCTGCCCGTATGACCTGCATGCGCAATACATGCACTGTGGGTGTGCGAGCCGTTGGACGCTGCAGAGCCCTACGGAGCCCAGGTACAGGATACATGGACGTATGGATCACAGAGTACCTGTCCATGGACCATGGTACCGAGCACACGGGCTACGGAGTGCATGGGCAATGTTGAGCACATGGGCTGCGAACGAAGAGAACATGACTGCATTAATTGCAGAGTACATGGACCATGGTAGCATATGAAACGAAGAGTCCATGGATTGCATTCATCACGGCGTACATGGACAATTGTACGGAACTCATGAACTGTGCCGAGTATATGAATGTATAGAGTACATGACAGTTCCTGTATAGAGTACATGGACGGTAGAGAGTACATGGACTGCATGCCTAGTGCTTAGGGCATGTGAGACCGTATGAATTGCATGGTACATGGACTGTGCACGGCAGTGCGCCTCGCATGGGGGCAGCCCAGGCTTACGTCGCCTGCAGAGTAATTACATGCATTACTCCCTTCTCCCTACTGCAATCGCTGCTTTTACCGAGCAAATGCACTGCGCTGCGCAGCACATGGACGGTGCAGAGGGCGTTGACTGCGTGACGGTGCCGACAAGCTGCACGGAAAACAGGCACTGTGCGGCAGAGGGCCCTAAATATACAGAGAATAATGTGCGCTGTGCCACGGTGGGCACGTGGACTGACTGTTGTGCTGCCAGGTACCTAGTAGGTGCCTGGTACCACCCAAGGGTGTGCTGTTCGGGAGCGTGCACCGTGCCCCAGAGGGTTCGTTCACTGCTGAGCCCATCAACGGTGCGCAAAACAGGCACTGTGCCACGCGGGTACTGGCTACGTGTGCGGTACAAACCATCGACACCCACCCCCGCGAACGATGCGGCAAACGTCTTCGGGAAAGCCTATGCGCCAACGCCCCTAGACCGCTGCCTCATCGTGACAGTTCGACGTCGGCGTGAGCATGCGAATGCTTACTGCTGCTTACTGCGACGCACCCCGGGCCCGACGAGACGCTAATGAGAGGGACGAGTCCGACTTCGTATTCCACGTCGTCGAGTAACGTTGTCTCCACGTCGCAGCCGCCTAGGTGCGAGGTAATAGCCCGAATCCCCGATCCTCCTTGCCCCCCCCGTTCCCCCCGTTCCCCGTCCTCCCCTGGTCATTGGCCGACGGAGAATTCTCACCACCGGAAGGGCATTATTTATCCTCCGCACCCCACCCGCTCTTTCCCCTCGGCCATTTTCTACGCCCACGCGCCTCCGCCGTCTGGCTCAACGTTCATCCGATTCCTCGTGGCCAAACCCCCCTCACGTCACCCGTCGACAGGCATCGACAATCGACGTCAACCCTCGGTCGTCCATCCTCGGTCGTCCATCCTCGGCCCTCGATCCGCCGCCGCCCGCCTTGGGCCTCTTGCTCTCGTCCCGTCGTTTTGGTCGGCAGGGACTTTGCCCTCCCTCGCCATCTGCGTCGTCGGCGTCAGCGTCAGCATCGGCGTCGGCATCGGCGTCAGCCTCGCCATCGGGCACCACGGCGGCCACGCATCAACATCATTGCCCATCTCCGCACAACGGCCTCGACAACGGCCTCGACAACGGCCTTGACACCGGCCTCGACACCGGTCTCGACACCAGCCTCGACACCGCCTCGACACCGCCTCGACACCGGCCTCGACACCGGCCTCCGCTCCGACATAAGCTCCAACCTCAGCTCCTGCTTCCCCGCCCGCTTCGCCGCCCGCTTCATCACCGCCACCTCGTCGCCTGCTTCGGCACCAGCCTCGGCCCGGCTCGAGCATCGGCTCGCCTTTGCTTCCGTCCCCCCATCGGCGACCCGCGAGCCGCCGACGCCGCCATCTTTGGCCGTCCCGCACCATGTCGGAAAAGGAGACGCTGGCGGCCTCGCAGTCGCCGCCGACGGCCGCCGCCGACACGCCCGTCGACACCTCCGACTCGCCCGACCTGCCGCGCCACCACGATGACGGCACCGACGTCGACTTCACCCTGCCGCCCGGCTGGCGGTACCGGCAGCGTCGCCTCTTTGGCTACACCCTGCCCTGGTACGCCTCGCCCAAGGCCCAGCTCGGCATGGTCGCCTTTGTCTGCTTCCTCTGCCCCGGCATGTTCAACGCCCTCGGCGGCTTGGGCGGCGGCGGAAAGGCCGACGCGACGCTCGCCAACAACATGGTACGACAAGCTCCCTTGCCTGCTTTCTTGCCTGCTTGCCTGCTTGCCTGCTTGCCTGCTTGCCTGCTTGCCTGCTTGCCTGCTTGCCTGCTTGCCTGCTTGCCTGCTTGCCTGCTTGCCTGCTTGCCTGCTTGCCTGCTTGCCTGCTTGCCTGCTTGCCTGCTTGCCTGCTTGCCTGCTTGCCTGCTTGCCTGCTTGCTTGCCTGCTTGCTTGCCTGCTTGCCTGCTTGCCTGCCGTTACCTCTGCTGACGCGAGCTTGACCTGCTAGAACACGGCCCTCTACAGCACCTTTGCCGTCTTCGGCTTCTTCGGCGGCACCTTTGTCAACAAGCTCGGCGTCAAGTGGACCCTCTCCTTTGGCGGTGTCGGCTACTGCATCTACGCCATCAGCCTCCTCGTCTCCGTCCACCACTACGTCCCGGCCTTCAACATCTTTGCCGGCGTCCTCCTCGGTCTCTGCGCCGGCCTGCTCTGGACCGCCCAGGGCACCATCATGATCTCCTACCCCAACGAGCGCCAAAAGGGACGCTACTTTGCCTGGTTCTGGGCCATCTTCAACATGGGCGCCGTCATCGGCAGTCTGGTACCGTCACCCCCATCCCCCTCCTCCCTCCTCCCCCCTCCCCGCCGAGTTGCCGCTGACCGACGGCCTGCTCCTCCAGATACCGCTCGGAACAAACATCCACACGACGGCCAACGTCACCGTCGCCGACGGCACCTATATCGGCTTCATCGTCCTCATGGCCTTTGGCGCCTTTCTCGCCCTCTTCCTCTGCGACGCCTCCGACGTCGTCCGCCCCGACGGCTCGCGCGTCGTCCTCATGAAGAACCCGAGCTGGCAGAGCGAGCTCAAGGGCCTCTACGAGACCATCCGCTTCGAGCCCTTTGTCATCTTCCTCTTCCCCATGTTCTTCTCCTCCAACTGGTTCTACGTCTACCAGCAAAACAACGTCAACGGCGCCCACTTCGGCACCCGCACAAAGGCCCTCAACAGCCTGCTCTACTGGATCGCCCAGATCGTCGCCGCCATGATCTGGGGCTACGTCCTCGACATCGAGCACGTCCGCCGCTCCGTCCGCGCCCGCGCCTCCCTCGTCGTCCTCCTCGTCCTCACCATGGCCATCTGGGGCGGCGGCTACGCCTTCCAGCTGACCTACACGCGCGAGTCCGTCAACCCCGACGCCGGCTTCCAGCCCACCGACTGGGAGGACAGCGGCTACGTCGGCCCCATGTTCCTCTACATCCTCTACGGCCTCTACGACGCCGCCTGGCAGGCCACCGTCTACTGGTGCGTCTCACCCCCCCGGCCGTCCCCTCGCCCGCCGCTGACCCCGTCCAGGTACATGGGCGCCCTGTCCAACTCGGGCCGCCGCTCCGCCAACTACGTCGGCTTCTACAAGGGCATCCAGTCCGCCGGCGCCGCCATCATGGCCAACCTCGACGCCCGCAAGATCCCCTTCATGACGGAGCTCATCAGCAACTGGGTCCTGCTGAGCGTCTCCATCGTCATCGCCTCGCCCGTCATCTTCCTCAAGATCAAGGACCACGTCGCCATCGAGGAGGATCTCATGGGCACCGACGAGACGGTGCAGGATGTCCTGCCCTCGGGGCATCCGGAAAAGCGTCTGGACGCGTGAGGCGGCCACGTGGGAGCAGAGGGGACGAGGAATTGCGTGGAGCTTTTGGCTCCCTTTTTTTTCTTTTTTTTTTTGGCATGGCGATGTCTCTTGAAGCCTTTTCTTTCTCCTTGTTTCTCCTGCATTAGATTCACATGCAAATCGTTATTCCTTGCACTATTTTTTTGCACCCTCGCTCTCCGTTCCGTGTCAAGGATGAATCCAGGCGTCGACGAAACCGCCCATCTCTTCCACGAGCATCACCGTTCGCCCCGTCGGCTCCTTGCCGCCTGGCACACCTTGTCGGGCGGCAGGTGAATCAACGTGCCGTCCGGGCAAGCAGCGCTCGGAGTGGCCTCGACACGTTTGGTTCATGCACTGGCGTGAAGTGGGAAAGCGAGACGAATCATCGTAGCGCCCGTATCGAGCGTCCTGTTCCGTTCCTGTTCCCTTCAGCCTTTCCCAATCCTGCTCCCAACGCCGGCCATTGACAAAACCCAAATCTCCGCTATATGAACCGATCGAATACCATCCGGAAGCCAGACGGGGATTTGCCGTCAATTTCAGTTCTCGGGCTTGCGTTGGCAGACGAATTAGCACATAGGATCCAGGGGGGAAGACTTGATGGCCGGTAACTCACAAACTGTTGTCATTCCTGAAATTAGAGCATTGCACCCGATTAGAATCGCATCATCACGCGTGGAAACGTACATGCTATTGTCGGAAGACGCGTTAGTATCCATCACAATCGCCTTTCTCATCCGGAACGGGAGGTGCTTACATCCTAGAAAGACGATTAACGTCTTGTCCAGTCTTCGTGTTCATATTCGCGGTCAAGGTAATACTCACAATCTGTCATGGTAGAAAATTAGCTCGGCACTGATGCGGACGGAGATGGACATTTTTGACATGACACTTACAGGCTAGTGTACGGTCAACATGAGAAAGAAGACGGTTAATTTGTCTTGTTGGCCGAGGTTGACTTACCGGCTAGACGTCAAGCCGAGTGAGTACAACGTCCGGGTGGTCATCTCTCGCTGCGCATGGAGATCTTACCTCAAACTATAGCAAAGATTCATGTTACTACAGGACGAACATGCAACCCCTCCGTTCTCGCGTGGCAAGGAAACTTACAATCTAGAATGGCGCGAATTAGCCGTCAGATGCCGTTTGCGTGTGCTGCTTCGAAACTCACCATCTGGAGAACCGTATCGTTAGTGAACTGCAGTGTTACCAAGCTTCGGTGCGGAAGAAATAGACTCACTCGCTGAGGGAAAAGTCATGTTAGCACAGCAAATCTCTCCGGAAGGAGGGGGCATCGTCGGATACTACTCACCTTGTCCAGCTCCGTTGTGGAAACAGGCGCGGCGAGGCCAAGGCCGGCCAAGACTAGAAGTGTAAAGGCGATAATCTGCATTTCGGCGAGACAGGAGCGTAGCAGTCGGCCAGGAAGAAGAAGAAAAGTACGTTGACGGTAGAATGGAATGGCTGTAGGCGTGCAAGGTGTAAGTAGTATCGTGACTTTTCCCGTGCTTAGGAAGCAGAGGGATATCAGCATCTTTATATTCCGAATCCAACAAGCAAACAGCCAAGCACCGAGTAAGTACTTGGCTGTACTCGCCATTACACAGACCAACTCTCCTATTGATAGTCTTCAACGCCCGAGAATACGTGGACAAGTAATAATAAGCGCTAGATGATACGGAAATGCCGATCCTCCAGAATCCTCCTACTGCTTTGGCACACTGCCCAGCCCGCCCGACAATATTGCATGAGCCGCGAGATATCCACTATTCCACCACGGTACTCCGTATTGTACGTCGATTTCACAGGCTCGCCGGCATCAGTTTGGCCATCCGGACCCACGTTACATGAACCCTTCGCACCCCTCCGCCCCTCTCCCGATAGTCTCCATGCTCGCGGAGTACTCGTATTATATCCGGACACGTATATGTACATGTAAAGGTACTCAGTAGCATGGGCCTTGTCAAGATTCTGCTTGTTCGTACAAATCATCCATAGTGTACGGAGTAATACAAGGGCAGCACTTACTTGGTTGTACGGTCGGGGACGCACGTACGATAGGAGTGCCGTGTATGGAGTATAGCGGCACGGCAAGTACAATGTGTGCAGAGACAAACTCGTATAGACTAAACACGAGCTCATGCCGTCGGGCATTGATCAAGTCGAAGAATCGAAACCAGCAAGAATACTCGCCACGGGCAAGTGGAAAGAATGGCAAGTAGGTGTGCTCATGGCCGAAAATTTCAGGTACGCACTATTCCAAGTTTTAACTAGCATTGTAGCCTTATGAAAGGATGGCAGGGGTGCGTTGTCTATATTACGTGCTTGCCGTCCCAGTATCTCGGGTCTTGATCGGCGAGCGGAGCCCAAGGCTGGCAAAGACGACGAGAACCACCGACAAAGGGGACATGAACCGCACAATGGCCAAGGTGATGGATGACCCATGTTTAGGCACAAGACAACAAAGAGTGGTTGGAACTAGATCGATCCAGCAGGGGCAATGCGACTAAACAGAGATGTGCCAAGAAGGGGGATAGGATTGCAACCCGGAAACGTGCAATCCTGCGGCCATCACGCGCCGGATTCCCGATGGTTCGTGGCCTTGATATTTTCTCAGAATTGCCAATCGAATACGAAAAGGATGTACCACAGTCCGCAAGACAGATCGATTTGGATGAGACCTTGAGATGTGACACGAGAGAAGGCTAAATCAAGTTCTTACACTTCCATGGACAATGGGAGTTGGGTACATGTTTTTCTGTGTGCCGAAATACGTTGCATAGAGTAAACTGCATAGAGTAAACTACAAGGCAGGCAATCGGACCCAGGCGGGTTGCCAATGAACACGAGCCCCCCTTTCATACCGTCATCGTGGCAGAGGTCAAGATGTGCGAGCAGAGTCTACTCCGTACCGAGTACAGTGCATGTGAATGTACACCCATATCCGAGTTGAATAGCCATCATGTACACCTGAGTGCAAGGTACTCACCTCAAGGTCTACACCCACTGCGTACCCCATGCGCTGATTCATATATTTGCAACCACAGTACAGTACCTGCAGATGCTGGCAATAGGTGACCACGAGGATGGGAGTGTGATGCTACGTCTGCCGTTATTCACATGCAAATGTACGGTGCATACGATACAAACTACTGTAGCCGCAAATAGATGGACGCACGACACGCCGGAATAGGGTCGGTCCTCCAGCAATGCCACGAGGAATCATCCCGCTAGGATCCGAGCAGTCCCAACGTTCGGCTCGTATCGTGAACGCGGGGTTGCGTAACGCATAAATCCCTCGAAAAATTGACACAGGGGTGGAGCATCCATTACCAACGGGCGGAAAGGAAGGGGTATTAATACGGAGTGATGGGACGCACAAACCACAAGCGGCACGATAGCGCTCATGCCGTCCCCGCCGAGGAGTTCATGAAACGGGGGAATACGGCACTTGTATCCAGAATTTTCGCACATTTCCGACGGCGCACCCTGTGCCGTTATTATCTTCCCTAGACTCGATTTTGGAGACTCGTGTTTCTAGCTCTCAGTCGGTGGCCGCGCTGTAGTTGTATTACATGTAGGTGGTCATGACTGTCAACATCCGACCACACAATTCACGCGTGCCCACGTCACCAGGATAGGGGGTTCGGGGTTCATTCCCTACAGTCGGCAAAACGTGGAGCGCCGGGCACTCTGCTACGTATTCGTATTGGCATGTAATACTTTAAAAATACAAGCGGCATACACCTACTGGGAGCGGATCGGCTGGAATATACAAGTATTTGTGTAGATGCTTACTTACAACGACTTGCACTGCGTACGGTAATTATATGCAGTTGCGGTTTGCTACCAAGTATACTTGAGTACGGAGTACGGAGTGCTTGCAATACCCTTTGAATGTGCGAGTGCAGATACGTTGACGTGAGTTGTGCATTCACATGTCCTGCTCCGAGTGGTTGAATTTGTGCTTCTCTATAGCCTGCCTTGCATCTATTGTATTACTTTTTACGTAAGTTTGTGTATCCATACAATCCTGTCCTGTATACTTACTTCCAAGTGGTGTGCATACAAGTGCTCCATACTTGTCTTTGCAGAGGATTTGTGGTTCGGCGTACCCCGATTGGAGTAATTGTGACTCATTAGTACTTGTATTATTATTAACGGTACTCCGCACTGCTTGTCCATCTACTTATGGAGCAGGGGTACGGTCACAAACACGTAATTACAAATCGGTGTGTGGTGGGCACAACGGAGCCGAGCCGGCATCCCCGGGGACACCGTACCCGTACGTGGGAGCCTATCAATATTTACGAGATCGGAGCACGAGTACCATTATAGCCCAAGTACTTGTACGTGCATCTGCACAATAATGTGAGGGTCCTCCGATCCCCCTGCAACGAGATAACCGGACTAAAGTATAGTAAGTACTTGCAACTAGGTGCACTTGTAACTACAACAAAGTACGTCGTACTTACATGTACTTACTGCAAGTATATGTTGTACTCTCTGCAATTATATTTCGTCATATAATACAGTGATATACCCAAGTCATGCCTGTGCTAACTCGGTACTAGGTGTTGTGTCCCGGTCAAGGCTCGCCACGGCGTACGGTGTTCTCCGTACAAGTGCACGTACAGTACTCCGTACTTTCATTTGCCGTACTTGCAGCAATACAAGTGCAGTAGTTGTAAGTAGCAACTCTCGCTAGCTGTATGGTCGATGCACTGCATGTCATTGAGTTCCAACGATCGGCCAAGTCACCACCATGGACCCGGTTGGCGGGTCAATCCTAATACTAATAGGATATCCACGGCGGGGGGTTGTGTTCACGCCATTTTTGCACACTACTATTCTTGTACGTTGCCTGAACTCGTACATCGTTGCCCCTGAGTAGTAATGAGTACCACGAGAGGAGGCAAGAAGTTGGAAATGGGCAAGACCCCGACTTGACGATTCAACAAGGGGAAATACCAAGGACCTACAACAACTCTGGGTTTACCAAGTGTCGTCTACTGTAGTTGTAAGTATTGTAGCAAGTATAGGACTGAGTAATCCGGAGTACTCCGTACTGTGCACCTAATTTGCCAACAAGCCATCGCTGATAACCCGGAAAAAAACACAGCCTTCCTACTTAGAATGGAGTACCTGTAAGATTAGACGGACCTATGTGACATGCGGCCCGTCCAACTGGTGGAGTGTACCGAGGCAGGATGTGGGTATTGTTACCTTGCCAAGGCCGTGGCCGATTTTTTCAGACGCGAGAGGCTACGCCTACGTGTACGCATCTTTCACGAGAAGGAAGCACTCCTGGGACGTCAACTGCACGAGTATTACACTGTACATTTACACTTGCTCGAGAGTTTGTGTACTATCCGGGCCTGGCTTGCTTGTATTCGTACGAGTACATGTACTAGGAGTCATCGACACGGCTAAGAGGGAGGCCTGTACAGACTTTCATCGAGCTCGAATTTGCTGTTCGACTGTCCGGGTTGATGGCAAGTCTGCATGTCGTAATACGTTGCCAATAGTACAAGTAGTATGAAGGACTGCTCTATTGTATTATATACGTGTCCATGACATGCAAATACGGAGCAGCGTGTGCAGTGTTCCATGTATGCGGACGTGTCCATGACATGCGAATACGGAGCAGCGTGTGCAGTGTTCCATGTATGCGGATATACGTGTCCATGACATGCAAATACGGAGCAGCGTGTGCAGTGTTCCATGTATGCGGACGTGTCCATGACATGCAAATACGGAGCAGCGTGTGCAGTGTTCCATGTATGCGGATATACGTGTCCATGACATGCAAATACGGAGCAGCATGTGCAGTGTTCCATGTATGCGGACGTGTCCATGACATGCGAATACGGAGCAGCGTGTGCATTGTTCCATGTATGCGGACTCTGGGGAACCCAGGCTGGCCAGCAACCCAACTTCCCACTACCTACCGCTATGTCCTGAGCATCGACGGAGTTCTCGCCATGTACCTATCGATCAGGCACCAAGACTTCTTATTTCAGGGTTGGCGTGCTGCAACCGTGGCGTCACACTTCCTGATCCAAGACTCGCCAGTCGACCAATCCCTATCGGCACACTGCCGTCCGCCGGTGTTGTGAGTGATAAGGTTTCATTGCCGGCCCACCCCTGATCAATTGATCCGTAACTCGCAGGCCGTCGTTCTGTAACCGCTCACCCGCTAGCAAGTAACTACACGAACTGTAAGTGTAGCCGTACATTTACGTGTACTGGGGTGGGCGTCAAGTGCAACATGATGCTTCTACCGGAGAAAAGGGTTTGAGATGCTGCATGTAGTAGCATATATCGTGGTGTAATATTAATAACGGATTGCACGCTAGTGACATGGATATGGTGTGGTGTATTGCATAATAGTTATCCATCCCATTCGATTTATGACGCTTCGCATCATTATAACTTACCCATGCTTGATATCGACCTGGGCACCACGCTTTTCTGGTGGACTCTGCCATCGTGAACTCTCCACTTCTCAACAAAACAAGCCAACTTTGTCTGGGCGTATGCACGCCTGCATGCGTGTACTGCATGAACATCGTTCGTTGCTGATTATACAAGTGCACATCCCTGCTCGACCGTTGTCGCCGCTCCCGTCGTTCCGTCCGGCATGCCAGACGACCTTCAGCTCGGCCTGCTGGACGAGCAGGCCGTCTCCGTCTCGGACGGCGAGAGCGAGGATGTGCCGAAGCCAAGGGACACTGCATCGGCATCTCCTGCTCTTTCTCACTTCCTCTCCGCCGTGTCTCTTCCCGGTCGTCATCTAAAATCCGTCATATGGCGCCCTCTCCTGCTTCCCGTCGTGGCCTTCCTCCTCCCCAGCTTTCTCCGGCCCCAGCATGCGGGACATCAAGAAGGCTCCCGGCCGCGCTCTGCCACGGCCTATCTCGACGGCATCCGCGGCATCGCCTCCCTCTTCGTCTTCTTCAACCACTACGCGATGCAGGCCTTCATCACGTCTGAGGGCTGGGGACGCAAGAATTCCATGAACCATGGCCACATCCTCAAGCTTCCTTTCCTCCGCCTTCTATACCAAGGCGCCCCTGCCGTCTGCCTCTTTTTCGTCATCTCCGGCTACGTCTTGTCCTATCGCCTCTTGAGTCTGATCCATCGCCGGGCCTATTCCGATTTCTATCCTGCCGTGAGCTCGCTCGTCTTCCGCAGAGGCATTCGCTTATTTCTCCCGACCATGATTTCGACCTTGGCCATTGTGTTGCTCTTGCGACTCGGCGTCTACGAGCTGACTCGCGAGTTTGCTTACACCAAGGCGTATTTCCGGTACTACATGGAGATTCATCCTGACCGCCTGGGCTCTACCTTTGCCCAGCTGGGGAGCTGGGTCGGCTACATGTACGAATTCGTCGCCTTCTTCACCTGGCGCAATGGTGACGGGACCCCACGTGAGTAGTTGTCCCTGCACGCCGATGCAACTGTACACTTTCTTTCGAATGCGACACTAACGTTCCGTCCCGTCCCTTGCAGAATATGACTTGCACCTGTGGGCCATCCCTGTGGAGTTTCGATGCTCCATATGCCTCTTCGTCGTCATCGTTGGAACCGCTCGTTTGCGCACCGTGGTTCGACTCGTCATTGTGGGTGCCATTGCTCTGTTCGTCCATCGCAACTCTAGATGGGATCTGTTCCTCTTTCTCTGCGGCATGGTCCTGGCGGAACTGGACATAATCCGGGGCGCTCATCGTCATGTCTCGGGCACTTCGAGCCCGACCTTGTGCCCGCAAGAGCAGCATCTGCCGCCATTCCGGGGTCGCTACAAAAGGATCCTTTGGTCCCTTTCCAGCCTCCTAGGTCTGTATCTCCTGTCACAACCTGATTACCAAGGCGAGGTGACGCCCGGATGGAAGTTCCTAACTTCCATCATCCCGGCATGGTGGACGGAGAAACAGTTTCGATTCTGGCAGCCGCTGGGTGCCATCGTGTTTATTCTCGCCGTGGGCCACTCCAGGGGCTGGCAGAAGTTTTTCAACAGTGCTCCGATGCAGTATCTTGGGAAAATATCGTACGCCATGTACCTCATGCACGGCCCAGTCATGCACGTCATTGGCTATCACTGGGAGAGCATGGCGTACAGTATTACGGGGATCGAAGGGTATTGGTTCAACGTGGGCTTCTTTTTCGGCGCTTGCTTCTGCATTCCGACCGTCATATGGGCCGCCGATATCTTCTGGCGAGCGGTCGACGTCCCAACTGTCGCGTTCGCCAAGTGGTTTGAAAAATGGTGTACTGTCGGGGATGAATGACTAGAGGGCAGTGAAGCAACAATTAGATCTATAGTTATCAATCAGAATAAACATGACAACTGAGTGCTGCTGTCCTTTCCTGTTGTACCGAAAAGGGGCTGATATTTTTGCCAACTGCTTTGGTCCAGCGGCAGCAATCTCCAAACAGCCGTCACGAAGCAGTGTTGCAGCTGCGGATGTATTTTATGGTAATATGTTTGCGTAACTGGGCTAGGATTTTCCACTGTACTTGCATTTGCTTCAACTTTGTTTGCATGGTACGGGATACGCAGCTTAGAAATTGCTTTTCTTGAACAGCCCTAGTTTCCCCTTTTCGGCGGTCGAATGTCAAATTCTGGTGGCTGTCGTCATTCTTCTCGTCTATAGGGGAATCATGTCGCCGGACGGAAGCTGCCTTGATGCTGCTGATGTGCTACCCAGTCGAGCTATAAGAACCTTCAGCCTTGGACATAAACTGCCGAGATTGATATTGTGACAGGCGTTGGCCTGCAGGCATATCCATACCACTCTACCCTTCCAACGCTCTCATTTATTGCCTCTTATCCCTCCTCTCGCTACTCTTGGCGTCAATCTGCTGCTGGTGCTGATTTGCACGGGACGCACAGTCATGCGGCCATCATTGCAACCGAAACAGGTGGCAGTAAAGCCATGGAGGACGGTGTTGAACAATCACATCTGATGCCCTGGTTGCATGCCAAGAATTTAGCCGTGCCCACTATGCTGTTTCACATAATCCGGCAAACCACTACAGCGCTGATAATTTATGCTCTCCTTGTCACCTTCTACCAGCCGATGGAAATGGGACCGGTCAACCCCCGTAAATATTGCCAGTGGCCTGAAAATGACATATCATCCCCCAATAAATCCTAGAGCACACAATAATCCTTCTCATAATATCTTCCAAAACTGGCGGGGCTGGTGCTTGTTTGCCGATCGATGTTGGGTATCAGTCTATGCAGCCTAACTCGAACACTGAATGTTGGACCTATGCTTGGCTTACCCTAGACGAACCAGCTAGTATTATTAACCAGCAGTTCGGATAGGTCGCTGCAACAATGCTTAAGCTAGGAAGACGTTGATGTACACAATTTGAAGCGTTCCGTACATGTGCGGAAAGTGAATGGCAACAACGCATGCCATGATTACACATGTAAGCGTGTGGAAGTGTAGCATACATTATTACGCTGTGACCGGCTCTGGTTGCCAGAAATAAACTCAACCTCATGGACTCTGCATGCAAGTACCACCCGGGATAGTCCAGTGTTGGGCGAACAACAGCAGCAATGAAGACGACGATGACGACAACGTCCCATTCGGGATTTGAACTCGTTGCCCAAAATCGTTTCAATTGCCTGTCTTTTCCCCACCGTCAAATGTGAACCAAACATGGCGAGGAGAGGCGATGAGCAGACCATGTATTGCAGTTATTCCTCCCGAGACTCAACGATAAGGCTGATATGAGCCGAGCACATGATTTTGGTTGCTTAAAGTCACCATGGCACCGTACGCGTAGGTAGATGCATTCATCTCGACTGTCCCTCTCGGGATTCGCACATCCTTCGAGAAAGGGGAATGCCGCCTTCGACGTCACAGAATAGGGGAACGTCATCCTCGCCATCTCTCCCAGCTTGTTCAGTTCCCGTCGGATAAAAGTAGTCAACTACTATGCTAGGAAATAACACCAAAGCGGTTGGAAGGCATGGTGGCGAACCGAAAACGAGCGTAGATGGCCATGAATGCGACCAGAGCAGCTCGGCTGACTGACATGACGGATGTCTGCTAGGACTAGATGGATGAATATGGATATATGATTGTTTGTGGTGTTCATTATTATTTACATGGAATATCGCCACCTCTCCCCCTCCGGCGCAAGAGTCGGCGGCCAGCTACTATTACCCCATCCACAAGAAGAGCATCGCCAACAACGTACTCAGCGACATCCACTGGACGTCGACTCTCACGAGTGGCGCTGCCTCCTCCGACTCGGTGGGGGTGACGCTCGGCTCCTCCGTCGTCGTCGTCCCCCCGGTCGTCGTCGTCCCCGTCGTCGAGGTGGACGATGACGACGAGGATGTGCTCGTACGATTCCCAAGCGGCACCCACTTGGTATCGCGAACGACCTTGATCTCGTCGCCCTTGAGCGGCAGCGGCGCCTCGTCGAGGAGAAGGCCTTGGACCGTCTCGAGCGCGCACATTTGCTGTCCGAGCCCCGGCTTGTTGTCGTAGCCGTCGAGGTACCAGCGCATCCCGCACGCGCGGCCCGTCTGGCCGCCGGAGCACGACTTGACTGCCGCCTTGATGGATGGATGCAGCAGCTGCTCCACCCTATCCCGCAGCGCCGGCAGCAGCTTGACGGAGTGCCACATGAAGCGGCTGAGGTAGCCCTTGAGCGTCGTCATGTCGGCGTTGCAACGGTTGACCTTTTCGCAGGCGGCCTCGTACAGGACGAAGCTGTCGTTGCTGTTGCCGTTGGGCGTGAAGAACCAGAGGGCTCCTTCGAGCAGGTTCTCCGCCCGCGTCTCCCACTGCTTGTCGCCCGTGTGGTTGGCCATGATGGCGGCACCGTAGAGGTAGATGCCGCTCGTGTAAGTGTAAGACTGCTTGTTGACCTTGGTGCAGTTGTTGGACGAGTCGACGCCGTCGTAGACGTGATGACTGTTGGCGTCGATGAGCCCAATGTCGCTGGACCAGGTCCACAGCCGGTTCGCCCAGTCGAGGTAGGTGTCGTTGCCGGTGGCGCGGGCGAGGCGGGCGGCGAGCTGGAAGAAGCCGCCGTTGCTCACCGAGTTTCTGTAGTTCATGCCGTTCGGGTTCGAGGGGTATATCTGCCACAGGACACCACCGCCGCAGGCGGACGCGTTCCACCGGCTCGCGAGCGAGTTGAAGACGTTGGCGCCGAGGTCGAGCCAGGAGGGCATCGACTCGTCCGGCTGGGGAAAGTTTCTCTCGGCGGCGGACAGGACGGCCGATCCCCAGAAGAACAGGTCGTCGTTGCCCTCCTCGAGCTCGTGCTCCTTGGGCATGTAGTCGTGGTTCGTGCCGACGTTGGTCGGATTCAGCAGGGCCTGGAGCACGACGTCGTTGTAGCTCGGATCGAGGGTGTAATGGTAGTAATCCAGCAGGGTGCCCCAGAGCGCACCGGCCACCCACCAGTAGTAGGGGTGATAGAGATCGCCAATGTCCTGCAGCCAAGCATGAGCGAGGCGGCGCCGAAGGAGGAGAGATGCTCGGTCTGGGGTCTGGCTTACCACCTGATTCGTCGACTTGTTCCCGCGATAGTACGCCATGGTGTCGTAGGCGAGGGTGCCGGCGACATTTCGAATCGAGTCTGCGAGCAGATGGCGTGTCAGTGCACGATGCCTCGCCAGGTCAGCGCGAGGGTCGCGGAGGGGACGGCGTACAGTCGTTGGTAATGTCGAGCTCGCTCGGTGGCAGGATGGTGGGCGACACGAGGGACGTGGTCGTGCTAGCTAGAGTGAGAGCCATGCTGGGCGCTCGCTGCGTGGCCGGGTTCACGGTTGGTCAGGGGTATCGACGAAGGACATGGGTCCGGAAGACGGGGGGGAGCGAACAGGGAACCCGAGGGTCGACGGGAGAGGTGAAGCCGAACGAAGACTATATCAGGATGGACGAGAGGAAGGACAGCAATGGAGGCAATCGGTGGCTCCAGCAACCGAGTTCAGCACATTGACCCCTACGCAATCGGTGCCAATGAATCGGGAATGGCTCGCCGGCCTGGGAATGCGGCGGTCGAGAATGTCTCAGGAGAAGCGGCAGCCAAGAACTCGGGACGAAGAACGAGCCGCAAACGTGAGCCCTGGATGAATGATTTTATTCTATATGCCATGCCAACCTGGATGAAGACTCTCGAAAATTCGCTCGACACCTGCAGAGGAAGAGGTGGCAGAAATAAAGTTTGCACCGAGAAGGCGACGTACGTGTCCCTCCCGTCGGACGCTCCAGGCGGCAAAATACGGACCACGGATACGGATACGGGGGCCTATTCTGGGGCTTGGCAAGGGAAGGACAAGTATGGACGGCATGCACGCGGGCGCGTGCCGTAGCCGGCAGCCTCGCGATGCCCAGCATGCATGCATTC
Source organism: Drechmeria coniospora (assembly GCF_001625195.1). Classification (NCBI taxonomy): domain Eukaryota; kingdom Fungi; phylum Ascomycota; class Sordariomycetes; order Hypocreales; family Ophiocordycipitaceae; genus Drechmeria; species Drechmeria coniospora. The sequence continues at coordinate 353,340 of NC_054390.1, read as the reverse complement.
ATTCGCGCGCAGGCATCCCCCTTTCCAGGCAGCGGAGCCGGATGTCTCTGATCGAGCACGGACTTGCACGCATCCTCGGATTCCATTGTCGGCATTGAATGGCACTTGCCTCTTACCCTTGTCACGAATGTCCAGAGCCTTTTTTTAGTTTTCGTGCACTCTCTCGATCGCGGGTGGCTGATCGGCCCATGGTGTGTGATGGACAGACGACCCAACGGACCACCACATCACCGGCCGCCAGCCTACAGCCTCTAACGGCAGGTTTAAGCTTCGTGAGATGCTTTGGTCAAGGAAGCAATGCAATAGGCCTTAAGATGGCCACTTTGTTCCTACCAAATCATGCTAATCCGGCCGCGTACTTGGCTCACAAGCCCTCAGGCACTGCGACACCCACCTTGGACAGGGGGGTTGATGGTACCAAAGGATGGACTAGATAGAAAATAGCAAACTGCTAGTCCTAAATAGCCGCAGTGACGAACATGGGGACGACGAGATAGGCGCCACAGGTTCGATCGACTCCAACTAGATCCCCCCCCCACGATGGTCGCGGAGCAGTAGAAGCCGCGATTGTTCAATACAACTGTACCGTCGTGCACACATCTACGCACCGTATGCCTCGTATTTCCGTAGCATCCATCACAATACTGTTAGAATCTGCATCCTCGATCAAATGCCGTCACTTTTCGGTAGGTGGTTCCGCTCTATAATGCTTCATTTATTAATGCTGTGACTCCGCATTTCAGGCATCAACTTCAACTGCCTAGTTTAGCATCGACGCCACACCGTACTTCAATTTCGTGACTTTCACACAGTGCCGAAATTTAAGTAGACACATGGCCGTGTTCTTTGCATATATCCAATAGCATAACCAGACGACGGAGCAAATTACTCTTCTGTAGCAATTCTCATTCACTTTAGTATACCGTAATGGTAAGTTTTAGCCTTCCGGTATTTCTGGTTAGTCCTATTGCTAAGTATCTCTTATCTGTTCTGTTCTATATATCTGATTGATAGCCTCTGGATTGTCAAACTGAAGGACTGGGGCTGCTGGAACTGCTGCTGCTGTAACTGCTGGGTCTATTATAACTGCTGAGGCTGTTGGAACTGCTGTAGCTTTTGTAACTGCTGGGTCTATTGTAACTTCTGAGGCTGTTGTAATTGCTGGGGCTGTTGTAGCTTCTGGGGCTGTTGTAACTGCTAGTACTGCCCTACGTTGGCCTTTACCCTTATCCTACCAGGAACGTTGTCGCTTGTTACCCTGCTCTACCTATGATTCTATAGTCTCGAATTGCGATGAATTCCGCCGGATACTTGCTTTTAGCTTAGTTGACACATTGCTTCTGTTTTGACTAGGCTCTTGTAGACTATGTATTGAAGAAAGGCTACCTTCTTGAGTGGTACGAGGCCGGCTCAGAAGGTTCTGTACAATAGCTGGGTTACGGATTCGAAAGAGTGACTCTTCAAGATCAAGGCTTATCTAGTCATCAACGTGGGTGACAATCTTCCTTTCCCAATGTAGTATTGTTGATAACGCGTTAAAAAGAAAAGACAGCAAGCAGTATATGCGGAGCTAGCTCATCCGCAATTTCCATGGAGGACACCTCGCCTTCCGGAGTAGGATGCTCGAGGATGGAAAAATATTACTAAACGGCATGTATTGAAGTGGATTGTTTATTGCCATATAATTTACTGTACTGCCCAACTCTTTGGCAATCTTCAGGGTAGTTGCTCACGATCTCACCGACGATGGCAAGTTCAACTTACAGCGTAGCCAACAACCGCAATCGGCGCGAGTATCGGTTCCATCCCTGAGCTGGTATGATACATGAATGAATGGACGAGTATATAAAGGGGGAATCCATTTACGTTGCGGATATCTACCAAGGAAATACAGCGAACGCCTCAAGCAATCAATCAAGACAAGATTAAGGTCTGACAGGCTGTCTAACTCAACTCTTACCGTGCACGTCTTGTCATCATGGCCCATGTTGTTTGATAGTACCAGCACTACTGAAAGTTGTGACATCAGCTGGGGTCAAGCTGAGAGTTATCTAGTTCAGCCTTGGAAGCTGTCGACACATGCAAGGCAAGATGTGCTTCTGGTCGGAAATCCATCCGCCTTGTTCAAATTCGCGCGGCAAGGACCTTCATCCCCCCCCCCCCCCCCCCCCCCGGAGCACGCATTGTTGTTGCTGATCACACCGGTCTTATAGCACGTCGGCTGTGCCGCCAAAAATCATGGTCGGGTCCCAGGGATCAGGGCAGTCCAAGCCTTCCAATATCCACCGACTCAGAGAAGGTGTGACACAGTAGTTGGCCCAAGCAATCTTGCCAGAAGAATTAGGGATGCCAAGGGCATGTTTCGCAAGTCCTTTGTCCGGATGTCCGATGCACAGGCAGTCACCGAAGCCCTGCCACTTGGAAACCTTGGTCTCGCACAAGGTTGCCGCACCGGCCTCGGCGTCGATCCTATCCAGCACGGCCGAGTTCTTGACGTGACAGCACCGCTCCTGTCTGGACCACAGTAACCCTCTGTAGCTTCTGGTAGCACAAAGAGTGAGCGGGATAGCACCAGCTTTGCTTGCAAGTGTACTGAGTTTAACCTGCGTGGTGAGCTTGCCCGATTCTCCGATCCACCTCTTATCGTTCGCAAAGCCAGCGTTCACAATCGCAATGAGCCCGAAGACGACGTTACCCTTCATGTTGGAGTCGAATGTTGAAGTTGGAATTCTTGCTTGTTGAGGATTCAGGTTCGAGGATAGTGTACTCCTAGCCTTTTCTTCATCCATTCACAAGTTTTGGCTGGGAGATGTCACAGTAATATATATGACAGACCCTTCGTTGTTGAACTCCGTACTGGTGGGACAGCTGTATCTGTAACCCCATAGCAACACGTCGGATTTGGCTCCTGAGTATTTCCTTTGGGTGCAAGCAACCGGAGTTTGACATCTCAAGTTTCCAGACAATCGTAACTTGCTACTTCAGTATCCGGTGGTAAATCATGCTCGAAATTACTCGCAGGTACCGAGCAATTAATGCGGGGACTAGGTATACTAGAGGCCAATGTTGAGACCAGCGTTTGGTGTCAGGTGTAGGCCGACTGACGGGATGTTAATTTGGGCAAACGCATGAAGGGGAGATGTTCGGAATGATGGCAAGGCAATGGAAGTGGATTCAGGATCGAATATCATGTACTATTACTCCGTACCGGCACCAACATCCCGGTTCAGCCAATGAGGCTGCCTACACTGAATATTGCGGAGAATGCAAATCAACGTTCGTTGGAGAAGCCAGCTAGCTGGGCGGGCCAGGCGGCTGCGGCTGCTAGTTGCATGAGGATGATCTGTTTGTAGCCATTTCTGGTGGCCCCCTCCGATGAGAAGGTTTCACCAGCAGACGATGATGGCAGCTTGCCGCCATCCGGCACTGTTCACGGCAAAGCAGCCTAAGATTTAACATTACCATCTATTGCCCACGTCTAATTCTCATTAATCGTCTCACCCTTCTCTACCCTTGGCAGACAAATACTCTTTTAAAGCAAGTACTTTCAGTAAAACACAGGTAATTATTGTGCAATTGTATCATTCAACTGTTTTTAATCCCGTCCGACCGAGGCTCAGTGTCGGTGCCCGTAGATACGACTTGAGCATCTACCTGATTGTCCGCGTACTTTTAAAATCATTCATAGTCCAGTATTTGTCAGTAATTCCCTAGCCCATGCCGTATTCCGATCTTGATGTTGAGACCGTGGAGCAATCGCCTTTTGGTCCTCCAATGGAAGGCAACGTCGGATGATCCTCCGAGAACATCCCGCTCCACAACGAACATTCGCCGTCTCATATATGTGTGAAAGATGCCCCAGCAAGCAAATCCTTGCAAAACGACACATGCTGCAAGGCTCATTGCACTGCGTTATGCCATGCAGGTGTGCGAACGGAGTGCACACCAATATGTAGCATGTGTGTTGGCACTGTTTGGGCATTCATATCCAGGAACACGCTGTATATTTGGTACGAAGAATGATCGACAGCAGACTCGCAATGCCCCATCGTATACGCTAGCTGGGGCGCAGCTCTCACACAGAAAACCTGAACTTGGACAAGCACACCCACTTGCAGTTTCGTGGCGGCGTAGGTGATGCTCAGGGGCTCCAGGGGTCTCTGTAGTGCTATTATTTCCACCACAACTCCTAGCGTCCCAACAGCGAGTGTGCAGCACGAGTAGATTGTAGTGACCATGCGACGCGTGCTACAATATTTACTCCGCATAGTGTACACGAAGTTTGATGAATTTGCCGCGCTGTGAGGTCATACAAATTCAGTGTACACGAGTGGGAACTTGGGTGCATCCTCAACTTGAGCGAGAAATAAACTCACTCACTCGTACCCTCCTCCTCCTCCCTTTTCAGCCTAGTCTCGGGCGGGTAGCGGCGATGGACTGAATAATCGTAAACAAGGGTTCACGGATGCACAATACTTACGCAAGAAGTTCGGAGTAATATTATGTTTATGTTTATCTATAGCCCAAGTAAGACTCCAGGGGTACATGAAAGGTTCCACGAACCTGGTCATCGTCTTCATTGGCGTCCCTCGAAAGGTCCCTAAAGGTGGATCTCTCAACACGTAGTTCGGTCTTCCAGACAAATCTCGTTAATCACACGCAATCGAACTCTTGATGGCTGATGCAGAGTAAATGGGTTTCGGAATGGGAATAGAGTTTCCCCTCCTCACCATCGGTCTGGTTCATGTATCTGCAATCTCGGATGGACCCGTAGAAACTTGGCAATGTACAATTGCGGTGCCAGCCTTTCGATAATGCCACTGAGGTGACTACATGCCAAGCATACGTCCAAAAACCCGTGTTCAAGCATTTCTGCAAATGTATTTCTTCGCATGGATTAGTCAATCCTTACGAGAATATCACCCTTCAACGCCCTTTGGCCCATGAAACGAAGAAAGGTACGAGCAGCACCGAAATGTTGAGCGTAGCAAATCCAGCTATATTCTACTACAAGCACCACAATTGTCTAGCGAGTGGGTAACAGGCGTTACCGTGTGAGAGGTTAACCTCCAGCCTGTTCGCAAGTACATGAGGGTATAGAAATCCGACATTATGGTTCCCACAAAGCTAGGGGTGCATTGAGATATTGAGATCATTGGAGAGACAACGGCCTATAACGGAGAGCCAGGTGTTAAACAAGCCAGGAAAAATAGAGACATTGTCGTGCAGAAGATTGTACACAACTTACTCAGATGCTCTCACCTTGTCCGTAGATTAGTCAAATAATAATCTAAATACTGCCTGGTGAATTGTAAAGGGCCTCGGCAGGTACGATTAGACCCTGTTTGAGTCCAAAGGATGCACTACGATGCAGGCGGTGCTCTTCGCACTGTCTGTCATACGAAGCCGCGAGCGGCAAAAAGTGGCTGTACCGGCAGAATTCGCCGTCAGATGGCGGCTGCGCCAGGCACCAACAACTCGGCATCTGTGGTGCTAGCTCACCCGCCTATTCCCGTGGGGGAAATGGCGTCTTCAGGAGATGGATGCTCGAGGATGAAAAAAATACTATTGGAGAAATAGATGGCCGTTGGGCGTTGAACTATTTGAAAATGAACCCCAACGTCGATACGATGGAGCGAACAAACGGGGACACAGAAGCGGCGGATCGTCGTCGAGTCCATCCGGGGCGGGAGAGTGATGCAAAGGGACCATGTGATGAGACGGCGCTCGGGAAAACGAACACGTCAACTGGAGGAGGGTGGAGCTGGACGAATAGAAAGGTAGGTCCATCGATCGGCACACAAGTTGGCACCACAACCGTCGCCCCACGGGATACGCCTCCTCGGCACAGGAGAGGGATGGGAGGGGGGAGGGGAGGGTGGATGGCATCCTCTTGTTGGCGTAGCGAAAGCTAGCTGCGTTACCAATGCCAGTTCACAGGCCAACCTATCAGGAATCGCGTCTGCGACCCTTTATTCTCCATACAACGAGCAGCTGCAGAAATACTCCCTTGTTCCGCCGCCAAGAGGCTGGTGCCGGGAACCCGCTTCGCTGGAACGTACGCCGGAATGCGGCACCGAGTGGGGCCGCGAAATGTGGGGATTCCGGTGGAGATCCGTCCCGCGTCCCCGTCTTACCCATTTCGTGCCCCTGTCACACACATCTCGGCGGCATAGTCGCAGCGAATCTATTTCTATCCATCGATTCCCCCGTCTCTCCGTGATTCCTTTGCTCCCTGCTCCTCTTCCGTTTCTTTAGGAGCGCGTACCTTTTCGGGTCGACACGAGCCGTGTCTCCCGTCCAGCAAGGATGAACGATGACGATGCATCCGTCGGGCAATGACTGCCACGACCAGCACGCAGTTGTGATGGTAGGTACGGAACAAATCCGGTACGGCTGCTTTCAAAGGCCGGAAGGGCTACGGCGGCGACGGAAGGCCATGTCGCCGCACCCGCGCCGTCGATATGCCACCCGGCGCAGCTGGACGCAGACGTATTGCCAAGAGACGCGTTCCGTCGGCACCGAAGCTGCGGCACTTCGATGACGTCTATCGAGGTGTTGCCGCCGCTGCTAAACTAGAGACGGTTCGTCGAGCATGGCCACCTTTAGACGTGGACTCTTCTCGTCACGAGCGGTGCGTTTGGTAGTCCATCGTGAGCCGGATGACGCAGCCCACCGTGTGAGATTTCACTTGGTGTGGCATGCCGCTTGACTCGTTTCACCGACCGCACATGTCTCGGGAGATTGGTGAAGTGAATACAGAAGGCTTTGCAAGGCAGAGGAGGCCTCGCCACGACGAGTCGATGAAGAGTATGCGTCTTGCGTCATGGAAACTGCCTCGTGCAGCCGAGCGACCATGTGTCGGACGACTTGGGAAGAGATTGGAACAGACATTGCAAGCTCAGACGTGGCGCCACATATCCCGAGGTGGCCTGGCCAGGATGAATTAAGGGGGAGGATTTATGCTGCGTCATGAACCGACTGTCCTTGTCGAGCATCGAACCACCAAGAACAACGACAAGGTGGCCACGAACTGAAGGCGGCAGGCATACAGCACCACCATTGACATGCAGAGGCAGAAACCAACGTCTTGTGTGAATGAAGCAGGATACCACCAGGCTTTCACCAATTCCAAGGATAGTCCAGTCCTTGGTCATGAAGGTTATGGTGTGCAGGGCACATACGGCACCACCGCTGCAGGCAGAGGCAGAAATCAACGTCCTTTGTGAGTGAAGCAAGACACGACCAAGCTTTTGCCAATTCTAGGCGTAGTCCAAATCATTGGGTCATGGTGTCCACGGCATGTTCGGCACCGCCACGACAGGCAGAGGCAGAAATCAACTTCACGACCAGGCTTCTGCCAATTCTAGGCGCAGTCCAAGATCAGGCGACGTGGTGCGCATGACACACGCGGCAGGCAGAGGCAGAAATCAGCGTCTTTTGTGAGTGAAGCAAAACACAAATCATCGTCTTTTGTAAGTAAAGCAAGACACAAATCATCGTCTTTTGTGAGTGAAGCAAGACACTGTCCAAGGTCAGGGGTCATGGTGCGCACGACACACGCGACAGGCAGAGGCAGAAATCAACGTCTTGTGTGAATTTAGCAAGACACGGCAAGGCTATGGCACCGGGGACCTCGAAAACTCTCACAATGAAAGCGCAACTATCCTGTTCGCCAACTCGGGGGGCAAGTTCGAGGTCATGGCGTAAAGGGCACGCTATCTCCCGGTCGCGGTCTCTCCAAATAGTCATCGGGTATGTCTTTGATGGCAGGCGCCTTGTCCATGGTTAGTCGAGGATGACGCAGAGCCAAGTCATGGTCAGCAGGGATGCGGGGGAGCATGGACTGACTTGAAGCTTCTCGGCCCAAACTCGAATGTCGTCATAGTTTTTGCAGCGGTGCTTCGTGTTGAAGTCGGGAAAGGCCGCAGGCTTCTCGCCGGCCCAGACCTGGCCGAGGACGCCCGTGTCGGCGTTGCACATCAAGACTTGGCGTATGGTGTCGAGGCAGTGGGCTTGACGACGTCAGCTTCTTCGTCGCCGGGCCCGCCGTCGCCGTGGAGCGGACGACGGGTGCAATCATGGCACGCGCCACTCACTGACGTGCAGGCGCAGGATCTTGTCGTCGTTTTTGAAGGCGTGCTGGCCCATCTCCTTGTAGCGATCAAAGTTGAAGTAGAGGGACTTTCGCAGCAGATTCTGCGCCGAGGTCAGCCGGCCTTGCTCCGGGACGAGGGCCGCGGGGCACGAACGAGGCAGTGGAGGTGGTGCATTCCCTCGACGTTGACGAGGAATCCGCCGCCGTACTTGTGGGCTCGCTGGACAAACGACGGTTGCAGCCCGCTCGCGAGGCCGTCCTCGTACGATATGACGCCCGGTCGGTCTGCGGCATGCACGACACCCGGTCAGCGGGCGGCTCGCACGGCTCTCGGAGGCCGCGATGCTTACAGTTGACGCCGAGGTCATCCCAGGCCTTGTCGACCTCGGGGGATCCGACCTGACGATAGATGTTCTCCTTCATGAAGGAGCCGTTGAACAGCTGGGCCTCGTAACGTATGGGCACGTCCTTGAGGAGCGGTGCTGGGCGTCAAGGTCAGCCGCGCCGTCGCTCGAGCCGGAGGCCGGGGGCGAGGGACGAGCAAGACTTACACCACTGCGTCGTGTGGGCGGCGCACTTGGCATCCAAGGCCGACGGCCGAATGGCAGCACGGGCGCCGGCGAAGAAGGATGCGGCGCAGAGGACGACGGCGACGGCGAGAAAGAGAACGGCCCGGACCAGCAGCGGCAACCAGGGCCTCCTCTTCCGTCGGTCCTGGGGGATGGGGATTTGAGAGAACTCGAGGTCGTCGTCGGAATCGCTCGGGTTTTGCGGCAGCAGCCGCTGCTGGGACTCCTTGGCCACGGCCATGGTGAATTCGGCAGAGGAGGCGGGACGAGGGACTGCGAGATGGGTGATGGGAGACGGAGAGAGGGGCGACGAGGGATGATGGAGGAGCGATGGTGGATGGAGGAGCGATGGTGGAATGGCCGTCGACGATGAGTTGGCAGAGACGAGGCACGACGAGGGATGATGGAGAGGCGATGTTGGAATGGCCGTCGATGATGAGTTGGCAGAGACGAGGCACGACGAGGGACGATGGAGGAGCGATGGTAGATAGAGGAGCGATGGTGGAATGGCCGTCGACGATGAGTTGGCAGAAACGAGGCACGACGAGGGATGATAAAGAGGCGATGTTGGAATGGCCGTCGACGATGAGTAGGCAGAAACGAGGCACGACGAGAGATGAATGATAAGCGATGCACAATCAACCATGAACAATGGAAGGAACGGAGGAATGGAACGTCGCTCCTTCCCAAACAAAAAAAAAGTCGAATGCGGAAAGTGCGATGGCGTAGACGCCGCACCTGCCCAGTGCCGGGCCTCTACGAGTGCGGATACAGCGTCCGGCACTGGCTGGTGCATGCAACGTGTAGGCGCGAATCGAGCGAATCGACCCGGCCATCCAGAGGCACAACGAGATGCCGACAAACAGGACGGCTCGCCCCATGTGACGTGACGGCGACGAGGGGATCGATCCACCGATCGACCGGGTCTCGCATGCATCCGGCTCAAACTGTGGGGGGCGGGGGATGTGGAAGCTCGTCGGGACGTGGGCGACGCGCTTCGGAGATTTCCGTGTCCGCTCACGGCCATGCGCACTGTGCTAAGCGCACGCCAACAGCGGCTACAGCGCATCCGCTCGTCAACATTCCGCGCCCGCACGTACCCGTCACGTACCGCCGTCGTACAGGTACATCGAGGTCGACATCGTCACAGTCACATGATGCCCTCGCCGCCGTTCAAGCTCTCGCGCGCGCTCCTCGATGCGGCATCGGACAGGCCGCAGGGGAATTTGAAAAACAACCTGCACATGGCAGCATGTGAAGCATGTGAAAGGGCGGCACTCGATGGCACGGAGCGCGTCCCGGCCGGTCGCTGCTGTGGCCATGGTATGCAATGGAGATTGCATCATAGTCGTGCAACACACGCTGTGGATGGTCACGTGCGCACACAGTGCGCGTAGATGGAGGCTCAGGATGCCACTGTCGGCACGTCCATACGGACACGAGAGGCCTCTAAGGAGATGATGGATGCGCAACGCCCATCAAGACAATGACGGCGATAACAATGAGGACAACAATGGCACGTCACGGTCCATTCCTGATGGCTCACATCGGTTGATTGATGGATCAATTCATCCATCCATCATCCATCCATCCACCTACACAGTGTCGATGCATCCATCCATGTCCAGGTACCTCTCCAGGGCGCAGAGGTACCTGTCGTCTACCACGGCAGATGCCACAAGCCAACGTTTCTGCGCGCCAAAGCTTCCAGCAGCAAATACAGGGGCTTGTGCTGGGGATTCGTGCTAGGCTTCGTGCTAGGCTTTGTGCTGCAAGTACCGTCGAGGTAGAGTCAGGTGACTCCCACGGTGCGCTTCCTCGCGAGAAGCGTGTGCGGGCTCGCCTGTGGGTACATGCCCGGTACTTGGTCGGGGTTCCACAGGGGTCGCCCAGGCCAGGCCCAGCCCTCGGCTTCAGCGGCCCTGGATGGCGCTGGAGGACCCTGAAGGACCCTGAAGGGCCCTGAAGGGCCCTGACGGTGCCAAGGATGCCAAGGATCGGCATGCTTCTGACAGCTTGACGCCCGTTGGCGCCTCCCGCGCCTCGCTCGCGCCTCGCTGGGCGGCTCTCTGGCGGAATTCTGACGTCTCCGTCTCACCAGCCTCGTCGGAGCCATGCCGTCGACGAAGCTGGGCTCCCCCTTCAGGTCTAGCCCAGAGCCGCTGCCATTTCCATCTTCGACCTGGGCTAGCTCGGCCGGTGAGGAGAACGAAAGCGACCGTCACTCGAGCGTCGTTCCGAATCACCTTGGTCCCATGGCTGCTTTCAGCGCCGCCACCGGCCGGGACGCTCCCCCAAGCTTCGAGACGCTCCCCCAAGCTTCGAGACCCCCCCCCCCCCCTGCTGCTCTCACGCATCCTCGGCCGTCGACCTGCGCCGTCCGCGCGATCCTCCATGCCTCCACGCCGTTTCCAGGAACAGGCACGACACGAGGCGACCGAAACGATCGGATGCAGACCCGAGCTTGTCCCCGTCCGAAGGGGCCCCGTCCGGATCCGAGCCGTCCAAGCAGCCGTCGACGACGACGAGCCGCTGCCATCTCGGACCAGAGTTGCCGAAGGGTAGAGCCACCGACCGCAATCGGTCGACGCCGTGGCTTGCCCGCCTGCCTCTCGACAATGGCACCGTCATCCAACGCCGCGCTCCTCGTCGTGTGCGAATAAGCATACTCTGCAGACGCTAGACGGCACCGATGCAGCACCGCCCTGAGCCCTCCATTCGCCGCCCAGCTTCCGTCACGGCCACGAGCTAGCTGGATCGAGTCCTCACTTCCCGCCGTCGACGCGCTAGCTCTGTCGTCACAAGGAAACGGTCTCTGCCGTCACAAGGAAACGGTCAGTCTCGGGGCGCGCAACGGCAAGGCAAACGTCACCGGGAGCCCCCCAAGGCGTCGAGGCCATGAAACATAAATCTCGGCCGATCCCCTCCTCGATTCATCACATTCGACATTCCATCAAGCACTCGCTCCCTCGACATCCAACTCGTCGAGAATATCTCATCTCCGTTTGCGAACCATCTGTCTCATCCGATCATCCATCGTCCGTCGGAGACACCCATCCCCGCCTTTTATCAAACTGCACCCCCCTAGCCGTCTCGCACCCCCTTGCCGTCTCACACCCGCCCCGACGTCAACATGAAGGTCACACTCCTCGCCCTCCTCGCCGCCGCGTGCACCACCATGGCCGCGCCCGTGGCCGAGGCCAAGGCCGAGGCGAAGCCGGGATACGCAGACTACGGCAAGTATGAGGGGGCCGGCGCCGCTCCCGGAGGCGGATATGCCGACTACGGAGACTACAAGGGCGCCGGCGAGAACGCCGCTCCCCCGGGTGCCGGCTCCGATGCCCCCCCTCCCAAGGACGGCTACGCGAGCTACGGCGACTACGACGGCGCCGGCGAGAGCCCCGCGGCCGGCGCTCCCCCGACCAAGGACGGTTATACGACCTACGGCGACTACCCCCCTCCCAAGGACGGCTACAGCAGTTACGGATCGTACAAGAAGCAGTAAACGTAGCGTCACCGGGACAAGCGTTGTCGGGGCAAAATGCGACACAGGTTTTGTACAAGACCGGATCCGGAACAGTAGGAAAGGATCGGCCGGAGGAAATAAGCTGAGGTTTGATACTAATACAATAATATCCACGAAGAGATCACCACCCGGGGCATTTCCTACCCGGTGCATTGTGTCGGCTGACTTGTGACGATTCATCTCCGTGAACCATGCTGTAGTCCAACCCGCGCTCGCCCTGATGCTAGGCGCATCCTCACAACTGACTGCCCTTGACGGCCCTTGTCATACCACACGATGTCTGCCCTTGACGGCCCTTGTCATACCACACGATGTCTGCCCTTGACAGCCCTTGTCATACCACACGATGTCTGCCCTTGACGGCCCTTGCCATACCACACGATGTGTGCAAGACGAGATGAGATGCAAGCTGCATATGGCTTATGCTAGACGCAAGCTGCATATGGCCCATGTTTGCCCAGAGCTCACGCCCTCATCTCCGACTCTTCCCGGCGACCTCGACGCACTCTGCCGCTGCCGAGCCTGCACGTCGGCTTGCTGCTAGGTAGTCAAGAAGCGCAGAAACGGCGCCACGGTGCTTCAAGCTTTCGGATGCATCTTTCAAGGGACCTATTTCAGCATGGACCGTTTCGACGGCCAAGTGAAAGTGGATTCATCGGCGTCCTGCCCCTCCCTGCTTCCTCGTTCCGTTCCGGCCTGGAAACCTTGTCGGCGCCGTCTTGCCCCATCGCAGCAGGGGTACGCACGTAGCTCGACCTGCGAGATGCCGCACCTCGGCCGGGGACAAACGACGCAGGAAGCGAACCATGGGTCCTTGTCGCTCTTTCGACGGCGCGCGTACTGGTGTCTTGGGCGTGGCCGTGTCCATGTCCATGACCTCCGTCATCCATCTCCATCTCCACGTCCCCCTTCCTGCGCCAGAACCGTGATGCCAATCGAAACGTTCCTGTCGAGGGCACCCACCAGGGCAGCAAAGAAGCTTCGGGTCGCCGAGCCTCTCCCCCTCCAGTTCGCGGGGTGGCGTTCGGAACTAGCGTAGAAAAGGCACGTTAGCATCGTCATGATTATGCCACCGCAAACGTCGCCCAGGGAGTCCAAGGTCGGGACGACTGGGGATGGCGGGTAACCACGGTATTCAACTCGGGACATCGCAGGTCCTAGCGTTACGGAACACAGGGCATGTTGCCGCGGCCCATGCACAAGGAACGTCCCCGGAGAAGCCAAGTAGCGGCGTGCGCGAGACGGGCTGATCATCAGTATGCTTTTCCATGCTCATGGCCATTTGGGTCGCCGCCATGTTACATCGGCGGCAGCTGAAATTTGACATCGCCGCCAAAGCGTGAGACGCCGCAAGCGCGAGGTCCAACAACGCCACTTCGTCAGAGACCGTCGCCGTCGCCGTCGCCGTCATGGTGGCTGCACCGTCACGGTCGCTGTCTCTGTCACGGTCGCTGCCTTGGCGTTGGTCTCCCTCTGGGCTTCTCCCTTCAGGCGTCACTCGGGCGCCTCCAACCGCTTATTCTCGGTTGGGCATAAGTCCAAACCCAACAAAGGTCATCACTTCGCGTGCGATTCAAGAAGCCGCAGGGCAGCCATGCGTCCCGGATCGGGAGTCGCTCGTCGGTTCGGCCGGCAGAACATGCAACAGGCCATCCAGTGACATGGGCTACGTCGCAGTGCTCCGCATGGGGACGGACAAGTTTGATCCGCCAAGAGGTAGGTACGTTGCCAATTATAGAATCGGCTGAATCATGAATGGGATGACGAGAATGCCGGTTCGCCCCTCCACGCCTGGAAGAGTCGGTCGCTGCCCAGGTGCCCTCGCTGACGCTTCCAAGTTCCGGAGCAACGGAAGTGCACGACATGCAGTGGCAGAGTAGGTGCTGGCCAGAAATGACAACGTTCTGAAGCATGTTTTGGGGCTTTCTCAGCCGTGAGCCGTCCAAGTCGGAATTCGGCAGTCGAGAATGCTTGAGCATACGTGCCGGTTGGCATATGCTGCTCGACAATCCGCCGTCGCACGGGGTTAGGGAGGAGTACGGCAGCACGTCGGTGGAATTGTCTTCCGCCAGGTCCGCCATGTCCGCCATGTGGTGCGTCCATGGGAGTAGGTTACGGGCCGCCGCCTCTCCTTGTTCGACCGTCCAGCCCGGCTGTAGAGCTTGATGCGGATTGTTTCCAAGGTCACCCGTGGGGGGTCAACCATGTGAGTTCAACCGTGGGAATAATCTGGTCTGCGAGTAAGACGCGCGAGAAATGTGCAAACACTCCCCAGCGATGCTCGCACACGAAAGGGGCCACGTCCCTCGGAAGCGTGGCGACCAGACGAGCGTTGATCGAGGGCATGGAGCCGTTGGCCATGGCTGATATTCATTACAATGTTGATCGTTGCAGAAGCATCAACCGATCACTATAGAGCCGGTCAAGCTCCATAGCTAGTTTGTGTTTCTGGATGAGGACAAGAGAACAAAGCGACAAGGTGTGCCGAGCACGGTTGAACAAATCGTGGCAAGATGCGGTGAGGGGGCCACGATGGTGGCGACCCAGACAAGATGCCACGGGATATAGTAACGCCGGCCGCTTCCTCAACCAGCCCGCACCAAAGAACGTCCCCAAGTACTCCGTACTCCGTACAAGAACGGAGTAATACTGCACGGAGTACTTATGGAGTAGTAATTACTGCATGGAGTAATACTGCACAATGCACAGTACTTGTACGTACAGTACGGAGTTCTCTTTACAGAGTAATACTGTACTGCACGTTGTACTCCGTACTCCGTACCTGTACCCTTACATTTCAATGTACTCCGTACTCCGCACTGTACCTCTACAGGGTACCAAGTAGTGCCGTAACAAGCAGTACCGTGCCCACAGTACTTAGTAGACTTGTGACGGGAGCCTCTCCCGCGAAGAGTGACATTGGATCCAAGTCAAGCTGTGCCTGAATTCCAGGTGCCGCACGGAGTACAGAGTGCATGTAGCAAAGCACCGTTCACCGCCACCGCTGCTTGGCCTCGTTGCATCCTTCATCCTCTTCGTGGCAGCTCCCACGCCGACGAGCAGGCAAAAGCGATGAGCCAGCCATCGGGGAACCCCCCCAAGAGTCACACCCGCAACAAGTCCTCCCTCACTCGCGGCGAGTCTCCGCAGCCCGTCGGCCATTTGGCCGTCCCTCTCGCCAGCGCCGGCTCGACGACGCTCTCGAGGCCTCGCCCCTCGACCAAAGGACCCGTCGACGACCGAGGCGATCCCCTCGCCTCGTCATCCACCCCCCGACAGTCCACCTCGAGCCCATCGCCCGGCGGGCAGCAGTCCCGGCGGAGCGGTGGCGGCCATGTCGCCCAACCCGACGTCGTTCCCCTGCCCCTCCCGGACGTCCGTCCCAAGGACTTTTCCTTCCTCCTCCGGCCCGACATCTACCACCCCCTGACGCAGCTCGACGTTCCCTTGGCCTTTCGCAACTCGCCGAAGCGGCCGGATCCGTCGGTCCCCCTCGAGGAGCTCCTGCGGCGTGGCCAGTTCCGTGCCGCCGCCGTCGCCGCCGTCCAGCAGCTGACGACGTCGACGGACCCGCACGACTACGAGCGCATCTTTGGCCTGCTCTACACGCGCCTCGTATGCCTGACGCTCATCGACGCGACGCCCCTCGCCGCCCAGGAGGTCAAGGCCCTCGAGGACCTCAACGACGCGCCGACCTACATCGACGAGGGCACGGGTGAGCACCTCGTGCCGTGGGAGCTGCGCGTCCTCAACGTCCGCCTCCAGTCGCTCGGCTTCGGCGACCCCCGACGGGCCGTCATGAGCTACCACGAGCTCGCGAGGGAAGCGAGGGCGCACGCCGCCAAGGCGGGCACGAGCCACGACGATGCCGCTCGAGAGCTCTGGAAGGCCCGCCTCCACGACCTCGGCATCAAGGTCGCCGGCGCCCTCATCGAGATGGACGACCCCTCCGGCGCGACCCATCATCTCGCCGGCCTCCGAGACGGCGGCGACGGCACCCTCGGGCTCTCCAAGGCCCTTCTCTGGCTTCAGCTCGGCGACGTCGGCAAGGCCAGAGGCTGCGCGACGGCGACTCGCGTGGTCGATACCGAGCGCTTGATTCTCGCCCTGTGCGACATGGCGGATGCCGAGTACGAATCTGCGCTGGAAAAGTGGCGGAGCCTTCAACAGTCGTTTGAGGGCGACGAGATGGTCGGCGTCAACACGGCCGTCTGCCTGCTCTACCTGGGACGCATTCACGAGGTGGGTCTGCTGCCATGATGCCGCGGGGCATTCCGTTGTGAGTAGGTGCTAATCACCGACCAGGGTCGTGAGCTGCTCGAGGGTTTGGTCGACGGAGGTTACTCCTCCCACTCGCTGCTGTTCAATCTTTCGACCATGTACGAGCTGTGCTCGGAAAAGAATCGCAACTTGAAGGTGAAGCTGGCCGATCGAGTCGCCGCCATGGCCGAGTCCCCGACAGGGTGGGAAAGGACGAATGCAGACTTTAAGCTTTGATGACGGCCACGGTCTACGCATACGCATGTGGTATTTCCTTTGCGTCATCATCGCTTGGGAAACTCGAGCCATCCGTCACACGTCCTTGTGGCCTTTACGCCGGCATCGCCATCAGGCGCGCCGTCAAGTCTACCATGACGACTGGCCAAGGTAGGCACCGTCTCATCGTCGCATGCACCTCGCATCAAGTGACACAAGCTCTCGACATCCACTGACAATGGCTAGTCGTTGCAACTCTACCGCGCCATAAATGACCCGACAGCTGCATCGCGGGCCTCGTATCCCCTTTATGCAATGGCCAAACGTCGACGCTTCTGGGCCCGGCCGGTATTCGGCGACATTTGTACTGCGGCGAGCATGGTGTTCAGAACCCTGCCAACATAACAAGAAGGAGACAATGCCAAGGGAAATACGCATGGACGATGTCGAGATTCCATACATGGTCCGTGGCCAATTGCCCGACGCTGCCGATCCGATCGACAGCGAGACGGATGCCAGCCGACCGGATGCGCAACCCTGAAACGAGCACGGATTATGCTTTGAGATGACGCCGTACGCTTGACCATTTCGTATTCGTTCCGGTCGGGCAATAACCCGTGTCGGTTCTTTGGATGTCGATGGCGCAAACAACAGTCGCATCCAAAAATAACGATTCACAAATTCATGTTGATGGCTCCGAGTTCAGCATTTTGTATGGAGCATGTTGTGACTTGCATCCTGATCTCCAACCAGCACCCGCCGACAAGCATGAACATTTTTGCCACGCATGATTTTGAGGAGCGACGTCAGCATCATGCCGTGTTGAACGAAGCACAGTGCCGCAATCATTCCGAATCCTTGCTCGCGTTTCGGCGACCCGGGAGCGGGACGGACCTGGAAACAAGCCAGCCTGAATATATTGCGGCCTGCATCCCGATCTCGTACAAGCTCAGACGGACTACAATGCATGTTTCGACAATGCATGTTTCGGCAATGCATATTTCCGTTGAGCGACGACAGGATCATGCTGTGTTGAAAAAGGCTCGGTGCCGCAGCCTTGCCGAATCCTTGCTCCACGTATCGTCAGCCGGGGAGCGGGACGGACCTCGGCATGCAGATCCGCCTCGCGCTGTTTCCGCCCGCAACCTCACCAACCACCAAAAGCAGCTGCCAAATATCCGCTGCTCTTCCGTCAACTTCCTTTTCTTCGTCTCCCGCTCGGATTTTGCGTCTCTTTCCACCCGCGAGCCAATCTGGCGTTGTCCTGATGCACCGTTCGTAAAGGTTCCGACGAAACGACATGGCCAATCGCCTGGCTCAGCTGGCCGACCACTTCGCGCACCCAAGGCGCCTCTTCGAGGGACAGGTTGCCATTGTGACGGGTGGCGGACAGGGCGTCGGCGCCGAGACGGCGCGGTTGCTTGCCAGCAAAGGTGCGAGGGTTGTCGTCGCCGACATGGATGCCGGTATGCCCCCTGCGTCGCATCATGGGCACCGCTACGTCTCCGAGCACCCGTGCTGCACACGCGCATCGCGACGCTTGTCTGAATGCGTGCACTTGCGCGTGTGCTCGTGCGTGTGCTCGAGCGTGAGGGTGCGCGTTCCAGAGCGTCCATGGCTGCTTACGACGGTCCAGAGGAATGCCGGGCCGTGGCCGACAAGATCCAGTCGTCCGGCGGGCAAGCCATCGGCGTCTCCGGCGACATGACCTCGTCCGCCTACATCGCGGAGCTCGTCTCGTCGGCGTCGCACTTTGGCCACGGCAAGATTCACATCATCGTCAACACCGCCGGGTTCGGGTGGGACGGTGCCGTGCACAGGATGCCAGAGGCGCAGTGGGAGACGCTCATCGCGCTGCACTGCACAGCGCCCTTTCGCCTCGCGCGGGCGGCGGCGGCCTACTTTTGCGTGCACGACGGCGAGGCCCGCCGCATCATCAACGTGTCGTCGGCCAACGCTCTCGACGGAGACGCCGGCGCCGTCAATTACTCGCTGGCAAGGGCCGGGGTCGCAGGCATGAGCAAGACAATCGCCAAGGACTGGGGGCGTCGGTTCGGCGTGCGGTGCGACACCATCACCCTCGGTGGCGCCGAGTCGCCGCTGACGACGGCAGAGGACGCAGGCGACGACGGCATCTCCGCGGGCGCTCGGCGCGGGCGACTTTGGTCCGACGTGGCGCCGAGGCATGGGGATGCGACGTACGCCGACATGCATGTTGGATGGCCCGGCTCGGCGAGGGCAGCGGCCAGTCGCATCCTCGCCGTCGCCAGCGACGGGCTTTCTCGCCACGCGACGGGGTGCTGACGGAAAAGCGGCACGGGCGGCCCGGAACGGGAACGGGGAAGCGAGCAGAGGGCAGACGACGAAGCGACTATACAGTATTTATTATGGTCCCGACGAGGCATCGTGGGCCGGCGATCGGTCGGACGGACGGGCCACGGTGCTCGCCTCGCAGTCGTACACGAATTTGCCTCGGCATGGCGGCTCACACCTTGAGCCACAGGGAAAACACGCCCTTGACATACTCGATAATCTCGTCGCCGCCGAGCTTGCTCTCGCCGTAGACGCGGTCGACAAAGGAGATGGGCACCTCGGCGACGCTGCAGCCCATGGCCTTGGCACGAACGATCATCTCCATCTGGAAGGTGTAGCCCTTGCTCTCGGTGCTCGCAATCACCTTCTCCAGCACGCTCCGCTTGTAGAGGCGGAAGCTGCCGGTGACGTCGCTGACGCCCGGGCGGAGGACGACGTCGGCGAAGAGGTTCGCGCCGCGGCTGACGAACTTGCGCTTGAGGTCCCAGCCGTGGACGCCGCCGTCGCCGGCGTAGCGGGTTCCGGTGACGATGTCGTAGGCGCCCGACTGCTGGAGCTCGATCATGCGGGGGATGAACTTGGGGTGGTGGCTCAAGTCGGCGTCCATGATGATGACGAAGTTGCCCGTGGCGAACTGGAGGCCGTGGACGTAGGCGGTGCCGAGGCCGAGCTTGCCGGCGCGGGGCTTGAGCATGACGTGCGGCTCGAAGGCCTTGACGAGCTGGCGGGCCACCTCCTGGGTGCCGTCGGGTGAGCCGTCGTCGACGACGATGAGCTCCCAGTCGAGCTTGCTGGGGCGCGGCGACGAGTCAGCCGGCGTGCTCGGCGCCGTTGTCGACGACGCAGCCGCGCGGGCCGAGGGAGGGACGGGCGTGGGCTCACCTCTCCGTGAAGGTACGGTTCAGCAGCCAGGTTATGATGGGCAGGTTCCGGCGCTCATTGTACGTCGGCAGGATGACGGAGTACTTGTCGGCCGACTTGGCCATGATGGCAACAGCCCGGGGCGGGGGGGTTGGAGGGAGGAGTCGAGGGGGCCGGCGAGGGGGCCGTCGAACGGGACGAGCCGGATCGGTCGGTGGACGGGGGTTGAAGGGGTCGACGGACGAGGGCGAAGATGGCTCGATGGGCGCGTGCAAAGGAGCGTGGGAAGTTGGCTGAGAGGACGTTGTCGTCGGGGGATGAGGGGGGGCGAGGGAGAGAGTTGTCGTCGTCGTCGATGGACAATTGGCGTTTACGGGGAGGTAAGTAAATGGTGGCAGCTCTCGCGCTGTGTGTTGTCGAGGGGATGGGGCATGACTAAGCGACAAACGACGCCTGTTTGGAGCTTGGCCGACGTACTTGTACTTGCTCGGGGTGCAGACACAGGTAAGTAAACGTGCTCCGTACATGTACCAGTACATTGGCGTTGGCCCACCCGCTGTAAACGCACTGTACTGTGCTGTAGTTGTAGAGCATAATACCCTGTGCCGGGTAACTACAAGCACCTACGGAGCAGTAGGTGCACTGTAAGTACACTGGGCCGATGGCAAGGGCCGACGCGGGATATCCCGGCACTCTACTCCGCACAGTGGATGGAAATGGAGCGGGCAATGAATTGCATTGGCATCTGGCATGCCGTGATGCAATGGCAGCCACGGCGGGAGACCCAACCGTTTGGCGGCAGAGGGAGGGTGGAAGCAAAAGGCCGGGCGTGCCTGCAAAGGTCTGGCTACTGGTGGCTGCATGTATACATACATGTGCCCGGATAAGTAATTACGGAGGAAATACGGAGTACATGTGCCCGCATATAACCATCTACCTGGATACAACCATGTGCGGGATAAAACCATATGTCTGGATATAACCATGTGCCGGATATAACCATGTGCCTGGATAAGTAATTACGGAGGAAACTTTACATCTGCCTGGATATAATCATCCTCCTCGATGGAGCCATCTGCCTGGACACAGCCATCTGCCTGGACACAACCATCTGCCTGGACATGGTCATCTGCCTGGATGCGACATCTGCCTGGATGCGACCATCTGCCTGGATGCGACCATCTGCCTGGATGCGACCATCTGCCTGGATGCGACCATCGGCCTGGATGCGACCATCTGCCCGGATAAAAGCATATGCCTGGATGTGACCACCTGCCTGGATAAAACCATCTGCCTGCATTTAACCTGCATTTAACCATCTGCCTGCTTTTATCCTGCATTTAACCATCTGCCTGCATTTATCCTACATTTAGCCATCTGCCCGTACACGGCGTACACACATCGGCCGGTTAGTACTGCACGTCAGTGTGCCGACCGAGTGGCGAGTGGCAGCGGGAGCATGCTTGTAGCCCTTGGTGTGGTGAACCGGTACGAACCTTTCAGTGCTCGAACGCCAGCGCTTCAGCGTGTACGGATGGCCTGACGAACGGTTCGGCGCAGGGCAGCACCACACAGTGACGTGCGCCGTGCCGACAGGTACGAGCATTTCAGCGTGCTTGCATGGCAGCACCAGCGCTTCAGCGTGTTTGGATGGCAGCGCCAACATTTCAGCGTCCATGGTGCAGGCGCTTCAGCGTGTACGGCGCAGGCACTTTAGCGTGTATGGTTCAGGCACTTCAGCGCGCACTTTAGCGTGTATGGTGCAGGCACTTCAGCGCGCACGAGCACCGACACTTCAACGGGCACCGGTGCAGCCGTACAGCTGTGAGAACCGTGGCGGCGACGAGAGGGATTTCGTCCAACATGCGCTCTGCATTTCCGACACAACTTCTCCGCACTCTCCGTATTGTGCCCATCGTGTCGCCTGCTGCGCCTTGGACCACTGGGTGGTGTGCTGCGCTGTCGGCGTCTGCGGGCAGCGTCTCCGTCGGCGCACCTGCAGCACGGAGTGCTCTGCACAATTGGTGCAACCGTGCCTGGTATTCCCCGTAACTGCACTGTGCTAGTAGGTACCTAGGGGTAGTGGACATGCAGCACGAGTGCCCCGTAGATGCACGTGTTTGCTGCTGTAAACCCGTGCTCGGCACCAGATGTGCAGTGCGTGTGCTCCCTATTACTCGGTGCCTAGAACTGTGCTTCGTCGCAGATGCACTGTGCAGTACGTGTGCGGCTGCGTCTTGTCAATGCAGGGTACATGCAAGTACCGCCTTAGTACCGACATGCCACTTCAGCTTCCCCGCAAGCTGCATGCGACCGCCACAGTGTCGATAACTCCAATCCGCACAGTCATTTTCCATACAGCCGCCCGCGGATCGTACTGTGCGTGGCGGCCAATGGTTGTCTTGGCACGTTGCCAATGGCAAGCCGTCGAGGTGTGCTCGTTGCCAAAGACGGCTAGCCTCCTGCTGTCGATCGAGTCAAAGTGACAACCAGTGACAACCAGTGACAACAAAGTGACTACCAGTGACAACCAGGGACCACCGGTGACAGGCGGCAGGAGCCACCGACGACAGCGGCAAGGACGGGAGCTGGCAAGAGGCACAGTGTCTGCTGGCCATGTTCGTACAGAGCATTTCGCGTCTCCCTGCCCTCGACCGCACCGTGCGAGCACAGTACGAGTCGGACGGCACCTTGGCAGGTTGCTCGCCACCCCAACCAGCCGTCTCTCCTCGACCCCTCAGGAACCGTCGTCGTCTTCCCTCACCCTCCTCGGTCAGCTTCCCAATCTCCCATCGTCACGCCCGCCGCCTCTCGCCCTTCATCTCGCCCGCCGCCTCTCGCCCTTCATCTCGCCCGCCGCCTCTCGCCCTTTACCGTCGTTGTTCCCTCGTCGTCGTCGGCCCGGCACGTCGAGCACCGACGTCAGCTTCGAGCTTCAGCTCCAACGGCAGCTCCAACGGCAGCTCCGAAGGCACCTCCACCGTTCCGACTTGACTCGGAAAGCTCGTCCTCCGACGTTCCACCTCCTTGGCCGGCACCTTGGAACATCCTTCGTCCCTCTTCCGTCGTGCGTCATTTCATACCACCGCCCCCATGGCCGACGCAACTGCCCAAGCGGCCGCTGCAAAAGGTATGGCCCTGGCCCCCCGGCGCCCTGGTCCAGTGACTCGCCGCCCGAGCTCGGATCGATCAAGGTTGGACCGTGATGGGCTAATCCTCGCAGCGCTCCCTCCTGGCCAGCCGGCGGCCGAGGCCAAGGCCGGTGCCTTTCCCCTGCCCGTCTGCGCGCCCGCACCGGCTGGGCATCAACCTGGCAAGCCGGAACGTGAGCGAGAAAACCACGGCGGCATCCCCGAGCGCGCCCTCCTCGGTCCCAAGCCGGTCGAGGTCCAATCCCTTCCGCAGACGCCCCTCGACGGATCGACGCCGGCCGGTGGGACGCCTCGGCCGGAGCTCAAGATCGACGAGGAGCCGCCTCCGGCAGACTCGCACCAAGTCATCCCCGGCCTCTTCGAGCCTGCGCCTCCGCCCGCGCCTCCGGGGCGCGACGATGCGGGGTCGGTCAACGGTGAAGTCGTCGACACTCTCGGACCCGGCAAGCCGTCGACGCTGGCCGATCCTGCCATCGGCGACAAGCGCAAGCTAAACGACGCCAGCCTCGCCGACGACGGTGCGGAACCGTCGCCCAAGCCCGCCGTCGCGCCCGCGCCCGCGCCCGCCGATCCGGACCCCGACACGCCTACGGACAAGAAAGCCAAGATGGATGACGGCGCCGTCGACGATGCCAACGACTCCGCGCCTGCACCAAACGCCGTGCCGGGCAATGGCGGTCGTCCGAAGAAGGACAAGACGGCGCCGCCGCCCGTTGGCAGGACGGCACGCAAGACGAGAAGCCAGGGACCGGCGGAGGCTTGATGGCCTCGCCGACCCATCGGCCTTGTTCGCCGCCATGATTGCCCGACGCGTCGGCGGCGCGAGCAAGGTGAATGCCATCAATTGGCCAGGCGAACAAGGGTGGCGGCATGACGTCACTCTCGATGCATGCCCCTTGTTGGATAAAATGAGACCCATGAGCCGCCATGGACGTGTCCAACGCCGCCATCGTGCGCGTCCAGCGGTGGTTGTGAGGCGGCCCGAAAAATGCACACATCTTTCCCGCGCATCCATCTCGAATAGATCTGGCAATCGTGCTCGGCATTCCCTTTGCTGCGTGTGAATGCAGGCTGTCCCGTGGTGGCGAGCCGGATGCAACGAACTCGCGATACCAACGAAGCCAAACTTTGCACATTGGCCAGGAGAGGAAGAGGTCAAGTGTGGAACATAAGATGAAGGCTTCCGGAATCGTCAGGGTTCGGCAGGTCGTCCGTTGCGTCCTCGGCCACGTCATCACCCTTCACGGACGGCTTGCATGGGCCGGCATTGTCTTGTCCAATTCCACCACGTATGACGTGCTTGTCTTTTCTATACAGGTTGACCTCGGCAATGAGATCTAGGAGGCGAATGACGTCTCCAAAGCGGATTACCTGTCGTCACTTCCAACTCGTCGTACCGCCATTCAGCGCATACTGACATCATCATGGTCAGGTCTCTGAACCTCTCTGGATCTACCGTTGCCTTGGCCTCTCCGAGCTGCAGCATACGAAACCAGTATCGGCCGGGGCAACGTGGTGCAGCAAAGTGCCGATCATGCAGCCTTCCCACGCATACCCCCGTCCGCCCTTCCGCGCACCCCTTTGGGAAGCGATGGTTGATCACGTCAAGATTCGGCCGCCGAAACGAATGGTTCTCGAGAATTGATTCGTCAAAAGTTGCTGGCGAGCTTGCGTCGGGTGGTTGGTGCTGAAGCCCGATACTTTGCTCTGCGACTGTTGCCGTTGTGTTGGTTTATACTCTGCAGGCAACCAACGCTGGTCGTGCTCGCCTTGGGAGAGTCAGGCCGCGCCATGTCCAGTGGGCGAATGAATATACTCCTTCCGCTGGCGGGATATTTTTGCCCATTCCCTCGCATCTCATGTTGTGGTAGTTGAAGGGCAGCACGACAGCTTCCGGAGGAGCACTTACAGTACCGTAATTACTTGCCTGCCTACTGTAGGTGCTGGGGCCGGTCTTGGGCCATCGCGGCACCTTCCCCGTCTAGAGGTCACCTAACCCATGCCCGACGACTGCAAAAAGCAGAATCTCTGGCTCGAGAAGCAACTCTCCAAATTCAACGCAGTCTTTAATTCAACGCAGTCTCCAGTTCAACGCAGTCTTCAGTTCAACGCAGTCTCAAGTTCAACCCAGTCTCCAGTTCAACCCAGTCCAATTCAACCAGTCAACCCAGTCTCCAATTCACCCCAGTCTCCAATTCACCCCAGTCTCCAATTCACCCCAGTCTCCAATCCAACCCAGTCATCAAGTTTCAACCATCAAGAATCAAGATTCCATCACTCTCAAGTTCAAATTCCACTCCCAATACGATGCCAAACTTCGGAACGATTCGCTTAGGCGTGGAGTTTGAATCAGCCATCAAGAAATCAGATCTCGCATCACTCAATTCCAAACTCTACTTCAAATATGATGGCAAACTTCAGAACCATTCGCTTCGGCGTGGAGTTTGAAATGATTCTGGTGCCCAAGGAATCTATCTACCTTTGCCATCCTCGAGGAGTATTACTGGCCGATTGAATAGAATTCAAAACGGCCGTTCGACTTCTAAACCAGCCGAGTATCCCCGTGAACCTTGGGGAGCCAGAAGGCGTTGACACTCCGAGGTCCGACACTGATGTCGACCGCTTCCTAACGACAAACCTTGATACCATCACGAATCACATCCCGCCAGAGCGCTCGGCCGTACAATGGCCAGCACTCTGTCGAGGATCTGGTTGAGATGATGATGCCTAGAGAGGAACATCAATCCCATGACACTTCCTGATCCGAGGTACGCGGCATGGAATTTCTTGCCACTCCTACAAATCTTGCCGAGGCGTGGAATTTCTTACCACTCTTGCAAGGGACCATCGAATACCGACAGCCCCCCCACGTCACGACTCTTGCCGAGGCGGAGTACTGGATCCAGACGGCCCTGCACCTGTTCTTTCGTGCTCTATACGGAATGCATTAGCCGGCGTCTGGTCCCTCCCCGCCATACGAGCCGGAGTACTGGATCATGACCATCGAATACCGACTGCCCCCCAACGTCATGACTCTTGCCGAGGCGGAGTACTAGATCCAGACTATCGAATACCGACTGCCCCCCAACATCACGACTCTTACCGAGGCGGAGTACTGGATCCAGGCGGCCCTGCACCTGTTCCTTCGTGCTCTAAACGGAATGCATTAGCCGGCGTCTGGTCCCTCTCCGCCATGCGAGGCGGAGTACTGGATCCAGACAACCCTGCACCTGTTCTTTCGTGCTCTGCACGGAATGCATTAACCGGCGTCTGGTCCCTCACCGCCATTCCAGTTGCGCGGCGGTGCTTTGTTTCGTCTACGACGAGCATCTCTATATCCGAGGAGACGTCCGTATTTGGATCCTGATTGCAAAGGTATATGCGCCCGGTCAAGCTGATCGGACCGCTAGACAGCTATTTTTGGAAGATTGGCCGGGGCCTTGATGCACACAACACCAACCTTGCAGAGGCCCGGGCAAAAATCGCTCAATCGATATTAAGTCTATCGACTTGAGCCTTGGACGAAGCAAAAAGTAGGAGTAGCTTACGATCTCAATCAGCGCTTTGTACAGATGCTATTCACAACCGCACCGAGTCAGTCGGCAAGGCCTACTGTACGACCAGAGCGAGTCATGCTGCAGGCGGACCGGCTACGAAAAACGCACAAAGAAATACGAGCAGAACTTGAATTCGTCAGAAAGCAAATGGCCACTCATTATAATAAGAAAACAGTAATGGGTTATCTTTCGGGAGAGACATGGTCTACCTACTTTAACAAAACATCAAGACAACGCGGGGGGGGGGGATGGACCGTTCAAAGCCAAACGTGTCATTTCAAAAGCCAACTACAAGCTTTCGTGAATTCATCCCATTTTTTTCACGTCACTCACTATTGGAGCGAGCGCCAAAGAATGCTCAGCCGCAGTGCTAAATTCGAAACCGAACTAGAACAGGAATACGGAGTACGAGTCAGAATATGTGGAAAGGATAATACGGACCAGAGCAAAACAGCTAGGAGCCTTGACGAGCTTGTTCAATTGCCACGCGCTATTGCAGCAGTACCAGGACTAGGCATTATGCAAAACGACTCAGCATCATGCAACCATCAGACTTCGGCTCAGGTTACAACAGCAACAAACAGCAACAACTGAACGTCGTCTCCACGACAGCTCCACCAACAAATCATCGAGGGGGCTGGGGCCGGTACGTTATGCGACGCAAGGCAAAGTGCATACAGTACAGCATCCTTCGGCCTTTGTTGAATCGTTGCGTCATCCGACGCGATCATGTATTTAATGGCCAGGCGCGCACCCGATTTCATCCACCAACTGCACACTCGATCAAATCGCATCACCGGTACCCGTTTGACCTTCAAGACGCATACGCCACAATGCCCACCACCAAGAGCTCCGTCATCGCTGGCCTTGTCGTTGCCCTCGGCACGACCTCTTCTGCTCAGAAATTCACGTACACGACAAGCGAATTGACCGGCAGAATTGAAGCAAATGTACTCGGTGATGCCTGTCATCCTGAAGGTACCTATACCCTTGGAACAAAAGGCCCTACTATCCCCCCTTGCATCTCGGAACAAATGATCTCCAAGACATGCGAGGATATTTCCGGATTCTTCGACGCAAAGGACGACGATGCCAAGGCGCTTGCCTACAAAAACTGCCTTACCGGTCCGGGCAGCACTTACCAAGCGGATATGGGTGGCTGCCTTAGCTGCAAGCGTTTCAACGCTTACCTCTCCCCGGGCCAGAATACCTTTTGGGTTGAGGCCCAGAAGAAGGCCTGGGAGGCTTTTAAGCAGGACAAATTACCTACCGATTCGTATTGGCAGTATTCACTTCGATTCTTGCCCTGGGATCAATATCCAAACGACCCCAAGGGATTCAAGGCCAGCAACACCTCGATTGAGCACTATTATCCCTTCGCTCCCGAATCGCAATCCATCGGCATCGTGAATAGGCGCCAAGGTAAAAGAGCGCTGCCGTCTGCCGACGAACCCAGAGTTGTCTTGATCTGGGAGAAAGGCAGTGTTGTCGGTGCCTACGTCGACAATAAGCTGTAGGCTTTTTTTCGTCGCTGATGGAATTAGTCCGGACTCGTCTTTTTCTGTACACATGTCCAGAAAAATCAAACCTGTCCTTGCCAATAGAATCATGAATTTGACGAGATGCTAGGCGCATATGCAACAGTTTCAACAGCAGGACCTTGACAGTAGTCGGGTTGTTCACTGTAGCAGTAGTCGGTTTGGGTTTGTTCTTCTTCCGCCGTGCTGTATTTCCTCTTCCTTCTGTAATCTAGTTTATGAAAAACAGTAAGCAGTTATGGAGGCAATTTTTCCAAGCGGTAGTACCCCAACTGGTAGAGACTGTGTCGAGGTTAAAGTTCACTTGTTTCTCCGAGCAATCCGTTGGTCCGTCAATGCATCTGTAAAGTCGGTTGATCCGTACTGTTAGTTGGTTTGTGCAACTAGTTGGTGGTGCGGTCAGTTGACGGTACGATGGATCGTCTTGGTACGAGTTATACTTTGGTAGTATTATTACAATGTAGTGACTGATAGTACCAGTGTGTGATTGTTCCCAATCAGTAGCAAGAACGACTACTTGGTCGATGATATGATATGTCGGTAGTCAACGTTGAGTCGACGGTCGGCTTCGGTCCGACATGATACTAGTTGGACTGGTAGTATGACGGCAGTATTTTGGCTAGCAGCAGTACTGCCGTCAGTTGCTGCAACTAGTATGGGAGTGACGCTGAGTCTGACTAGTATATAGGATAGTATCCTACTGGGTGGCTTGCTCGTATAATACGGTACAAGTGTTGGTCATTTACCAAATATAACGGCTCATATTATTTGTCTTGAAGCAATAATATAAAGGCTCGTATTGGAGTTATACCAGCATGGTCTTCCAGTCGCATTTGTTTTCGATGGCTATTAATATTCTTTTGGACAGACTGATACCGTAGTACATGCTTCGTACTACGAGCAGTAATTCCCTGGCATTGTGTAATATCTTGTTTGTGTTGTTTTTGTTCTTTGATTTGCCGACGATGGATGTTATGGGCAGATGTATCGAGTGATCAAGGTTGAATGGCAGACTGTATTGTTTTTGTTCTTTGATTTGCCGACGACGGATGTTATGGGCAGATGTGTCGAGTGATTAAGGTTGAATGACAAACAGTATTGTTTTTATTCTTTGATTTGTCGACGATGGATGCTATGGGTAGATATATCGAGTGATTAAGGTTGAGTATTGTTTTTGTTGTTTGATTTGTCGACGATGGACGTTATGGGCAGTTGTGTCGAGTGATCAAGGTTGAATGGCAGACAGTATTGTTTTTGTTCTTTGATTTATCGACGATGGATAGTATGGGCAGATGTGTCGAGTGGTCAAGGTTGAATGGCAGACAGTATTATTTTGTTCTTTGATTTGTCGACGTCGGCTATTATGGGCAGATGTATCGAGTGATCAAGGTTGAATGGCAATGTGTCGAGTGATCAAGGTTGAATGGCAGACAGTATTGTTTTTGTTCTTTGATTTGTCGACGATGGATAGTATGGGCAGATGTGTCGAGTGGTCAAGGTTGAATGGCAGACAGTATTATTTTGTTCTTTGATTTGTCGACGACGGTTATTATGGGCAGATGTGTCGAGTGATCGAGGTTGAGTGGCAATGTGTCGAGTGATCAAGGTTGGTTAAGTAGCAATGTTTCACAAACATAATGACAGCCCAACCAGAGGTACAGGATGCAGGTCGGATATGAGGCCGGGAGGGGTAGGCTGACGAGCAGGCAAGACACGCACCAATGGTCACGTGACATTCCAAGTGGTGAGTCGTGATCGATCGATCGAGTGATCTGACCATAATCAGCCGATCCGACAGGATCAGTGAAAGAATGAACAAATGTATAGCACAGTCTCTACTGCTAGCTAGGTAGCTTACTTCTTGACTGATCAATCTAAGCAATTGCCTTGTAATTAAGAAGTGCAAAGCTTCTTGGCCGACTCTCAGTCGACAAACTGTTCCGCGTCACGCCTGACTCACTTCCCAAGTGACAGTACCCTAGGACGCTTCGAACATCCGTCACACAATGCTCCTTAGAGCACGTCTGCAAGTGCTTGTATGGCTACATAGAAATGGTCAATAATCCCAGGTCTATCTGATATGCCAACAACTCAAACAAACACCGACTTTATTACCAAACAGACACAGTTGCCCTCGCCGATTGCGACTAGAACTACCCTTCGTCTTCCACTCCAGTACGTGCAAGGGAGTATTCATCTCAACGGGATGCCATGCAGTGCAAGTGTATCCGGATCAGAGGGATTGTGGTTTTTTTTCGTCAATTGAACGGAGGTGATGCCCAAATGAACGCGCCGTAACGGAGAGTTAATACAGGGTGGTGGGCTCTTGCGGCCTAAAAAATGAACGAAAACATCAACGACAGCCCCAAAGTTCAGCACCCTCCCTTATGGATTGCAACAATGCATGCATCTATGCTCATGTCAGTAAGCGAGTCGATGGGCAATTGATCAAAAACGCCTCAACCGCACTGAAAATTAAAGTGGGCTGGGGGACTGGACAAACAGCGAAAAAGCAACCCACCATCAATTTTCTTCGTCAAGCTTTGTGATCCTTCATGTCTGTACAATATCTTTGTGGAATAGACGAGTAACGCATACATATTTCTGGTAGGTAATCTTGAGATTGTTAGTATTCGAACAGTTTCATTCTACAGTCACAACTTACCTCCGTATTATTGTTTTCAGCCTAGAGCAGTAAGATCAGTACGAGTACTCCTACAGGAAGAGGGAGATCATACAACTCCCTCTTTCTCTGCTCTCTTTGTATACGAATTTTCGTTAGTGTAGGCTCATCTGTACCAAGGATACAATTACTTGCCAAAGCATATTTCTCTGCAGCCTATACCAGCTCCATTAATATAAACCCAGTTACCTAAATTCATCAAACGGTACATCTTACAGCAGCTTCTTTACACAAGTACTAAAAATAATTAGTCTTAAGACACAGAAAGGAAAGAAATATAATTAGAAGCATACTTCGTGCTCTGCATTAAGTTTCTGCTACATAGTAAGTCATACAATAGCCGACATGGATGATATAACGGGAACTTACTGCAATTTCTAATCTTTTAAGCTATATCGAATTAGGTTAGGTAGCTATCGAAAATAATGCATAAAACGAACCTTGGCAGCTGCAAGATAGTTCTAGTAATAGTTAAAACTTGGATAACCCAACAAGAATGGATGGATAAATAATTACATCTTTTTTGTTTCGCCAGAACTAAAACGGATATTAGCAGTCATGAAAAAAAAAGGTTCATCTAGGAAGCAGAGATATTACTTCTGGCGAGTTCTAAAATCGTCAGTAGAGTAATATCCCTCAGCAATAGTTATTTAATTAGCGCACGTACCTCGTCGACAGTGTCCTAGACGCTCAGTATGCGGTCGGCTTCCATTTCGCTGGTGGCAGGGTCTGTACTGATCTTTCGCCTGCCATGATCAACGTCGGTCGAAGCAACGTAGTAAAACGGAGTGCAATAGAGTGCAGTAGAGTGCAACGAGTGCAATAGAGTGCAGTAGAATGCAACGATTGCAATAGAGTGCATCGAGTGCAATAGAGTGCAGTAGAGTGCAACGAGTGCAGTAGAGTGCAACGAGTGCAATAGAGTGCAGTAGAATGCAACGAGTGCAGTAGAGTGCAACGAGTGCAGTAGAGTGCAACGAGTGCAATAGAGTGCAGTAGAATGCAACGAGTGCAGGAGAGTGCAACGAGTGCAATAGAGTGCAGTAGAGTGTAACGAGTGCAGTAGAGTGCAACGAGTGCAATAGAGTGCAGTAGAATGCAACGAGTGCAGTAGAGTGCAATGAATGCAATAGAGTGCAATAGAGTGCAATAGAGTGCAGTAGAGTGCAGTAGAGTGCAACGAGTGCAATAGAGTGCAATAGAGTGCAATAGAGTGCAACAAAGTGCTGACCATCCAGCCATTCGACGCATATTCCCCTGCCGCGTGCTCCGCTGGGAGGTGATTGCTGATGGCGTCAAGATTAAGAATTGGTTTGTGAAAGATATCGCTGGCTAGGCTGCGTTGCGTAGTTGGTTTTCGACGACCGAAATCTTGCTCTGTAGTAGTTGCCGTTGTGTCAGTACACACTCTGCAGGCGAACCAGGAGTCATCTCCCCAATCAACGCACCTCATTTCCTCCATGCAATGCAGGGTCGTCCGAATCCAATACTCGGCGTCGTCGAGAGCAACGCCGTGACGCGTGGGGGCTGCCGATGTTCGAATGTTCCTTCGCATCTAGAACCAGCACGAAGCCTCATGTCACGCATCTTTGCCCTGCAAACCCCCCAAGGCCTATTGTTCTCCTTTCTAGGCATCGTCATATCAACCGGATATTGGACAGAGTACTGGCCATGCAGCCTCACCAGGTCCGGCCGCTGCACTTGGAAGTTTCGCCGGGCAAATTGTACTGCCGCGCGCTTCGCCGGGACGTGGTTGGTAACGGCGCCAAGTTTCGTTGATAGGAACTGAGGAAACTGGCTGACCTGGTCCACCGTGAAGCCGTCTGGTGTACCAAAGTGGACGAAATGCCGCATATGTACTGGTACTCGGTTACGATATCAAAGTACTGTATTTCTCGATGATAGTCCAGACCTTTATGACTTCTTCCTTCCAGTGGGACGGGCCTTCCGGATCATGACTCGTCAGCTCCCAAGTCCGACTAACGGGACGAAAGGATGGGTGTTGAGACTTTGATGCTGACAGGCAAGCCGTGAGCCTCAACGTTGCTGATGATGGATCTGTAGTGATCGACCACTTGCTACAATCGACATTGACCATTTACTATAATCGACATCGGTGTGGCATCTTGGAGTGCCCTTGTCGGCCGCTTCCGCTCGTCATGGCTCGCCGGGGTGCTCAGCTGGTCCAGGCACTCCGGCGGGAACCTGTGACTGTTGTTTTGTATTCCTCCTGGACGGCCTGAAGATGCAACAACTCCGTCGACTTGCATTCAGGCCGTTCATGTCGTTGGAGCTCACGGTACTCCTCATAATGGTAGCTTTCTTCGGTGCAAGAACCATGTCGAACTCGACGCCGAAGCGAAGGGTTCCGAGGCTTGTTATCCGGTTTGCATCGCAGTTGCCTCTCCGGTTCAAAGTCCTGCTCCTGATAAGTTGCTGGCTGGGTTGAATTTGGGCAGTTGGTGCTGAAGCCGAAATGGTGAAAATTCTTCTTCGCCGTGGTTGTGCGTGCCTCGTGTCCTTTCATGTGTTGGGAAGGAGCCATGAACTGCCGAGACTGGCCCAGTGCCTGCCTACTGTAGGTGCAGCGCAGGTGCGCAATACTAGGTCTCACGGCGCGGGTAGTCTTCTGGAGCCTGTAGTGTTGGATTGTCGCCGCTGCCAGATGGAATCGAATGGAATGAGTAAAGAACGTGTCGGAGTTGAACGAGTATTCTATCCGATCCGCCCTTTCGGCATGTGGCGGCATGGCACTCGAAGGACATGGGCGGCAATGACGAGCCGCGTTGCCGCATATTAGCAAGGTCCCTTGATTTAGCCGACCAAGTAATAATAGTTGGGCTAGGATCTGGTCTTGGTCTGATCTAGATACCGACCGAGGCACCAATCTAGGTGCCGACCGAGTACTACTGAAGGCGTACGCACTGTGCCTACTTGACGTGTGAGCTGAATATTATTATCGTACCTACTTGACGTGTGAGCTGAATATTATTACCGTACCTACTTGACGTGTGAGTTGAATATCATCACTGTGCTTGATGCAGCACGCTGTACCTGCTCAACGTGTGAGCTGAATATTATTACTGTGCTTGATGCAGCACCCCGTACCTACTCAACGTGTGAGCTGAATATTATTACTGTGCTTGATGCAGCACCTACGCAAGTGCACTGCACACCGCCGGTACTGTAATAATTAACACCCAACAACTACACCGGCAACAAGTAACAAGCAGGTGAATCCTGTTCTTGCAAGTACGCAGTGATATTATAATGCCGTGCGCAATCACATGTACTCCGTCCATTGGTCCACACGCAAGAAGCTCCTCGCAGGAGCGTCATGTCGAAACCTGGGGAGCTGACGTGGAACGTGCCAACCTCGAGCACACCAAGGTGATTCGTACTCTGACGAACCTGGCAACGGGAAACAGCAACTTCTAGCCCCATCCTGGCCGACTTTTACCGAACGATATTATTTTCCTCGAAACTACGGGAGTCGATTTACGAGCTCAACGATTTCGAGGCTCCCATATGCCTTGACCGTGATACTGGAACCGGACCTATTTGCCTTGCCCTCGCCGAGAAACCGATGGCAGGAATTAATTGATCTTGACGAAGCCGCGATACAGGCCGAACAGCAGCAACCAATGTTATGGAAACGAGATACGCACTGGAAACAGCATCAACCGATTGATCTCTTTTCCACGTGGGAACCGTACCCGAGCATTATTGACAGAGCAATTCCACGGACATTGCAGGCTCCCTTGAGCGCAACAGTCAAACCAGGTGATTGGATGGATAGCCTTTCCAGATACAACGGCATTAAAGATGAACCGGCCTGCTTCGGAAGATGGGACGACAACCAAAAAAAACTTTTCAGAGACGATAAAGCAATGGGCAGATCGACGAGTTGGCGCCGCCGAAACACAAACATCTCCTCGGGGACAGCCCAACACGAACAAGGCCTCGGAGCATGACTCGACATGGAGCAGATACTTGTCAAACGTCCAAGAGGTGGCCCAAGAGCTCAGCGGAAGAGCTTGGCGGCAGAAAAATTCTCGGACGCAATGCTGATGAAGAAGAAGGCAAGCCTGCACGAGACAATCACTGCACAGTGCACCTGGTACGAAGCACAGTTCCACGGCGATGGGGCTTGTAGTAATGTTTCTTACCAAGATAGTAATGCAAGGCCTGAATGAAAAAGCAAACGTCCTTTTCGGTCGTATTTACTTTGGAAAACTAGCTCGCTAGGGGGCTGTCGGCGTCTTGCCCGTACGGAGGTTAATGCAGGTGGCTCGGTGTTACGTATTCAGCGTTGACCGTTGGGTGAGTGTGCAAGTACCTGATTATACTAGTTGCACCATTTATCAATTATTCATTCCTCGCACAAGGTAAAATCTTACTTGTAGGCGGTATGCAGAAACGAGGTTTGCCTCTGCACCTGCGCCTGCTTGTACTTGGTGCCGCCGGCGGAGGCTGGGCAAGGCCAGATACATGTCCATGCATGGTTAGTCAGCAGCCAGCTGTATGGAAATGTTACTGGAGGCTTCCATTCGCTCCTCCAACATTCGCCCATCACCTCCAACATTCGCCCATCACCTCCAAGATTGGTCCATCTGCTCCAAGATTGGTCCATCTGCTCCAAGATTGGTCCATCTGCTCCAAGATTGGTCCATCTGCTCCAAGATTGGTCCTTCTGCTCCAAGATTGGTCCATCTACTCCAAGATTGGTCCATCTCCTCCAAGATTGGTCCATCTCCTCCAAGATTGGTCCATCTCCTCCAAGATTCGTCCATCGGCAACTTGACATTTCAATTCTTGGAAACTATTAGCCCCAGCATCGAAATGTTGATACAATGCACAATTGCCTCCCGACAGAGCACACAGTAGGGGAATATGCATATAAAGGTTGGATAGTCAGTCCTTGATTATACTCTTGCATTCTGCTACACTCTGTTGCTTTGGCGAATAATGGCTGCTCATTCGATGCCCCCTTACTTGCAAATAATCGATTCACGATTCGACTTGGCTTGGATTGATGGCCATAGCTCCGAGGCTCATGCGAACCGGCCTAGCAGAAAGCCCACAGAATCCGCCGCCGGTTTCTCAGCCATCGTTCCGGTACCTCGGAGAGTGGCGAAAAGTGATGATCCAAGCCTATAGGAGAGCAACAATTTTTTACACATGTACATGGAACGGCCGGTCATCGGCATACTCGTCTGCACCCTCGCTCGCCTAGTTGTACAGGGCCCCTCCGAGGGCGAGGATGAACAGCGCCGCCAGCGAGCTGCTCCAGCCAAGCGCCATGGTCGAGGCGGCACTCTTGCTCGTCGTCGCGGCCGCGGCGGCGGCCGTGGTGGTGGACGTTCCCTCGGCAGCGCCGTCAGCCGACTTGCCGACGAGAGCGGATAAGCTCGCATCCGCGACAAAGGACGCCTTGATGGTGCCGTTCTTGCACTTGGACGGAGGCTCGGCCGAGCCCGGGACAAAGTTGACGGCGATGCACTGGACGGGGAAAAAATGTCAGCCGACGCACCGACCGTGGAACTGGACGACGAAGGGGGAGGCACCTGGTACAGCAGACCGTCGACGGCCGAGGAGACGACGCCGACGACGCCCTTCTTGCCGACGTAGCTCTCGGGGACGGTGACTTGGGGCTCGCAAAAG
Source organism: Drechmeria coniospora (assembly GCF_001625195.1). Classification (NCBI taxonomy): domain Eukaryota; kingdom Fungi; phylum Ascomycota; class Sordariomycetes; order Hypocreales; family Ophiocordycipitaceae; genus Drechmeria; species Drechmeria coniospora. The sequence continues at coordinate 316,903 of NC_054390.1, read as the reverse complement.
TCGCCGAGGCCGCTCTGCTGGACGATGGGGAAGATTTGCTCCCAACCGGAGGCGGCCTTTTCGTCCGTCGTGACGCGGAAGAGCCAGTTGCACTGAGGGTGCATGAGGCGGACGGCGATGGCCTCGCCGCCGACGTGGAAGTCGACGAGGTCCTTGGTGAAGTCGGGGGTGAAGCCGCCGCAGGGAGCCTTGTCCTCGTCGGCGTCCTCGAAGCCGATGGAGGGCGGGTAGGTGAGGGTAAAGTGGGCGGCGGCGAAGGCGCAGAGGGCCGACAAGGTGACGAGCGACTTCATCGTGACGTCGGGTCGCGGACGAGCAAAGGGATGCGTCGAGCGGAACGGACGGGGAGCGAGAAGGGGCAGGCAAGGAATGATGAAGAGCACGCAAGGTTTGCGAAGGCGAGGGTCGAGCAAGCAAGTATAATATAAGTAAGGCGAGTAAATAAATAAATGCATGCCGCACCACCACTGGAGCGGCGCCGGTGCGTGGAGAGTGGTGGGGGGGAGGGTCATCCGCCCAGCGTCCAACGGCAAAAGCGCACAATCAAGTACAAGTACTTACCGTACCTATAAATTTCGAGTAATACAGGCACTGTACAGCACTGCACTGTGAAGTGCTTGCTTGCATCTACCTACAGGTACTTGCAGTACGGCATTGCTTGTGTTGGCTTGTACTGCAAGAGAGCACGGCGACAAGTACTTGCAGGTAGAGCACAGTACGTCCTCGCACGCGCGGATCCGAGTGAGCGAAACTTGATGTACATGTACTTGCACTGCACGGTAAGTACAGTACAGGTTGACCAACAATCAGGTGCACAAGCACTTGGACACCTACTAGTAGGGAGAACGGCGTATTATTACAGGTAATACAGGCAATTAGTGGTTGATCAGAGGGAGCAAAGCGCTGTGTCGGCGCCTGCATACCCTGGCCGTCATGCACCGCAAGCACTTGCACACCAACCAGTACCCGCACGCTCCATGCAAGATCTTCGGGACCCAAGGCAAACCATCAACGGCGGAGACGACACTGAGGAAAATTTCGTGATTCCTACCTGCGACGAGATTTAAACGGTCAGTCAAAGCGCTTCGTTTCAAGCCAAGACCATCGCTCGCACGAGGGATGCGGATTTCATGGCGTTGCTGGCAAAACGTGCTCAGCTAGGGAGTATTACTTGCAAGTACTGTACAAGGACATGCAAGTATTACGTGGTGGTTTTTGGGGCAGCAAGCATGTACTTGCACCAAATATGGTAGTCCGTACAGTAGATGCAGTACGGAGCAAGTACAACTAGTTGAATTCAAGTACTGTAAGCATGTTGTAGCTGTAGGCAGCACCACTTACTGTAATTACCTACAGTAAGTACTGTACTTACTCCGTACCTAGTACTTAAATACATGCGCAGTACTGTACGGTGCCGAGTAAAAGCAAGTACAAGTACACGAATTTCAGTGCTGGCACGTCCATCCCGCTGGTACCTGTACTCCGGATCGGGGGAGGCGCGCATGGCAGCTACTACCGGCAGTCCGATCGGCGACCGGCGGGGCGACGGGCCGGGCGCTGCAGAGCCAATCATGGCGCTCGAGACCACATGGTTGAGAGTGTTTGAGCAAGTTTCTCCCCTTCTCGACGCTAGCCAACTTGCGACGTCATGTACACGGCAAGTACTCGAATCGGCACATGATGTACTCGTCGCTCCAAATAGCACGACGGGAGCGGACGACCGCATCATGGCAATACTTTTAGAGATCCTGCGCGGTACTTGCTGGTACTTGCGGTGCAGGAGAGCGAGAATTGCGAAATGGCAAGTGGGACATTGGGGGGGTTCTTGCGACCCGCGGACGGACGCTACTTGTACCGCAAGGCAAGTACTTGGTGCAGTTGGTGCAGTTGGGTGCACTGTAAGTACTGTAAGTACCTGCTGCAGCTGGGCGCACTGTAAGTACTTGCTGCAGTTGGTGCCGTTGGGTGCACTGTAAGTACTTGCAGCAGTTGGGTGCACGGTAAGCACTCGACTGTACTTGCTGCAGTTGGTGTACTTATGGCGCACTGTACTTGCAGTAATTACTTGCACTGTAAGTGAGGTACCGTGCCGCCAATGTTTGACAAGGCACTAATTACTGTACTTACATGTACGTACATGTACTCCGAGCGTGAGGCTGCACGAGTATACACAAACGCACCAAAGGCCCCAACTCGTGTCATGTCACAGCAAATTTTTGCCGCCATATTGACCGACCCTCGGTCGACCCTCGTCCAGGCTTGTACGGAGATTACCATGCCACCTGTACGGAGACGGAGGACGCCCATTACTTACGGTACGAGTTCGGAGACTTGCTTCCTCCAACGAGGCCACGGAGCGAATCCATCCCGACCAAGCCATACCACCAGAGCTCCTGGTCTCATGGCTCCCATCTCCCTCAGCCTTGAATTCACCCAAGGTGATTGACGTCGACTACGCCTACCGTACACACCGGGAACCATTCACCTCCGGCCAGGTCGACTCTGGACAAGCTCTCTAGAGGTCAATAGCATGGACCTGTGAGCTGCAGTACACGACGACGACGACGACGACACGTCCCTCCTCGCCTCCGACGTCACTCGCCTTCGACGTCACTCGCCTCCGACGTCCCTCGTCTTCGACGTCCCTCGTCTTCGACGTCCCTCGTCTTCGACGTCCCTCGTCTTCGACGTCCCTCGCCTTCGACGTCACTCGCTCCGACGTCACCCTCGGCCCTCCTGCAAACCCCCACGCTGGCACGCCCTGGCAACCGCCACCATGGACACGCACTCGCACGCCGGCCACACGTCGGGCATGGGCATGGACACCAACTACGCCTTTGCCGACGACTTTTGGTACCTCGTGGCCGCCGTCGTCGGCCTCTTGGTCCTCATCCGAGCCGTCAACCACGTCGGCGCCCGCCAGAGGCAAGCAGCTCGACCACCTCCCTCACCCCGTGCCCTGCTGACGTGTCCCAGGTCCAAGGCGTGCCGCGGTCCGCATCCTGAGCGGGCGACCCGTCCCGACGGTCGAGCCGGCCAGGCGTGGGCCACGGCCACGGCCTTGGTGCGCGAGCTCGGCCATCCGCAGCTCTACGTGCCGATCAAGGGCCTCCGCTGGGCCACGCCGCCCCCGCTCGGCCGTGTGCTCGTCCTGCTCGCCTACTGGGCCGTCATCGTCTACTTCATGTCGTGGAGGGTCGTCGTCGACGACGCCTTCTACTGGGAGCGCATCGGCTACCGCGTCGCCTGGGTCACCCTCACCCAGCTGCCCTTGCTCTTCCTCCTCGCCATGAAGGTGAATCCCGTCGGCTGGCTCATCGGCTCGAGCCACGAGCGCCTCAACTGGCTGCACCGCTGGGTCGCCCGGACCATGCTCGTCACCGCCACCGTCCACGGCTTTCACTTCTGGACCGAGTGGGTCCGCGCCGACTTTGTCGAGTACCAGCTGTCGGCCATGCCCATCGTCCGGTACGGCCTCGGCGCCTGGGGTCTGCTGCTCTGGTCCGTCGTCGTCGGCTTCCTGCCCGTCCGCCGGCTGGCCTACGAGCTGTGGCTCGCCCAGCACGTCGTGACGTCCGTCGTCCTGCTGTACCTGCTGTACCGACACATCCCGGCCAACGCACGTTATCTGCTCTGGATGTCCATCGCCTTCCTCGTCTTCGACCGTGCCGCGAGGTGGCTGCTCCTGCTCTGGCGAAACACGGCATGGACGACGCGAGGATCATCAGCCTGCGACGCGAGACGCCGCGTCGGACACACCATCTCGCTGCGGACCATGGGCGACGCGACGACCGTCGTGACCGTCAAGGACGTCCACTTCCCCTGGCGCGCCGGCCAGCACGTCTACCTTTGGGTCCCGCGCCTCGGGCCCCTCGAGGCGCACCCCTACACCATCGCCTGCGCCCACCGCGTCGAGGGCACCTGCTGCTGCAGCAGCATCCAGCTCATCGTCCGCGAGCACAAGGGATTCTCCCGCCGCCTCCGCGAGCGCGCCGCGAGACACCCCGACAGGACCCTCACGGCCTTTGTCTCCGGGCCCTTTGGCGCCCCTCCGCGCTGGGACGCGTACGAGACGCTCGTCCTCATCGGCGCCTCGACGGGCGCGAGCTTCGCCATCCCCGTGCTCGAGTGCGCCGCCGCCGCGACGGAGCGGACGTGCGTGCGGAGGATCGAGGTCGTCCTGATTGCGAGGACGGCCGACGAGATTGCCTACTTTGTCGACCGAGCAAAGGAGGCGGCGCTCGAGGCGCGCGCCAAGGGCGTCGATGTGCGCCTGCACGTCGCCATCACCGGCGTCGCCGGCCACGGGGAATGCTCCGCCGCCGTGCCGCTCGTGCGGCCTTGGCGAGCCGGAGGCGGCCGCCGCGGGACGACGGCGAGGAGAGAGTCCAACGCCGGGTGCGACGGGCATCCGTCGACGCCCACGGCCGAGTCGTCGGGGGGCTGCTGCTGTCGCGGCCGCCGGAGTCGCCGCTCCTCGGCGGCCGAGTCGCTCGACGGCAGGCCGAGCCTGGAGTGCCTGCGCGAGTACACGGCCCGGCCGGACATTGAGGCCCTGATCCGCGAGCCCGTCGAGCAGGCCTGGGGCGAGACGGCAGTGGCCGTCTGTGGCGGAAAGGAGCTCGTCGCGCGCACCCGCAACTGCGTCGCGAAGCTGAGCGACGAGCGTGCCGTGCACAAGGGAACCGGCGCCCAGGGCATCTACCTGCACGTCGAGGAGTATGCCTTTTGAGCCTTGCCTTTATTACGGCGCCGACGCCCGTTGCATCGACGCGTCGCATGAGAAGTTGCCATTTCGACGCTTGTATGGACAAGCATCATTTCCCTACAAGTGCATGCTGTGTGTATTTGCTTGTTTGTACATGCACCGACAGGCATACATTCGCAGCATCATTACCGACACGCATACATTCACACCATCATTGCCGACACGCATACATCCACACCATCATTACCGACACGCATACATTCACATCATCATTACCGACACGCATTCTCTGTAGTTACGCAGCATTATTCGCAGCATCATTGCCGACACACATAGCTAAGCAGCAGTATGAGAGTCCTTTCGCATAAATGCATGCCCAGTACATGCATGTGCCCCTGGACATCGGTGCATGTATCAGTGACCTCGGCATACGCATGATCGAGGACCATCTACATGTACTTCATACATCCGCTCATGCATGTATGCGTACTTGCATTTCTCGTGCTGTACTTGTACTTGGGAGCTCCTGCCTGCACTTTCCGTCATGGCAGTTTTGGCAGGCACCATGGCGAATGGACGTACCGTCGGTTCCATCAAGTTCCATGAGCTTCTCCCGGCCAATGTCAGTCTTGCAGAGCTTGTCTCGTTTGCGTTGTCACGAGCGTCGAGCCACCGACGACGACGACGAGGGTGAAGGACGAGCAACGCGGATCGGCGACACGGATCAGCGTCATGCACGAGCTTGCTGCCACGAATACGCACCTCGCACGCTCATTTATGCTACAGCCATGCAGCCGCTGGTACCTGCTACCACGGCACAGTGCACCTGCACTGCCTCCTCTACGCTTCCCTCCCACGACTGCGTCGGAGAATGACGACAAGGACTGCCCGCTCGCACTGGACCATGCACTCTGGCAGCATGATTACCCATCCAAGACGGCTACTTGAGCAGTAGGCAGTGCTCAGCTACCGAAAAACACTTGCCTTGCCCCGTTGCCGTCCGTCCGCCGTCCTGCTCGACGGTCCTACTCGGTGCTTCGAAGCCGTTGGCAATCCCCCCCCCCCCAAGGAAACGCATACTAACCGTTCGGAACCTGTCCATTTCAGCATGACCTGACGCCTCGAGGATAGACAGCAACTGCATGAGCACCATCGCCGACGTCCCTCGGCTCCCACCCAGGCATCGCCACCACTTCAGTCCACCCGCTGCGCGCTCCGAGGTACCATGGCCTCCTGCCGCTTTCCCCCTTGGCCAATCTTGTGCCGGGTTCTTAGTCGCGCACTCGGCTGGTTGACGTCGCTCATCGCCATCGTCGTACTCTCCTTTCTTGCGAGCCAATGGTCCGACCTATCCGGAGCCGCCGTGTCGGGCATCCTGGGGGTGAGACTTTCGCTCCGCGTCGTGCCGCCGCGTGGGCTGGAGCAACCATGAACTGACGGACCAACTGCAGGCTACCGTCTCTCTCATCACGGACAGTTGGCAGATTGTCGCTCTCACCAGCGGCGGCTCCGACTTTCCCATCCTCTCCCCCACCCGGGCCACCTTTCACGATCTCGTCTCCCTCTGTGTCTGCGTCGGCGGCGGCGTCCTCATCAGACTCGCCAAGTTGCAGGAAACGGACGAAATCGACGCCGGTGAGCCCCTGGCCGACTCTTCTCCGGTCCGACCCTATTACAGCAGGCAAGCCATGTTGATGGCGTGCATGTGGACGCTGGCCTCCGTCATGTAAGCCATCCTCTCGACACGACACTTGGCACAGGCATCTTCCGACGAATAAACATCCTCTAGGTGCGAGCGATGCTAACATGCCAAGGATTTGGCGATCTTTATTCGTCGTCTGGGCCGCGGTAGACTATATGCTGCATCTCTACGGAACTGTTCTCTCCCAACGGATTCGGCGGCGCAACATGCGAGATCCAGGGCCGGACTGACTGCCATGGGATCTTTGGCCGTTGCCTGGAAGCAAAGCGGCCGCAGAAGGGCAGGGGTGATGGCCAGGAAGTAGTATGCAGACGTGACCAACAAGATCAGAAAGATTCGGCACGAATTCAGTGGAATCCGACGTCGGCCGCACGAATCCAGGGCTCAGTGCGAAGAGCGCCGCAGCTTGTCCGCGACGGTGAGGTCTGCGTCGATGGGCTTGAGGAATCCCGGCGGAAGCAAACCATACCTGCTCCGCACAAGGGGCCGAGATTGACAACAAGGAAGTGAAAAGGGTAAAGGCCAGGAGTGGAGAGGAGTTGACCAAGTCGATCGGGTCTCTGGAAAACAGCACGACAGCAGGCCGCACTCATCAAACGACATCCCCACCAATCCTACGAGAAAGTTTGTCTGCATTCTTTGTGCTTTGTGCTCCAATCAAGGGACTCCCGGAGTGCGAGCACATGACGGTCAAGGTAGACGTTCTACAGTTTCCAGGAGGCGATGAGGTCGTGAATGTAAAGGAGATGCCCGCGTATGCTCGTCTCGTTCAAATCCTACCTGGCCTGTTGCTTTCAGATGTACAAAGCTGGTTACATAGCGCTGCCACGCTTGATAATATGGTTGACATGACTGCCTAGGGTGCTATTATTACCTTGAAGCTATTACAATCATCGTTTCCGTCCTACTAGCTTGCTGTCCAGCGCAAGGTTGGCATGCATTTGGTCGCAAGTGAAAGAGGCACCTGTCATACTCCATGGTAGAGCATCACCGCTTCTCCATGGTGGAGCATCACCCCTTGACGTCGGAATGTCGGCGGAGCAAATCTCCCGTCAGACCCAACCCTATATGGCAACCGATCATGATATCGCGGAACAGTGTCATCGCCCTACCCTCGCTGGCGGCATGCAGATCGAATGCGGCATCTACTCGAGCTCCGCGGCCCATTATCTGAACCCAGAAGGAAAACGACCGCTTGCTGGAAGCTTCAGATTGGCGCATCGCACCGTCTGTCCTTGATCGTCCTTCCAACCGCCCTGGTCAATTCCGCTGTGAGAGATGGTGTTTCCCCACCAATCAAGACGAATATTCCTCCTCTGCAACGCCAAAAAAATGATGAGACTCGCGATGCCGATGGCGGTCATGAACGAACCGGACATGACGTATGCGTACCTCTCCCACCATGCCGTGTACCGCCTCCTGACGAAGAAGTTGAAGAAGATGGCAATGACGACGGCGCCTTGCATGTACGACCAGTTATAAGGTGCAAATACCATGGGCCCGGCGAGGAAGATCGGTACGTTGACCTTGCGCCACCAAGACATCGGCCACCTTCTTGCGGCAAGGTAGACGACGACGGGAAGAACGACGCCGAGGGGGATGAAGTAGGTTATGGCCCTGTATGGACCGCCATTTCCAAACAGTCGCCGAGGTCCCACGACGAACCACAGCAAGGACGACGAGAAGTGGGCATGCGCCTGCGGACAGGTGAACCCCTGCCGCTGTCCTTCGACGCAGACGCCGTCGATCTTGTCCAGCGCCCAGTTGTTGACCCCGAGCGCAACGATTCCGGCGATCAGAGTCGCGTAGACCTGGGCCTTGAAGGCGCAGCGAGGCGGTATCTTGGCGTAGTGGGCGATTTTCAAGTTGCTCACAAAGTTGAGCGACTGCGACGTCGACATGAAGCTGAACATGCGGAAGATGAGGTTCGGAATCACCTTGCCCTCGAGGACGTAGCCGCCCACGACCATCGAAAGGATGCTCACCGGAATCTCGACATTCGTCATGGCTGCGAGCATGCCGACGGGGATCTGCAGCACCAGGGTGAAGCTGACGGCCACCCAGATGGCCCAGACGGGCGTGTCCGTCGGCCACTGGCTGACGGACAGGCAGGCCAGCAGGATGGAGATGGCGAGCAGCGCAAGGTACCAACAGCTGGGGCACTCTGGATAGGCAGACATGAGCCGGTTGTGAACGTCGTTGAATTGCTCCTCCCGCCTTTGCCGCTTCAGGATGGAGCGCAGCCTCTTTACGATGTCTCGGCCGTACCAGAGCCCGATGTAGATTGGAAGTGCGACGTACATGGCGAAGGCGGCCGCGAGGTTGAGCACCTGCGTCGTCGACAGCCACGGCACGCTGTAGTTGCGGTAGGCCGTCTCGTTGATCGTCAGGTCGTCGTTCAGGATGCGGCGGACGTCGTAGGGCTGTGCCGTGTTGTCGTACACCTTGTTGCTGTTGATGGGCAGGTAGCCTGCGTTCCCGACATTTTTCATGTACATGATGGGCGCCGCGACGAAGCCGACGACGGCCATGCCGGCGGCGTAGTTCATGAGGCTGAAGAGGGGCGTCACGATGGGGTCCTTGAGATGGGCGGCAATGTTCCAGTCCAGCGTCGGCACCGGGTTCAGGCCGAGACCGCACGTGCTGCCGGCGATGAGCGCGAGGGTGACGTTGCCGGGGGAGAACCAGGTCGGCCAGTTGAACAAGGCGAGGCCATCGAAGAGGTAGTTGGGAACCCAGAACCAGGCGAACATGGCGCCGAAGCAGATGAGGAAAAACCGGAGGCGCGTCATGGACCAGCCTCGGACGGCGGGCAACGTCTCCGCCTGTTCCTCGTCGGCGAACAAGGCCTTCGTGACGGCCATGTTCGCGAGCGGCTTCTGCCATATCATGGCGGGAGGGTAGACGAGGAAGCGGCGCGTCAGTCCTGCACAGCCGTACCCGATGAACTGACTGGCGAGGAGGGTGATGAACTGCCAGGGGAGGTTGGCGGACAGGACTCGCTCGCCGTAGAAGCGATCGAGCTTCAGAAGCTGGATGATCCTGACGACGTAGGCACCGGAAGCCGCTCCCTCAAACGACACATTTGCCATCATGACGACGAGAAGGTGTTCTTTCTGGTTAAAGGGACCCGGGTTGAGCGTGAATTTCCAACCGGCCAAGGAAAACTCGTGCGCCGGCATCCATCGGGCCATGGCCATGCCGAGCGGCATCGAGAGCACCTGAACCATGTAGGTCGACACATTTATGCTCGGCATCCGCAACGAGAACAGCTGCTGGAGGGCGGTGCCCAGGATGGAAAAGAGCGTGCCAATGAAGAGTGCTCGGAAGGTGCCGACGGGAAGCAGCGGGTCGTCGACGTTGTCCACGACGGCGCGGACTTCCCGGTAGGGGGAGCTGTGTATGGCGAGCTGCTTGAAATCTTCGAAAGAATCCAGAATGAATTGAGCAGACTCGATGTCGATTTCACCATCAAGAGGAACTGACCGTCTCTCCTCCAGAAATTGACGAGCCCGTATGAGGATATCTTGCGGAAAGTTTGGATCGTGTTTGTGCATGTCGACGAACTGCTCCAAGGAAGCTATGGTAGTGTTCTTCTGTGACGTTGTCGAAATCATGGATGGATTTCTGATATTGAACATGTCCACGTTGGAGGTGAGGCTTGAAGAATAATGGCGAGGCGCCATGTATGCCCTCTTGCCAAACATTGAAGATGATTTGTTGCCGCGCGCCAAGGCTGGCCCATTGCCACGCACCACAGATGGTCTGGTCTCACGTGTTGTAGCTGGCCTATTCTCCGGCATGGTAGATGATCTGTTGCCAGGCGCCATTGACTGTCTGTTCTCGGGAGGCATGGCCTGTCTGTTTCCAGGGGCCATGGCCTGTCTGTTGCCAGGAGGCATATCCTGTCTGCTGCTAGGAGGCATGGCCTGTCTGTTGCGAGGATCCGTATCCTGTCTGTTGCGAGGGTCCCTATCCTGCCTGTTGCCAGGAGGCATATCCTGTCTGCTGCTAGGAGGCATGGCCTGTCTGTTGCGAGGATCCGTATCCTGTCTGTTGCGAGGGTCCCTATCCTGCCTGTTGCCAGGAGCCACATCCTGTCTGTTGCGAGGATCCGTATCCTGTCTGTTGCGAGGGTCCCTATCCTGCCTGTTGCCAGGAGCCATATCCTGTCTGTTGCGAGGGTCCCTATCCTGCCTGTTGCCAGGAGCCACATCCTGTCTGTTGCGAGGATCCGTATCCTGTCTGTTGCGAGGGTCCCTATCCTGCCTGTTGCCAGGTGCCATATCCTGTCTGTTGCGAGGGTCCCTATCCTGCCTGTTGCCAGGAGCCACATCCTGTCTGTTGCGAGGGTCCCTATCTTGCCTGTTGCCAGGAGCCACATCCTGTCTGTTGCGAGGATCCATCTCCTGTCTGTTGCGAGGGTCCCTATCTTGCCTGTTGCCAGGAGCCACATCTTGTCTGTTGCGAGGGTCCCTATCTTGCCTGTTGCCAGGAGCCACATCCTGTCTGTTGCGAGGATCCATCTCCTGTCTGTTGCGAGACGCCCTATCCTGTCTGTTGCCTGGCGCCATATCCTGTCTGTTGCGAGGGTCCCTATCCTGCCTGTTGCCAGGAGCCATATCCTGTCTGTTGCGAGGATCCATATCCTGTCTGTTGCGAGGATCCCTATCCTGCCTGTTGCCAGGAGCCATATCCTGTCTGTTGCGAGGATCCGTATCCTGTCTGTTGCGAGGGTCCCTATCCTGCCTGTTGCCAGGAGCCATATCCTGTCTGTTGCGAGGATCCATATCCTGTCTGTTGCGAGACGCCCTATCCTGTCTGTTGCCTGGCGCCATCTCCTGCCTGTTGCCAGGAGCCATATCCTGTCTGTTGCCAGCAGCCATGGCCTGTCTGTTGCCTGGCGCCATCTGTCTGTTGCCAGGAGCCATGGCCGATCTATTGCCAGGAGCCATATCCTGTCTGTTGCCAGGAGCCGTGGCCTGTCTGTTGCCAGGCGCTATGGTCTGTCTGTTGCCAGGTGCCATGGCCTGTCTGTTGCCGGGCGCCACGGCCTGTCTGTTTCCAGGAGCCATGGCCTGTCTGTTGTTAGGCCCTGTTGCTGGCCTATCGCCAGGCCCCATATACGGTCTGTTGCCGGGCGCCATGGCTGGCCTGTTGCCAGGCGTTGTATACTGTCTGTTGCCAGGCGCCATGGACGGCCCGCCGATAGGCGCTTTTATGTCTGCAACTTGGAGGAGGGAATTGGTTCTCTTGCAAGCTATCTCTCTCCAAGAAGATGGTGGAAATGTAATGGTCTAACGGCTTGGCAATACTGTTGCGGATTGTATCAGCTGCGTGTGCTGCTTTCGTGTGGCTGCACACGTCAAATGTGGTTCGTAGTCGTGTGGGTTGTATTATTAATGGATTGAGGAGAGGTGCAAACTGCAATGTATGGTGATGCAAATCAGTGCGTAGGCCCATGGGGAATGTTTGAGTTTCCGCACACTGCTCTACCAATCGAAACCTTAGGCTCAAGGCATCATCGGGCAACTGTCATTGCAGACGGATCGTAGGCAGAATGGTTGATTGCAGTCGTACACGACCCTTGCGGCGGAAACGTGCCCCGAGCCGGAGCCTCGTACTGTACGGAGTACAAGCAGGTTTACATAACTGCATATGCACAGTAATGCGAGGAACTGATGTACGCTGCTCGACTTTAAGGTTTGCTTCGTATATTGCTGCCGTGAGCTTGGCCTTGGTGGCTGTCTTTCCAGCACGACGCAACGGCCGCGGGTGTGGGCATTTCGCATGGCAGCATTGCGAGTTGACAGTGACGACAAGAAAAGAATCTCGTTTTTGGTCATAGCCGGTGGTGGTAGTAACTCGCATTCGCCACGGGAAGCGCTTCTACGTAGGCTGGTGCGTGTCGAGTTCCTCATTCAAGCTTCCGATGCATGCCTCGGAATGCATCAACAAGCTTCTACAGTTAGGTGAACCGATGGAAATGATGTGACAGTTACCAAGTTGTGCAACGAAATCGGCAGGCAGCCATTGATGTCCGATGGCCCACCCAGCCGTCATCGAGAGAGCGCAAGAGCTCCATGTGATCTAGGCGACGGCGGCAGCCTAACGGCAACACCACGACACGCCATGGCTGGTCATCCACTTGTGTGTCTGATTCTTGCGGCATCGTGATGCTGCTAGGGCATGGAGAAAACGAGGCCTGCGATTCGACCTGCCCCTCGCGGGTCTCGATGACGTGCCGCAACGTGCGTCGGGAACCTGATGGCATCGTGACTCGAGGATATATCCGAGACGGCTTGGACGACGACGCGGCGAGACAATCGGATTCGGCCTCGGCCGGCGAAGGGGGAAATGCGGCAAGACACCCATAGCGAGCTCCTCCGCACGGCGAAGACTGCCAACACAGCAGCCAGAGATGGGAATTGGCAAAAGATTGATGATGCAGTGGTCGGGGAGCATGGCAAAGCTGCTGCAGACTTGCGGTGAACGTTTGCAAGTCCAGTCAGGACCAGTCACTCGTCGTCAACCTGGCCCTACCTAGTTCAAGTACTTGTACTAGCAACTCATTACGCAGCATGTAGCCTGTACTTCCGCACCACCAGGCTACTACATGGTGCATACATCCGCCGTGATGCAGGGTACCTACTGCGGTCGATTAGGACAGTGATGATGTGCTCAAATTTAGGTACCTTGAAGGGCCATGCAAGTGCTGCCTAGGTTCCGGCAGGTGCATGGGTGGGTACGGGAACTTGACCGGGTGCCTGTTGTGGCCACGACCATTGTACTTGTACTTGCTGTTCCTCATCCCGCACTGGCTTCACCAACAATGGCGGCTTGTGGTGGTTTGTGGCGGTGCGACTACCGAAGTAGGAATTTTTAGCGCCACACATCAGCCGTGAGCAATTCCTACGTACCAACCGAGTACCTGCTAACCCCGCGATAGCGACGCAGGTAGCTTGGCGTAATATAGGGTACTTTGTTTTACTTGCCGCTTTATCTGCGTACCTGTCACCTTATCTTAGCGGCCAATGACTCTTCCCCTCACTGCGAAGCCGGATGCACCCCCTCCGCTCCCTCCTCCACTCCAGCCAGCATCACGAAAAAAAGTCTGCTTGCTTTCACCTCTGGTAATCACTCGCTCGATACCGACTGACCTCGATCCTGACCGTGGCGTCCGAATCAACCTCTCCGATCCAACCACCCGACAGCTTAAACTTCATCACAATGGCCGGCAGCAAGGGCAAGGTGTGCTTGGCGTGAGTCTGACGGAACCCCGCCCGGCGTCATGATGGACCGTCGACGTTATTGGCGTGTCTTTGTTGCTCCGACTAATCGTACTTTAGCTACTCCGGTGGACTCGACACGAGCACCATCTTGGCTTGGCTGCTCGAGCAGGATTACGAAGTTGTGTCAGTAGCCAGCCCGCTTCTTCTACTCGGACCAAAGGAAGCTATGCTGACACCTTCCAAGCTGCTACCTGGCCAATGTTGGTCAGGAGGAAGACTGGGCTGCCGTGGAGGCCAAGGGTGAGGTCCCCTCCCTGATCCATCGTCGTAGATGACGCCGGCGCTAACACGATGAGTGCAGCTCTCAAGATCGGTGCAACTAAGAGTACGACCCGACTGACCAACTCGAGATTGTCGATGACGCAGCGTTGCTGAACTTGGAACGAATCGTATAGTGATCATCGATGACCTTTGCAAGGTTTTCGTCGAGTACGGCCTCGAAACCCGTCCGCTGTCTGCAACGAGCTGACTTGATGGCAGGGAGCTGTGCTGGAAGGCTGTGCAATGCGTCCGTCGACCCCCTCCAGTTGGATCCCTTGTCTCCCACTTACGCCACCAGCGCAGAATGCCATCTACGAAGACCAGTATCTTTTGGGTCAGCATGCCCTGTTCACGAGGGCCTGGACTCTTGCTAACGCCATTTCAGGTACCAGCTTGGCTCGGCCCGTCATTGCCCGTGGCATGATGAAGGCCGCCGAGAAGGAGGGGTTCGTACATGACGTTCGGGGCGGCCTAACATGAGCCCGCGCTAACACGGAATGTATAGTTGCCATTTCGTGTCCCACGGTTGCGTGAGTCTTGAGCATGATACCCAATCGCCTCTTTTTTGACTTGGGATTGGCTAATCATCACCGTAGACCGGCAAAGGGTGAGCGGTGTGCTGGGAAACGCTCAAATGATGTGATGTGGCTAACACCATCCTCAGCAATGATCAGGTTCGATTCGAGGCACGTATTACCCGGCTGAGACACCGCTCCTCGACACCCAATCGACGAGAGTTGCATGTCCTCGGGGTACTAACTCGAGCAGCTGGCATATTTGACCATCAACCCCGCCATCAAGGTCATCGCCCCATGGTACGACGACCCGTCAACCTCCAAGCTTGAGTGCCGGCTGTAGGCTGACAATGTTGGCCCAGGCGCGATCCTCTTTTCTATAAGCGTTTCCAGGTTTGTTCTCACGATGCCACTGTTGAAGCATTGGCTGACAAGACCTCACAGGGACGCAACGATCTCCTCGACTACGCCGCCGAGAAGGGTACTGCTCACCGTTGGTTTCATCCTGATTTGCGAAATGTGCTAAATTATTCCAGGCATCCCTGTGACGTCGACTCGCGCGAAGCCGGTTGGTCCATTGACGC
Organism: Drechmeria coniospora; assembly: GCF_001625195.1. Classification (NCBI taxonomy): domain Eukaryota; kingdom Fungi; phylum Ascomycota; class Sordariomycetes; order Hypocreales; family Ophiocordycipitaceae; genus Drechmeria; species Drechmeria coniospora. Next base: position 301,841 of record NC_054390.1, on the reverse strand, counting down.
ATTTTGATCCAGATGTCGTTGCTGATGGAAAATAAGTACTCGATGGACGACAACCTGGCCCATTGTTCCTACGAGGTACTTTGAACTGGCGCCTGCACCCAAACCTTGATACTGACAGGTACAGGCCGGCATGCTTGAGGACCCAAACACCTCTCCGCCTGAGGATATGTGGTAAGCGAAACCCGTCCCGAATGAGTGGCACAGAACGTGCTAAGCACGCGGCAGGACCCGCACCGTGAGCCCGCTCAAGGCGCCTGATACACCTCTCGAAATCACTGTCCACTTTGAGAAGGGCCTTCCGGTCAAGGTTCAGACTCCCAAGCAGACCGTCACCGGCTCCCTCGAGCTGTTCAACTTTCTCAATGCTCTCGGCAAGGAGCATGGCATCGGCCGAATCGTGAGTCTTGTCTGTGGAAACGGGCCTCGTGCCCTCGGGCTAACGCGTCATGGCAGGACATTGTCGAGAACAGGTACAGCCGACACTGCCGGGAACAATGACAGTCTTCCCACAGCTGACTTTGCACGCTTTGTCAGGTTCATCGGCCTCAAGAGCCGTGGTTGCTGTATGTCATCGGTGCTCTCGGAACTGCCAATGTCAACTGCTAACAGATCTATAGATGACGCCCCGTGCATGACCATCCTTCGCCTTGCTCATATTTCGATCGAGGGCCTGTGAGTGATGCGAGCACCCCTCGCCGTTTGTTGCCTGTGCTGATGGCACCAGTGTTCTCGACGGCCGTGTTCGCTCCCTTCGAGACAACTTGAGCAAGCAGTGGTCCGAGCTGCTCTACAACGGCCTCTACTTTTCGCCCGAAAGGGCCTTCTTGCAGCGTATGTCGCTCTCGTTAGTAGAGGAATGACTCGGCTGACCTGATTGTAGCGAGCCTCGACTTTTCTCAGGAGCGCGTACGTTTGAGAGCTGGCTGGAAACAGCGCGCGTGCGCTGACCCGATTACCAGGTTAATGGCGAGGTTCGCCTCCTCCTGTACAAGGGCAACGCCTACGTTCTGGGCCGTACCTCGGAGGAGAAGCTCTACTCGGAGGAGGATGCGTCGATGGATTCTCTCACCACCTTTGATCCCTCCGAGACTGTAAGTCATGGTTGGACGCTCTCGTTGATGTCGGTTTGCTCACAGGTTTTACATAGTCTGGCTTCATCACCATCAACGCGATTCGCCTCAAGAAGGTAAGCAACCTTTGCCTCGGTGCGGAAGCAGACGCTCACTCGACTGCAGTACGGCATGCAGATGGCTGAGGCTGGCATCGAGCTCTGAGGAGCCACCTCAGAAGCACGCGAGTAAGAGGTTGGGGTTAGAAAATCCGAGCTGCCGAGAACTTGGACCACATCTAGGTCGAATTCCGAGCCAATTTCAGCATCTTCATCACGCGGATGTCCCATCCTCAAGATCCTTATATTCTTGCAGAGAAACATGGAAGTCCTTTGGCTCACTCTTGTTCGCTGTTGTTGCCCCTCCATGGTGAATGTGCCGTGCCATTCATTCTTCGAGTTCCATCAGCTCCCGGGTTTGATATTCTTCGTCGGCTATGGACACGATGGGTGAGATTAATCGCCTGCTAACATGGGGCCAGATATGTGATGGGTAATTATCACGAGCGGTTGGGATGAGGCTGGCTGCAGTCGGCCTTGTCGCCTTGCGATCGGTCTTGGCGCAGCTGACATATCCAGGGCGGTTTTTTTCATTCTCGTGCGAGTTTCGATGACAATGCGACAGTCTGCACCTCGTTCTCACGGTGACGCTATGGCATATGGACGATGCGAAACCGCGATGCGAAACCGGCTTGGCGAGCATCAACCCAAGACAAAACAGGTCGTTCCAGCGGGTCCGCTACGATGAACGACCTGTCCATGCTTCTCGATATGTGACAATACTTCATCCACGGCGACTACTAGCTGTATGCATCCACCCCAACCTGTCATCCGATCATCCATAAATGGCTCATTGGGAAATGAGGGGTGCAGCCTTTGCAAAATTTCGCGATCCCAACGACTTGAACCGGCGCAGCAGCGTTGACTCGGATGCGGATTTCTCCGATGCATGGAAAAGCGAACAAACTGCGAAAGAATGTGAAAGCCGGGGATGCTGAACGGACTCGGAGGATTACCAGGGTCCAAGCATCCGCCCCGAGTCATGGCAACGATCCAGTCATGGCATCCGGTCATGGACCGGGCGCCGTTGTTTCCCCGCTCCGCCGGGCAGATCACAGTCAAGGTCGCATACTGATCTGACTGTCGACGCTTCTTTACATCATCGGGGTAATGGGAGTCGATTCTCTTACCCTGGGGGCCAATCACAAGACTGACGGACGCTTTGGTCTGCACATCACCCTCTTGATTAAAGCTTACACGGCACAGGAACGGTTTGGGATGATTGGCATGAATGCAAACTCTGTTTGCGTCGTATTTTAAAAGGAGAGAAATGTCCCGGCGACATGCTGCACGTTGTTGGCCGAAGAACCTGGCCATCATCTCGCCAAGTGTATCGCATCTCTCGCCTCGACTGCGGAATGCAATTGCAAGCAATATGCTCCCATCATTGGACATGTATTCCATCGTCATTGGAGTTCCATGCCTCTTGGTAATTTTCTCACTATGTCAGCAAGTTGTTCTTCGGTATCGCCTTAGCAAGCGGCCGGGGGTGCGAGCGCCCATCCTCGCCCATTTCTATCTCAGCGGTAATGCCCATCGCCATCGAGCACGAGCCGTGCTCCTTGACTGCGCGTACGTAGCTAAGCTCCGATAGCGTTGATGATCGCCATCAAGGGTGCTCGCGCACAAGCCAACAACCGTCTCCTCGAGTACTTTGAAGATTTGTTTTCCCACCACGCTCGAGGCTGCCCCAACACCTCGGAGCTGGCCTTTGGCAGCCGAAGAATCATCTTCACGAAGGAGCCTGACCACATCAAAACGCTGCTCACCAGCAAGTTTTCGCAGTACGGTAAAGGACCCGTCTTTCACGACACATGGCGGCCATTCCTCGGCGACAGCATATTCACGACGGATGGGCAGCTGTGGCACAACAGTCGAGCGCTGATTCGGCCCATGTTCACCAAGGAGCGGATCCGCGATCTGAACATCTTTGAACGATGGACGGATTGTCTCGTGTCCAAACTGCCAACTGCCGGTCAGACTGTGGATGTTTGCGACCTCTTCTATCGAATGACGCTGGATGTCACGACGGACTTTTTGCTAGGGCAGAGCGTCGGGGCTCTTGACAAGTTCGTACACGGCCGCGTTGCCGCTGCGGTTGCGACCTTGTCCACTGACGCGATTTCTCAACAGCGTCCATGGCGAGTTCTCTTCGGTCTTTATGGAAGTGCAGCGGATGCAAATGATTCTCACCATACTGTCGTACGTTTGCCGCCACACGCCGCGTGACAGCTTCTGACCCCTCCCCAGTCCCATCCAGAGGATTCTCCCGAAGAGAAAGTACAGCGAGGGCATCCGGTTCATCGAGCAGTTCATCGAGCCCTTCATCGAGGCGACGCTGCGACTAACCCCCGGCCAGCTGGAGGACCTTTCCAAGTCGGACAAGGAATTCACCTTCCTGCACAACATTGCACTGTTTTCTCGCGACCGCAAGGTCATCCGGGACCAGATCATTGCCGTGCTCCTCGCCGGGCGGGACACGACGGCATCGACGCTGTCTTGGACCGTATACGAGCTGTCCGGCCATCCGGCCATCTGGCAGAAGCTTCGCTCCCAGGTCCTCGAGCTCATCGGCCCGGACCGATCGCCGTCGTACGAGGATCTCAAAGGGCTGACCTATATTACTCACTCGCTGAACGAGACGCTGCGACTGTACCCCGCGGTTCCCTACAACGTGAGAGCGTGCGGTACGCCGTGGCCTTGTCGTCTCGACGATTTTGTCGCTCCGATGGGCTGACGGATGCAGTGGAAGATTCGACGTTGCCGGGCCAGGCGGGGCAGCCAGACATCACGACGCTGTCGGGCGACATCATCTTCTACAGCACAATATCCATGCAGCGGCGTCGTGACCTGTACCCCGCCGCGTCGGACGAGTTTGCCGATCCGGCCGTGTACAGCCCCGAGCGGTGGGAGCGTTGGACACCACGGCCGTGGCAGTACGTGCCGTTCAACGGCGGACCCCGGATCTGCATCGGACAGAACTTTGCCATGACGGAGATGGCCTATACACGTGAGAAGATGTCAACCTTGTTTCCTCGCGACCGATGCTGACAATTGCAGTCGTCCGGTTGCTGCAAAAGTTCGAAAGAGTCGAGTACCGGGGAGACCGGGGTGCCCAATATCACAAGGCGGACATTGTGGGCTGTCCGGGCGACGGTGTGCCGGTTGCTTTCTACGAGGCTGAGGGCGATTGGATGACCAAAGTGTAGTCGTTGCTCGATTCGTAATGAATGGTGAACGAATCTTGCCTTGTTTCGATGCGCACCCCACAGGCGCGGATCATGGCAAAAGCAAAGGCCAAGGCCAGAAGCTGTCGAGCGCTGCGCAAAGGCGCCCCCTCCGAGGGATGCCGCCTAGTGGAAGAGAAGGGTGGAATGGTTTCGAAAGTAACAGTCCTCGCAATGGCAGGAATATCCGTAAGCAGGTATAGATGGCTGTGCGTGATCCTGTCATGATTTCCACCGCAAGCATTGCACACATGCGTCGAACTTGTCTGCGGACAATCCATCTGCGTACACGTTAAAGGCAAGCCGTGTTCAAGTGCGTGAGATGATATCCCAAAGCGGGCACACATCTGGTCTCGACATTGGCGAAGCGCGAGAGCGGTGCCCACGCTCCGATCTTTGACAGAGGCGACGAGCGAATACCCCTAGATCGGCAGGGGGCGAGGGAGAGGTGGTGCGCAGACAGTCGGTGGGAATGACCGCGTGTAGAGGAATCAAGGAGATCATGACGGCGCTGAGGCAGTCTGCATCCCGTTCATGGGCTTCGTACGCCACACGTCATACTGCCGATCGCCGTTGGCGGATGCCCGAGGAACGGGAAGCACCATGATGGCGATGCTCGCTCGCCCATGATCCATTGCTCGATTGGAGCGAAAGGTGCCGTCGCCGAGCATGAAGGGCCCAACAGGAAAGGCACGCCCGGAGCAGCCTTTTCACTCCATTGGCAGCTCCGTCCTTTTGCGGCCTATGGTGTCGGCCGCACGATCAAACGTCAGCCGACAGTCCGAAGTTTAGGCAGCTCCCAGGAGGAGAGGAGGAGAGCGGAGGAGGAGAGGAGAGGAGGAGAGAAGAGGAGGAGAGAGGAGGAGAGCGGAGGAGAGCGGAGGAGGAGAGCGGGTGGTGTGGGGGAGCAGGGCGCCCGAATTAGTGGCAGGAAATTAGACGCTCGACTGGTAAGCTCGACAATCCAAGCACGGCACGTAGGGGGGGCTGTTGGGGCGGATAGGCCACCCACTCGCCGCCGCAAAGGGGAGAAGCACGGGGCATCGTGGGTTGACAGCAAAGACTTTAATTCCATGCCAGATTCTTGCCGGCACGGGTCAACGAATGCGAGGATGCAGGTCGTGCAGAAGTTGGCGGATGTGAAACGCTGCGTAGCAAGAACGGGCAGCGTGGCCTCGGGACGCGCGCGCGTCAGAAGTGAGGCCGGCCGTCTTTGGAGGCCGTTTCACAAGAGTTGGTGAGCATCGCCCAACGTTGGCTGCACAAGTCTCGTTTCGGGGGCGGCGTGTATTTAGAATGCATGACAATCGGGCACGCGCCGGTCAAGGTGCGAGAAGGCTGCCGGACATTTTGGCGACGGCTCCGGTTGCGAGAGAGCCCACGACGTGGCGATGACGAGCGTGACGCAGAAGGGATGGAGAATCGAAGTGGCAGTTGGTGCCTTGGGATGACGGCCAGCCGGGGGGGGGAAGAAAGCGAGACAGGCAAAGACAGAAAGCAGGACAGGAAAAGACAGAAAGCAAGACAGGAAAAGACAGGAAGCAAGACAGGAAAAGACAGGAAGCAAGACAGGAAAAGACACCTTGCCCACGAGCTGATGACAAAGCAATTGGCCCCCATCGAGTCTCGTAGCATAAGTACTGGCTGTACAATCGGTACTTGGACGTCTCGGACGAGGTACAAGGAGCGGAAAAGGTGCCTATCGCCACGCAAGTACCTTTACCGGGCCGTCCCCGGCGCGAGTTACTTTTGCGACGATGGCATACCTCGACTCGTTCAAGTACCGCCGCAGGCTCGTCGATGTACCGCAGGCTCGTCATGTACATGCTGCGGGCGGCACCTGGGTGCACCAGTGAGGAACGGCGTCAGATGGGCGGAAGGCGCAGCCACTGAGCCTTCCGACATTCGCCCATGCCGACAGCCGGCCCCACCAACGGCAGGAACGAGACGGACGGAATGCGCTGACACCTGAGGCCTCACTGCCGGGGGGGGGCCGGACCACCCTGCCAGCATGTCTGACCTTTTTTTCTTTTTTTATCTCGGGCTCGAGCACGAACGGATGAGGCCGCCGTCGACAAACGCACCCGCCACGATGCCGAAAACTCTGAGGGTCCCGCGTCGACGCCGGACGCTTCTTACCCGTGGCGTCCGGGGCTCTCGAGGTCACGCCTCGACTCGACTCGGACTCTAGCTCGGCGGTAGGCGCAGCCAGCGGCGGTTGATGTCGCGACTCGTCGTCGTCATCATCATCATCGCGAGCGTCCCACGAGAGAGGCGTTTTCGGCCACACCGAGGACATGCACACCGAGGGCCTGGAGGCTTCGAGGGGAGCGACCAGGTCCACGTCCCGGCCACCGAACGACGGCACGGCGAGGTCGCAACACACACCACGGAAAGGGAGGGCGAGAGGGCATGCGTCACCAGTCATGCGGCGTCGAATCACCAAGGGGAATCCGCTCGAGTTTGGTCTTCCCGACGGCCCCCGGCTGCCCCGTGCGGGCGACGAGAGACACGATGAGCAATGCCGGTGGCGTGCATCGGCGCCATGCTCGACGGCCAGGGAAGCACGTGCGTGGGCTCGTCGCAAAGCATGGGCCTGCCCCCAGACGCATGCTCATGCTTGCAGACACGGCATATGAGACACTCTGTGAAGATTTTCCCATGACGTGCATCGCGTCCCGAGAACGGGTGGAGGAGGCAGTGATGTCATGGGGCCATCCGAGAGCAACTGTCGCCGCCTACCATGGGCTCCCAGGACCTCGGTGCCAGGGTTCGGGCGAGCAAAGACGGCACGTGTCCGCGCAGGCACCCTGGCGACGACGGATGGTTGAAGGAGTACGGAGTACGACGGAGGACTCTAAGCAGCACCCACTTGTGAGTACCTGGTAAGCAATGAACACCTGCCAAAGGCCAGGCACCTACTTGAACTTGCAGGAAGTCAACATGCACATGCACTACTTGAACTCGCAGGAACTCGACAGGTACAGTCAGCACCGGCTGGTCAGTTGGGTCCCTCGTCGGCTCGTGAAGTCTGTCGAAATACAACTGCTGGCCACGGAGCACTCTGTACACGGCACGAACCTGCTGCCTGTGCGTGTACACATACCCGGTGCTCCGTACGGCACATGCAGATGTAATCGCTGCTGGTCGTTGCGTGACGCGACCGCTACGCTCTGCCTCTGCCGCTTCAGGGACGGGCGATGGCTGACAAGGCACCTACTATAGGTACCTAGTAGTAATGTCGAGTCGTCGCGCATGCGGTCGCGCCAGTGTCTAGACGTACCTCGTTCGGCGAGTGCAGCGCAAAGGAACCTCGAGGGCACATGGGGGAAGAAAACTTCTACGCCTGCACAATTGCAGCGACACATGGACTCCGTGTCAGGTGTAGTTGTAGGGGAAACGCCCAGCCTCGCTCTGCACTCGGTAGCGTGTATTGACTGTTCCCTAGAGGTGAGGTGAGTGGGATAGGATAGGTGCGGAGCACTACTAACAGTAGGCACCTAAGTAGGTACCTAGCACTAATCATTACAGCACGTACAGGTACCTAAGCCTGCCGCTTGCTGTAGGTGCTCTGGACGGCGGGCCTCGAAGCAAGACACGCCGACGCCTTGATGGATGGGAACCAACAAAGGCGAGCGAGACCACCTGCATCTATTTGCCGTCGACATTCGCGCTCGCACCAGTGGTTGAAACTCCGTCGAGCCTTGGGCTTCTTGCACGGCACATGGCCACCAACCAACTCTCGGTCGCATCCGGGGCCTCTGCAGCGACGGTGCATGCACCTAGGGGGGCGGCAAGCGCTGGAGCCCAGAGCACCGATGCCAGGCGCCGTGGTGGGCGCGGGCGCGTGGGCGTGGGCGTGGGCGTGGGCGTCGTGGGCCAAGGCACCACCAACCAGCGTATGCAGAGCACCGAAGCGTGCGCCGTACATTGATCACCACCACCTAGTGCCCACCACCTACAGTGGTGCCTTGGTGGGTGCTCGAGCACTAAAGGACGAACAGCACGTTCCGTGCGGTGCTGGCGTGCAATGCTCCGTCGGTGCTCGCGCCGGTCCTCGCATCGAGGCAAGCAAGTACACGGTACGACGTGCGGGGAGGACTTTGCGCGACGGCCACACCGGCGACGGCGAGGTCGCTGCGTACCAGGTACTTACGGCCGCCGCTGGCTGCCAAGGTGGTGCCTGTGCATTGGCGCCGACCCCCCCCAGGGGACCAGCAGGCAGGCAACGACGAGGCAAGTCGACGGCGACGAGGTCGGCAGCGAGGCCTCCGAATCGGCGACCCAGGCGTGTGCGCCCGTTTCGAACCGGCTCCCTCCTCTGACCGGGGCCATAGTCGGGGAGAGAGAGGACGACTCGTCGTGCCGTCCGTCGTCGTGGATTTCGGTCCACGACACGATGCCCTCCCCGTCGCGCCGCGCCCCCCCCCCCCCGTGCACGCCCATCGTCGCCGGCAGGGCCGCACCCGCCGCTGGGCCTCTGTGACGCTCACTCAGCCGCAGCGCCATCGGCACCACGCTCCCCGCTGCGCCGGCGACGGGAGTCATCGGCGGATGGGCCCGTCGCACGCCCTCGCCTGTCGCCCGCCGGCATGACGAGGCTGCCCGGCCAGGCAGAAACGAGAGCCCTGGCGGGTGCGGCGGTGGCACGGGGGCACGAGCAAGCAAGCTGCAGGGGTGCCAGCGCCAGGGGGCCTGCTAGCCGGGGCACCTCGACAGGGGGGTAAGCCGGTAGGTGGTGTGTGGGTGCGCCGCAAGTACACTTACAGAAGGCACTCTGATACAGAGTATCTAGTAATAATTAGGGCACCTGTGCGGTACAGAGTAATTACACCGACTGTGCAACTACGGCGCAAGCAAGGCACATCGATGGCTTGATGGATCGGAACCAACCAAGGCGAGCGAGGCCACGGTGCTCCGTACTGTACTTGCACTCGCAAGCACTTGCAGGTGCGCCACAGGCAAGCAAGTACATGTACAGCGCGTTAGGGACCTCTCCCGTCGTCGCCGCGGCTCGCTAACGGCATCTACCCTGGTCAGGCCCAGCATGTGCCACGGCCGCTCGTCGGCTGTGGCGAGGAGAGGCAAGGCAAGTGGGACCATGGGCAGGGAAGTGGAAGGGGAAGTGGCAAGGGACGTGGAAGGGAAAGTGCAACGGAAGTGAAAGGGTGGCGAGGGTGGGGGGGCGGAGGCGCTGCCGGCCAATGGCGCCGTCCAACGCCACGGTGCTTGCCATCCCGTGGTAGTGGCGGCAAGTACAGATACTTGGCGCTGGCCTGGCCGGCCACTTTCCGTCCGGCCTGCTGCCCCGGCCTCGCAGGTACCTGTACAGCACGAGTGGCCGTGCAAGCAGTCATCGGCGCCACGTCCAAGAGCTCCGTACCTCTTGCCGTTCATGTACAGTACTTGCCATGCATCGACAGCGTACACATGTACTCCGTGCTGCCTTCCACTTACACGCGCACACATCGTACTTAACCTCGACCATGCCTCTCGCCATGTCCACCTTTTCTCCCTCCGACTCAACCCTCTACACATCGATCCATCTTGCCCTCTCCTTGGCTCATTCTCCTCTCAAGACACGCGAGGGAACCGGCCGACGACGAGGTGGCACAGTGGCAAAGCAATAAGCCGCCATCGACGACACTTGCTTCCCCCGCCCGCAAGCAACACCAACGACCACCTTTCCATCGTCACGTTGCCTTTTTCTCGCCCGGCCGCCGTCGATAGCGGCTCTGTCCTCTCCCGCCCATCTGTCGATTCTCGTGCCGTTCCCGTCATCAGACGCCGCGCCGTTGACGCCTGGCCGCGTCCAGCACCCTCGTCTCGCCGCCCAGCCATCAGCCTGACTTTTGCAACTCGTGCCGTCCCCGTCATCAGACGGCGGGCCATTGACTCCAGCACCCTCGCCTCGCCGCCCGGCCATCAGCCTGACCTTTGCATCTCGTGCCGTCCCCGTCATCAGACGTCGGCCCGTTGACGCCTCGCCGCCCGGCCATCAGCCTGACTTTTGCATCTCGCGCCGTCCCCGTCATCAGACGCCGGGCCATTGACTCCGGCACCCTCGTCTCGCCGCCCGGCCACCAGCCTGACCTTTGCATCTTGTGCCGTCCCCGTCATCAGACGTCGGCCCGTTGACGCCTCGCCGCGTCCAGCACCCTCGCCTCGCCGCCCGGCCATCAGCCTGACCATGTGCACCACGCACGTCTGCACCTACAGCTACCCCGACGGCCGCGTCGAGCAGGCCTGTCGGCCGGTCCTCTGCCACGCTTCCCGCCACGGCCAGGTCTGCGGCGACAACGTCCTCCTCCGGCACTCGGCCCAGTACGTGCAGTACCCCGACGGCACCCCGTCGTCCTTCCAGGCATCCGCCCCGCTCCCGTCGTCCTTCCTCGGGTGCTTCCCTCCGGCGCCGTCGTTCAGGCGGCGTTCGAGAACGCCCAACCGTCGGTCGGCCGACGAATCGGACCGGTCCCGCCGCAGCTCCCCGTGCGGCCGGCGGCCTCCCGGCGTCTACGTCAACGGCCAGCGCGTTCTCGACATCAACCGCCGGGAGCGCGACCGCCACGCGCGCCGGGAGCGCATCGTGGTGGTTGAAAACCCGCCGACGCCCAGCACGCCGCCCCAGGTCTTCAGCTTTCCTCACACGGCCCCCTCGTCGCCCGTGCTATCGCCGCACATCGTCGAAGCGGTGCCGCGCGAGTCGCACTCGAGAAGACCCGTCATCGTCGACGAGCGTCCGCGACCCCACGTCGAGGTGGTCGACGGCCCGCGGGGCAAGCACTCTCGACACCCGTCGGCGGCCACGCAGGGCCGGCCATCGTTTGGCGCCGCCGAGGACGACGCACGGCAACGGCGGCGCGAGCGCGAGGCCATCCGCCAGGAGCGTCGGAAGCGCCAGGCCGAGGATAGGGAAGCCTGCGAGAGGGTGATTCCCGACGATCGCGCTCGCCAGCGCATCGCCGAGGCCAACGCCGAGATTGCGAGCCGTCCGGCCGTGCCGATGCCGTCGATGCCGAGACGTGCCTCCTCGTTTGCCGCCCGGGAAGGCCGGGACCGTGAGGCCGAGCTGATGGCTTCCCTCGGCCGGCTCGACGACCGCGAGAGACGCCGGGAGGAGGAGCTGGCGCGCCGGGCCAATCTCCGCGAGAGGGCGGTGCCGCGACGAAGGGCCACGGTCGGACCGGGCAGCCGCCGCCACCGCGTGCTCTACGACGACGGCGTCTACCGATGGGAGTGATGGCCACAGGCACATGTCGCCGCGCTCCTTTCCCTTGCCTCTACTTTCGACTGGTTTTTTTTTTCTTTCTTGACACGGAAGCGGCGTATGGGCATTGGCGTTTGAAATTTTGTCACGAGCATGCATGCATTTCGCGTCGTCACAAACGACCATGGCGAACTTGGCTTTTCCTCGACACATCTTTCCTTTGTCTTGTTTTTCATCTCACGTGATACCATCCATGTACGGAAGGAGAGAAAGCAAAAAATGGAGAATCATGTATCGATGCATGGGCTCGTCGTTGATGACAGCACCGTCTCGCTCCTCACCAATGTGCCTTGGCCCCTCTCAGTTTGTCGAGCAGTTCTGGAACGTGCTTTGCTGAATGGGCAGTCTAGTTCACATGCATTTACGATGCCTTTGTGCACCTACCCCTGGCACGTCTAGACGGGACGGAAATGGTCCGTATACACTTCTGTTGCGTCATCTTTTGTCCAAGAAATACTCCTGCCTCGTCGTTTGGCTGCGACAACTAGTGCCATCTCAAGACTGGATGCTTTATTTGCATAACCCTGCCGCAGCCTGCAGCTTCTAGGTGTCATCATGTCGCGTTTCGCACAGCATGTATGCCATAGGCATACCAACTCCCTCGCGATTCCTACTTTCCTAGATGCTCTTTATACTCCCTCGCTATTCTACTTTCCTAGATGCTCTTTACCGTCTTCTGGACCAAACGGCTTCTATATAATCTTCTCAAGCCGGCATGCGTTAGGCTCGAGGAGCAAATGGTTTACAACTAGCCGTACTAGTTTACAATACTTAAAGCAGGATTCCGCGCCTCGTTGGCATACATCCTCGCTACTCGCCATCTGTCGTTTCTCCTTCGACCATGGAGCTGGCAGGGACATGTTGACGCTACACCAGTCAGTCACTTTCCCGGAGCAGTCATAATGTGCCGAGCGACCAAGGCAAGAAATTCGACACGACCCTTCGTTCTCCATTTACTTGTATACATCTTGGTCATGCTGCCAAGGCAGAGACGACACTGATCACCATCGGCCTCGGAGACAACACCTTCCCGAACGAGGGCTCCGGCTACCTCTCGTCCTCCCTAAAACGAAACTCAACCGCTCGTGTGCCCCTTCTTTGCTTGTGCCAACTCCATTCCACGACGAGCTAGTTCGAACCCATGACGTCCAGCCTCGGCCAGAATTTGTTCCATCACGAGCGAGACCGCCCGCGAAACTATTTTCCCGTCTTCATCGTCGTCTTGCCACCTGTAAATCTTGGTCCTCTTTGCCAGCTCGGCCTGCGGACTTTCTGGGCTGAGCTGTTGCGAGGCTGCTCCCAGCTCGACTTGGCCAACTGCTAGGTTGAGACGTGTGTTTCCTCTCACCTGCGGGACGTCCGGGGCCACATCCTCGACGGCGACGCCCATCTCGTTCAGAACAAGTCGCTGAAATTCGTCGGCCGAAGAAGTTAAAGTTCGATGAGCCAATAAAACGATGCGCTGCGCCATGGTTCCGGACCCCAACATGGTTACCCCGGCCTGCTTCAACGATGCCAAGGTCAAGGCGCCTCCGACGGCGATGGACGACAGCAGACTCAGTGCCACCAAGGCACCGGTTTGAACATAGGAGCCTTCGGGTGCTAGGTGTTTGAGCGTCTCCATGTTGCGCGCAAACGTCTCTCTGCTCTGCACTTCGGCATCGATGGCCTTGACGACCTCTCTGGCTTCGTGAACCATTGGCTTGAGCTTTTCCAAATACGGATTCTGAACCTGTATGATGGCATCATGTTTGGCCACGGCTCGCTCGATGGCTTTTTCCTTGCCCTCGCGATATTTTCCTAGCCACTGAATGCCTTCATTTAGCCTCCGCACCTGCGGGGAATCCTTTCCGAAACGCAGCGTTTTTTGCAGCTCTTCCACTTGCATGGTATTTTTCTCATTCTCGTCCGTCAACCTGTCCAGAAGCTCTTCGAGCGATTGAACATTCGTCATTACGCTGGAAGTCAACGAAGTCGCTCGCTCTCCCGTGGCTTTCTCTCCCATGCCGTGCTCTTCTGCCAACTTTTGCAGCTCCTTGGAATCGGAATGGATTTTTTCCAGCAGCTCCGCCGCCTGCTGCGTGTTGGCCCCCCACTGGATATTCGTCATGGCCTTTGCCGCCGTGAGCATCATTTGCCATGCGCGATCATAGTACTCTCTCGAAAGAAAAGTGGTATCTGAGACCAGGCGAGCCACTCTCCAAAGGTTGGACTCGGCTGATTTGTACGCGTCTTGAGCCGTTACGAATTGGTCAAAGGCTTTTGCTGACTTGCTGGCTCTCAAGGCAACATTTTCGGCCTTTTCAATCACTTCAAGGTCTTTGAAAATGTTAACTCCTGCGGTGAAGACGAGTCCAGGTTTGTCAATCAATGGCATTGCGCCGTGCCACCCCACACTTTCCGCTATGCTGTCCATGAACAGCTTGAGAGCCGCCGGGCCCGTTTGCAGAATGGCGGCGCTCCATGGGAGTTCGGTCAAGGCGACGTGGTCGATTGGGAATCCTGCTAGGCCGTATTGCCCGCCGGACGCGCGCAAGGGTTCGTAGAACCCGGGGGTGTAGAACTCATTTTCGACGGTCCGAATCACCTCGTTATTTTTCGACATGGTCATGTACCGAATTATTTGCCCTGAGCGGACGCCTCCGAGAAAGGAATACGCATCGGCGTCGACAGGAACGTGCCGGCCTAGTGTCTCGAGATCCGAGATGCAGTTCGGCCCTGCGTGGACGAGCATGACGGTTCGTGCTTTGCCGGAAAGTATCATCCTGGACGCTTCCTCGCTCGCGGTTGCAGAAACCCAGACGCTGTCCTCTGCTCCATGGTAATGAGCCCAAAGACTCCATCCCGTGTTACCACGAGGGAGAACCCCCCCGGCCCCCTTGATATCGCCGACGGAGAGAGTGGTGACGACCCAGACTAATTTTGGGCCAGCCGCGGGTCCTGCGCGAGGTTTGAGGCCACCAGACGACGAGGCTGGTGGCGGAACGGCAAAGACGAAACTCGTTTGCTGAAAGAGCAGCAGCGCGGAGACGAGCAGTGATGAGAAAGGGCGCATGGTGGCGAGTCGACGCTTGCAGCGCAGCTCAGGGTTGAAGTTGGGCCGGCCTCGGATCGGTATCTGCGCGAGGGAGAAGCCGATATAATAGCAGGATGTTGCTATGTCGGCGAGAAAGGGGTCAGCTAACACTCGCAGCAATCCGTGTGACCTGAAAATCGGTCGACGTAAGAAACCACATGCTGTATTATTATGCCCCGCGTGGATATGGCAGCCGTGCTTGGGCCATCCGCAGATCCACGGTCCTCTCCAGAAAGGTATAGAGGTCGCGGTATTAACCCGTTCTCTCTTTCTGGTTCTCATATCTTACTAGTCTATCAATTACGTACATGATGATGGCAAGCACAGGTGAAGGTGTACTTGAGTTTTGAGTATGCTACAGGTATGTAACATGATGCGGAGAAGGACTACTCTGCCGTGGGTAGCACGTAGGCCGTAGAGGGCCTGTCAGAAAGGAGCACAAGCACTGCACACGCACATTGTACGATGGGTGTATCGAAGTGAACTGCACTGCAGGTGAAGGTACTGCGGATGTAGGTACGTGTATTATGGCTCTCTACAGTACATGTCGAAGCAAATACTTGACAAGAGTGCTTGTAGGAGTAGTAGGGGTACAGGTAGTTGTAGATGAAGCTACGGTCCCGTGAGGTATTATAGCATATGATACTATACAGTACTTGCAGTAGGCGTGATAATAATTATGACGAGTATGGCCATGAATTTCTACCTGTGCACAACGTACAAGTAGAGTTGGCGTCTTCCATCTTTCATGTGTGCCAACATACTTGTAGTAATGACTGTGTGCCAATATAGTTGTAGTAATAACTCTGTGCCAAAATGCTTGTAGTAATAACTGTGTGCCAATATACTTGCAGTAATAACTCTGTGCCAATATACTGTACCTGTAGTAATAACTGTGTGCCAATATACTTGTAGTATTAATTCTGAGCCAAAATACTGTACTTGTAGTAATAACTGTGTGCCAATATACTTGTAGTAATAATTCTGCGCCAATATACTTGTAGTAATAACTGTGCCAATATACTGTACTTGTAGTAATAACTATGTGCCAATATACTTGCAGTAATAATTCTGTGCCAAAATACTTGTAGTAATAACTGTGTGCCAATATGCTTGTAATAACTGTGTGCCAATATGCTTGTAGTAATAACTAGCTATTACAGGACAAAGTACTTGCTTACTTGCAGTACTTGCAGTACTATGGTGTACTTACTTTTATAGTTCCACGTAATTTCTCCGGGCAAGATAGTACAAATACACCCGGAGTCTGGAGTAAACTCTTACTCGATCCACTGACAAGCACTTGTACAGGTTTAGTACAACCAAGAGCATGACTGCTGGAAAGTACAAGTAATACAACTACTTACAGCACATGCATCGCTCGTTAGCATTCGGTTATGTTATACTATTCACAGGGGTGGATTGAAAAAACGGCCCCGGCCCCTGTCAGTGGGGCTGGTGCTGGCTTGCGGTTGGCATCTGTTACGTACATGTAGTTGTAAATGCGCAGATGGCTGAAATATCAGTTGCCGGATGAGGAGGACGACTGGTGACTATTATTTAATAATAGTGCGCTGCTGTACTGTCAAGTATCAGGGGCTCAGCTAATGTTGGCCATCGTTTGGAGCCAATCCATGGGTATAGGCCGCATATCTGCACCAGCTCTACTGTACACTACCTCTACAGTAGGCGACGAATTCATTTCGTAATTGAGCTGACCTATCTGCGTCGGTCCATTCTCGTCAAGTAATAGCAATAGTAGCTCGTGATCTGGTCCTCGTGACTATTGCCGCTCGTAGTACGGAGGACGCCGTAGATAAGTATTGGTAACTAAATAAACCTACTTACACCTACTTACACACACCTACTTACTTACAAACCCCTTACAGTACAGGACAGCACACCAAGGTTTACTTGGACCTGCTCAACCATCTACATGTTCTGTACATATAAGTGCGTATTCCGTTACGTACCCAAGTAAGCATCCATACACAGCAGTACTCTAGTGATAATGATAATGATGCCCATGCTAGAGCCTGTAGAGCCTGCGCATAAAAGTACGAGTACACCTATAAGTGTGGTAGGTGATGTGACCGTACAGGTACGAGTATGATTACTTGTAGGTAATAATGCACCCATAGCGTACTTGCTTCGGCACATGGATACAGATCCTCGTGCTCCGTACTGCACCGACTTGCAGTGTACTTGTAAATTAGCAAGTAATAGGTTGCAAGGACATGCAAGAGTAGGTGTACGTGTAAGTGTCACGACTATTTTTGCTCCAAACTCTGCTCCGTAGTGGCGGGGCTTGATGGAGTCGGCAGGGGGCAGGTTTGAATAGCTTGACGAGGTCATGAAAAGATGAATGCTCCCGTTGGGACGGGCTAGAGATATACTCTGCGTAGGCGTTCATATTACCAAAGGTGAAGGTGCGTCCGCAGATATGAAGACCGGCCTTGTTCCAAAATCCCTTCCGCACCCCCGTCACCCTTCACCGCCGTCACCCTTCACCGTGCGTCGACGTAGCATCGATTCGCGATGCATCTCTCGCACCTTCGTCCAGCTTTGCTGGTCCCGGCCGTGTTCCTCTGGGTTCCCGCCGCGACGGCCGAGGTACGCAACCGTCGATCCGGGGCGCGACTCATCGGCGACGGAAAAGCTAACCATCCTTTTCAGATGCAGGCGAAACTGCAATGGCAATTCGGACGCAACAACTGCAACAAGGTTGACGGACCCTGCGCGGGAACCGACGTCTACTGCGGAGCGTTCTTCGCCAGAGAATACTCCAGCCAGGACGACTGCTTCAATGCCTACGAGGAGCGGCCGGCCAACGTGACTCTCGACTGGGAGTCGGTCAAGATAGATTGCCAACACCTAGGTGACACGCTGCCCGAATCCGAACCTTGCGCCGGCACCGAGGGCGTCTGCGGCCGCATCGAAAACCGAAGCATCAGAATGGCCTGCTTCGAATCTCGAGAGAAAGGACCCTACCTTCGACAGCAAAATTATCCGCCATGCCCGGATCAGGTAAGAAACACGGAGGTGTGCGAGGGCACCGAGGTATGGTGCCGAAAGCTAGCTCAGGTTGCCATCTACGGATCGATGCCGGATTGCTTCGCACGACGAGAAAAAGAAGCAAACGGAGTGGAGGGCAGAACGCCTTGGTTTTTTCCGCTTGCCGCCGACAAATGCAATGGAGATGTCACGGAGGTTTGCGTGGGAACTGTCGAGTATTGCGACAAGGTTGCCAAGGGCGCAGCAGCCAAGAATTTGAACAAGGAGGACAGGAACGCCTTCTTGGAATTGGCGAGGGAGAACAAGGCGAGCGACAGCGCTCCTGAGGCGGCAACGGTTGCATTGCAGCATTACTACAACGAGACGGTCAAGTGCCTCGCCAGGCGAGAGAAACGACCCTTCTCCATCGTATACTCCCCACGCTGCAGAGGTGCGATGTCGACGGAAGATTGCATGGGATCGCATGCATTCTGCAAGCTTCCAGCGTCCATCAAACTGTACGGCTCGGAAGCCGAGTGCTTGAAGCTACGACAGTACCCGCCACGACAGATCTTTGAATGGCGACTGCCCAGGGCCGATTGCAGATCCGCCAGCGAATGGTGCCGAGGAACGCTGAGGGTATGCATGAAGGACGTGCCGAGGCCGCTGAGGAAGGCTTGCTTGGCGAGCCGACTCGCCGCCCCGTGGTACTTTCGCAAGCCCGACGGTGCGACGAGGAGCAAGCGCGACGAGGTAAAGGCGACGGAGGAGAGCAAAGGATCGGCGGCGTGGTGCTTTCATCACTTCGGCAGCGACAACTACGCCAGCACGTGGGATTGTCTCGAGGCCCACGGGCTGCCGGCGCAGGCGATGGGAGAGAAGCTGTTCGACTTGGCGGCAGAGGGCGTGAAAAATGTTCTTCTCGACGTCGGCAAGAACGTCACGGCGCAAACGGTCATCCGTCAGATTTTCGAGAAGAATGCGACGGCCGAGGAAACGGTACCCGTCATCAACCAAAACCTGCACTCCTTTTTGGACGAGACTCGTCCCAGGATCAACAGCACCTTGATCAGAGCGGCCATCGAAAGGGGACTGGGCCGTTTGGCGGATTCGCCTGCTTCTTGATGCAAGGTATCGGCAATCCGCCGCGTCGTCGTTGGACGGACCCGACGATGGCTACCTAGATCATGGTTGCCGCTACAGTAGGGGCATCAGCATGGGCCCAACCGATGGGAGGATCTGACCTACCTTGCAGGATTGCACTGGCAAAGCACTCTGGATGGTTATGCCTACTAGTATTAGCTAGAAGCTCTGCCTGCCCACGGCAGCAATGCGAGGATTTCTACCAGCCGTGTCTCCGTTCCTACGGTGGCCACCTTGTACGATGGTCATCGACCTAGATTCCATGTCATACTTGTTCGGAGCACTCGGAGCAAAGTCCTGCCTGCTCTTCCACGCCACGGTTTCGGAAATCGTATTGCAAGCCCTTGCGCCGTGAACGATGCGGAGCTGGACGGGAAATATTCTGAACGGGAAATATTCTGGACGGGAAATATTCTGGACGGGAAATATTCTGGACGGGAAATATTCTGGACGGGAAATACTCTGGACAGCAATGAGACGTGTCGCAGAGGCCTCGGCACCAACGTCATCACCGCCATGTCGGAATCGAGGGCGCGGCTTGGCGAGATGCTCCCACCATCGCAGGCAGGACCTGGACGAGTCAGTCCCGTAATAGAGCCATTCGATGCTCATGGAGGCTGCCATGGCACGCTGCGCAGTACCCGCTCTCACCCATGGACATGCGACAAAATCCTGCACGAAAATCCCATGGCTGCACTCGTTCGCCGTGCCAGATAGTGGGTGCCTGTGTTGCAAACATTCTCACGGTGCGAATTAGTGTTGGCGTATCGTTGCGAATACATTTTGCTCCGTTGTTGTCAAAGGAGGATGTGCTTGTTGACGGGCATCAATATAATAAGAAACACTCCGTACGGAGTAAGTATAGTTTTACCATTCCGTCAGTGTATGGAGTCAGTGCAGTGAGTGAGTGAGTGAGTGAGTGAGTGAGTGAGTGGGTGGGTGGGTGAGTGAGTGAGTGAGTGAGTGAGTGAGTGAGTGAGTGAGTGAGTGAGTGAGTGAGTGAGTGAGTGCGTGAGTGAGTGAGTGAGTGAGTGAGTGAGTGAGTGAGTGAGTGAGTGAGTGAGTGAGTGCGTGAGTGAGTGAGTGAGTGAGTGCGTGAGTGAGTGAGTGCGTGAGTGAGTGCGTGCGTGATTGTGTGCGTGCGTGAGCGCGTATATAATACTCGCCGGCAGGTACGTGTTGGGCCCAACGGGCGGCGCCATGACGGTCGTCACGTACAGTTACAGCATCGGAGCAGACGGGGCAGAGGATTCCCAACAAAGGAAACAAAGGTTCCAACCATACCTACAAAGCATCACCAAGTGCGCATCGCGTGCACATGTCGAGGGGAGAGGGGGGCAATTGCGCGGGCAAAGAATGGCGCAGCTTTCCGTCACGGATGGGGCCCATCACGTCGCACAGTCGACAGTCGAAAAGACTAGGGTTATCCAAAATGTATTCGCCGCCGAGTCGCCGCCATGACCATGCACAGGGCGGACTCCAAGCTGTCTAGCAGGACAACGACACTTCATCGTGGCGGCTCCGTCACACGCATCCGTATGAGATGGCCCTGATGGGATGGCGCAACTGTGGCATGCCGGTGAGGGACCAGACGCCGCCTAATGCATTCCGTTCAGAGCACGAAAGCACAGGTGCAAGGTCGTCTGGATCCAATACTCAGCTTCCGCAAGAGTCGTGACGTGGGGAGGCTGTCGGTATTCAATCGTTCCCCTCCCATCCAGGAGTGGCAAGAAATTCCATGCCACGTACCTCGGATCAGGAAGCGTCATGGGATTGACGTCCTCCTCTCTGGGCATCATCATCTCAACCAGATCCTCGACAGAGCGCTGGCCATGCAGCCTCACCAGGTCCGGCGGTGGCCGCACTTGGAAGTTTGGCTGGGCGTATTGTACAGCCGAGCGCTCTTGCGGGATGTGATTGGTAATTGTGTCCAGGTTCGTGACTAGGAAGCGAGCGAACTGGCCGACCTGGTTCAGCCGTAAAGCCGTCTGGTGGACTGACGTGGACGTGAGTGCCGCATTTGTGCCGGTACTCGGTCACGATATCGAAGTATAGTCTCGACAACAGTCCACACTTTCATCACCTCCTCTTTCCAGGGTGCCGGCCGTTCAGATTTCGTCTCGTCAGCTCGTCTGACCAAGTGGACGAAAGGATGGGCGTCGAGATTTCGATGCCGACTGGTAAGCGGTCGACATTAGTGTCGTCGGCGCCTTCTGGCTCCCCAAGGTTCACGGGGATACTCGGCTGGTTGTCGGACGGCCGTTTTGAATTCTATTCAATCGGCCGAAGTTGTTGAAACTCGTAATACTCCTCGAGGATGGCAAAGGTAGATTCCTTGGGCACCAGAATCATTTCAAACTCCACGCCGAAGCGAATCATCGTGTTGGGAGTGGAATTTGAACTCGAGAGTGATGGAATCTTGATTCTTGATGGTTGAAACTTGATGACTGGGGTGAATTGACTGGGGTGAAATGGAGACTGGGTTGAATTGGAGACTGGGGTGAATTGGAGATTGGGTTGAATTCAAGATTGGGTTGAATTGAAGACAGGGTTGAACTGGAGACTGGGTTGAATTGAAGACGGGGCTGAACTGAAGACGGGGTTGAACTGGAGACTGGGGTGAATTGAAGACTGCGTTGAATTGGAGACTGGGGTGAATTGACTGGGGTGAATTGGAGACTGGGGTGAATTGACTGGGGTGAATTGGAGGAGACTGGGGTGAATTGACTGGGTTGAATTGGAGACTGGGGTGAATTGACTGGGTTGAATTCGAGACTGGGGTGAATTGACTGGGTTGAATTCGAGACTGGGGTGAATTGACTGGGTTCAATTCGAGACTGGGGTGAATACGAGACTGGGTTGAATTCAAGACTGGGTTGAATTCGAGACTGGGTTGAATTCGAGACTGGGTTGAACTCGAGACTGGGTTGAATTCGAGACTGGGGTGAATTGACTGGGGTGAATTGGAGACTGCGTTGAATTGAAGACTGCGTTGAATTGGAGACTGGGGTGAATTGGAGACTGGGGTGAATTGGAGACTGGGTTGAATTAGAGACTGCGTTGAACTCGAGACTGGGTTGAATTGAAGACTGCGTTGAATTGAAGACTGCGATGAATTGAAGACTGCGATGAATTGGAGACTGGGTTGAATTGAGGAGATGCTTCTCGAGCCAGAGATTCTGCTTTTTGTAGTCGTCGGGCATGGGTTAGGGGACGGACCCCTACACGGGGAAGGTGCCACGATGGCCAGCACCTAGGAAGGCAAGTGCAGTAATACGTGCGACTCTTGGTACGTACCAGGCGACGACCGTGCCGTGTAGGGAGCGCTCCGAGGGATGTCGTGCTGCCCTTCAACTGCCATGACATGAGATGCGAGGGAATGGGCAAAAATATTCCGCCAGGGGAAGGAGTATATTCGCCGGCGCGACTCTCCAAGGCGAGCACGACCAGCGTTGCGTCGCCCCGTCGCCGCATCGACCACAAGCACTCGCTCGTTGGTACTCATGGGCCGGTACTCATGGGCCGGTACTCGTTAGCTGCCAACACTGGTCGGTTGCTGCATTACGCGTTAGCCGGTACTAGGGAGCTGGCCGGTACTCGTTGGCTGCCAACACTGGTGAATAGCTGCTTTACGTGTTAGCCAGCACTTGCTTGTTGTAGCCGGCTGGTACTCGTTAGCTGCCAACACTGGTCGACTGCTGCTTCACGTGTTAGCCGGCACTTGGTGTAGCTGGCTGGTACTTGTTGGCTGCTGCTCCACGCATTAGCTGGCGCTGGTAATACTCGTTAGCTGCCAACGCCGGTCGATTGCTGCTTTACGTGTTAGCCGGCACTTGGTGCCTGGCTCGTACTCGTTGGCTCGCAACGACGGTTGATTGCTACTCCAGCCGTTCGCTGGCTGGTACTCCTCGGCTCGCAACGCTGGTTGATTGCTGCTCCACGCGTTAGCCGGCACCTCGCAGTCGGCCGCAGCAATGGTGGCAGCGGCGCCGTGGCAGACGGCAGCAGACGGCAGCAGATGGCAGCAGACGGCAGCAGATGGCAGCAGATGGCGGCAGATGGCGGCAGATGGCAGCAGATGGTGGCAGATGGCAGCAGATGGCACCAACGTATTACCTGCACTTGACAGCGCGAGCACAGTATAGCGGGGTGGCAAAAATGTCGATTCAATTTGTAAGAGTGGCACTACCAAAACTGAACCGTCACTTTTGTCGTCACTTTTGTCAAGCGACTGTACTTGCAGAGTACCCGTGCACTCCCACCAGTACGTATTACCTGGTGCGCCGTAGCAATCGGTACCGTGCCTTGGTGCCACTGTTCGTAAGCGTACGTGTAGAGTTTGTTAGGGCATCGAGTGCTGCAAGTACTAGGTGAGTGCTGTAGGTACCAGGTAGGTATCGAGGCACGACGGGGGAGCGCCTGGGCGTACAACCCCCGCTGGACGCCCTGGAAGGATGGACTGTGCCGGCACCATCAGGCCTGCGGTCACGGCCCGGCGCCCGACAGTGCCTGTGCCAAAGGCTCTGTGCCCGCCTGTATTCGTGCATTGGTAGGTACTTGCCCGCTGTAGGCACCCGACCTACAGCAGTGCTCCTCCAGTGCTGCAGCCCGTCACCGTGGCCTCGGCAGTCATCACGGCGTCGCCGTCGGGCACTCGCACACGGCGGGCCAAATCATGGACTTGGAACCGCCGATAATAAACATCCTCAAGGTGCCCGTGCCATTTTATATCCGGGGCTCGACGAGTAACGAGCCGACGCCGCGCATGGTGCCAATCTAACGTAGGTCAACCGCAATGGCCGGACAGCCAGGCCGGCCGATGCAGCTGGATTTTGCTTCCCTGCACTCGGGTCACGTGTTGCACTCGATCAACCTACCAACCTGCGTATTTTGATACTGTTGATTCGGTTCTGGGGGAAACTGGTAACAAGAGATCTCTTTCAATGTATCAAATTGGTACAAGAGATTGCTTTCAATGAATCAAATTGGTACAAAGGGAGAAAAAACAGGTTGCATTGACGCGACCTATTGATCCCTTACGTAATCACACCCTGTTCGATTACGTAATCATTGTCTGGGTGATTCTACCTACAATATGTCCCGACTTGCCTCGGTCAATATATATACACAGATACTTTAATTTGGAGTACTCAAGGCAGCCGGATCGGTAGGTTGAAGAATACAACATGCGTGGCCCGTCAAGTCTATTTCTCCTTTTGTTTTTATACGTTTGTGCTTATCATGCCCAGATGCGGTCGATCGAAAGAAGGGTTGCTATGGGCACAAGTGTCGCAAGGAGAGCAGACAGTAAGGAGCAGACAGTAGAGAGCAGACAGTAGAGAGCAGACAGTAGGGAGCAGACAGTGATAGCTATGCCGATCCACACGCTGTTCAAAATCATGCAGGGCAAAGATGACAATCGTTTACGGTCATGGCTCATGCGCCGTAGTGACGGTTTAAAGTGTCCCACGCACATGCAAAGTGCAATGCTATCCATACCCATACAACCTTGGCCAGCTCCCTTTTATTTTCCAGGATGGAGGTAATTAACAAGGTTAAGCAACCGGTAATACCATGCGTTCGATTCTGGACCACGATATACCCTCCACAGATCTCGCATACGAGCAATCTGGCCCGGCGTAAACCGCAGTGCACATGCACTACAATTCCAGTTAGCTACTATTTCTGCTCTCTCTGTCTTTCTCTGTCGGGGTGACAAACTCGGGTAAAAAATCCGTATAGTTATTCGCGAGATCCTGTCCGCTCTGATTAGGGCACGAGTCCTTGCGAACCCCGCAAGCATGGGTAGGTTCTAGTTGAGCCGGAGTATCGTCGACGTAGTCGCCGGCACCGTTGCAGCTCCCGCCTTCAAATGTATGTAATAGGCCAAACCAGTGACCGACCTCGTGGATAAGAGCCCCGCCTGCTCTATAGTTGTCCCGATGGTGATTCTTATAATTATGAACCGCGCCAGGGACAGTTCTCGCACTCACAGTGACGCCATCATGGGCTCCCCAGAGATGAGAGGGTAAAAAGGAAGTACCGGCAACGGCTTCATCGGTATAATCCGTCTGCTCAACAATATATATATTTAAACGATCCTGGCCTCCCTTGTAAAGGGCTTTCTTCATGGATAAGCGGTCGTGGCTAGTTGCCCAATCGGCATTATATGTCCGATCGGCACCCAGCAGGTGGAAGGAGATAGCAGCTGGAGCAAAGGCAGAATTGAGAAGTTTCAACTGTTGATGGATTCTCTCTTTCTATTGTTATGCTAGTTGAATGGCATTTATAGCAGTACGAATATCGGGATTTCCATTACAGTTACATAGGCTACCTCGCTAGTATTATCACGGGATGGTACAACAACATGCACCCATACCATACGCCGACTGTAATCTCGGGAAGAGGGTCGCTGCGGCGGGCCATACCCTTATTCTTGGAAAAATACTAATGGAATTTAACAAGTTCCTCCGAAGGCTCTTCGGTGGCACAGAAAGCCATGCTGGCTTCATCATGAGCTAAGGTAGATCGGACCGATAGAAAAAGCAGTAGGGATAAGACGAAGAATAACATAATGGATACGTTCTACCGCAGGCCGAGGAGGAATTGATGAATACGGCGTTCCGGCACTCGGTAGATGGGAACAGCGTCTATATATATAAAATTTGCACCTCTCCATCCAGATCGTCGACTCGTTTGGCATGGATGAGGCCCAGAAACAGAACAAAAGCTAGTGGCTCCATGCCGTGAGTAAAGCTAGTTGCTTCGCAGAATAATGGAGGATGGACAACATTACAACACAGAAGAAATACAAAACATGATGAGTTTAGATGACACTGTAACAAATATGGGGCCAGGACTGCTGTGTCTGCTCGTACCGTCATACATATAATTCATCGGTCAATTTCGATACGGACGATTCTGGAGGACAATGAGAAGTGCGGGGTGAATGGTTGGAGGAAGATTTATTGGGCATAATGGCATGGCGATGGGAGGTTTCAGGTTGCGTGGGAGTGGCGGCTTCGAATT
This sequence comes from Drechmeria coniospora, assembly GCF_001625195.1. NCBI lineage: Eukaryota > Fungi > Ascomycota > Sordariomycetes > Hypocreales > Ophiocordycipitaceae > Drechmeria > Drechmeria coniospora. The sequence continues at coordinate 275,937 of NC_054390.1, read as the reverse complement.
GAGCTGCACTGCACCCCACCACGGCCTATCCACGATCAGTGTTGGCACCGTCCTGGCGGTTTTTTCGCATCCACGGCGTTAATGGCTGGTACGTTGGCGGCCCGCCCTAGAGACGCCCTTGGTAGTGTTATAGCAGTGTACTGGGTGGCATCGGTACCGAGGCCAGTAGCTGCAAGTCGCAGCAAGGTAGGATTGTATTGCCAATACGATTGGTTTACTACGAGGTACATACTTGGTCGACTAGATACTCCCTGTACTCCGTACTAGCAGTAGTATAATAGTAGCATTCTGGCTGTCAGGAGCACTGCAGGCCAGCCAGTCGCCGTGCGTAGCAGCTTAGCAGGTAGGGTAGTGTCCTATGTTTTGGGTGGGGGGGTAGTTTTACGAAACAAATACTAGTATTGTCAACACCGAGTACTTGCGTCTCAGAGCAAGCACATTGTATGGCTTACACTACGTGGTCGATTTAGTCTCAGTAACTAACGAGCCTGCCCCTCGCCTTGACTACCCTACCTCAACAGGTCAACTGTAGCTGGGCAGAGAGGAGGGCCGATACCGTAGTTGCATTGTAAAGTTTCTTCTTCCTTTGTTGTTTTCCATGCCCGGATGCAGTCAAGGGTTGCTGTGCGTATAGGAGCAGACAACAATAGTTGTACTGGTCCACATACTATTCGGAACCGCGCAGGAAAATAATCATTTAAAGCTAAAACTATTGATGCGCTGCTGTGATGCCTTGAAATATCCCATGTGCATGCAAAGTGCGATAACATTCGCCAGCTCCCTTGTTATTTCCAGGAAGGATATATTGGACAAGATTAAGCAACCGGTAATACCATGCATTCGAATCAGGCCCACGATATACCTTCCATAGATCTCGCATACGAGCAATCTGACCAGCCGTAAACTGGTTCCTGCATGAGCTATCATTCTCGTTAGTTACTTTTTCTTTCACTCTCTGTCGGGGTAACAAACTCGGGTAAATAATCCATGTAGTTATTCGCAGGGTCCTGTCCAGGCGAACCAGGGCACGAATCTTTACGAATCCCGCAAACGCCAGTAGCTTCTTTCTGAGCTGGAGTATCGTCGACATAGTCGCCGGGACCGTCGCAGTCGTTGCCTTCAAAGGTATGTAATAGGCCAAACCAGTGACTAGTCTCATGGACAAGTACGACGCCGGCTCTGTAGCCATCCCAAAGATAACTCTTACCATCAGTATTTATATCTTCATGAACTGCACCAGGGATAGTGCTCGCGCGGATAACAATGCCATCGTGAGTTCCCCAGAGATGAGAGGGTAATATGGTATAACCAGTAATATCGTCTTCGTTAGCAAATGGCTTCTCAACAATATATATGTTCAAACGATCCTGACCTCCCTTATAAAGGGCTTTCTTCATGGAGCGACCGTCGTGTCCGGTTGCCCAACCGGCATTATACGTCCGATCGGCACCCAGCAGGTGGAAGGAGATGGCAGCTGGAGCAAAAGCGACATTGAGGACTTTCAACTATTGATGGATTCTATCTTTCTGTAGGTATGTTAGTTGAATGGCATTTATAGTGGTGCCAACGGCGGGATTTCAATTACAGTTATGTAGGCCACGTTGCTACTGTTGTCACGGGCCGGTACGACAACGTGCACCCAGACGCCAACTTCAATCTCGGACAGAGGTTCGCTGCGGCGGGCCATACCCTCATGCTTGGAGAAATACTGATGGAATTTTACAAGTTCCTCGGAAGGCTCTTTGGTGGCACAGAAAGGCATCCTGGTTTCGTTTGCGCCAAGAGCCATGGTCGACCGGACCGATAGAAAAAGTAAGAGGGATGAGATGAGTAACATGATGGATACGTTCCACCGCAGGCTGAGGAGGAACTGTCGGGTATGCTGTACCAGCACTCGGTAGATGGGGAACAGCGTTTGTCGCCATGCACCTGTCTGCAAGGCTCCTTATGTAGACTAAATATTTACCTCTCGATCCAGACAGTCGTGCAAAATCTAGGGAGTGCGTGCCATGAGCAAAGCGATTTGTTTCGCACAATGATGGGGGATCGACATTATTACAGCACAAGACAAATACAAAACATGAACTTGGAGAACACTGTAACAGATATGGGCCCAGGACTGCTGTATCTGCTTGCTCATGCAGCCATGTATGCAGCACGGATCAGTCGAGTCCGACACGGACGATTCTAGAGGATAAAAAGAAGAACAAGGTGGTGGGAGGAAGATGATTGGGGACGATGGCGTGGGAGGTTACAGGTTGAGTGGGAGTGGCGGCTTGGAATTACCTGCGCTGAACCCCTGTTGACGATGTGACTAAAGCATGGTAGATTTTCTCGACGGCGCACACTCCGTACGGGGCACCTAAATGACGGATGCCGGGCAATACTTGCTTGCGTTTCAGGGCAAGCACTTGGATTGTGCAGCTCAATCACACTGCGTGGTCGCCACGTCGGCAATGGATGCAGCCACCATACAGTAGGTACGATGGTGCTACGGGAGCATTCCCAATCAATCGGAGAAGCCAAGCCATTACCATTGGCGATGGGATGAGCCAAGCAAGTTGAAGTTCGATGCATGCCATCCACGATCAGTGTTGGCACCGTCCTGGCGTTTTTCGCATCCACGGCGATGGGCGGCAGTTGTTGATGGGTGGTCCGTTAGCTGGTACATGCATGTACATGTGCTCGACCATTGCCGGAGCCGTGCCGGAGGGGTGTGCCGGAGGTGCGCTACAGCAGTGTGCCGGAACCGTGCCGGAGGGGTGTGCTGGAGCCGTGCCGGAGGGGTGTGCCGGAGCCGTGCCGGAGCCGTGCGCGGGAGGTGTGTGCCGGAGGGGTGCGCCGCAGCAGTGTGCCGAAGCCGTGCCGGAGCCGTGCGCCAGAGGGGTGCGCCGCAGCAGTGTGCCGGAGCCGTGCGCCACAGCAGTGCCGGAGCCGTGTGCCGGAGCCGTGTGCCGGAGGGGTGCGCCGCAGCAGTATGCCGGAGCCGTGCCGGAGCCGTGCGCCACAGCAGTGCCGCAGCAGTGTGCCGGAGCCGTGCGCCGCAGCCGTGCGCCGCAGCCGTACGCCGCAGCAGTGTGCCGGAGCCGTGCGCCACAGTAGTGCCGGAGCCGTGCGCCGCAGCCGTGTGCCGGATCCGTGCGAGCAACAGCTCCGGCGCCGCAGCAGTGCGCCGCAGCAACACGGCAGTGGAAGCGGCACCGAGGCACGGCGTACTCGGGACTGCACCTACAATATGCAAGTAGGAGCAGCGCTACCAAAGCTGAATCGTCACCTTTGTCAAGTGACTGCTGACTGCACCTACAGAAGAAATGCATGCGGCCTACGGAGGTTCCCTACCTGCAGTCGCTTGACAGAGGTGATTCAGTTGCTACTCATACAAATTGAATCGACATTTCTGCGACCCCACTGTAGCGCCGCTCCTACAAGTTGAATTGCCCCCCGCCGTAGGCATGTACCGAATACAGTGGGGTGGCAAAATTGTTGATTCAACTTGTACGAGTGGGGTCACCAAGGCTGAATGGTTAAATTTGTCCGGCTACCGCACCCAGCACGCCGGGCGGCCTACCGTGTCGGTGCTCTGCGCAGTCGCTGGACAGCAGTGACGATTCCAGTTCGGTAGAGGCACGCCGTGACAAGTACTGAAACAAGGCGAATGGTCGCCGGACAGCAGTGACGATTCAATTTCGGTAGAGGCACGCCGTGGCAAGCAATACTGAAACAAGGCGAATCGGCACTTTTGCCAATGCACGAGCACTTGCTGCGTACCGACCCCCGAACTCGCCCCCGCGCCCCCACCGCAGGGCGCCCTGGAAGGATGGAGGGGCGCCGACACCACGAGGGCCGCCGCCATCCACGGCCGTCCTTCAGTGGCCGTAGCGGCCCATCACGGTGGCCTCGTTAGTCATGGCGCGGCGGTCACGGCGCCCGGCGACTGCTCGGATGCAGCTCGGCACCTGCGCAGCGGGCCAAAAGCACCCGTCGGAAAAGGCACCTTGCGCATGGCCGTCGGCACAATTCGAGGTTCGGTAGCGACGAGTGCAAGTAAAGAGGTGTTGGTGCTCGAGGACCGCAAGTGCTTGCTCCGTAATTGCAGCAGATGTACACGAGCAGGTACCGCGCCTGTAGCGCACTGTAGAATATAGGTGTCGGCACTATAATTAAGGCGCGTTGTTGGTGCTTTTCCGTGCCGGCAAGCACGAGCAGGTACAGGTACAAGCACATGCGGTACAGGCGAGTGCCTCTGCACACTCATTTGGTAGTGGGCACCTATGCAGGTACAGCACATGCAGGTCACTGTACTGTAGTCGGAGCCATTCCTCACAGTGCATGCGACTACAGTACTTGCATGTATTGCTGCGTGCACTTGTACGGAAACAAATGCTGCATGCTCGTATACGGCCGTGATCTCTACATGCTGCATGTTCGTATGCATGCACGATGATCCCTGCGAGATGAAATGCACCTCGAGACGGTCCATTTCTGCTTGATCCTACAGCATACTTTTACCATCCGCCGAGCAAGGCACTGTCCATGGATGGGTCACCCTGGCCATGGTGCTGCAACTGCGTACAGTATGCGTGCACGAGTGCATACGGAGTACGGAGGAATTACAGGTGGCCGACGTGCGAGAGCAGTGCGCCGAAGCAAGTGCTGTATGCGGCTGTACTGCGCCGTAGGGACACGCACTGTTTTGCACACGCACTGTACCTGCACATGGACTGTTTTGCAGACGCACTGTGCCCGCACACCCACTGTACCTGCACACCCACTGTACCATGGGCACCTACAGCACCTACCTGCACACCCACTGTACCATGGGCACTACCGACGCTGAATCGTCACTGTTGTCCACCATTACCTGTCCCTAGCGGTCGCTGTACTTGGGCGCGCAGCAGGGCTTGATGAAGCCGCCCAGGTACACATGCTTGCCGCCCAAGTGCCGTGCAAAAACTCCGTATTCATTATTCCACGTCATTTCCCGCTGCTCCGTACTCTAATACGCCGTACCGTAATCCCATTATTACCTGGCATGCCGCCAGCGAACCAAGGATGCCCACCCCAGACGACAAGTAATAATAGCAAGGACATATCACCCATTCGTGTACAGTACTGCATGTGCAGAGCGCTGTACACACGTGTGCCTCTTACAGGGTACATGCACGCCCACACTTGCAACTACATGTGCAGTACTTGGGCCTACAGCATACGCGTGTCCTGTATTTACAGGCGCTACCTGTACCTGTACGGAGATCCGCACCCAGCCCACGGCACCGTACAGTCGCTTGACAAAAATGACCATTCAGCTTTGGTGGCGCTGCTTCAACAGATTGAATCGACACTTTTGTCACCCCGCCGTGCCACATGTACTTGGGCCTGCGGCATACAGCATGTGCTGTAATTACAGGCGCTACCTGTTCCTGTGCGGAGCTCCGCACCGAGCCCACGGCGCCGTACAGTCGCTTGACAAAAATGACGATTCAGCTTTGGTGGCGCTGCTCCTACATATTGAATCGACAGTTTTGCCCCCCCCCCCCCCACCGTACCTGTAGCTGCTGGGTCTCGTCCCGCGAGCCCCTGGAACGGCTCCGATCACCCATGCAAGCGTGCTGGGTCGTGCCAGCACCTGGTCGTGATGCCTGCAATAAATGTAGATAAAAGTTACATAATACGCCGCGTGCCATGCGCAGGACGAGGACCCGAACGGACCGTGTGACGCACGCCTCGTATGCTCGGTCGTGCCGATGCCTGCTGCGTCCATCGCCTGCGCCCGCAGTGCCGGCCGCCCCGAGATCGCTCGGCGATGGCCTCGGCCGTGGGCGCCCCCGCAAACGTACGGAGCACGCCGTGGCGGCATCGCTCCTTGCGCAATAGCACGACGAGTACGGGCAGGGATGGGCACGAGCACGTTCTTGCGGCGCTCGTAAGGGTGCACTTCTGCTCTGCGTGCCGAGGGTCGAGGTCATTGAGGTCCAGCATTTACCCGACGGTGCGAGCAAGTTTGCCCGACGGCGCGCGGGATCCGTCGTCGTCGTGCCCTTTCTCCCAGCGTTTGCGCCAGACGTATGGCCGGTGGCTGTACCAAAGGTGCTCGTATCCGCGGTGCCGGCGCGTGCTGCATGTCGTGGTCGGATGGGGATATACAATATATATATATATATCCCCGTCGGGGCATGCGGCAGAGTGCGGCCGTGCTCATGCTCGCCTCCGCAACTCTCGTCCGACGCTCGTCCGACCGACCACGACGCGCGCGCCTCGACCGGCCACAACCTTTGCCCTTTCTTCGCCGTCAAGGCGCAGACTCGTGCGTGCCGTCGCCATGCCGTCGTCCGCCGGCCTCGGCCGGGCGCTCCTCGTCGCCTGTGCCCTGCATGCCCCCCTGCATGCCCTGGCCGCCTCGGCCGCCTTTCCCCCGCTGCTGCACGCGACGCTGAACCAGCTGCAGCGAGGCCTCGGCGACGGCACCTTTACGAGCGTCGACCTCGTCGAGGCCTACTTGGCGCGCATCCGAGAGGTCAACGACGAGCTGCGCGCCGTCGTCGAGATCAACCCCGACGCCGTCGACATCGCGAGCCGCCTCGACGAGGACCGGCGCCACGGCAACGGCACCTGCGCGTCCGGCTGCCCCGCCCTCCACGGCGTGCCCATCCTCGTCAAGGACAACATCGCCACGGCCGACGCCATGAACACGACGGCCGGCTCGCACGCGCTCGTCGGCGCGACGGTGGCGAGCGACAGCACCGTCGTCGCCAAGCTGCGCCGCGCCGGCGCCGTCGTCCTCGGCAAGGCCAACATGTCGCAGTGGGCCAACATGCGCGGCCTCAACACGACCGACGGCTGGTCGGCCACCGGCGGCCAGACCGTCGGCGCCTACTACGAGAAGCACTACCCCTACGGCTCGTCGTCGGGCAGCGCCGTCGCCGTCTCCGTCGGCCTCGCCTGGGCCGCCCTCGGGACCGACTCGTACGGCTCGATCGTGGCGCCGGCGGGCCGCAACAACGTCGTCGGCATCAAGCCGACCGTCGGCCTCACCTCGCGCCACATGGTCGTCCCCGTCTCGGACCGGCGCGACACCGTCGGTCCCATGGCGCGGACCGTCAAGGACGCGGCTCACCTCCTCACCGCCATCGCCGGCGTCGACGCCAGGGACGAGGCCACGGCCGCCATCCTGCCCGAGGCCTTGTGCGACTACGCCCGCGCCTGCGTCAGGACGGGCCTCCGGGGGAAGCGCATCGGCGTGCCGCGCCACCCGAGCTTCGTCGACGGCTCCGACGAGCTCAAGGCCTTTGCCTCGGCGCTGCAGGTGATGCGCGACGAGGGCGCCGAGATCGTCGACGACCTGACCCTCGACGCCATCGACATCCTCCAGGGCGACGAGCACGTCAACGACAACGAGATGGTGATGCTCGCCGATTTCGGCTCCAACCTGCCCGAGTACCTGTCGCGTCTCGTGAGGAACCCGCACAACATCACGTCCCTCCAGCAGCTGCTCACCTTTACCCGCAACACGCCGTCGGAGCGCTGGCCCGAGCACGACACGAGCTACTGGGACGTCATCCTGGGCCACGGCCTGAACAAGACCAACCCGGCCGTCGACGTGCTCGCCAGAAACTTGACCCGCATCGCCGGCGACCTCGGCCTGCTGGGCGCGCTGGCCAAGCACAAGCTCGACGCCCTCGTCTTCCACACCGACAATTCCTTCCAGATCGCCGGCATCCTCGGCTCGCCCGTCGTCACGGTGCCGCTGGGCGCCACGTCGGAGAGCTTCCCCGTCGAGGTTGACGAATTCTCCCAGCTCAACATGAAGGGGCCGAACATGCCGTTTGGCCTCTCCTTTGCCGGCGCGCCGTGGAGCGAGGAGACGCTGATCGGCATGGCCTACGCCTTTGAGCGGTCGACCAACGTGCGCAAAAAGGTCAAGCCGATGAAGCGCTGCAGGCCGAGGACGGAGCTCGAGGACGTCGTCGGCAGGCGCAAGGCCAAGCAGGCGGCCAACTGACGCGAGTCGGGGGGCGTCGGTCGACTCGCTCGAGCGGGCGGGCGAGATGAAGAGCAGGGGGGGTCGGTCGACTCGCTCGATCGGGCGGCCGAGATGAACAGCAGGCGGCGGCGGAGAAGCGGGCGGCGGAGAAGGATGTACGCCGCTGCGGGTGCCACGCTCACGAGCCCACGATGCTCGGCTCCGAGAGAGGCCGCCGCCGTCGTCGTCGTCGTTGCCGTCGTCGTCATCGTCGCCGTCGCCGCCGCCGCAGAAGGGGGCCGGGCGAGCAGCACGCCGTGGATGCCGTCCCGCGGCCAAGGTTCCGCCCCGCCGTCGAGGGTCGCAGGTCGAGCCGGCTGGGAGGCGAGGGTCGAACGGGCGGCGAGCGATGACGGCTGGGAGGAGGACGTCTGGAGGACCGTCGGTTGACCGTGGTTTGCCACCGTGCGCGAGTAAGGGCTGGGCAGTCCTACCATGGGGCGACGGTCACGTTACCGCCCCGCATGAACGCCCACGAGAGTGAGGCAGAAAATAGGCATCCCCTTCATTTCATCGTCCGTCCAGCACGACAAGTAGCGCTCTGCTCGCCGATTCATGCCCCGTTACCGAGCGTGTACCTGTACCGGGCGCCCGCCGATTTCAAGTACTGCCCATCCCCTAGGCAGCGCCAGCGGCCGCCCGCGTGCATGCGCAGGCACCTGGACGGCGGCATCTGCACGTACAGGTACTTTTCCCGTACGGTGACGCCGGCCATGACGGGTACCGGTACTCGCATTGTGTCTAGCGGTGGTGCTTGCATTGTGGCCTAGCCGTGGCGGTGCGCATTCTACTTACGTCACCAGGGCCAATCCGTGGTTCCATCCGCAAGCTCAGCTGCACGGCGGAGCACGCATAGGCGTACGGAGTACAGTAGAGTAAGTCAGTACTTGTTTGCAGTAATTACAACCACGCACTGTCAGGTACTCGGTACGGTAGTAGGTGCTTGAGTGACGCACCACGGAGCACGCGTACTGTAAGTACAACAATTACAACCACGCACTGCCAGGTACTCGGTACAGGTAGTAGGTACTAGGTACTTAGGTGACACCGACAAGCACAGAGTAAGTACAGTCAGTCTGATGCGAATGCACCACGGAGCACACGTACGGCAATTACAGCCACCCACTGCCAGGTTCTCGGTACAGGTAGTAGGTACTAGGTAGTACTTGAGTGACGCACCACGGAGCACACGTACAGCAATTACAACCACCCACTGCCAGGTAGGTACTTGAGTAGCGCACCCACAAGCACCGAGCACAGTCAGTCTCTGATGCGCGCCCCTCCGCTACGGCAGCTGGCGATGGCGGCAGACTCCTACAAGCATAGGTGCGTGCAATGCGCCATCACCAAGTGTTCCGGACGCACCCTCTGCACCTGACGTGACGTGCTGCCGCCCCAGGATAACCCCGGATGGCTGTCGGGCCCATGCGAACAACAAGCGACCCAAGTACCGGGTAGAAATGCGGTCCGTGTTTCATGCGGTCCATGTGCCTGAGTGGGCACACCGGCGCCCTGGGGGTTCTGCGGCTGCTCGTGGAGGCGGAACCGCATCACGGGTACCGGAGCTGCAGGCCAGTGATTCCTGTGCTTGCAGGTCAGTATGGAACTTGCATTTCAGCAATCACTGCACTTGCAGGTCAGTATTTCCTGCGTCTGCATGCAAGCAATTCCTGTTGCAGGTCAGTAGGTAGCATTCCATTCCTGTACCTGCAGGTCAGTATTATTTCCTGCACTTGCAGGTCGGTAGCATTCCATTCCTGTGCCTGCAGGTCAGTATTCCTGTGCATGTACTGTACTCCGTACTGGCAGGTAGGTAGTCCCTGTACTTGCAGGTCAGTATTTCGGCTTGCATTTCAGTACTTCCTGTACCTGCAGGTCAGTTATTTAATTCCGGTACTTGCAGGCCATCAATTCCCGCACTTGCAGGTCAGCATTATTTCCTGTACTTGCACGTCAGTGATTTCTGTAATTGCACGTCAGTAATTCAATTGCCATACTTGCACGTCAGTGATTCCTGTCCTTGCAGGGCAGTTATTCCTGTACATGTACCCCGTACTTGCAGGTAGGTACTCCCTGGACTTGCAGGCCAGCATTGACGGAACTTGCATTTCAGTACCCATTTACCGCACTTGCAGGCCAGTATTTCCTGTACGTGCAGATCAGTGATTCCTGTGCTCCGTGCTTGCAAGTCTGTCATTTAATTCCCCAACTTGCAGGCCAGCAACTCCTGTGCTTGCAGGTCAGTAGTCCTGTACTTGCAGGTCACCAATCCATGAATCTGCAGGTCACCAATCCCTGTATCTGCAGGTCACCAATCCCTGTACCCGCAGGCAAGTTATTCCTGTGCTTGCACACCGTCCAGGTACTGTCGCTTGACAAAAATGACGATGCAGTTTTGGCGGCGCCACTCCTACAAATTCAATCGCCATTTTTGCCACCCCACCGTACGTCGTGCTCCGTTGGCGTCCTGGTGCTTGCCAGGTACGAACAGTCAAGTACTTGCCCACTCTACCAGGTACTAGCCGATACCTCGGCTCAGGTGCCAGGGCGGTGGTAAGGAATCGCATCTAGTTGTACTCCGTACAGGTACCCGTCAGATTGCACCCATCAGATTTCACCCTCAGATTGCACCCTCAGAGTGCACCCTCCGATTGCACACTCAGATTGCTCCCTCCGATTGCACCCTCAGATTGATCCCTCAGATTGCACCCTCAGATTGCACCCTCAGATTGCACGCGGCCCGCACCCGAGAACCCCGCATCTTCGAGCCTGCTTCGCCCAGCAACGCTGAGCGCGTGCTGGACGGCACGGAGCACCCAAGTAGATGTACTTGCGAGCATCACCGCAGATGCATTCCCTTGTGCGTATACCTACCTGTGGCTGTCACCTAGCTGCGGGTGTCACCTAAGTACCTGGTACCTGTGTCACCTAGCTGTGGCTGTCACCTACCTGTGGCTGTCACCTAGCTGTGTCACCTACCTGTGTCACCTACCTGTGCCACCTACCTGTGCCGCCTACCTGTGGGTGTCACCTACCCGTGTCGCCTACCTGTCGGTGTCACCTACCCAGTGTCGCCTACGTGTCGCCTATGGCCGTGTTCCATTCGTCGGTAGGATTCGCCGAGCTGCCAAGTACACTGGAGCACGTCGCAGGTCACCAGTACAAAGGTGGCCGGCGTCGCGCCCGTGTTCCCGCCGGTACGGAGTACGGAGTCATGACCGTGCGGGTACTTGCAATGGCGGTGCGGCCACGGTGGCGGTGCAAGTCAAGCAAGGTACGCCGACCAGAGGGAACCACGACGCCCGGCACGGCGCCCTTTCTCATGCAAAGGCGTGCCTTCAGCTGGCTTCCGCCTCGGCGAGCGGCCTGCGGCGCCTGCGCTAGCACCGTAGCGCTGGCCGCCGCCGTCGGGGGCCTCCTCGCTCATGCATCGTGCCCGTCCTGCCCGCTTCCCTCCCCCCCCCCAACGGCGGCCCTTGGCCACGTCCATCCGCCCATCTCGACGACGTGCCATCAGAAGATAAAGGACGCATCGACGTGAAACCTCGCCATGGCTGCCCGGGATTTAGCGCCATCCTTCGCGTCGTCGTGCGCCCTCGACCGACCTCGCCACCCTCGCATTTAAGGACCATGCTCGCTCACCGCTCCGTCGACGACGACGACGACGACGACGACGCCCCCGGAGCATCGCCCTTCCCTCCCACGGCCGACCTCTGACCCGCTCCATCCTCCGAGCCGTCCGTCGACCGCCACGATGCGTCCTTGCACCCTCCTCGCCGCCCTTTTCCTCGGCGCCCATGGCGTGCCGCACGGCGAGCATGCCTCCTCCGCCGACGGCGTCGTTCCGAGGAGTCCCCGGGAGCTGGAACCCGAAGACGTCGACGACATCATGCAGCACCAGGCGCAAAAGGAGATCGAGGACGAGATCAAGCGCAAGGAGCAGGACCTCGCCGACAAGGCGACCAAGATTGCCGTCATCAAGGCCGGCCTCGACTCCCTGGCCATCAACGAGGGCATCGACTGCACGACGGCCAACCAGGAAACCATGGAGGGCGCCATGACGTGCAAGTTCAAGGAGTACTACTTCAAGAAGAGCACGGCGTCGGAGATCAAGTACTTCACCCACAACATCGTCGCCCTGGCGTTGTTCATCAAGATGCGCGGAGGCATGCACAGGCCCCGGACCGGATCCATCTACGCCTCTTTCGACGAGAGGCCCGTCGACGACCCGCTGCACAAGAAGGCTCTGCTTCTCGAGAATCCCGCCTCGGGCGAGTTTGTGCGCGTCCCCATCGATCTGAAGGAATACTTTGGCATGGACAAGCTTCCCCTCATGGAGATTGACAAGCTTCGTCTGTTCTTCTCCGCCGGTGCCGAGCAGATGAATGTCCAGAGTACGTCGAGACGGCAAAGAAGCTGCCCCCCCCCCCCCCCCCGCCGCCGCTGAAGCGTGCGTCTGACCCAAGCTCCCCCCTAGGCATCGTACCGGTCGCTCTTCTCGAGCACCAACTGTCGGGCACCAACCTCGTCGCCATGAACGAAAAGCACATGGTGCTGCCGGATCGATGGCTCGGCCCCGACGAGGCAAAGACCGAATCGGTCGAGGTCTGGCACGGCGACTACGATCTGTGGGATTGGATCGCCCAGCCCGAGGACGGTTCGTTGCCGGCCGGGCCGCCCCCTTCGGCGACGGCGCACGTCATGCTGACCATGGGCAACAGGACTCACCCACAAGACTCACCTCTACCAGATGGGGAATCTGAAGAAGGCGCGGCATCCGAGGAATTGTGTAAGTGATGGCCTGCCCATCCCGCGCTCGCCGTTGATTGCCGACGACAAGCTAACGTGCCTGTGCCTAGTACTTTTCGGTAAGCTCCGATGCGCCTACGTGCCCGCATCACGGCGGCTCGCTAACCTTTACAGCCCATCCAGTGTCACTTTACACAGTCGGGCCGTACGCACGGTCACGGCCCGGAGGTGAAGAATGTCAAATATCAGCACGGCTGAGCGAGGCGAGCATCGGCGGCGGCGGCGGCGGCGGTACGGGTGCGCACCGGCACGCCGGGTGTTGGTGGTGCTGGTGGGGAGTGATGAGTCGGAGAGCGGTAATCGGATTGGTAAGATGAAAGATGGGCGTCATCGTCACGCCGTCACACCATGGCATCGGCATCATGGCAAAATACAAGTAATTGCATTACGTTCCTTGCCCGCCGCGGGAGTCTGCTCGCGGTGCCTTTGCCTTTGCTTGTCCGTGGTGCTTTGGACTCGCGCTGCCTCTCCAGGTGCGTCGAGAGCTGGCCTGCACTGCGGCTGGGAACAGTGCACGTGCCGTCTGGGCACTGTGAGCCGACCTCACTTTGTCGGCGGCAAAGTACTGTCCCCGCGTAATCCCCACCGTGCGCCTACAGTGCCCGAAACTGGACGGCCCCATGTCGATGATGACCCTTCTCGAGACGGCCTCGGCAGGCCTCAGGCGCCCGAGACACGGCCCATCCATTCGCAACAAAAGCAGGTAGCACGAGTACTCCCGACAGCCCATGCACTTGTGCTCCAAAGGTGGACGCTGTAGTTGTTCTTGGGCTTAGCATTAGTGCTTCCGTGGGTAGTGTGGTTGGACGACTAATAGTTGTGCTTGCACCCTAGGCATTATTTTGGCACCTGGGCCAGTGTAACTCCCCCGTTCCGTAGGTGCCTACAGCACTCCGTCCTTTGTGCTAGTTGATGCTTGTGGTGCATGTACTTTGGCGCTTACAAGCTGGTACTGCACTGTAATAATGGGTGCCCGTGGTCCGTGGATGTCTGTCAGTGCAGTAATGCTAGGTACTACTACCTACTCAGTACAGTGGGGTGGCAAAATGTCGATTCAATTTGTAGGAGTAGCTCCACCGAAACTGAATCGTCATTTTTGTCAAGTGACTGTACTGGGGTGGCAGAGGTGTCGATTCCCTTATAGTGGTCGCGCTACCAAAATTGAATCGTCACTTTTGTCCACAGTACCTAGCAGTGACTGTACAACATGTACACCTACTCCGTGCTGCAAGCATACCGCAAGAGACACATCCAAGCATTTCCGTAGGTACCAATTGTTAGGTGCCAGTAATACTTGGGTGCCGTAAGAACTGTAGCTACAACTACTAGCTACATGTACTCTTCTCCCGCGAGACCCCGAGATTCGGACCGCCCCAGCGTGGCTGTTGAGATGGGCAAAAGCCGCAGAGTACCAGGTAGGTACTTATTAGTCGCATGCCGCGCCGTGGGAAATACAAGTACCGTACTCGTATACAGCACCAACCCTGAAAACAGTTGGCAGAGTTTACTGCACGGAGTACTTAATAACAGTTGGTTGTACCTGGAATGATAATGATTACAGCAAGTGCGAGTACCTGTACATGGTCTCGTTGGCAGCCCCGCCCGATATCGTCGCCTCTGCAAGTTCGGTACTGTAAGTACATGTACTCCGTAGGTAAGTACGCGTAACTACTTGGCAAGTACTCCGTACTGTACGGGGTACTGTACAACTACAGCTAATCAATCCTACTTACTCCGTAATTGCGTACTTACATAATACTTCCATGTACAAAGGCACTTGCATGTACTTGTACACGTGAAAATGTGCTTGTACTTGTACTGTACAATTGCAAATGTGCTTGTACTTGCACCTATACAACATGCAAATTTACTTGCATACATGAATGTACCTGTGCAACATGGCCAGAGCATACAAGCAAGCATAGAGCATAATACAGGTACAACTGCAGAGTACGGAGTGCTGCGCAGAGGGTGATGAGTAGGAGCAGGGCACTCCGTACTCCAACAAGCAATTGTACATGCGTACATGTACTCCGTACTCGAACAAGCACTGTACTCCGTACTCCAACAAGCAATGTTCATGCAACTTGTACATGTACTCCGTACTCCACCAAGCAATTGTACATGCGCTTGTACATGTACTCCGTACTCCACCATGCAATTCTACATGCACTTGTACATGTACTCCGTACTCCACCAGGCAATTCTGCATGCACTTGTACATGTACTCCGTACAGTACTCCGTAGGCGAGCTGCATGTCATTGCAGGCATTACTTGCGTCCACCAGAAGGAAAAGGTACCTGCTTGTACTTGCTCTGTGTGGCGAGCAGAAGCTGGATAATGTGCTTACTTGTACTCCGTATACCGACCAAAGTACTCCGCACAGTGCTGCGCAGCACATCCACATGTACCGGCCGCGGCAGTATCGATCCTTGCTGCGCTCTTGCCGCCGGAATCGGACGTGCCCCTCCTTCCTGCGACGCTCTCCGTAAACGTCGTCGAGCTTGAATCTACCCACAAAGGCCAACGGCACACTTTGGCCATTTCCCCTGCACCATGCACATTCTCTCCTCTCCTCCTCCTCGACCGACACCCCTCTCGCCATTCCTTGCCGCCTGCAGCCTTCATCTCTCGCCTCGCCGTCGGATCCAAGACGGCCGGCCTGCGTCCCGTCCCCGTCGTCTCGACCTCTCCTCGGCACGCCTCGCCTCGAGCCCGTCGAAGCGGTCAGCATCCACCCGTGGCATCGGCTCGCCTTCGAATCGGCATGGAGTGTGGCCCTTGAACCGAGTCGTTCCTTTGCTCTCGCAGCCGATGCCTTCCTCGGCCGCCTCGCCCCCGACTCTCCCTCCAAGCCGCACCTGAGCCCGCCCCGTGGCACCTTCTGTCGGGCTCGCCCTGGCAGGCTGGAGCATCGCCTCGAGCGAGTCGCTCGTGCCCGTCGTGCCCGTGCGAGGGCAAGCACGAGCAGGCCTGCGTCTCCCCACGTCGACCTGGCATCTCTCGCCGTCGTCGACCTCGCATCTCTCGCCGTCGTCGACCTGACCTCTCTCGCCGTCGTCGACCGTCTGCTACCCTCCGCCACGCCGCCGCCCCACGCCGACGTCCTGACGAGGCAGCCCTCCCTCGGCCTGCCATGGAGCTTTCCGGCAGCCGGCCCGGGGGCCTCTCGAGCGACCTCTTTCTCTACCCCGACGCGCCAATGTACGCCTTGGGCGGCTCCGTGCCCGGCGCTCGCGCGTCGTTGCTGGCGCCGACGGAATCGTCCATCGGCTGGGCTCTCACCGCCCTCTCGCTCGCCGTCCTGCTGCTCTACGCCTCTCACGGCCGCCTCGTCCGCCTTCTCCCGCCCTGGGCGCGGCCCTTTGCCGCCGAGGAGGCTCCTCCTTGGGGCCTGAAGCGAAGGTGGTGGACGCACTGGACCCTCGTCCTCGCCCTCGTCGCCCTCGCCGGCCTCGTCGTCGCCGCCGTGTCCGCCTGCCTGCGCCCCCGACGGCCCGGAGCCTTCGTCAAGCTCGTCCCTTGGCTCTCCGTCGCCCTCATCACCGCCTCGGGTCGCCCGACCAGCACGCCTCGCATCCTCCTGCTCCAGTACTTTCTGATGCTCGGCGCCGGCTTCGCCGCCTACGCCGTCCGCTTCCTCGACCACGCCGTCGGCGCCCTCGACGCCTTTGAGCTCGCGGGCCTCGGCCTCTGCCTCGCCGCCGTCGTGGCCATCGGGAATATGCCGCTGCGCGATCCGTCGTGGGACGCCGAGGACATCGGCAACCCCCACCTGCCGCCCTCGCACCACGTCCGCAGCCCCGAGGACAACCTCAGCCTCTTTCGCTTCTGGTCCATGTCCTGGGTCTTCCCCCTCGCCGATGCCGCCCGCCGCGCCGAGCTGGCCGTCGAGGACGTCTGGCAGCTGCCCCTCGAGTTTCAGCACACGCGCCTCTACACGGCCTTTGGCGAGCTCCGGGGCAGGCTCATCCCTCGTCTCGTCGAGGCCAACGGCCTCGATCTCGTCATCTCGACGGCCCTCGCCGTCGTCGAG
The DNA here is from genome assembly GCF_001625195.1 of Drechmeria coniospora. NCBI lineage: Eukaryota > Fungi > Ascomycota > Sordariomycetes > Hypocreales > Ophiocordycipitaceae > Drechmeria > Drechmeria coniospora. Next base: position 259,071 of record NC_054390.1, on the reverse strand, counting down.
AGGGTGGCCGAGGTCACCAACATCCGCCTCACGAGCATGCTCTACGCGGCCCTGGATCGCGGCCTGACCGACGAGGCCTACTTCTGGTGCCTCGTCATGCTCTCCATCGACCTCCTCCGCCAGCTGTCCAAGACGACGTCGTCGTGGTACTCGCGCAAGGCCTACGAACGGTCGCGCGGCGAAACTTTCATCGGCCTCTTCGGCAAGTTGCTGACCCGTGCCGTCCCGGGCTCCGACGTGACCGAGCGGGGGCCGGCGGAGGACGACGTGCTCCCGGGGAACCCCCCCGAGTCGCGCCGCCGCGCCGCCGCCGGCCTCCTCGCGAGGTGCTGCGGCCGCCGCCGGAGCAGGCCGCCCGTGCAGCCTCCGCACCAGCCCGCCTCCAACGCCAAGGTCGTCAACCTCGTGCGCGGGGACACGTACGAAATCTCGCAGCGCTTCTGGGACTTTCCGAAGCTCGTCGCCCAGCCCGTCAAGGTCCTCTTCACCCTCTACTTCCTCGTCGACATCATGGGCTGGCCCTCGACCGTCGGCTTCGCCCTCATGGCCGTCTTCCTCACCACCAACTCGCTCCTCGTCCGCGAGACCATCAAGATGGAGCGCGTGAGGACGGCCCACTCCGACAAGCGCGCCCAGGCCGTCTCGCACTTTGTCGAGGCGAGCCGGCCGCTCAAGCTCAACGGCTGGACCGCCTCCTGGAGCCGCCGCATCATGCGCTTCCGCGCCCTCGAGATGCGCAAGCGCCTGCAGATGGCCCGCGTCGCCGCCGTCATCTCCACGACCAACGTCCTCGGCGGCGCCCTCTACCCCCTCGCGAGCATCTGCCTCTACACCCTCGTCCTCCGACGCGGCCTGCCCAACGACGTCATCTGGCCGTCGCTGCAGCTGTTCGGCCAGCTCGAGGCCAGCGTCAGGGAGGCCTTCAGCCTCGCCTCGGCCTACTGGAAGGCCACCATCCCCATCGAGCGCGTCAACAGGTACATGGCCGAGCCCGACCGGGATGTGTCTCGTCCCGACGCCCGCGACGAGATGCGCGTCGAGTTCCGGAATGCCTCCTTCTCCTGGCCGTCGACGGGCCACGTCGTCCTCCGCGACGTGACGCTGAGCCTCGGCGAGGGCCTCACCGTCGTCCGCGGCGAGGTCGGCGCGGGGAAGTCGAGCCTCCTGCTCGCCGCCCTCAACGAGATGGAGCTCCAGGGGGGCGAGCTGCTGCGGCCCGACGCCCCCGTCGGCTACGCCCAGCAGCTCCCCTGGCTGCAGAACAAGACGATCCGGGAAAACATCCTCTTCCACCAGCCCTTTGACTCCTCGCGGTACCAAGAGGTCGTGCACGCTTGCGCCCTCGCCACGGACCTCGCCGGCTTCCCCTACGGCGATCAGACGAAGCTCGAGGAGGGCGGCGTCGGCTTGTCGGGTGGGCAAAAGGCCCGCGTCTCCCTCGCCCGCGCCGCGTACAGCTCGTGCCGGATACTGCTCCTCGACGACCCCCTCGCGCCGCTCGACCACGACACGGCGACGACCATCGTTCGCCGCTTCCTCCGGGGGCCCTTGGCCGAGGGTCGGGTCATCGTCATGGTCACGCACCGCGACGACTTGGTCCTTCGCATCGCCGACCAGGTCGTCGACATGGCCGACGGTCGAGCCTCGGTCCTGTCCAAGGAGCAGGTCGAGCTCGAGCTCGCGCACCCGATGCACGCCCCCGTCGCGGGGCCCGGCGACAGCGAGGACGCGACGGAATCGGCGCACGAGCAGCTCCCCGAGGAGGAACACGTGCCCGGCGTCAAGGAGGCGCCCGAGGAGGCGCCCGAGACCGGCAGCGTTCCCCTGTCCGTCTACTTCGGCTACATGAGAGCCGGCGGCTGGCACATGTGGATCCTGCTCGCCCTGTTCTACGGCGTCTCTCGATGCTTGGACATTGCGAGGGCCCGGCTCCTCGAGGCCTGGGGCGGCGACACGGCCTACCCGGCGACGGCCCTGGGGGGCTACTGGGGGCTCCCCAACCCCGCCGTGCATCCCCAGGTCTGGCTGCTCGTCCTCGGAGCGCTCTCCCTCGGCCAGGTCGCCGCCTACGCCGTGGCCCAGCTGCTCCTGGCCAAGATCAGCGTCGACGCGGCCCAGGGGCTCTTCGAGAAGGCCATCGAGCGCGTCAGCGGCGCGACGTTTCGCTACTACGACGTGACCCCCACGGGCCAGCTCAAGAACCGGCTCATCTCGGACATGGGCATGGTCGACGGCGGCATCCTCGCGCCGCTCGAGTCGTTCGTCTACAGCCTCATAGCGCTGACGCTGAGCATGGTGGCCATAACGACGCACCAGCCCCAGCTGCTGCTGCTCGTCGGCGCCGTCGCGCTGCTGTACGTGCACTTCTTCCGCTACTACGTGCCCGTGTCGCGCTCCCTCCGTCGCATGGAGATGCGCTACCTCACGCCCATCATCGCCAACATCGGCGTCATGCAGGACGGCCTCGTGACGATCCGCGCGCTCCGGGTCGAGGGGCACTTCCAGGACCGCCACCTCGAGGCCGTCGACGACTTCCAGAAGCAGGACCACTTCTTCTGGTCCATGGCCTTCTGGCTCGACTTTCGCCTCAGCATGTCGTCGGCGTCGACGCGGGCGGCCATGATCCTCTTCATGATCTGGCGCGGCACGCCGGCGAGCGCCATCGGCTTCGTCCTGACGCAGACGGTCATCGCCATGGTGTCGGTCCAGCAGCTGTGCGAGAAGTTTGCGCAGCTGCAGCTCGACGCCGTGTCCCTCGAGCGCGTCAAGGCGCTCGACCGCATCCCGATGGAGCCGACGGGCGACGAGGATCCGCCCGACGACTGGCCGCGGCCGTGCGACGACATCATATTCGAAGGCGTGTCGTTCCGCTACGCCGACGGCCTACCCGACGTGCTCGACGAGGTGACGTTTGAGATCCCCGGCAGGTCGACGTGCGCCGTCCTCGGCCGGACGGGGTCGGGCAAGTCGACGGTGGCCAACGCGCTGCTCGCGACGCAGACGGCGCACCAGGGCCGCGTGCGCATCGGCGGCACCGACCTCGCGACGGTCAGCCGCACGGCGCTGCGGAGCCGCGTCACCTTCATCCAGCAGGACCCGACGCTGTTCCCGGGCACGCTGCGCGACAACCTCGACCCCGAGGGCAAGTTCTCGGACGACGCGTGCCTCCGCGTCGTCGGCCGCGTCCTCGGCCCCATCTGGCGGCTCGACTCAGCCATCGATGCGGGCGGCAAGAACCTGAGCCAGGGGGAGCGCCAGCTCGTCGGCATCGGCCGGGCTGTGCTGCGACGGAGCGGGCTCGTCATCCTCGACGAGGCGACGGCATCCATCGACCGGCGGACGGCGGCGCTCATGCAGCGGATCCTGCGCGAAGAGCTCGCCGAGAGCACCGTCATCACCATCGCGCACCGGCTGGAGGCGGTCGAGGATGCCACCTGGCGCCTGCGGCTGGAGCGCGGCAAGGTGGTCGAGTGCGGACCAGCGGCGGGCGAGTCGGCGTCGCGATAGCCTCGGGGCGAAGGCTCGGGCGCGCACGACGCATCGCGCGATCCCCGTTTTCCCCCTCCCGAGTCGAATCTTCAACGCTACCGGCCGGCGGCCGGCGACGGGTGATGTCGCCGGACATGGCGACGACTGTTTGTCGGCGAGAGCTGGCGAGGTCAATATTGGATACCCCTAGCATGTACACTCCACGTCGAGGCACGCCGCGTCGCGTGCCACCATCCTGTACATACACACTTGCATTCATCGTGGATAGCCACCATGAGCACCTACAAGTATTCGTCACCGCACTTTGAGGGCCGTGCTGCCGTGGTACGTGTACACCCAGCAGGCACCTGCGTGCCGGGTGCTGTCGTAGTAAGTACGTGTACGCCTAGCAGGCACCTGCGTGCCGGCATGCTGCCGTAGCAAGTACGTGTACGTCTAGCAGGCACCTGCGTGCCGGCGGTGCAGCAGCCGAGATGATGCCGTGGATGGCTGCCACGATGAGCGTCGAGCCGGGAGCTTGGTATGTTGTCGAATCATTGCCACGCCGACCTTCCGTGGCAAGTACGTGTACGCCCAGCAGGCACCTGCGTGCTGGCGGTGCAGTAGCCGAGATGATGCCGTGGATGGCTGCTACGATAAGCGTCGAGCCGGAAGCTTGGTATGTTGTCGAATCATTGCCACGCCGACCTTCCGTGGCAAGTACGTGTACGTCTAGCAGGCACCTGCGTGCCGGCGGTGCAGCAGCCGAGATGATGCCGTGGATGGCTGCCACGATGAGCGTCGAGCCGGGAGCTTGGTATGTTGTCGAATCATTGCCACGCCGACCTTCCGTAGAAGTACGTGTACGCCCAGCAGCAGATGATGCTGTGGATGGCTGCCACGATGAGCGTCGAGCCGGTTGGAGCCGGGAGCTTGGCATGCTGTCGAATCATTGCCACGCCGACCTTCCGTAGCAAGTACGTGTACGCCCAGCAGCCGAGATGATGCCGTGGATGGCTGCCACGATGAGCGTCGAGCCGGGAGCTTGGTATGTTGTCGAATCATTGCCAAGCCGACCTTCCGTAGCATGTACGTGTACGCCCAGCAGGCACCTGCGTGCCGGCGGTGCAGCAACCGAGATGATGCCGTGGATGGCTGATGAGCGTCGATCCGGTTGGAGCCGGGAGCTTGGCATCCTGTCGAATCATTGCCACGCCGACCTTGTCCGAGGCGAGCACGACGGCACACCGGCGATAGCTGGGTGCGCCTGCAGAGCTCGACGGCGCCGGCGGGGGGCAAGGCGCAACGAGGCCGTCTCCGGCCATGCGTGCCGAGAACGCCGCGTTCTCCTTGGCCGTGACGGACGACGATGGGATGGGAGCTTCCCGCACTCGCGAGGCGGGCTTGGCACGATTTTGGCCCGGGCACATTGCCTCGCCACTCGTATCCGCCCACGGACGAGTGGCATGACCACCTCGCGGCATGTGCCACGAGCTCGTACGCGGACTGGGTCGACGAGGGTTGCGATCCCTGTCGATATTCCCTACCACCGTCGATATGGCTGGGAATAGGTTCCCTACCGCCGTCGACATGGCTGGGAGTAGGTTCCCTACCACCGTCGACATCGCTGCGAGTAGGTTCCCTACCACCGTCGACATCGCTGCGAGTAGGTTCCCTACCATCGTCGACATCGCTGCGAGTAGGGGTGCTTGGTAGCTGTGCAGTCATTGCGGAGTAACGATGCTTGCCTGCACCATTGCACATGTGTGTAACACGTGCATGGCAAGGAATACTCAAGTACACCCAAGTAGGCTTGTGCGTGCGTGCGTGCAACTGTCCATACGCACCTTGCGGAGGGTTGAAGAGTTGAGTCGGAAGCTCGATGCAAAGCGTGACTGTGCCTCTGTGAAGCGTCGATGGCAAGCGAAAAGTGTTTCGTCGCCTGGCCCTACTTGTCACGGCCCTTGTCACGTGTGACGACGGAATGACCTGACGACAGACTCGGATAGATCTGCTCCGTGCTCCGTGCCTACTTGGGCAAGTAAATAATATTAATAAATAATTGACAATGAAGCAGTTCGCTGTGCGCAGGAGACATGATGATCCTTGCACACAACCAACGTCACAATCGTCCAGCGCTGGACCAGGGCGAAGTGAGAGGCGTCTTTTACCACCCACACAGCAGGTAGGGTACGGGCAATTTCATTGGGAATAAATGTAGAAGCACTCGCACAGAAATACATGCACAATCAACACCAAAGATTCGGGAGACTGCACGTTGTCCCTCCCGTGCAGGTACAGGGAAGCAATGGCTGTGGGTGCGTGGGACGGAGGGGGAAGGATGAGGTTGCCTGCATTCGCAAGCACGGAATACCTATATCAAGACCGATGTCAACACTTGGATGCACTCGGTGTCGTCCAAGGGCAGTTGCAAGTGCATGTACTTGCATATACAGTACTCCGTAAAGCACACGTATTCGTCGCGAGCTGCGCCGAGTTGCCTTGAGGGCGTAGGATTCACGCCAAGATGCGACCAACCTCGACCAAGTGATTGATCGCAAGGCCCAGACCGACGACAAGGACGGGCAGGCCCATGGACATGCACACCTGAGCATGATTAAAGTGCGGAGCACCGTAGGTACAAGTGCTATTCCGACAGGAGCTCCTTTATGTGCCGGATGGTTCATGGAGGTGCATGCATGCCTACGTAGGAGCCCGAGGCCTGCAAATACGGAGGCGATGCGATGTGGATGCATTTGCAGGTGTAAGTGCGGGTACTTGCGAGTACATGTAGAAGCAGGGCAGCGCCGTAACACAACTTGTACCCACAAAGTACAGTAATGCCAAGTACCTAGTAGGTCGGGAGTTGTGAATAAGTACCGTAACATAGGTAAGTACAGTGGGGTGGCAAAAATATCGATTCATTTTGTACCAGTAGCACCACCAAAGCTGAATCGTCACTTTTGTCGAGTCACTGTACCTAGCAGTTACCTTGGTACAGTACAGTGCTCGGTACATGTAATTTAGGTGGATGCTACGTACGGAGTACATGTACTCCGTACAGTAGGTGCCTTTCTTACTGGTTAGTACTGTACTTGGGTGCTTTAGCACCCGTAGCTGTACAGCAAGTGCACCAAGTACTAGCACCTATTACAGGCACCTTAGTGCCTGCTGGCAGTGCTGTAGGCGTGCTTATATGCGGTACTTGCACAACTACCGTGGTAAGTATATTTGCACCGTTCAGTGCGGTCAAGGCCGCCCAAGGCCCTGTCACAAGGGCAGCCTTTCGATGACCTTTGGGGGTACAAGGTTCAGCGTGCGATCTGCAAAGCAATGCACTTGTACAACCACGGGCCAACGATGCCTACAGTACAAGTGTACGGAGTGCAGCGAAGCGTAATTGCGTAATTGCCTGCAGTTACATGTACAGCTGCACGCAAGTTGTGCTTGTACACTTGTGTATTCTAGTTGCAATGTACTGTTACGGAGTAAGTAAGTACAGAGCAAACCCTCCGTAAGTACTCGGTACTCCGTTCTGTTGGTCCGAATTGCATGCAAGCGCACTTGCTCCGTACAGAGTACTTGTACCGCAACGACCGTACACGTACAATCGCACGTACTCTACCAGCACGGATTCGTACTCTGTACTTTGCACCCTTGGACTGTACTTGCATGCATTGTCGCCTCTACAAGTAAGTACTAGGTACGCATACTTGCGCGCTGGTGTCCTGTGACTTGCGTCTCAGTGGTGCCTCAACGTACCTACTAGGTACTCGTATAATACTTACCTCCTTGCAAGAATCCGCAGCAATACGTACCCAAGGAATGCATATGCGATATCCATCGCTGTTTCTGGCCATTTTCCTCGACGGCTCCCTCGAATGTCCGAATAAAGGCGCGGATTCTGCGGGCGCGTTGCGTACTTCCATAGAGCACCTTTCCTGGGAGACAAGGCTTCAGGTTGGCGAGCGGCAGCAGGCGCCCCATTTGGTACTAGGTATAATACCTGCTAGGTAGCTATCGGTACAATATAATACAGCATGGGCCAACAATAGCAAGCTCGGTGCCCAAGTGCTTGTACAAGTAATCGGTTAGTATTACTACATCTGGCAACGGCAACGGGATATAAGTACATGCACAACAGACAGGATCCCCTGTAGCAATAATAGGCAGCGCCGTCATTTCCAGTCCGTACGCGTATGAACGAGCTTCTACATGTACACGAGCAAGCATTACACGTACTTGACTCCGTATAGTCAGTTGTTGGTCCCCATCTTGCTTATGGGACAAAGGGCTATGGACTGTTGCTGTACATACATTAATACTTACATGTAAGTAATACAGGCGCGAACAAATACAACTACACCTGGGCCGACATGCGCAAGTTCTTTTACTTCACTGTATACTGTACGGGCAGAAAATGCCTCAAGTTGGTACTACAGTACGTGCTCCGTACTCCGTACTGTACCCAGCTGGCAAACCTCTGTACGGAGAACCTATTCCTTTCAAGAACATGTACTTGCACGTACAGCACTCCGTGCAGAGCGCATCATGTACATGTACATACAGTACGGCACTTACGGCACTTACGGCACCTTTGCTACGTTGCATTACAGAGAGCAAGCCGAAGCACGGCACTCGCGATAACCGCTGCTCCGAACAGTGTCGCCCGCACTTTTCACTGTGCATCACAGCCTCCCTCAACCCCTCCCTCCCCCGCTTCTGTTTTCCGCTCGACGAATCCTCACGCCCACGCCCAACGCTCGCCTCCACCGTTCCCACGCACCGCCGTCCGATGGCCCATTCGATGGCCGAGCTCGCTCTCTCTGGCCCCCAAGGCACCGCGTCGTGCGAGTCTCATCTTCACCCGCCATCGTCTCACACGTGCACGGCGACACGAGTGCATGCGTGGCGTGGCCTCTGCCGTCCCCATTCGGTCCCTGCAGGCTTCGCCGTGAGCTGGCATCCGACGAATCTCGAGTCGAAAGCGTAGTCGGTGCCTGCACCGCACGACCGACGAACAATGGCAAAAATTACCATGCTGCCCTGAATGCGGGAAACGTGAGAACCGACGACGAGGACGCGCACGAGAACCGACGAGCCGTCAGCGTACCAGGAGGCATTACCGTTATTGCCTGCTATTGCTCGCTCGTACGAGAAAGAGCAAGTAGACTCGCCGCGGGAGCACAGAGTGTGCTGATCATCGTCCTCACGCAGACAGGCTTGCGTCGGGTGGCATGCCGAGCAAATCGTCGACGACGAAACCGATGGAGTCGTCGTCATAACACGGCGTCGTATTGCTGCAACCTCCTTGCCGACCTGCCCATGTGGAGCACCCTATGGGGCGGCAAAGTCGTCATCAAAAGTCCTGCAGCTGCGGGACGCGAAACGGAACAAGCAGCATTATTACTTGCAAGCACATGTACTCGTTTCCAGCGCGACGACGGTGCAGCGGCTGTCTGCTTGTGCAAGTGCTCGTACGCTGTTGACCTCGAACGGCAGACCCGCTCCGTTCGCTTCATCGTCGACCTGCACTGCTCGAGTCTCCTTCTTTTTTTTTTCCCTTTGCCGCATCGTCCTCCTCGAGCCTGCCCGTTTCCTCGACCGCTCGGCGTGCCTCCCGACGGTGGCCGCAACGCACGAATCATCTCCTCGTGACCTGCCGGCAAGCATCATGGTCGCCCTCGACGAACCGCCCGTGACCTATGCGTCCGATGGGGAAAAGGGCAAGGCTCGTGAAGTTGTCGAGACGGTCGAGGTCGATTCGACGACGCCCGGCCGCGACGCGACGCACCGGAAGCTCAAGTCGCGCCACATCCAGCTCATCGGCATCGGAGGCACCATCGGAACGGCCCTCTACGTACGCCTTTCCCCCGCAGCCGAGTGACGGTTGCCCCTTCGTCTTCTCTCGTCCGCCCCACGCGAGGGCGAGGGGCCGGAGACGCATGGCCGAGGCTGCTGACGGACGACCAGGTTCAAATCGGCAAGGGGCTCCTCAACGGCGGCCCCGCGAGCCTCTTCCTCGCCTTCAGCTTCTGGTGCACCGTCATCTTCGCCGTGACGCTCTGCATGGCCGAGATGGTGACGCACCTGCCCATCTCGTCGCCCTTCATCCGCTTCGCCGGCCGCTACGTCGACGAGGCCTTTGGCTTCGCCGCCGGCTGGAACTTCTTCGTCTTCGAGGCCGCCCTCGTGCCCTTTGAGATTGTCGCCTGCAACGTCATCCTGCACTTCTGGACCGACGTCGTCCCCACGGCCGCCGTCATCGTCTCCATCATCCTCCTCTACGCCGTCATCAACCTTCTCGCCGTCCGCTGGTACGGCGAGTCCGAGTTCTGGGCCGCCGTCGGCAAGGTCGTCCTCGCCGTCGGCCTCGTCGTCTTCACCGTCGTCGTCATGCTCGGCGGCAACCCCGCGGGCGACCGCATCGGCTTCCGCCACTGGTCCGAGCCGGGCGCCTTCGCCGAGCTCTACTACGCCGGCGCCCTCGGCCGCTGGCTCGGCTTCCTGCAGTGCCTCATCCAGGCCGCCTTCACCATCGCCGGACCCGACTACGTCTCCATGGCCGCCGGCGAGGCCGAGAACCCGCGCGTTGTCATGCCCCGCGCCTACAACGCCGTCTTCTACCGCCTCACCGCCTTCTTCGTCCTCGGCTCCCTCTGCGTCGGCATCCTCGTCCCCTTCGACGACGCCGAGCTCACCAAGGCCTTTCGGGACTCGGCCCCGGGCGCCGCCGCCTCCCCTTACGTCGTCGCCATGAACCGCCTCGGCATCCGCGTCCTCCCCCACGTCGTCAACGCCATGGTCCTCACCGCCGCCTTCTCCGCCGGCAACTCGTACGTCTACTGCGCCTCGCGCTCGCTCTACGGCCTCGCCCTCGAGGGCAAGGCGCCCAAGTTCCTCACCACCTGCACCAAGGCGGGCGTGCCCGTCTTCTGCGTCGCCTTCGTCCTCCTCTTCGCCCTGCTCGCCTTCCTGCAGCTCGAGGGCAACGCCGCCAAGGTGCTCGACTGGTTCGTCTCGCTCGTCACGGCCTCCCAGCTCATCAACTTCGCCGTCGTCTGCGCCACCTACCTGTGCTTCCACCGCGCCCTCGCCGCCCAGGGCATCAGCAGGGACACGCTGCCGTACAAGGCCAGGTTCATGCCCTACGCCGCGTGGTACGGCCTCGTGTGCACCTCGGTCATGGCCTTGGTCGGCGGCTACACCGTTTTCCTGCCCCTGCCGGGCCGCTGGAGCGTGCCGGATTTCCTCTTCTCGTGCGTCGCCGCCCCTCGCTGCCCTTTGTTGTCGGAGAGCTAACACGCCCGCAGCTACACCATGATTCCCGTCTTTCCCGCCCTGTACCTCGGCTGGAAGCTGGTCCACAAGACGCGCATGCACAAGCCCGTCGAAGTCGATCTGCAAAAAGACATGGCGTCGATAGAGGAGTACGAACGTAACTTCATGCCGCAGCCGCCCTCGTGCGTCTTCCCGCCTTGCCCCCGCTCAACGGCATCGCTGACGTGACCAGAAATCGTTTCGAGAGAGTCTTGGACAGGATCTTTGGCTAGAAAGGAGATGGCCACGCGAGGGGCACCAAACATGCACCGGTGGCCCACGGACGGAGGAGTCGCGCCGACCAATCTGAAGCCGCGCGAGGTGCGTCAGGAGCCGTCATCCGACCGCGTGCGCAAACACTCCGGGCAATAATCCCTGTTCCCCAAGCCTTGCCACGGAGCCTTCCTGATCATGCGCCGAGGAACGTCGGCCGGAATCCAGCATGCGAAGCCCGTCGCGAGGGCTTTACAGCACGGCTCCAGATGCCATGCGAGTCGCCGACCGCCGCTGGGGTTGACGAGGTGGCCACAGCGGGCGTACACGAATGCCGTCGGTTGGCACATCATGGGGGTGAATTCGAGCGCCGGCGCTGCGGCGGCAATGACGATCGGAATGCTTTGGAGTTTGAAAAGGTTCACCTGACAGAGGGTCAGTTGGCCCACATGCGGGAAGAGGAGCTGCTCTCGACCGCCTTGGTTGACGAGGATCTCGATGAGGTTCACCTCACCATTCTCTCGCGAGCTTTTCTACACCCGAAATCTGCTCCGACGACAGCGAATAGACATATTCATCAGTCCAGTGACGTTGAGATGAAAGTTGTGCCGAGCAGCGGATGGTGAGTCAACGAGGTCAAGTGACGTAGGATCGATAGGCTGAGCAAATAGGGATATTTCACACGGGGATGTTCAATGAATCAAAATGAATTGGAGTTGGCAGAGAGCGTGTAGGAGAGAAAATGCGGAATCGTTTAGAAGCCCACGTCGCTAGAGATGTGTCCTCCTCGGGCGCCTTCCGTTCGGAAATGAGCTCACGGTTTCGAATGAATATGAAGGTGGCAATGACGTGTGGTGGAAAGATGCTGCTTTCCATCTTGACATGTCGAAACACCCATCGCTCTCCCCTCGGGTCATCTGCTGCTACAGGGGAGAAGGAGGGAGGGGGCTATGTAGTGTCACGAATGGTAAACCGTCGTCACTGTCCTTGCTCGCGTCCCCGTGGGCTTCCTTGGGGAATGACGGAGACTGCCTGCCCGCGCGAAACTGTGCTATTTCAAACAGTGCATAATACAGCCGCCGAAATGCATCGGCTGCCCATCCATCAATACCGGCGTCTGACCGCGCAGCCATCCCCAGAGGCATAGGAACATGCGACGCCGACGCCGACGACGTTCAGCAAAAACCACGCAAGCACCCGCATCCTTTGCAGCAGGCTTCGCGATGCCAGCCCATCTTGCCGCAACTCGTCGTCCCTTCCATCCTCCGTCATCAGGGGTATCGTCCAACTCGCAGCACCTCGCCTGCGCTCACAGCTCGTCCTTGGCATGCTGCCCCGGTTCCTCGGCAGCATCAGTTGCCGATGCCGCCGAAGCGCTGGCCGTGCCGTCGTCTTTCTCTCCCTCGTCGCCGGCTTCCTTATTATTATGTTCTTGGGAGTTCTCAACAGGTTCGGGATCCGTGGGGTTGACCGTCTCCGTCTCCGTCTCGGGCTTGGGTTCCGCCTCCGTCTCGGGTTCCGTCTCTGTCCTTGGCACCTCGTCGGCAGTTCCGTCGTCCGCTACTGCATCAACTCGCTCTCCGGCACCTGCGGAATGATTAGCGCATGTTGTAATTGAATGACGGCGAAAGCAAACTTGGCTCACTCGGAATGGTCGGTTCAGAGTCACCAGCCGGGCTCGAAAAGGTGTCATGCCCGTCCTGGCTTTCGAAAGCACTGGCCGATGCCTCGTCGGCCCTCTCGGCTGCCGCATCGAGTTTCTCTTCAACAGGAAAAGATGGCGCGCCAGCATCCTCCGCCACCTGCTCTGCCGTTTCGCCGGCGTGTTCTCGGGTGGCTTCGGGGACAGAGGAAGGAGACTCCTCGACGGGAGGCTTTGCATCGCCGACAGCATCCTCGGCCTCTGGTGCATCATCCAAAGGGCCGCCGACAATCTCCTCCGCATGCTCGGCCTTTTGGGCGGCTTCGGCGGCTTCGGCGGCTTCGGCGGCTTCGGCGGCTTCGGCGGCTTCGGCGGCTTCGGCGGCTCGTCGCATGGATTCAGAGTCAAAGTCGTCGGTCGAGTCCTTGGCCAGAATCTTCCAGCGGGCCACTTCTTTCAGGCGGCTCAGCTCCTTGGCCGCCGCCGCCGCCATCGTCATGCCCTCCTCCTCGACCTGGGCGGCGGCATCCTGGGCCTCGAGAAGGGTCGGGTGGCTGACGATCAGCTGCTTGAGCTCCTCGGTCCAGTTCGTGAGCGTGTTCTTGAGCTCGTGGTACTTGGCCCAGTCCTTGTAGGTGACGCCTTCGGCCCAGGCCCACTTCATGCCAATCTGCTGCAGGGCGAGGCCTCGGGTCTCGTCGAGGATCTGGAAATGAGTGTCGGCGGCCTTGACGACCGTCTCTTGCAGGTCGGCATCGTAGTCCTCGCGCCAGCCTCGGATGAGCTGAGCCTTCTTCTTGATGGCGACACCGGCTTCGCGAATGGCCCTGAGGGCTCTCTGCTCGCCATCCCCGGCGGCATCCTCGACGACGGAAGAAATGGTACGCTTGAGGTCGGCGAGCTCGGAAGCGATCGTCAGGCTCAGCGTCTCGACGAGGCCGCCTCCCGTCGCCTTGGCGCGCTCCTCGATCATGCGGCGCGCGATCTCGTCGATGCGGTCCTCCATGTCGGTGGCGCCCTCGTCGGCCTGGGCGGCAAACTTGTTCTGCCACATCTCGAGATCGTGAGCGACCATCTCGCGGGCGGCCCGTCGCTTGTCGCTCTCGCCCTCGGCGGCGGCGGGGGCTTCGACGGGATTCCAGTACTTTTCGACCGGCTGCTGCGGCTGCCGAGGCTCGGCGGCCGACGAGGCGCTCTCGGCCGTCGACGTCGGGGTCAGGGCCGTCGAGGATTCGGACGCAGTCACGTCGTCGTCGGACGGCGTCGGCTCAGTCGTGCTCCTGCGTCGTCAGCGCAAGCTCGGTTCGACGGTTACGCGGACCGAACTCACTCGTCGATGGAGTCGGAGAGGATCTTGGTCCTACTAATCTTGTGCCGGCCAAGGCGCTCCCCGATGCGGACCAGCTGCGGCTCGACGCTCTCGACGTACACGACGCGCAGCTGGGGCCAAACGGTGGTGTCGAGGAAGACGACGGTCTTGTTCCAGGCCCAGTAGGTGGTGGGGATGACGGTGTGAAGGGTGAAGTCGGAGGCGACGGCATACCCGTGGGCGGCGTACGGCTGCAGAAACTCGTAGCTCGGCAGGAGGTAGCCGTGGAAGAGGCGCAGCGAGCTCGTCCTGGCGGCGTCGTAGTACGGTCCGACTCGGTCGGCGGCCTTGTTGACGTGGGGCGCGACGGATTGTCGGTAGCGTTCCCGCGAGAGCTCCTGGATCCGGACCAGCCGCGGCTGCCCGTTGGTCTCCCATTGCGTCCAAGCATAGGCCCGACCCTGGCGGACGAGGGGGGCACCGTAGCGGGCGGCGTAGACACGGGCGGGCGTCAGAAGGCGCGCGTTGACGGCGTCGTAGTACGGCCCGGCGACGTCGACGTACGGCAAGGCGTAGCGGTCGTAGTACGGCTGCAGGTGGGGGGATACGGCGGACTTGGCGACAAAGTACAGCCGGCAGAGGTAGGGCGAGGTCTCGTCGCAGGCTTCGAGGGACGAGGGACAGCGGAAGAGGATGGTGACGATGGCACCCCAGGTGGCGATTCTGCGGGACTTGTGAGCGACGACACGGGGAGCAGCGACGACGGGGGAGCAGCGCCGGGTCGTCGGGGGGTACCAACCTCGCGAGCAGGCTGAAGAGGGAGCGGAAGAAGCCACGAGGTGCTTTCGAGGGCCTCGTGCGGCGGGGCTTGGTCCGTTTTCCATGGCCGTTGGCCGGCTTGAGGGGGCCGCTGGGCTCGGCCATGGCGGGCGAGAGGTCGAGATTCGCGAGCCCGGGCGGCGGCGAGACGAGGAACGGCTGCGAGGAGGGAGGAGGCGAGCGAGGAAGACACAGCTCGAGGCGGAGCACCTCGAGATGCGGAGCCTTCAGGCCCTGTCCCGCGTCACGCCAACGGGGGGGGGGGGGGAGGCGGAAATTGGGGGAGATTGGGGACGGCCGACGGTGCGAGGCGACGGCCGACGGGCAGCGAGCACGCCAGCACGGACTCTGCACTCGCTCGTGTGTGTACGCGGGCTCGCAGGTTGCAGCTCCGGCGAGAAGGTTGATCGGTAGGCCGCAGACGGCGTGAGGGGGGACGGATGGGGAGGAGGAAACGCTTTCCGAGGTCGACGAGAAAGGGATCGAGGCGCCGTTGGACCTTCGGCCTAGTGGTCGGGCCGGTACGGGCGGCGGGGGCATGTCGCCCATCTTGTACCCGCGGCAGCTTCAGCACCAGCGGCACCAAGTCCCTAGCGGGTTCGTCCCCCGAAGGTTCCTACAGTGAGGGGGGTGGCAAAAATGTCGATGCAATTTTGTAGGAGTAGAGACACCATAACTGAATCGTCACTTTTGTCCAGTGACTGCAGGAGCCACAGCTTCAGCCCTCGCAGCACCAAGTCCCTAGCAGGTTCGTCCCCCGCAGCACGGTTGGTACGAGTACCTACAGTGAGTGGGGGGCCAAAATTGTCGGTTCAGTTTGTTGGAGTAGAGACACCAAAACCGAATCGTTACTTTTGTCCAGCGACTGTGGGAGCCGCAGCTTCAGCCCTCGCACCACCAAGTCCCTAGCAGGTTCGTCCCCCGCAGCATGGTTCGTACGGGCTGCGGGCAGTACCTTGGACCAACAGCCACAGCACGCACCGCAACACTGTTGGTGCTGGCCATTGGGCTCTCGGTGCTCGCGAGCCAACAGCGTGGACCTGCTCACGGCGCCGTACAGACATGCACGGCACGGGAACGACCAAGGTCCACGACGACCTAGACGCACGCAACGGCCTATTGATGGCGACGTCGGTCGGCCGCTCCGTCGGTCGGCCGCTCCGTCGCGTCGTCGACTCGTCGCCATTGTCGGCCTCGTCCACGCCAGAGCACCAACGGTTCCATGGAAGGCCATGGAGCGCCATGGAAGATTGGCGTGGTTGACGCGAGGTGGCGTCCAACGAGGTCTTTCACGCAGCGCACCGGCCTCTGTAGGCCACACGGCACCAACTGTACCGCATCAAGGGCCAGCACGTGCCTTTGTTGGTCACTCCGAAATGCACTGCAGCGGTCGGTACAACGGCACGCACCACCACTCACTACTGCGATTCCTACGATCAGCCAGGTACAGTCACCTGACAAAAGTGACGACTCAGTGTTGGTAACGCTACTCCTACAATTTGAATCGACATTCTTGCCAGCCCACCGTAGTAGGTACGAGTACTACCAAGTAGCAGGTACGAATACCTGGTAAGGTAGCAGGTACGAATACTACCAGGCGGTAGGTACGAGGACTACCAGATAGTACCTAGGTACGAGCACTATCAAGTAGTAGGTACGAGTACTGCGAGGTAGGAGGTGTGAGTACTACCAGGTAGTAGGTGCGATGACTACCAAGAGGTAGGTACGATGACTACCAGGTAGTAGGTACGAGTACTACCAGGCAGTAGGTACGAGTACTACCAGGTAATAGTAGGTACGAGTACTACCAGGTAATAGTAGGTACGAGTACTCCGTACTACCAGGTAATACAGTAGTAGGTACGAGTACTACCAGGTATCAGGTACAATGACTACAGTGCATGTACATACTGCATGTACATACGGCATGTGCACCAATACTGCTTTGTATAATCCATTGTCATGCCTCTATTCGCACCTGGTATGATGCACCACTGCTGGCACATGTACCGCGCTCGGTAGGTAATCTACTAGGTTCCCATGAATAGGAAAGCTAGACATGTGACATGTGCAGAATTGTTCAAAGAGTACTGACCCAAGTATTGCATCGGCACATGCAGAGTGTTTATTCCTCTCGGGCCATTATGACAGGCCATTATGACAAATACTCCGTTTGTCGGTGCCTGCTGTCTGCAGCGCCGTCTGGTGCTACAGTACATGTACAGTACGGTGCTTGGTCCTTGGTGCCAGTTGGCGGCACAGGTGCTACTTGAGCTCTGCCACCGCCGCGACGGAGCACCCAACTGCTCCGAACTCTAGTACCTAGTATGCAGTTGTAGGTGCCGACATATGTACAGTAGTTGCAGGTACCTACCCATGTGGTTGCAGGTACTTACCCATGTGGTTGCAGGTACCTACCCGTGTAGTTGTAGGTACCTACGCGGTTGTAGGTGTTATCGGGGTTGTAGGCGTCATTGCGAGGGTCAGTACTGCGTAGTACCTCGTGCCAACCTAC
Source organism: Drechmeria coniospora (assembly GCF_001625195.1). Taxonomy (NCBI): domain Eukaryota; kingdom Fungi; phylum Ascomycota; class Sordariomycetes; order Hypocreales; family Ophiocordycipitaceae; genus Drechmeria; species Drechmeria coniospora. The sequence continues at coordinate 241,786 of NC_054390.1, read as the reverse complement.
CTAGTACATACCAAGTACCTACGGGATGGGCATGCAAGGACTTGCCTTGGTACCTAGTAGCCATGGTGAGTGCTGCGCCAAAGTGCCTCTGAGAGGGACGCTGTTGGTGCGCAATGGCATCGTGCTGCTGGTGGTGTCATGTCTTCTGGCAAGCGGCGGTAGAAAGCAAATGGCCCGAGTTCATACTCCTGCGAATGCCGTCGATAAGACACCGTTTGCGGGTTGACCACACGAGTTCAAGGCGTCAGCAGGGTAACCTGTCTGTGCCGGCAGACAGCAAACACTGGTACCGTCCGTCGTAAATCGTGCCCCTGGGTGCATGGCACGGGCTATGCTGGAGGGCGGACGACGAAGCCTACCGCTGCTGTAGGGAATGCCAATGCCAATAGTATTGCTGCCGTCATTTGCAGTAATTGCCCCTAGCACGTACACGCAAGTACTTACTTGCGGTTGGGTGGCAAAAATGTCGATGCAATTTGTACGAGGAGTGCTACCAAGACTGAATCGTTACTTTTGTCAAGTGACTGTACCTACTAGGTTGTAATTACCGTAGTATTACCTCGTAGGCTCTTGGAGGGTGGCAAAAATGTCATTCAATTTGTACGAGTAGTGCTACCAAGACTGAATCGTTACTTTTGTCAAGTGACTGTACCTACTAGGTTGTAATTACCGTAGTATTACCTCGTAGGCTCTTGGAGGGTGGCAAAAATGTCATTCAATTTGTACGAGTAGTGCTACCAAGACTGAATCGTCACTTTTGTCAAGCGGCTGTACCTACTAGGTAGTAATTACCGTGGTATTACCTCGTAGGCTCTTGTCAGGTGGCAAAGCATCAATTCGCTTTGTAATATTGGTGGTAGCGCAACCAAAATTGAATCGTCACTTTTGTCTACAGAGTACAACCAAGTACCTAGTAGTGCTGTACTTACAGTATGGAGTAACTGTAGTAATATTACTTGGTGCTCCCTACCTCCCAAGTACCTACCTAGTAGTAGGTACTAAGGTAGCCGTCCTACCTGTAGGCTGTACTTGACTTGTCTACTAGACAGGTACATGTACAGCATTATCACCATTATTAGCTCCCACACGCATTGGGCCATTAGTAAAGTACCTACCGAGTCCCTGCAACTACAGGCGGGAGGAACATGGTTCACCAACCGATCGGTAGCCAGCACGCCGTGCTTCCAGCACCACATCCCTCGCTCAACTTTCCTCGCCATCGTGCTCTCGTCGACGAGTGGACGAATCGATGCCCCGACTCTCCTCGCCGCTGCGAGTCCGGCAAAGGCACGGGCGGTGGTGGAGAGACGCGTCGGCGGAGAGCGTCGCTGGCACTGTTTCGGCGCCATGTTCAACCGCCCTCCGCGAGATACCTCGTCGGTACATGTCGGCGTCCCCAAACCCCGCCCTGAGGTGCGGTATCGGCAAGGTACCGCCGCTGCCTCCGCTCGCCCCTCGTGCCATCCTCCTCCACCGCCTACCTCCACCGCTCGACCTTGCTTTCTTCTTCCTCCCTCATCCATGCCACCCTTTCGACTTTTGCATCTTCCATCCATCGGCTTGCCGCCTCCCACCCGCCGTCTTCCTCTCTCAAGGACCTCGTCCACGCCTCAAGCGCCGTCCGATCCCCGTCTCTCTCCAATTTCTTCGTCCCCCCTCTCCTTGCGGCCGGCGTCCCGACCACGTGCCCTGGAGCGGCCGGCGAGCCTCGCGGCACCCCCTCACCGCCGACGTTCGAACCGCCTCTGTTGCAAAGCACGCCGCCCGCGACGAGCCGTCCTCCTCGCCTCGCCGTCGCTCGACGCCTCATGCGCCCCTCGGCACGCGCGAGATCGCCCCTCTGAGGGAATCAGCTCGCCACCATGGACGACGACGACGCCGCCGCCGCCTCCCTCCCTCGACCGTCGCCGCTCCCCGACGCGGCGCCCGCCATCTGTCGGATATGTAGGGGCGAGGGCACCGCCGCCGAGCCGCTCTTCTACCCCTGCAAGTGCAGCGGCAGCATCAAGCACGTCCACCAGGACTGCCTGATGGAGTGGCTCTCGCACTCGCAGAAGAAGCACTGCGAGCTCTGCAAGACGTCGTTTCGCTTCACCAAGCTCTACGCCCCCGACATGCCCCAGTCGCTGCCCGTCCACGTCTTCCTCGAGCACGTCGCCCGCTACCTGCTGCGGAACCTGCTCCTCTGGCTCCGCGCCGCCGTCACCGTCAGCGTCTGGGTCTGCTGGCTGCCCTACTTCATGCGCTCCGTCTGGTCCTTCATGTTCTGGGTCAGCGACGAGGGCCTCGGGCCCGCCTCGGTCCTCGCGAGGAGCGACGTCGCCGGCGCCGCCCTCTGGCTCTCGGCCTCGGACCTGGGCACCTGTCCCGCCACGCCCCTGCTGGCCCCGACCACCACCTCGGCCGCCGAGGCCGCCGCCGTCATCAAGGAGCTGCACGGCGAGGACCTGTCCGAGTACCTCGTCCGCATCCTCCTCGGCTCCCTCGGCATGCCCACCAAGACGCGCTCCGACAGCGTCGGCGGCCCCTTTGACGCCTCGCACGCGAGCGGCCTGAACCTGACCGTGCCGACCGCCAGCACCCTCCTCGGCGACGTGAGGATGCTCAAGAACCTCACGCGAAGCCCGACCGTCAACAGCACCGTCGTCACCGTCCTCGAGGGTCAGATCATCACCATCCTCGTCATCCTGAGCTTCATCCTCGTCATACTCGTCCGCGATTACGTCGTGCAGCAGCAGCCCGAGATCAACATGCGCGCCGCCTTTGAGCCCGAGAATGATGACCTCCCCGCGCCGCACGCCGACGAGCCGGCCGAGCCGCCGCCGCCGCCGCCGCCGCTGCCCATGGTTGAGCCGCTGCGGGAGCCCGTCGATTCCGACTCGGACGGCGAGGTGCCCGACGGCAGCACCCGCGCGAGCACGCCCCTGCCCGTGATGCCGGCGCCCGAGAGCTCGACCGCCGAATCCGACATGGCCGGGATGGGCGTCGGCCGCGAGCAGGATGGCCAGGAAGGGCCGTCGACGACGGCCACGCCCGTCGACGAGGCAACGTCGCCGCCGGAAATGCCGTCCGATCGGCCGGCCGCCCGTCGACCCTTTGCCGTCGCCGACGCCGACGACGCCGACAGTCGCTCCAGCGTCATGGACTACCTGCGAATCTATCGACGGGCCAACGGGGACTTGGAACGCATCCTGCAGATCGTCGAGGAGGAGGGGCTCGAGGACCGCCTCGGCTACTGGGTCGACGTGACCCGCCGTTCCATGACGAAACGCGACGACGTCGAAAACGCCCTCGCCCTGTCGCTGACCGTGCCGTCGGCCGCGCCGGAGGAGCATCCTCGAGCGGCCGTCGAGGACCGCGCCGACGAGTTGACGGCGCTGGCGAGCGCCTCCAAGGGCAAGGAAGTGGCGGCGGCCTGGCCGGCGCCGGAGCAGCCGCGAGCCGCTTCGTCGAGGCCACGCGCCGCCTCGGATGGCCCGAGGCCTCGCGCCGCCGTGCATCCTCTCGGCAGCAACAACTGGTCGTTTGCCGACCTGCCGCCACGTTCGTCGGCCGACGAGGAGTCGCCGTCGTTCCGAGCCGACGGAGCCTCCTCGGTCGACCGTGAGAACGGATACCCTCGCGATGACGAGCATCACGCGCATGCCGATACCGAGAACGGAGCCGTCGCGGCCCATCCCCCCGAGGCCGACCAGGCCGACCAGGCCGAGGCGCCCAGCCACGTCGAGCCGCAGGGGCTCCTCGGCTGGATGGCCGACTTCATGTGGGGAGGTCTCGATGAGCATCAGAACCTCGACGCCGACGACCCTCACCACGACGACGACGGCTGGGTCGACGTCCCGATGGCCGACGGCCCCGACGACGACGTCGAGCCCGACGACAGGGACGTCGACGCCGTCGGCGGCCAGGGCGTCGATGTCGAGGTCATCGACGACCTCGAAGAGTTCGAGGGCGTCATGGAGCTCATCGGCATGCGCGGACCCATCGCCGGCCTCTTCCAGAACGCCATCTTCTGCGCCGTCCTCGTCTCCGTCACCATCTTCGCCTGCATCTTCGTCCCCTACAACATCGGCCGGCTGAGCGTCTGGACCGTCGCCAACCCCCTGCAGCTGGTCCGCATGCTCTTCGAGCTGTCCAAGGTCGTGCAGGACGCGAGCATCATCGTCGGCGGCCTGGCCTCGTGGTGCGCCCTCAACCTCGTCCAGATGTTCACCGGCGTCGTCGGCGGCGCCCTCGAGTCCAAGGTCGTCGTCGCGCGAAAGGCCTCGTGGGCCCTGTGGACGGGCGCCGCCAAGCGCGTCATGGAGTGCGCCCTCATGGACTTTCCCACGACGGCGTCGGAGATGAAGAACTTCTCCGCCATCAGCCACGAGGCCCTCGTCGCCGTCAAGGGGTCCCTGTCGTCGGCCCTCGGCAGCGCCCACCTGACGCTGGCCTCCCTCGCCACCGTGAGCTTGGCTGCGTCGGACGGCAGGCTGCTCCTCGCCGCGGCGACCGGCGCCGCCGGTTCGGCCGCCGCGAGCCTCCGCGCCCTCTGGTCGCTTCTGCTCGATCCCAGCTCGTGGGTCATCGACCTGCGCGGCGTCGAGGGACGGCCTCCCGTCGACCCCGAGCTCGCCTACTGGTCCGGACTCGACCGTCTGTGGGCCATCCTCGCCGGCTACGTGACCATCTGCGCCGTCGGCGCCATGTACCTGAGGCGAGGCACGCCCTTCTCGACGGGCAACCTGATGCAGGCCTGGGAGGCCGGCGTCATCGACACGCTGCACCAGGCGAGCGGCATCATGAAGGTCATCCTCATCATCAGCATCGAGATGCTCGTCTTCCCCCTCTACTGCGGACTCCTCCTCGACGTCGCCCTGCTGCCGCTCTTCGAGAGCATCACGGTCCGCTCGCGCGTCATGTTCACCTACAACTACCCCCTGACCTCCATCTTCGTCCACTGGTTCGTCGGCACCGGGTACATGTTTCACTTTGCCCTCTTCGTCTCCATGTGCCGCAAGATCATGCGACCGGGCGTCTTGTGTGAGTGCCTCCCCCCGGCCCCCTTGCTGCCCCCGGCGACCCTACGCCCGCCTGCTGATCCCTTTCGTCCTAGACTTCATCCGAGATCCCGACGACCCCGAGTTTCACCCCGTCCGCGACGTGCTCGAGCGCAACCTCACGACGCAGCTGAGGAAGATACTCTTCTCGGCCTTTGTGTACGGTGCGCTCGTCATCGTCTGCCTCGGCGGCGTCGTCTGGGGGCTGGCCTACGCGCTGCCGGGCGTCCTGCCGATACATTACTCGTCCAACGAGCCGGTGCTCGAGTTCCCCGTCGACCTCCTCTTCTACAACTTCCTGATGCCCCTGGCCGTCAAGGTCTTCAAGCCCGGCGACGGCCTGCACACCATGTACACCTGGTGGTTCCGCAAGTGCGCCCGCGCCCTGCGCCTGACGTACTTTCTCTTCGGCGAGCGACGAATCGACGAGGAGGGCACCCTGCAGCTGGATCCGGGCCTGCGCCATCGGTTGCGGGTCAGGCCTCTGTTCCTCGAGCTCGACAAGTTCAACCAGGTCATCCCCAAGACGTGGCGGGACACCTTCGAGGGCGGCCACGCGAAGCCCAACCCTCCCATCTCGAGCCGCGAGGAGAGGATACTGCGGCGGCGCAAGAAGCACCTCGTCGGCTCGAGACAGCTCGTCAAGAGCGGCCGCTTCGTGCGCGCGCCGGCCTCGGACCGGGTCAAGATACCCAAGGGCCGGAAGGTCTTCCTCCCCGTCACCGAGCTCAGCAGGCGCAAGGACGGCAACGAGGACAACGACATCTACGCCTCCAACCAGTACCAGCTGGTGTACATCCCACCCCACTTCCGCACGAGGGTCTTTCTCTTCATCCTCTTCATCTGGCTCTTTGCCGCCGTCACGGGCGTCGGCATCACCGTCATCCCGCTGGCCCTCGGGAGGACCATGTTCAAGGCGCTGATCCCCGAGGGGATCCGAACCAACGACATCTACGCCTTCAGCATCGGCATCTACCTCATCGGCACCGTCGCCTACGCCGTCTTCCGCGCCCGGAGCCTCGTCGCCCAGGCGCGCGGCTGGGTCGGCGCGGCGTGGGAGGAGATCAAGGGCGGCGGCGTCGCGCGCCGCACCTTGTCGGCCGTCGTCCGGGCGGCCAAGCTCCTGTACGCCTACTTCTTCCTCCTCCTCGTCTTCCCGCTCCTCTTCTCGACGACGATGGAGCTCTACGTCACCATCCCGCTGCACACGTACATGAACCCGCCAACGGCGGCGCGGGAGCCCGAGCGGACGGTCGACCGTCACACCGTCCGCCTCATACAGGCCTGGACGCTGGGGTTGCTGTACCTGAACCTCGGCACGCGGATGCTGCGGTCGCTGCTCCCCGACAGCCGAATCTCGACGGCCGTGCGGACCGTCATGCGCAACGGGTGGCTGCGACCCAACATTGGCGTCCTGACGAGGGCCTTTGTGATCCCCGGCGTCGTGATGGCGGCCGTGGCCACGTTCTACCCGCCCCTGATGATGAGCATCTTCGTCAGGACCGAGCTCGCCGCCGATCTCTACGCCGCCGCCGACGAAGGCGTCCGGGCGGCCAATCTCGCCATCCTGTACCGATACTCGTATCCGGCATCCGCGCTGGCGGCCGTCGTGATGAGGAAGCTCTTCCGCATGGTCAGGGTGTTCAACGGTTGGAAGGTGGGCATCCGCGACGAGGCGTACCTCATCGGCGAGCGTCTGCACAACTTTGGCGCCGCCGCGACGGGAACGAAGAGGGCCAAGAAGGTATGGGGAGCAGCGGGACATGCAAGATTGTAAGCGATTCGTGCGCACGACGGCGTTTGCCTGCACTGTATATATATCCATCATGTGTAATGAGCGTAATGATACCTCGACGGCCTCGGGCTCCTTGGCACGGCTTCCACATCGGCAGGGGCTTTGGTGCATGGCCATGTCAGCAGCGGTAGCCGAGAACGGCTTCGCAATGTAATGATTGTGATGATTATGATGACACGGTGTGATGATTTTCAATCTCGAATCTCGATGATACGGTTCATCGCCATAAAGGTGCAACCAGAGGGCATGATGATTGTGATGATAATGATGACATGGTGCAATGATTGATAATCTCGAATCTCGATGCTACGGTTCATCGCCGTGAGGGTGCAACCAGAGTAACTATGTTCATCGTTGTGAGGATGAAACCAGAGGATAATATGATAACTGTGATCAATATGATATAATGGTGTTTTGGTCGACAATCTCGAACCTCGATGCTACGGTTCATCGTCGTGAGGATGCAACCAGAGGATAATATGATAACTGTGATCAATATGATATAATGGTGTTTTGGTCGACAATCTCGAACCTCGATGCTACGGTTCATCGACGTAAGGGTGCAACCAGAGGGGCTGTCATCCTGGCATCAAACGTGTTTGTTTACCGTGACCAAGTCCTTTTGCCAACTCCACTCGATTGGTGTTGAAGTATATATAGCACCGATGAAGCTGGCCCCCTGTGATTTTCTCTCATGACTGGCGTGATACAAAGCTTAATTTCGTCTCGTGAAGCAAGAAAACCTACCTCGTGAGCATCTCCGAGTCGATGGATTCACACTCTAGGGTAGGCATTTTGTTGTTGCAGTGATCGAGTGTAGATCACGTGATCCAGGCAGCGTTGCTGTGACGCCAGAGAAGTCCAAAAGAGGATTAGCGCGCATGTTCGTTGATAGCCCCATTAGGCCATAGGGGCGCTAATAGTGCCAAGGTGGCTGTGAGATTGGCAGTGCCGGTTCTGGCGTCGCATCAACAGCCATCCGTCACGAGCCAAAACATGCAACCAGCAACGTCGGCAACAACGACGACGATTACGACGACGACGACGACGACAACGACGACGACGACCCGGAGCCTTTGACGACAAGGCTCAGCGTCAAACGACACGACACGACCGGCATCTCCCACTCCTCGAAGCTTGACACCTCGAAGCTTGACACGTCGGAGCTTGGACGAACAAACACCTCGAAGCTGGACACCTGGACTCCTGGACGCTGGACTCCTGGAAGCCGGACACCTGGAAGCTGGACACGAGGAATCAGCACGGCACTGCTCCCTTTTCTCGCCGAGGTAGGGCATGACGGTTGAACCTTGCCTGTCGGCTCTCGACAGCTGCGAGCTCCCTGCCTCGCGGTGCCATCCGACTGACGACGGTGCTAGGAGAAGGCGTCGGCGTTTTATCCTGAAACCGACAGCAAACACGGCACCCCCCGGGCCCTCGTCTCTCACCGGAACACGGCGATTCCTCAAGGCTGACGGACATTGAGCACCCCTGTCCACCTACGTCGACGCAACTTCATCGACGAAACACGGCACATGGGGACAGGCCGCTGACGGTACTGACTGCTTGCTCGTGCACGACCCACGCCAAAGGATGGCCGAACCACCTTCGTCGCCGCCGAGCGAGGCGACGAGCGCCAAGGACGCCCTGTCCTGGTACAAGGCCCAGTATGAGATGCTCGAGTCGGAGCTGAGCGAGTTTCGCGAGTCGAGCCGCGAGCTCGAGCAGGAGCTGGAAAAGGACATTGAGCGGGCCGAGAAGCAGGAGCGGATCCTGCAAGAAAGGGCCGAGTCGTTGGGATTCGAGGTCGAGGAGTGGAAGGTGGGTGGCCCCAGACTCCCACGGGCAGGCGGCCTCGGGGGAAACGCTGACGGGTGCAGAGGAAATACAAGGAATCGAAAGCCGAGGCCAGCACGGCGCAGAACGCGCTCGAAAAGGAGATCACGACGCTGCGCGACTCGAACCGATCGCTGCAGCTGCGGCTTCGGGACACCGAGGTGGCCAACGACGACTTTGAGCGGCAGGCGCGCAACACGACGTCGTCGCTCGAGGACATGGAAAGCAAGTACAACCAGGCCATCGAGCGTGCCGTCCTGATGGACGAGGACATCAAGTCGGGCGAGCAGGAGCGCGAGAAGCTCCGGATCGAGTCGCAGCGCCTTCGCGAGGAGCTGGCCGATCTCAAGATCGAGGCGGAGCTGATGCAGCACAAGATCAACAAGAAGGAGTCGGCCCACCTCTCGACCATCTCGACCGACCTGTCGGTGCTCGGCTCGCCGACCTTTGACAAGCACGCCTCGGCCTCGCCGAACTCGACGGCGAGCTCGCCGCTCATCACGACGCCGCCCGAGTCCAAGTCGGCCGATGCCGCGTCGGACCCGCCGTCGCCGCCCATGTCGGACGTCTCGGTGCAGATGCGACAGTCGACGACGCTCAGGGCCGGCGGACCGACGGCCCGCAAGTCGAGGCTGCCGTCGCTCGACAACGGCGGCAACACGCCCAAGCCGCGCGGCAGGCCGAGCATCGGGACGCTCAGCCGCGCCGGCAGTCGCATGTCGGGCGGCGCGGCGGCCCTGCGGACGCCGGCGAACAGGTCGACCAAGAGTCGGGCGGTGACGAACAAGCTTCCGGCGTCCAACTCGCTGACGCACATCCGGACGCTCACGGCGCAGATGCAGCGGCTCGAGGCCAAGGTGCAGTCGGCACGGTCCAAGCTTCCGGCGCCGGCGAGCACGCCCCCTCGGTCCTCGCCGCGGTCGGGGTTGCACGGATCCATCGTGCCGCCGTCGGTGACGATCCGATCTCGGAAGCGCACCGTCGCCTCGTCGGCCTCGTCGGCGGCGTGCGACGACGAGGCGACGCCGACGGGCTTCAACCCGCGAGCGTCGACGTCGGGCAAGAGCCACGTGCCGCGGCTGAGCACGTCGGGCATGAGCAGGCTCTCGTTCGGGCCGCTGCCGAACCGCGGGCCCGAGTCGGAGAGCAGCCGGCCGAGCTCGCGCGCGAGCCTGTCGTCGTACGCCCGACCGGCGTCGAGGAACGACATGATCGCGCCGCCGCGGCCCATGTCGAGGACGTCCATGTCCGGGGCCCGAACGCCGCTCGGCCGGCCGCGGTCGTCGATGAGCGGGCCGATGCACGGCCACTCGACGAGCATCGGCCGCATGGACGAGGAGGAGCTCGAGGGCGAGCTCCGGACGCCCAGCCGGCGGGGCACGTACTCGAGACTGGAGATGGAGGCGGGCATCAGCGGCATCCCGATGCCCGCGTCGGGCATGCGGAGGCAAAGCGGAGGCGTCAACGCGGCCGGCAGGCGCACCAGCACGGGCGTGGCCGGCGGCGGCGCGCCGGGACGGCTCAGCATGTCTGGCGGGCGGAAGCTCAGCGACCTCGGCGAGACGTACTGAGTCGAAGGCTCACGGCTCCGGCCGCGGTCCGCCATCTCACGCGTTTGCCGGCCGACAATTCATCGTCTGTCGTCGCGCAACGGCCGCTCGTCTTTCGTGCCACAATACCCCCTTTGCTTTGCCACATTTCGTTTGCCGTTGACGAGCGGTCGAGGGTAGCCGTCAGAGTCATGATGACATGATGCACAGCACTGTCGAGCCGTCGAGCCGTCGAGCCGCAGAGCCGCAGAGCCGCAGAGCCGCAGAGCCGCAGAGCCGCAGAGCCGCAGAGCCGCACAGCCGCCTGTATCAACAAACAGGCACACAAACACAAACACACAAACGCACACATACACCCATAGACACACACACACACACACACACGCCCACACATCCACGCACGCACACACACACGCACACACGCTCGCATGCACACAAGACATACTCGCACAGAGACACACGTCGCACACAGACACGCGCCGCACACACACGCACGCACACGCACGCACGCGCACACGCATGCACGCACCAGTTTGTGCACGCCGCACGCCTCGCCTGCCGTTCGCTCGCACGCACGCAGCGCCATGCAAAGGTCCCCTGGTTGTTGATTTTGGTGGCGGGATGGGGGCAGCAGCTGGACCAAACCACCGTCGGCGGTGATGTGATTATATAATCGAGTAGACATTACAGAGATGAGCTGGAGATTCTCCGCGCCACACCGTGTCACCATGTCAACGTTGCGTGAATGCTTCCGCGGGAGAGTGGTGCGGCCGACCATGTTCTGGTGCTGCCATCGACGGAACCGGCACGGCAACGGAGACTGGATGACGCAGGCGTGGAGCCTTGGCTGGCCACGATTCTCCTCGCGCCGACACGACGGCTCTGCCATGCGCTGCTCGGCCGAGGCGCCCTCGTGCTTGCTCGACCAATCTCGGGGCGAAATTCAAAATGCGCCGAGCCGGACGGCGAGGAGAGGAGATTCGGCGGCGCGCAGGGAAGCGGGCGGAGTGGTATCGGCCCGGTGTGCCGACGGTCAAGGTCCGTCGTCAGCGGCGGACGGTTGGCAGAGTGTGGAGCGTCGGTGTGGAGCGATAGTCTCGATGGGCCCCGCCGAGGGTCGGAGCAATGTTGAGAGACGTCGTTTCTCGGGTCGGTGAAAGGTACGAAGTGCCAGTCATGTAATCCTTGTAATACTCGCGGCACGATAACGTTGATTTCTGGGTGCACAGTACTTGCCATGCCTGCGTTACTGTACTCGCACACACAAGTACTGTACAAGCCCATGTGTGCGTGCTCGAGGGACTCTGGGGAGTAATAACTCCGTACCGTGCTGGAGGTTAGGAATGCATGACGGACCCAGCAAGTCGGGTTTTTTTTTTCGGACTGGATTGACTGGATTGGGTGAGACAAAGGCGGGGAGGGGGGGGGGGGAGAGAGGGGTGGGTGGGCTGGTTGGTTGGCTCGTTGCCGGCCACCAAGTACACTGTACTTGCCTAGCAGCAGGGCCTAACGGCGGTCGCTCAACAATTGGGGCCAGGTGCCCTCGCCAGCACTCTCGCCAGCTCTCACACAGGCGGCGAATGCTCTGCTCGTAATACCGGCACTCCTCGGCGGTGGCGATGTCAATGCCGGCGTCACTCACGAGTCAAATCTGTTGATTTGACCCCGGCCATGGCATGGCGTCTGGAAGTCGCTGTCGGGCGGATGGGCGGGCGAACCTGCTAATGCTGAGCGAACGAGCAAGGAGACTTGGAACAACCCAAGCGGAGGAAGGATGCCGCAGCACTCACCGTTTGAGACATCTCTGCTCCGGGCTCGAGCCAAAGTCGATCGCTCGTGGACATTAACGCATGTCGGCAGCGACGCGAGCACCTGGAAAGGGTGGCGAAAGGTGAGCGGTGTGAGACGGGAAGCCTAATGTGCAACCATGTTCGTGGACGTTGTAGGAGTACGTACGGAGTACAGTAGAGTAGAGTAGAGTAGAGTACAGTACAGTACAGTACAGTACAGTACAGTAGAGTACAGTACAGTACAGTAGAGTACAGTAGAGTACAGTACAGTAGAGTACAGTATAGCACAGTACAGTAGAGTACAGTATAGTGCAGTACATGTACGGAGTACGCACTGTGGTATTACGTTGGAAGGTAATGGAAACTGATCGACCGTGACCGCACCGTACCTGCAAGCACTGTACACTTGAGTACAGTGCAGACGATACTGAAGCAGGTACTGTGCAAGTACCACTACTGACGTTGTGCCAGGCCGTGCCAGGGCATGCTAGTACAGGCGCCGCCGCCTCGGCAAGGGAGGGAGGGGCATCGTCATGGCCGGCAGAGTACTTCTACAGTACATGCACCGGTACATGCAGCGCTAGTCAGGGCCGCCATTCTCATGTACCTGCAAGTACTGTCGATGTCGATGCCTGTGCGCCGGCAACGAACTCCTCCAGGGAACGACTCAACATGCTTGCCGAGGGAATGCCGACATGGATTGCGTCGCGGGCAGGGAATACTACGGACGGCGCTTGGGAGAATGTCATCCTCCATGGTTTTTTTTTTTTTTTTTTTTTTGGCAGCGAATATCATCTCGCAAAATGCACAAGCCCAGGTACGGGCACCGCTGCTCGTGCAGTCATTGCCAGTGCAAGTACGGGGTACAGTGTAATTACTTGGTAGAGTACTAGGTAGGCAAGTAAGTACTGTACGCGCGACAAGGTACTTTTGTAGGGGTCTGGCCTTGCCGTCGCACTGTGGAGAATCGTTATCGATACGCACCTGTCCCGCGGCGACGTCAGTCCGGCAGGGGACGTTGCATCGGCTGCGACGCTGGCACTGGAATGCTGCGAATATCCAGCGGGCGGTCCTTTCGACCTTGAACCATTATTATGACATGTACAGCACGTTACGGAGTACATGGGCGTCCCTCCTGTCCTGATGCCACTGCACGTACGGAGTAAGCATTTGAATGCATCACGCATGAACGCGCTGGATGACCTGCGACGATGGCGATCCAGCTGCCATGCAATCCTCCGACCCCATTCGACTGCCCGTCATCTTACCTGCACATGACCCGAGCTCGGATTGTCTGATGTAAGCCCGGCTCGCTGAGAGGCTGCGCCTGGTCAGGGTGCAAGTATGCAGCGTACCTAACTGTATTGCTCTTATTCCGCAGCGGTTGTAGGCGTCGGACCACGAACCTGGTACTGCATACTGTACCTAGTACTTGTACTGCATTCTGTACCTAGTACTTTGGTTCCTAGTATTCATTGACACTGCCGCCGCGGTGACGCTACTTGCCAGAGCAGTACAAAGTACCGTACAAGCACTTGCACTTCCATGCGCACTTGCTGCACTTGCTGCACTTGTTGTAATTACTTGCACCTCCAAGTTCTGGCACTTCCATCTGCACTCACTGCACTTGCTGGAATTACTTGCACTTCCATGTGCACTTACTGCACTTGCTGTAATTACTCGCACCTACAAGTCATAACCTACTAGGTACAGTATGCATTTACAAGTATTACTTACAAATAAGTACCGTACCGTAGGTACTTGCAGCAGGTACTTGCTTGCATGTCTTGCCCCGAGCTCGGACATGGGTGACTTTGCATGCCAACCGCGACCCACCGCCCGCTCGCACTGTGCTCCGGTCTTGCTGGGTTGGCTCTAACCGGTAGTGCCATCGCCCCTCCCCCCCCCCAAACGGGTGCCTGGTCTAGTGCGTTGCTGGCCGTCGCGAGTTCCATTTTTTTTCTGCCAGCACCGTGCGAAGATGGGTCCCAACAGATTGATGGGGTGCCCTGGCAGGTGTGCCTCGTAGTGCGACTGACGGACCGCCAACCACGACTTCCGAGCTTTCTTCGGCTCTACGCTTCATTAATCTTTCCACCACGCACTCCGTCATCCCCTTCGCCCAAACGTCCTCCCTCCTCATCCTCATCGTCGCCCTCGCCCTCCTTCTCGTCATCGTCCTTGTCCTGTGGCAGCGGAAAACTCGTCCTTCGTCTCGCCCTCCGTCCTTGGCACCGCCCCGTAGCCGCCGTCACCCTTCCTCCGCCTCGTCTGCTTCCTCCCGGTTGTCTCGTCCCTCCAGCAGCAGCGGCCGCCCTCGATAACGACGGTTCATGACGACTCCTTGACCGCGACGCCCCCGTTCTGCCGCGTGCTTCCTGCCCTCGACGTCCTCTGATACCCACGGCACTCTCTCGGCCTCGCCCTCTCCCCTCGCCATCTCCCCTCGCCCCCCCCCCCCCTCACTCCCTCTCACATCATGGCCGATGCCGCGACAAACGGGCGGACGGTGCCCGTCGTCAACGGCAAGGCCTCCTACGCACAAAAGCACAAGATCGCCGACCACTTCATCGGCGGCAACAAGCTGGCGAGCGCCGCCACGAGCAAGGTCAAGGACTTTGTCGCCCAGCATGACGGCCACACCGTCATCACCAACGTGAGTGACGCTCGATCCGCCAGCCGTCGGAGCGGCCCGCTGACCCTCGCCCGCAGGTGCTCATCGCCAACAACGGCATCGCCGCCGTCAAGGAGATCCGCTCGGTGCGGAAGTGGGCCTACGAGACGTTCGGCGACGAGCGGGCCATCCACTTCACCGTCATGGCCACGCCCGAGGACCTCCAGGCCAACGCCGACTACATCCGCATGGCCGACCACTACGTCGAGGTGCCCGGCGGCACCAATAACCACAACTACGCCAACGTCGAGCTCATCGTCGACATCGCCGAGCGCATGAACGTGCACGCCGTCTGGGCCGGCTGGGGCCACGCCTCGGAGAACCCCAAGCTGCCCGAGTCGCTCGCCGCCTCGCCCAACAAGATCGTCTTCATCGGCCCCCCCGGCTCCGCCATGCGCTCCCTCGGCGACAAGATCTCGTCGACCATCGTCGCCCAGCACGCCGAGGTCCCCTGCATCCCCTGGTCCGGCACGGGCGTCCGCGAGGTCGAGGTCGACGCCCACGGCATCGTCACCGTCCCCGACGACGTCTACAGCAAGGGCTGCGTCGCCTCCTGGCAGGAGGGCCTGCAGCGCGCCAAGGACATCGGCTTCCCCGTCATGATCAAGGCCTCCGAGGGCGGCGGCGGCAAGGGCATCCGCAAGGCCGTCGCCGAGGAAGGCTTCGAGGCCCTCTACAAGGCGGCCGCCAGCGAGATCCCCGGCTCGCCCATCTTCATCATGAAGCTCGCCGGCAACGCGAGGCACCTCGAGGTGCAGCTCCTCGCCGACCAGTACGGCAACAACATCTCCCTCTTCGGCCGCGACTGCTCCGTCCAGCGCCGCCACCAAAAGATCATCGAGGAGGCGCCCGTCACAATCGCCAAGCCCGACACCTTCCGCGCCATGGAGGACGCGGCCGTGCGTCTCGGCCGCCTCGTCGGCTACGTCTCGGCCGGCACCGTCGAGTACCTCTACTCGCACGCCGACGACAAGTTCTACTTCCTCGAGCTCAACCCGCGCCTCCAGGTCGAGCACCCGACCACCGAGATGGTCAGCGGCGTCAACCTGCCGGCCGCCCAGCTGCAGATCGCCATGGGCCTGCCGCTGCACCGCATCCGCGACATCCGCCTCCTCTACGGCGTCGACCCCAAGACGGCGGGCGAGATCGACTTCGAGTTCAAGAACGAGCACAGCGCCCAGAACCAGCGCCGGCCGACGCCGACGGGCCACACGACGGCCTGCCGCATCACCTCCGAGGACCCCGGCGAGGGCTTCAAGCCCTCCAACGGCGTCATGCACGAGCTCAACTTCCGCAGCAGCTCCAACGTCTGGGGCTACTTCTCCGTCGGCACCCAGGGCGGCATCCACAGCTTCTCCGACAGCCAGTTCGGCCACATCTTCGCCTACGGCGAGAACCGCCAGGCCTCGCGCAAGCACATGGTCGTCGCCCTCAAGGAGCTGAGCATCCGCGGCGACTTCCGCACCACGGTCGAGTACCTCATCAAGCTGCTCGAGACCGAGGCCTTTGAGGACAACACCATCTCGACCGGCTGGCTCGACGAGCTCATCTCCAAGCGCCTCACCGCCGAGCGCCCCGACACCATGCTCGCCGTCGTCTGCGGCGCCGTCACCAGGGCCCACATCGCCAGCGAGGCCTGCATGGCCGAGTACCGCGCCGGCCTCGAGAAGGGCCAGGTGCCGTCCAAGGACATCCTCAAGACCGTCTTCACCATCGACTTCATCTACGAGGGCTTCCGCTACAAGTTCACGGCCACGCGCGCGAGCCCCGACAGCTACCACCTCTTCATCAACGGCTCCAAGTGCTCCATCGGCGTCCGCGCCCTCAGCGACGGCGGCCTCCTCGTCCTCCTCGACGGCCACAGCCACAACGTCTACTGGAAGGAGGAGGTCGGCGCCACGCGCCTCTCCGTCGACGGCAAGACGTGCCTGCTCGAGCAGGAGAACGACCCGACGCAGCTGCGCACGCCGAGCCCCGGCAAGCTCGTCAAGTACGCCGTCGAGAACGGCACGCACGTCAAGGCCGGCCAGACCTTTGCCGAGGTCGAGGTCATGAAGATGTACATGCCCCTCGTCGCCCAGGAGGACGGCGTCGTCCAGCTCATCAAGCAGCCCGGCGCGACGCTCGAGGCCGGCGACATCCTCGGCATCCTCGCCCTCGACGACCCAAGCCGCGTCAAGCAGGCCCAGGCCTTTGTCGACAAGCTGCCCTCGTACGGCGACCCCGTCGTCGTCGGCAACAAGCCCTCGCAGCGCTTCGGCGTCCTCCGCGACATCATCACCAACATCCTCATGGGCTTCGACAACTCCGTCATCATGGCGCCCGCCCTCAAGGAGCTCATCGCCATGCTCCGCAACCCCGAGCTGCCCTACAGCGAGTGGAACGCGCAGTTCTCGGCCCTGCACTCGCGCATGCCCCACAAGCTCGACGCCCAGTTTGCCCAGATCGTCGAGCGCGCCAAGGCGCGCCATCTCGAGTTCCCCTCCAAGGCGCTGCAGAAGGCCTTCCAGAAGTTCCTCGACGAGAGCGTCGCCGCCGCCGACGCCGACATGCTCAAGGCCACGCTCGCGCCCCTCACCGACATCCTCGACACGTACGCCGACGGCCAGAAGGTGCGCGAGCTCAACTTCATCCAGAGCCTGCTCGATTCGTACTGGGAGGTGGAGAAGCTCTTCCTCACCCAGGCCCAGGAGGACAGCGTCGTCCTGAAGCTGCGCGACCAGAACAAGGACAGCATGAGCAACGTCGTCCAGACCGTCCTCTCCCACAGCCGCGTCAGCGCCAAGAGCTCGCTCGTCCTGGCCATCCTCGAGGAGTACCGCCCGAACAAGCCGAACGTCGGCAACATCGGCAAGTACCTGCGGGACTCGCTGCGTCGCCTGACGGAGCTCTCGTCGCGCGCCACCTCCAAGGTGTCCCTCAAGGCCCGCGAGATCATGATCCAGTGCTCGCTGCCGTCCCTCGAGGAGCGCACCTCGCAGATGGAGCACATCCTGCGCTCGTCGGTCGTCGAGTCGCGCTACGGCGAGAGCGGCTGGGACCACCGCGAGCCCAACCTCGACGTCATCAAGGAGGTCGTCGACTCCAAGTACACCGTCTTCGACGTCCTGCCGCTCTTCTTCGCCCACGAAGACCCCTGGGTGGGCCTGGCGTCGCTCGAGGTCTACATCCGCCGCGCCTACCGCGCCTACGTCCTCAACGAGATCGCCTATCACAGCGACGAGACGGACACGCCCCAGTTCGTCTCGTGGGACTTTCAGCTGCGCAAGATTGGCCAGTCCGAATTCGGCTTGCCGCTGCAGTCGGGCCTGCCGTCGACGCCCGGCACGCCCGGCGTCGCCGAGCTCAACATGAAGCGCATCAACTCCATCAGCGACATGTCGTACCTCACGAGCAAGTGGGAGGAGGAGCCCACCCGCAAGGGCATCATCGTGCCTTGCAAGTACCTCGAGGAGGCCGAGGAGCTCATCCAGAAGGCGCTCGAGACCATCGCCTTCCACAACAAGCAGAAGAAGCAGCACAACGGCACGCAGATGCTCGCCGACCTCAGCGGCAAGCGCCGGCCCTTCAGCGCCGTCAAGCGGGACGTCAAGAAGGACGACGAGCTGTCGGCCGTCATCAACGTCGCCGTCCGCGACACGGAGAGCACCGAGGACCACGAGGTGCTGGCGCGCATCCTGCCCATCGTCCAGCAGTTCAAGAGCGAGCTGCTCGTCCGCGGCGTGCGCCGCCTGACCTTCATCTGCGGCCACAACGACGGCTCGTACCCCGGCTACTACACCTTCCGCGGCCCTGAGTACGAGGAGGACGACAGCATCCGCCACAGCGAGCCGGCGCTGGCCTTCCAGCTGGAGCTCGCGCGCCTCACCAAGTTCCACATCAAGCCCGTCTTCACCGAGAACAAGAACATCCACGTCTACGAGGGCGTCGGCAAGGCCGTCGACACCGACAAGCGCTACTTCACGCGCGCCGTCATCCGTCCCGGCCGCCTCCGCGACGAGATCCCGACGGCCGAGTACCTCATCTCCGAGGCTGACCGTGTCATCAACGACATCTTCGACGCGCTCGAGATCATCGGCAACAACTCGTCGGATCTGAACCACATCTTCATGAACTTCAGCCCCGTCTTCTCGCTCGACCCGCAGCAGGTCGAGCAGAGCCTCCAGGGCTTCCTCGACCGCTTCGGCGCCCGCGGCTGGAGGCTGCGCGTCGCCCAGGTCGAGATTCGCATCATCTGCACCGATCCGAGCGCCGGAACGCCGTACCCGCTCCGCGTCGTCATCACCAACACGTCGGGCTACGTCGTCGACGTCGACATGTACGCCGAGCGCAAGTCGGAAAAGGGCGACTGGGTCTTCCACAGCATCGGCGGCACCAAGGAGAAGGGCCCGATGCATCTCATGTCCGTCTCGACGCCCTACGCGACCAAGAACGCGCTCCAGCCGAAGCGGTACAAGGCGCACCTCATGGGCACGCAGTACGTCTACGACTTCCCCGAGCTCTTCCGCCAGGCGACGCAGAACTGCTGGACCAAGGCCATCAAGAACCAGCCCGCGCTCGCGTCGCAGCAGCCCAAGGTCGGCGACTGCGTCACCTTCACCGAGCTCGTCCTCGACGACAAGGACAACCTCGACGAGGTGAACCGCGAGCCCGGCACCAACACGTGCGGCATGGTCGGCTGGGTCTTCAAGGCCCGCACCCCCGAGTACCCGGCGGGCCGGCGCTACATCGTCGTCGCCAACGACATCACGTACAAGATCGGCTCCTTCGGGCCCAAGGAGGACAACTTCTTCCACAAGTGCACCGAGCTCGCGCGCAAGCTCGGCATCCCGCGCATCTACCTGTCGGCCAACTCGGGTGCGCGCCTCGGCCTCGCTGAGGAGCTGATGCCGCACTTCAAGGTGGCGTGGAACGACGCGTCCAAGCAGGACGCGGGCTTCCGGTACCTGTACCTCGACGAGAAGGCCAAGAACCGGTTCAAGGACGAGGTCATCACGGAGGAGGTGTCGGAGGCCGGCGAGAAGCGTCACAAGATCGTCACCATCGTCGGCGAGGAGGACGGCCTCGGCGTCGAATGCCTGCGGGGCTCGGGCTTGATCGCCGGCGCGACGAGCCGGGCGTACAACGACATCTTCACCGTGACGCTCGTCACCTGCCGCTCAGTTGGTGCGTATGCCTAGGATCCTTGCCGCGGCGGAGATGGCTAACCTTTCCCAGGCATCGGCGCGTACCTGGTCCGCCTCGGCCAGCGTGCCGTCCAGATCGAGGGCCAGCCGATCATCCTCACGGGCGCCCCGGCGCTGAACAACCTGCTCGGCCGCGAGGTGTACACGTCCAACCTGCAGCTCGGCGGCACGCAGATCATGTACCGCAACGGCGTGTCGCATATGACGGCCAACGACGACTTTGCCGGCGTGTCGAGGATCGTCGAGTGGATGTCGTTTGTGCCCGAGAAGCGCAACGGCCCCGTGCCCGTGAGCCCGAGCTCGGACGACTGGGACCGCGACGTCACCTACTGCCCGCCGCAGAAGCAGCCGTACGACGTGCGGTGGATGATCTCGGGCAAGGCCGACGACGACGGAACCTTCCGCACCGGACTCTTCGACAAGGACTCGTTCGTCGAGACGCTCGGCGGCTGGGCGCGCACCGTCGTCGTCGGCCGCGCGCGCCTCAGCGGCATCCCCATGGGCGTCATCGCCGTCGAGACGCGCTCGGTCGAGAACGTGACGCCCGCCGACCCGGCCAACCCCGACTCGATGGAGCAGGTCAGCAACGAGGCGGGCGGCGTGTGGTACCCCAACTCGGCGTTCAAGACGGCGCAGGCCATCAACGACTTCAACAAGGGCGAGCAGCTGCCGCTCATGATCCTGGCCAACTGGCGAGGCTTCTCGGGCGGCCAGCGGGACATGTACAACGAGGTGCTCAAGTACGGCTCCTTCATCGTCGACGCGCTCGTGGACTTTGAGCAGCCCATCTTCGTCTACATCCCGCCCTTTGGCGAGCTCCGCGGCGGCTCGTGGGTCGTCGTGGACCCGACCATCAACCCGACGGCCATGGAGATGTACGCCGACGTCGAGGCGCGCGGCGGCGTGCTCGAGCCCGACGGCATCATCGGCATCAAGTACCGCAAGGAGAAGCAGCTGCAGACGATGGCGCGCATGGACCCGACGTACGCCGACCTCAAGAAGCAGCTCGACAACGCCGGGCTCTCGGCGGAGGCCTCGGCGGCCATCAAGCAGAAGATGGTGGAGCGGGAGAAGAAGCTGCTGCCCGTGTACGCGCAGATTGCCGTGCAGTTCGCCGACCTGCACGACCGCGCCGGCCGCATGAAGGCCAAGGGCGTGATCCGCGAGGTGCTCGAGTGGACCAACGCCCGTCGCTTCTTCTACTGGCGCCTGCGGCGCCGCCTCAACGAGGAGTACATCCTCCGGCGCATGGCGTCGAGCCTGCTGACGACGAAGGAGCAGGGCACGGCCAAGTCCAACGACGCGCGGGCGCGCAACCTGCACCTGCTCGAGAGCTGGTCGGGCATCGTCGGCTGGGACGGAAAGGACAGGGAGGTGGCGGAGTGGTACGAGAAGGAGAGGAAGACGATTGGCGAAAAGGTCGAGGCCCTCAAGGCGGAGAAGCTGTCGGGCGAGCTGGGCGAGGTCGTGCGGGCGCACAAGGAGGCGGGCTTCAAGGGCGTCCGCGAGGTGCTGCGGGTGATGCCGGTCGAGGAGCGGGAGGCGATTCTCAAGTACCTCAAGGAGTAGTGTTTTGCCGGCATTCGGGCGTTTGTTTGGTAGATCTTGGAGCATGCATGGCTAGAGCATGCATCATCATGACGACGGGTCCTAGGTTTCAATATTTATTTTTCAAGCACGAGCACGCCTTGGTCCATGCGCCGTTGTTTGTTTCCGGCGCAGCTCAGGTGACGGAGTAACGTTTCGGAGCATGCATCGTTGGAGCAGCATCGTTGGAGCATGCATCGTTGGAGCATGCATCGTCGTGACGACAGGTCCTAGGTTTCAAGTCGATATGTATTATTCAAGCACGAGTACAGCTTCACAGGCTTCATCGTTTCCAGCACGGCGCAGGCGATGACGATTTCGCATCCCTCGTTCGAGTCTATTCCACTACGAGCGCAGCTTCATGGAGCGTTTGTTCGTTGCTTGCCAGCGCCGGCGAGGCTAGGAAGATTTTCGGGCGCCGTCCGGAGAGAAGCGAATTCATGGACGCCTTCCATAGTGTGCTTGCGCACGAGGAGGATGCCGCACGGATGCTGTCGCGATGAATCACTCGTCGGGGACGATGGTGCGGATCTGGACGCCGTGCCAGCTCTTGACGAGGTCGCCTAGAGCAGCGTTGACCATGCGCTGCTGCTTGAGCAGGGACTGGCCGCGAAATCGAGGGGAGGCGACCTGGATGGCGTACATGCTGCCGCAACCGCCGGAGACGTCCTGTACGAGGAGATGGGAGGTCGGGGCGAGCTTGTCGGCGAGGAGGGCGGCGATGGAGGCCTCGGCGGGCGACATGTATTCCACTTCCTCCTCCTCCTTTTGCCTCTCTCCAGATTCTTGCCGAGCAGGGTTGCCTTGAGAGGAGGAGGCGTTGGACGAGGCCGAAGAGGCTGAGGAGACGGAGGCCGAGAAGAGTCGAGCGGATGAGACGGAGGCCGAGAAGAGTCGAGCCAAGGAAGCTGGCCGCCGTCTTGGGGTTCGAAGAAGTCGACATTGCTGCCTTTGGGACTCGGGTATCGTGAGGCCTCTAGAGGAAGCGAATGGGACGGCGAGGCTGGTTCGGGAGAAGGATCGCAGAGCCGAGGGAGGTCGATCGAAGATGCGCGTCTGGCGCAAGGAGGCGCGGCAGGAGGAGCAGATCATGGCGGCGGCGGCTCGCTGGGGACCAAGAAATGGATGATAGCCGACGGAAAAGGTAGATTGACTGCCGGCGTAGTCGTAGGACACCTAGTGATGGTGGTGGTGGTGGGTAGTTGTTTTCAAGATGGGTGAATCGTCTGTTGCGATGACCGAAAACTTGCAGCGTCACCTGACAGAGCTGGACAGGGGCTTGGTGGCCGGATTAAAGCTGCTCCACAGCCGACGGCCAACACTTCCCTACAGTGCGTAATACTCGGCCGTGTTGAACGGCACACGTACACCATTCGCTTGCCCTCTCGACACCCAGACCTTGATCATCCATCGCACAGTCCGCATTTGATGCAATGATTTGCCTCTGCTCATACGTATATTTTCATGTGCCATGCTTGTCGATTGCCGTCATCACCAAGCGGGCATGCGATGTGGGTGTGTGCATGACAGACATCGTGAGGAGTGCCCTCCTCGAGAATCGTTCCATCGGTGCCCGTCGTTGCATCAGACGAGACTTACGGGACAAAGTGTACGCAGAAGATGGCGAATATGATGAGCAGTAACCGAGTGCGAGATGCAGGCTGCAGAATTCCGCGTTGACCCAAGGAGCATGCTGGGCTCGCCCATGAAGGCCGGCCCCAGGCAGCGATGGCCGACGCAGATGGGCAGAAAAGCCCTGCTTTGTAGATGACGAATCGAGGCTACGCATGACCTTGCACATGCGAATGCTAGACAATGGACGATTGGCAAGCGTGGTGCATTCCTGCCGCTGCCCAGCCTACCATTGTACCGCGCTGTCGTTTGGACGCCCAGCCAAGATGGATTCAACCGACGGACTGGCCGATGCAAGTGTGCGTCCCGGTTGACGACTTGTCCAAACTCGTCCTCGCTTGCGCGGTACAGGTGATTGCTCCGCACCGCCCCCCTCTCTCGACCGAAATACGGGGAACGGCAAGGGAGGAGCGCCGGTGTGACCGTGGCAGCAAGGGATGATGGGTCAGCCTTGCGGCACTTGACACCATTCCACCGAGCCTCAAACATGCACTGGCGGGAAACGGACGCTCCGACGACGGGTGCCAAAGGGAAGAGCCAAGAGTGTCCTTGTCGACGGGAACAAGTCGGGCGAACAAGGCCATCTACCGATGGGTTGTCACGAGAACTAGGGTCGAGAAAGGAGGAACCGCTGGACACGAAGGGCAGGGGTCCGTCATCCCGAACCGAGCCGCGTTCGCCCTGCTTGGCAAGAGGAAACTGAACCGGCCAGCCGGGTCCGGCCCCACAAGTCGACGGATCACGAAGCAATAATACGACTACTTGGCGTACGTGCATGTACGGATACGTGTAGGTTATACAGTTGCAGGTGCCGTTGCCGTTGCTGTTGCTGTTGCTGACAGTTGCAGGTACTGTTGCCGTTGCTGTTGCTGTTGCTGTTGCTGTTGCCGTTGCCGTTGCTGTTGCCGATTGCTGTTGCTTAGCTACCTACTCACCTAAGTACTTACTTACTTACCTTTTTACCTTTTTCTGTTATGCCAAACCAAGGCAATTGAAAGAATCCAACTGACCCAAGTATACGTACGGATAGATACTCTTGTCTGCCGTTGGTCTGGCCCAGCTACCTCGATGGATTTTTTTTTTTTTGAGCACCGCCATCACCTGGTAACCAACACACCGCTATTACTCCCCTACCCCCCACTACCCAACCATTGTCGCGCCAAAATTCCCGACAACGAAAATTTACCATGAAGGATTATTTTGCAGCCGCCCGGGTGCCTCTGCGGCCGATGCGATGTCGTATTTATTCGTCGACGCATTCGTTCCGCCCGGTCGCGCGGCGGTGGATCTTTTTCACTGCACCTTTTTGACTCGACGATGCCGACCGCAAGTACCTTTTCGCGCGCGCGCCAATTAACAGTTGCTATATTTATATATATATAAAGCCGGGCTACATAACAGTTGCTATATTTATATATATAAAAAGCCGGGCCACATAACAGTTGCTATATTTATATATATAAAAAGCCGCGTCACATAACAGTTGCTATATTTATGTATATATTTATAGAGGAAACTTATCGCGGGGCGTTGTAGGGCGCTAGACGAAAAGTCGTATGAATAGAGAAAAAGGATTGTATAATTAGGAATACTCATGTACTATACGGAGTACTCCGGAGCTGGATCTACTATATAGTAGTCTACTTACTGTAGCTGCATTCACTGTGGCTTGTATTATCCACTATACTACTTTTAGATCTACGTATCCAGATATCACAATATGTAGGATCTTAACTCCGTACTTAGAGTGGCGTTACATTTTGAAGTACAACACCAGAATTGGACAAAAGCTGGCCCCTGTTAGACTATTTAATGCGGGACCGACATCACTTTACTGGACGCAAGGAGTACGTCAGGATCCAAAGGATTCTGTTGAAGACGCTGCGGAACAACGCCAAGAAACTGACACTGGCTGCGGCTTAATGCCGACGCAGCGACCTGTACATTAAGAATTATACAATAATCGCAATGATATCGACAAGCGGACAAACTGGCCATACGGCAACTGCAGTAGGTGGACTGCGCCTGAGTTGCGGGGAACAAATTTGTAATAATCGTACTGCGCCCTACACCTTTAATCCGGGAGATCCATCGAGTCGCTGGGCAGGGGTTTGGCTTCAACAAAGAACGAGTACAGTTCTCGTACACTTCCTCGGATTTCGTCCTCGTACTGGTGCAAATAGCAGCGCTGTTCTAGAGTATGGTATCCTTTTGTACTTGTATTCTTAATGTGATATTTTGTCGAAGCTCCAAGTATTACGACTCAGCGCTTGAACTGGCTAATTTAGGGTACTTCTCGCGAGACACAAATAATCCAGCCCTTTTAGCTTCCTGGCTCTTACAGCCCTTGTAAATGTTTGGAGATAGAGTGATAATCCACTCTACGGCTATTTATTATTAGGACCTGCGTCTTTGCTAGCGGCAGAGATACTCAAATGCGCCACTACGAGTACGTTCTGCAATGCGTCTTCGTACATGAAGACGCTCGTATTATATACGAGTTTGCGCAGCACTGCTGGTTGGCCACCGCTACCACCACTTGCTATCCACAACGGTATACAAGGTAAGTTGCAGATTACAAACTTACTTAACCTCGCAAGCCTTCGGGCTATATAAAGTCGAAGAATCCGAACTTCAATATCATTAGAGAAACTGTATATCAAAAACCGCTGTCACTACTGTCCCTATAAGCATAGAGGACTCGATACACTACTCTCTCAGCTCGCCACGTCCTACAGAAATACCTAGCCGATACAATGAGGACTACTTATGCTCTTTCTATTATTGCCTTATGGCTTAGTGGCATTCTTGCGATCCCTTTTACATTTACCAAAGGGACAATAGAAACGGAATTACAACTTTCTTCCATTAGGTTTAGCCAAAAAACAATAAATGAATACTGGTCGGACACGAGATTGGGAACTGTCTTCGACACTATCAACAAGCTTAAAACAATCACTACGGGAGATGGCGACAAAATAAAAGAAACCGGGTTTGATAAAATACGAGTTGTACAGGTTGGTACAATTTATTTCTCGTTAGATAACCGACGGTTATATGTCTTCAAAGACCAGCTAAAGGATACTGCGATGATTCCGGTCCTTGTTGCGGATAAAGCAGACGAGAATTACGTACAGTATGCGAGGGATCTTATTAAAAAATTCAATGGTACACCTAAATCGGAAAGTCAAGCGGGCCTTGACATCAATAACGAGATCGAAAATATTGCAAAACAATTAGATGAGAATCCGGAGTTACGAACGAAAATCGACAAGGTTACAAATGGACAACAAACCCAAAATGAACAAAGTGCACAAAATCAACAAAATGCCCAAAATCAACGAAATCAAGCAGCCCGAGAAAAAGGAAACGCAGCAGAAAAACAAGCACAAGCGCTAACTAAACAAGAAAAAGCTAGACGAAGGAAACAAAAAGTAGATGAACGTCGTCTACCGACAGGGGATATCATATAACAAGATAGTCACGTATGTAGAATATGGATAAGACTGGTAGAAATCCTTGTCTTGAGTAAGTGTATGGGAATTATATCCCCTATATATACTATTGTGTATTGTTGTTACGGAGTCGCTAGGCAGCTGCTTTAGGACTCTTAATGATATTTATTAAAAGACTTCACAAAGGGAAAACTACTGGTCGGTTAGGGCTTCTAGTTTATATACGCTCCCCAGTAGGTCCATTGGCTCCCTCCATCTTATGTCCTATATCGGGCCAAGCCCGATACCATAACATACCGTCTCGCTCTCTCTATTTTAAGTTATTTTCGCAAGGAGGCCTAGAGCTATCCTTTCCCGTCGCCAGTACTTACCCCCCCTCCCCCCAAAAAACTCACGGGGCAAAATGGTTTTTTAGGAAGCTTGCCGTACCAAAACCCCATCCTGCCTTCATTCCGTCATTCGTCCAGTCATTCATTCATCTATCCGTCCATCCATTCAGTGTTCTCTCTTCTCGCCTACGCTGTCGATCTTCCTATGACGGCCGTCGAGTGGCCCACGTGGGTTGGTGAGAGGTGCGTCTACCCTGCCAGCTGACGGGTGACCCCTGCTTCACGTACGTTAGCCGTGTGTGCTCGCCAACAGTCTAAGCGGAAATAGCTCGACGAAACTGGGTCTCGTTAGGTATTTACCGGGTGCCTAAGGCATCCGGCCTTACCCCGCTTTGCCCACTCGCCGCCCCTACTGTATTTCTTGCAATTTATGTACGCAAGAGGAGGGGGTAGTGGAAGTGTATCGTACGGACTAGGGAATCAATCACACTGTTGGTAACAGCAATAAGAGGTACCAGTTAGTAACTAAGAGTACACAATTGGTAGTACCAAATTATACAAACAAATACAATTATTTCTTCTAGCTACAGTACAGGAAAAGAGCGGCTATTTATGTCTACAGAACAATACCCAATGGGTCTGGACAGATCGCCGTTTCCATTGCTCAACGGCTTGATCGGAGATACCATCGTACTATGGCTTGATGGCTGAATCCATTATACAGTTGGATGGCTGTTTCAGTCATACAATAGTTGGCTGCTTCTGTCATAAGGTTAGATAGCCTGTTTCAGTCATACCATAGTTGACTGCTTCCGTCATAAGGTTAGATGGCTCGTTTCAGTCATAAGTTTAGCTGATTCCATCACATAATAATTGAGTGGCCCGGCCCATAGTAGTACTGTGGGCTGGCAAGAGCTAGTAGTGATTAGGAGAGTGGTAATTGTCGGTCCGATTAATTAGCTCCAGTCGTCGACTGGCTACTACGTATACGAGTCGTATTGTAGTAGTGAGTTGGTCGGTAGTAGTACTGCCGCCAGTCGCTCCGAGTTGTGGTTCGGAGAAATAGTACGTTGATCAGTCAACTCTATATACTTACTAATACTCGCAGTATAGTATAGCATCGTTACTAGTAGTAGTACTACTAGTAACAATAGGATACTATCCTATTTGGGTAGTCTTACTAGTATAAATACTAGTATTTTAACAGTATTGACCTTCTCTCTCCCTACCTCCTATATAATTATTGTTCCTCCTTCTTTTAATTCTTATACCTACCTATCCTTAAGTTTCCCGCCGTACGATTTGTTATCGACTTTCGCGCCGCCCCTACCGTACCTACTTCTACCTTGCTATTGTTCCCCCCTCGTAAGGTAGGTTGCCACTTCCTTATTAGGTCCGTTTTGTATATTCTTCGGGCGCTTGGACAAATAGGCTGGTTTTGGTAGGAACTATTTATTTCTCTCGTTGCTATTGTTCCTCCCTTATAAGGTAGGTCGCTGTACCCTTGTTACGCTTATATTGTATGCTTCGCGGGGGAGTTGTACCAACGCTCTTGGTCCTTTCGGTAGGAATTTATTTACCTTCCCTCCCCGCCGCTACTATTATGTCTGCTGCTACGGGCGCCCCCCCCCCCCCCCTCTGGGACGCGGATCTGGCCTTGGATCCGGCCATTATGGAAATAAATCGGACCGTTACCGCGCCCTAGGCGATATTTTGTTAGAGGGTGTAAGGCGCGCCATAGGCGTGTAGGCCTTATGAGCGAATGTGAGGTGTAGTACCCGCACTAAGTGCGGATACTGGTGGATCTTTTGACAGTTTGGCTATATGGTCGAACGGTTAACTGGTCTATTGTCCATATGGGCACACCTCTCCATATCTGTTACAATAATAATACCACGCCCAATAAGGCTATCGATTTCCGTAGTATTTAATAACTCAAACGGTTGGCCTATAGTTGTGATTTTTCCTTAAATATGCAACTATAGAAATAATTCCCTATTTCCCTTTTCCTTCTGTAATAAGAATGCACTATGCATATCCAATATTTGTATTGTAGCAAACAGCTGTATAAATATCTTATTATAGGATATCTGTTAACGTATTGTGCGTAGTAGGTTACGGCAGGTAGTAGTTATTGCAATTGGTTTTACTGGTATATCCGGGTTACGGTATATAGTAATTGGTCCTACTACTAGTATTGCTTAGTTACGGTGTGTAGTAGTTGGTACTGCTACTAGTATTGCTATTATACGGGCGTCTTCTTGTTCCTAGTAGTACGGTTTAACGTAACTATTACGGAATGTTAATACCCCTATACCTATATTTACGGAAATATTGGTGCCGTTAATTCCTAGTACCTTATAAGGTCCAGTCTATCCCGCCCTTTCCGTACCCTTTGCTGTACAATATACAAGAATGTTACTATCTGTTGGTAACGATAATGGTAGTACTGCTAAAGTATCGGGACCGTTACGGGCTTATAGTGTCTTATTGACCTTTTGTTTTGTACCGATCTTCCGTAATTCCATTATAGCTGCTTTTATAGCTTGTGCGCGTTTTACTGTTATTGCTAACGGTAGGGAATCTATATATAGTCTTAGTAATGTACCAAAAACAAGGAGCATTAGCATAAGGCCATTAGGTCCTATAGTATCATTTATAGCCTTTATAGCCATTTGTAAAACTACTGCTTTTATTGCCGATCCTCCTAGTTCCTTGCTAATAATTTGGTATGCCCGGCGTAGTAGTCAGTAGTACCGTTTAACCTTGCCTACTGACTAATGTACTTCTGTTGGTACTTGGTAGTATATAATTCCTATTAATCGTACCTCTGCTCGGACCTTAGATGCAGTAAAATTAGTACCGGCATCTGTAGTTAGTATATCAGGTAGACTGTAAGGCGCGCCACAGGCGTGTAGGCCTTATAAGCGAATGTGAAGTGCAGTGCCCGCACTAAGTGCGGATACTGGCGGATCTTTTGACAGTTTGGCCATTTGGTCGAACGGTTAACTGGTCTATTGTCTATATGGGCACACCTCCCCATATGTATTACATAGACCCAGGTACGTATTAATCTAGTATTCTCGTAACTTTTCCCAAGTAGCCTGTACACTAAGATTAGGTAAAACTCATACTGCCTGGAATAATGTTGCCTCGTCAACTACATATAGGGTTTTGTTACTTTCCAGGTCTATAATATCGACAATAATATTATAGTTAAATTCCATATCGTCCTTTAACGTAAATTTAAATCTAGTAGGTGCGTTCCCCTTTATTTAGTAGTAATAGAATAATTTATTTATTAGTACAATCCGTTCGTGTTCTACCTTATTGCCAGAACATTGCAATAGATTGTGTAACTTGGTAACTGATCCACATTGTCAGTATATTTGTCGTATTTATATATCCGTTAAATAAATAGCTGCATTTTCCTCTAGTCGTAATAAAAACCAAGGGTGTCCCTATTTCCTTGTAACTAGTATTGTAATTTTACCGGTTATAGTCTGCTTGACTATTATATTTTTCTATAAGTTAAAATAAGCCCCTAGTCGATCTGGGTCCCGTAGGTATAATAGAAATGGTGTTTTTGTTCGTATAATATGGAATATTATATTACTAATTTTATTCTTAAAACAAAAGGGGAAATACCTCTTGAAATAAAGAGGTAAAATAGGAAGGGTGCACAGTAGAAGTACAGTTGCACGGACTATCCAAAATGGATATCAATTACGGCTGTTAGTAACAGTAGGAGGTGCACCAGTTAGTAACTGGGCAGGGAATACAGATTTGAACAAGTCAAATAGTAGTGCTAAGATGCGATTCAGAAAAGAAAGACTTGTGTGTTTCTTGTGCTTGCTTGTATGTGTAGCTTGTGTGGGTAATAAAAGTAGGACCATTTTATACCTGAGAGGTAGTACCTCAATCAGTGCAATGTGCACGTGTTGGAATTCTGTTTGATTCCACACAATGCATCTCCGAACAATCTGCCTGCATATAATGCAGCTCCAAATACTCTGGTTAAGTCATACTGCTAGTTGGATGCAACTAGTAGGGTTAGTTAGTATTAGGGTTCGGTTGCGACAGTACAGCAGTAGTACTGCAGTAGTCAAGTGGGCTAGTAGTAGTACTACTAGCAAGCAACTGCTAGTTGCAGTTGAGTGGGTCCTAGCACGTAACAGTAGTACTGTTAGTGGGCAACTACTAGTAGTAGTTTGGAGAGCGTTAATTGACGGTCCGACCAATAATCTTGCTTGGTTGACCAAGTACTAGTTGCACGAAACGCGCAACAGTAGTAAATTGGCTGGGCAGTAGTACTGCCATCAGTAGTACCAAGTCGGAGCGAGGAGAATTTGCATAGCAAGTGCAATTCGTGAACTCGATATACTACTTGTACGTACAGTACAGTAGTAGTATCTTAGCGAGCAGTAGTACTGCTGCCAGGTGTTGCGAGTAGCAACACACATAGGATAGTATCCTATTTAGGTAGTCTTACTAGTATGAATACCAGTTATTTTAACAGGTATGTTAACTTCTATAGACTCAATTGATTTAATAAGTTCTATATCTCTAAATTGGATAACTACTTCCCCTGTACGCGTTTGGTTAAGTTATGGGGGAATTTCTCATTGTAGTACCCGAAATTAGTTATATCCTCCTGTTGAGTGTTCTGCTACTCCTGTATCTGGCAGAATACCTTAGAATTGGTAGTCTGAATAACTATCTATAAGAAATTGTTGGACCTATACAACCTTATCTATTGTTGTTAGAGGGGGTACTTTTCCTATTAAGGCATAATATGCGGCCTGGGTAGTTAGGTATGAGTGTATTAAGAAGGTATCTTGGATTTAGTCGTTATATTGTATTAATGACTTCTCGTCGAGTATATTAGTACTTGTATTGCATTTATTACTATTGTTGTTATCTGGTCTGCCTTTATATTCCGTAAGGTACAATGAGAATAGTTGTGTATTATTACCCGAGAATTTACAGTCCTTTTTCTATTAACCAATAACTTGTTGTTATTCTTCTGTTATATGGTTTCGCATCTAGTATCTCGTCTTATTGCAAATATAACACTTTTTCTTCTACCTTTATTGTAGCCTATTTTGTGTGCCTTAGTAGGTGCCTTGGTTGCTACCTTAGTAGGTGCCTTAATTAGTGCCTTTATGAGGTGCCTTGGTTACTACCTTAGTAGGTGCCTTGATTAATGCCTTCGTAGGTGCCTTGGTTGCTACCTTGGTAAGTGCCTTGCTTACCACCTTGGTAAGTGCCTTGCCTAAGGCATTACATACGGTTATTATTATTATTATTATATCGTTGGTCAATATAATAGTTCTCTATATGTTTTTCTTTATATACCTGTATTGATATACGTAAATCAGTACATAATGCTTTAAATTTTATTGTTGGTCTTATAAACATTTGTTTCAATTCCGGTACATGTTTGCATGTACGGATTTTTGCAGCAATTAGTATACCTTCTCCTGAAAAGTCCGGACCTAGTACCCGTTGGTATAGTTGTATTCGTTCTAATAGGGTCCGTAAGATAACTTGTAGGTTCTTATCTATATTTTCTTCTTGGTTTCTAATTACTGTAAATGTAATTATTGAATATGCGTTAAAGTATTCTTGTCGTATAATATTTGTATCAAACTCTTGTTTCAGTGCATTATACATTTGTCCAAAGGTCCAATTTAGTTGTATATTCCTTTGAACCTATTTCAGTGCATTACCTGTAGATACTTGTTTAAATACTGTATAATACTGGTTTGGTTGTATTCAAACCTCTGCATATGTTACCTGAAACTGTTCAACGGTATCATCCAATATATTATATATATTACCAGAATACATATATTCTGATTTCCACATCCTTAAAAAATAAAGACAATTCTTATAATTAACTGGCGCGTTCTCTCCTCGATATATTTGTAGTCCTTTGTTATGGTATCGGGCTTAGCCCGATATAGGAGAACGGAGGGAACCAAGGGACCCACTAGGAGGAACGCACACAACTAGAAGCCCTAGTTGCCAAGTAGTTTTCCTATCCTTCAAGTCTTTTAATAAACACCATTGAGAGTCCTAGAGCAGTCGCCTAGCGACTCCGTAACATCCTTGTTGTACTGGACTAGTATTTTCTTGGGTTATAGTATTTGTTGGAATTGTGTTCTGTTAAATTATAGTATTTGCTGTATTTGTTAGAATGATTGTACTTACTGGAATTGCAGTATTTCTGGAATTGCAATATTTGCTGGAGTTGAAGTATTTGCTGGAATTACAGTATTTGGTTCTGATCGGAATCGTTACGGTTCTAACCCACTTAATAAGGGAATGATTTAAACTAGACTTATCAAAACTCCTGAAAGTAACTATCTTGTTGATTTTCCTACGTTGAATTTGTTAGTACTGCAGTTAGAGCGGAACTCCTATTATCTACTGCATTATTGAACTTTAAATTTGGCCTACATTTTACAATTGTACTTATAAAGTAAGGTCGGAGAGCTACTCCCCTAGTGACTAGTTAGATAATGTAGGGGATACGGTTCTAACCCACTTAACAAGGGAATGAGTTAAACTAGTCTTATCAAAACTCCCGAAGGTAACTATCTTGTTGATTTTCCTACGTTGAATTTGTTAGTACTGCAGTTAGAGCGGAACTCCTATTATCTACTGCATTATTGAACTTTAAATTTGGCCTACATTTTACAATTGTACTTATAAAGTAAGGTCGGAGAGCTACTCCCCCAGTGACTAGTTAGATAATGTAGGGGATACGGTTCTAACCCACTTAACAAGGGAATGATTTAAACTAGTCTTATCAAAACTCCTGACAGTAACTATCTTGTTGATTTTCCTACGTTGAGTTTGTTAGTACTGCAGTTACAGCGGATCCCCTATTATTTACTGCATTATTGAACTTTAAATTTGGCCTACCTTTTACAATTGTACCTATAGAGTAAGGTCGGAAAGCCAACCCTCCAGTAACTAGTTAGATGATATAAGGGATACGGTTCTAACCCACTTAATAGAATAATGATTTACACTAGTCTTATCGAAACTCCTGAAAGTAATTATCTTGTTGATTTTCCTATATTGAGTTTGTTAATACTGCGGTCAGGGCGGATCCTACATTATCTACTGCATTATTGAACTTTGAATTTGTAGCTGTAATATAACTGTAACGTTAGTATTAGCATTGTATATATAGCTATAGATAAGTATATTCAATTGGGAGCGGTTAGTAAGATGAGGTTGAAACGATATATAGTATTTGTTGGTTCGGTTCTTGGGGAAATTGATAGCATGAGATCTCGTTCAATGAATTCAAGTATTTCGAAGGGAGGAAAAGGAGGTTGAAGTAACGCGACCAACTTATTCCCTCTTTAGCGCGCGGGGTGCGTTTACGTAACCTTCTGCTAGGTCCTTGTCTATGCACCAATTAGGCTTGGTCAATATATACACACAGTATTTATTTTTGAGACTGAGTTTATAGCCTCAACTCTAACCTTATTTGCATGTATGTAGCATATAGTGTTTCAAGCCTTGTATTCCTATGTTTGTAGTTATATTTCCAATTGCCTTACTTTATGATGTTGTACTAGTTGATTTTTAAGTTTCAATAGTACCAAAGGACTAACTCTAAACGCCTGCGGACAATGATAGTTGTGGAGGAATATCCAAACCGAATTTAAGCTTTATTGAGCATTTAGTGGGGAATATCTGTACAAGTCTAGTACATGAAATACAATAGCTTCTGTTACCGTCGACCGGGTTAGAGAAATGAATACCAGATTGAATGATTGATTGGATTGATTGATTGCATTTAGCTCCCAGTCTTGGCTGGGTCAGCTAGGGTATAACCTATTACTCTAGTGTACATATGGAAAAAGTGTCCTTGTTCCAAAGAGGCTCGTAACCAGACTTGTTAACCGACTCGTATGATTTAGACTTCTAGTAATCCACTATGGCTGGTATTATATCTACCACACTACTTTTAGTACATTACTATACAGTTTAACTAGTATAAACTCTAACTTATTATACTTTATTAAAGCTGGTCCTCTAACAATGTCATCCTGCTTCTAAATTTTAACCTCTTTTGCAGTAACTTGCATATGTCGCATCGTATATGATTAACCAAATCCGGTGGTAACGTCTTTGGTGATCAATGCCTGTAGGAAAGCGACTAGTGGTATTTGACTTTACGAGTAGTAGTACTATATACAAAGCAGCTGGATTGTACAAGCAATAAGCAGACAGGGGAAACGAAATATACAAGACATATTTAAAGATAGTATTCATCGCGAAAAGTCCTTAGAGAGGATCTTATACTATAATACTTTACTGAATACTACGTAACAACATTGACTCAACTCATACGTTATCGTAAATACCCTATTTCTATTACTGGTATTTATTTTGAAATTTATTACTACCGTAATCATTTTATTCTTTTTGTTTTCGACGTTACGTACTCGATATACAACCCAAAACCCTCTATATTTGCACTACTATTCAGAGATCATTATGAATATCAAAATCTTAGCAAGATTCGCCCTCCTTACGTTCTTTGCAAATTTTACTTATGGAGCGATACAAGAAGATGAAGGGACAGTATTTGTTGAATTTCAGCCCTTTGAAATAATATGCTCCAGCACAACAATACAAAGCTATAGTACTCGGTATGATACGGTTAGGGTAGATATCGTTCCTCCTAGAATGTTATTGCTAAAATAGGTTTTAGAACATACACTTCGTATCCAGATTCGAACACTTTTACAGGACAATTTACTACAATTACTGCCGTTGGTACAGGAACTGTATTATCTACAATATCTTTGAATCCAACGGGAATAGGGAAAACAGGAACGATTATAGTAATAGAGCCGAGTGCAATACAGCAAATATTTACAGGATTATATACAACTATTACTGCAGTTGGAACTAGCACGAATACTATTAAGCTGCTAATACTACCTTCTACTACGGATAAGATTTGGACGATAATTATTGTCGAACCGAAATCAACATTTACCGGCCAGTATACGACTATTACAAGCAAAGGAACGGGATCCCTAGGGTGGACTATTACACAAGAACCAAAAGGAACCTTTAAGACAGGAACTGTCGTTATTGTCGAACCAACATTAGTAGAGTCGCTAAAAGGTGGATATACTACCGAGACAACATTTGGACCAACGCCTGGTATGAGTTCGATTCAGCCACCACCTGGGTGTCAAGGAAACTGTCCAACAAAAATTATTATTACGCAAGTCGGTGGAAGAATAACCCAGTTAACCTATGGACCTGTACCTGGCACAAGTACAATCTCCCCACTACCAGGCTGTACTGGCAACTGTCCGACTCGAATTATAGTGACCGTTACGGCTGGATATACTACAGAATACACATATGGGCCAACGGCCGGTACCAGTACAATTCCACCATCCTCTGAGTGTATTAGCAGCTGTCCTACAAGGATAATTGTAACTACTACAGACGGCCTCAGCACTATTACAACGTACGGCCCAACTGCTGGGACGAGCACCATTCCACCATCCCCGGGATGCACAGTAGACTGCTATACACAAATTATTATTACTATAGTCCCAAGTGGTGGTGTTATTACTGAATCCACTTTTGGTCCAACTGCTGGGACAAGTACTGTTTTGCCCTCTCCTGGGTGTACCGGATTCTGCCCTACTAGAATTATTTTCACCACCACAGGAGGCTATAGAACTGTAACAACATTCGGACCAAATCCTGGGACGAGCACTATTCCACCATCCCCGGGATGCACAGTAGATTGCTATACACAAATTATTATTACTATAGCCCCAAGTGGTGGTGTTATTACTGAATCCACTTTTGGTCCAACTGCTGGGACAAGTACTGTTTTGCCCTCTCCTGGGTGTACCGGATTCTGCCCTACTAGAATTATTTTTACCACCACAGGAGGCTATAGAACTGTAACAACATTCGGACCAAATCCTGGGACGAGCACCATTCGACCATCCCCGGGATGCACAGTAGACTGCTATACACAAATTATTATTACTATAGCCCCAAGTGGTGGTGTTATTACTGAATCCACTTTTGGTCCAACTGCTGGGACCAGCACTGTTTTGCCCTCTCCTGGGTGTACCGGATTCTGCCCGACTAGAATTATTATTACCTCCACAGGCGGCTATAGTACTGTAACAACATTCGGTCCAATTGCAGGGACAAGCACTATTCCACCACCGCCGAGATGCACAATAAACTGTTATACACTGATTGTTGTTACTGTAGAGCATACACGAAGTGTTTCTACTACAACCACCTATGGTCCAATTGCTGGGACGAGTACGATTCCACCACCACTAGGATGCACAGTGAACTGCTATACGCAAATTATTGTAACTGTAGAGCCTACTGGAGGTGTTATTACCGAGACCACCCCTGGTCCAATTGCTGGGACCATTACTATTTTGCCTTTTGTTGGTTGTACCGGATTCTGCCCTATTAGAATTGTTGTAACCGCTGCAGGAGGCCTTAGAACTGTCTCAACATTCGGACCAACTGCTGGAACGAGTACCATTCTACCATTCCCAGGATGCACAGTGAGCTGTTTTACACAGATTATTGTTACTGTTGAACCTGCTGGAGGTGTTATTACGGAAACAATATTCGGCCCAACAAGTGGGACTACCACTATTCCACCACCACCAGGATGCACATCTAACTGCGTTACAAGGATTATAATTACCGCTACAGGTGGTTTTAGCACTGTTACAACGGTCGGCCCAACTGCTGGGACAAGTACTATTCAACCGCCGCCGGGATGCACAGTAAACTGTTATACACGAGTCATTGTTACTGAACCTCCCACTGGAGGTATCATTACGGAGACTACCTTTGGGCCAACAGCTGGTACCAGCACTATTTTGCCCCCACCTGGGTGTACCGGATTCTGCCCAACTAAAATCATTGTTACCGCTACAGGCGGACTTAGCACTGTTACAACGCTCGGCCCAACTGCTGGGACGAGTACTATTCCACCGCCGCCGGGATGCACAGTAAACTGTTATACACAAGTCATTGTTACTGAACCTCCCGCTGGAGGTATCGTTACGGAGACTACCTTTGGGCCAACAACTGGTATCAGCACTATTTTGCCCCGACCAGGGTGTACCGGATTCTGCCCCACTAGAATCATTGTTACCGTTACAGGCGGCCTTAGGACTGTCACAACAATAGGTCCAACTGCTGGGACAAGCACTATTCCACCGCCGCCGGAATGCAAAGTAAACTGTTATACACAAGTTATTGTTACTGAACCTCCCGCTGGAGGTATCATTACGGAGACTACCTTTGGGCCAACAACTGGTACCAGCACTATTTTGCCCCCACCTGGGTGTACCGGATTCTGCCTCACTAGAATCATTGTTACCGCTACAGGCGGCTTTACCACCGTGTTCACAATCGGTCCAAAAGCTGGAACAAGCACTATTCCAGTACCGCCGGGATGCACAGACAATTGCATCACTACGATTATTGTTACTGCAAGTGCTAGTATTACGACGAAAACAACGTTTGGTCCAGCCATTGGCACTAGTACCATCCCACCACCAGCGGAATGCACAGCAAATTGCGTTGCTACAATTATTGTTACTGCAACTGGTGGTATTACTACGGAAACAACATTTGGTCCAACTGCTGGTACTAGTACGATTCCACCACCAGAAGAATGCACAGCAAATTGCATTACAGCAATAATTATTACTAGAACTGGTAGTATTATAACTAAAACAACTTTTGGTCCGACAGCCGGTACTAGCACCATCCCACCGCCTTCAGGGTGCACAGCCAATTGCATTACTTCTATAATTATTACCGCCACAGGTGGCTTCAGCACTGTCTTTACAGTCGGTCCAACAGCTGGGACGAGTACTGTTTTACCACCGCCGGGATGCACAAGCAATTGCGTAACAACAATTATTGTTACCACAACCGGTAGTAATACAACCAAAACAACGTTTGGTCGGACTATTGGAACAAG
Organism: Drechmeria coniospora; assembly: GCF_001625195.1. Taxonomy (NCBI): domain Eukaryota; kingdom Fungi; phylum Ascomycota; class Sordariomycetes; order Hypocreales; family Ophiocordycipitaceae; genus Drechmeria; species Drechmeria coniospora. The sequence goes on along the minus strand of NC_054390.1, from coordinate 202,870 downwards.
CACTATTCCCCCAACGCCAGGATGTACAGCCGATTGCGTTACTACGGTTATTGTTACTGCCACTGCTGGTGTTACTACCGAAACAACATTCGGTCCAACTGCTGGGACTAGCACAATCCCACCACAAGAAGGATGTACAGCTAACTGCATTACAAGGATTATTGTTACCGATACAGGTAGCTTTGGCACTGTCGTAATACTCGGTCCAACTGCCGGTACAAGCACTATCCCACCACCACCAGGATGCACTGCCAATTGCATCACTATCATTATTGTTACTACAACTGGTGTTATTACTACGGAAACAACATTCGGTCCAGCTGCCGGTACTAGTACTATCCCACCGCCACTAGGATGCATATTGAATTGCGTTACTACGATTATTGTTACTACAACTGGAGGTCTTACCACGAAAACAACGTTCGGCCCAACTGCTGGTACTAGTACTATCCCACCACCATCAGGATGCACAGCCAATTGCGTTACTACAATTGTTGTTACTACAGCTGGTGGTATTACTACTCAAACAACATTCGGTCCAATTGTTGGTACAAGCACTATCCCACCGCCGCTAGGATGTACATCGAATTGTATTACCACAATCATTGTTACTGCAACTGGCGGTATTATTACGGAAACAACTTTGGGCCCAACTGCTGGTACTAGCACTATCCCACCACCGTCAGGATGCACTGCGAATTGCGTTACTACAATTGTTGTTACTGCAACTGGTGGTATTACTACTCAAACAACATTTGGTCCAACTGTTGGTACAACTATTATTACGCCGCCGCCAGGATGTACATCGAATTGTATTACTACAATTATTGTTACTGCAACTGGCGGTATTATTACGGAAACAACATTGGGCCCGACTGCTGGTACTAGCACTATCCCGCCACCGTTAGGATGCATAGCTAATTGCGTTACTACGATTCTTGTTACTGCGACTGGTAGTATTACTACTCAAACAACATTAGGTCCAACCGCTGGTACAAGTACTATCCCACCACCACTAGGATGCACGGACAATTGTGTGACTACGATTATTGTTACTGCAACTGGTAGTAATACTACGCAAACAACATTTGGCCCGACTGCCGGTACTAGTACTATCCCACCACCGTCAGGATGTACAGCCAATTGCATTACTACAATTATTGTTACTGCAACTGGTAGTATTACTACTCAAACAACATTCGGTCCAACTGTTGGTACAAGTACTATCCTACCGACATTAGGATGCACAGCGAATTGCGTTACCACAATTATTGTTACTGCAACTGGTAGTATTACGACCGAAACAACGTTTGGTCCAACTGCTGGTACTAGCACTATCCAACCATCGTTAGGATGTAATTCTAATTGTGTTACTACGATTCTTATTACTGCAACTGGTGGTATTGCTACTCAAACAACATTCGGTCCAATTGTTGGCACAAGCACTATCCCACCGCCACCAGGATGTACATCAAATTGCGTTACTATAATTATTGTTACTGCAACTGGCGGTATTATTACGGAAACAACATTGGGCCCGACTGCCGGTACTGGCACTATACCACCACCGTCAGGATGTACAGCTAATTGCATTACTACAATAATTGTTACTGCAACTGTTGGTATTACTACTAAAACAACATTCGGTGCAACTGTTGGTACAAGCACTGTGCTACCACCGCCAGGATGCACAGCCAATTGTATTACAACTATTATTGTCACTGCAACCGGCGGCATTACTACGGAAACAACATTAGGTCCAACCACTGGTACAAGTACTATCCCACCTCCGCTAGGATGTATATCGAATTGTATTACTACAATTATTGTTACTGCAACTGGCGGTATTATTACGGAAACAACATTGGGCCCGACTGCTGGTACTAGCACTATCCCACCACCGTCAGGATGCACAGTCAATTGCGTTACAACGATTATTGTTACTGCGACTGGTGGTATTACTACTCAAACAACATTCGGTCCAATTATTGGTACAAGCACTATCCTACCGCCACCAGGATGTACCTTTAATTGTATTACTACAATTATTGTTACCGCAACTGGTAGTATTATTACGGAAACAATATTGGGCCCGACTGCCGGTACTAGCACTATCCCACCACCGTCAGGATGCACAGTTAATTGCGTTACTACGATGATTGTTACTGCGACTGGTGGTATTACCACTCAAACAACATTCGGTCCAACTGTTGGTACAAGCACTATGCTACCGACGCTAGGATGTACATCAAATTGCATTACTACAATTATTGTTACTGCAACTGGCGGTATTATTACAGAAACAACATTGGGCCCGACTGCCGGTACTAGCACTATCCCACCACCGTCAGGATGCACAGTCAATTGCGTTACAACGATTATTGTTACTGCGACTGGTGGTATTACTACTCAAACAACATTCGGTCCAATTATTGGTACAAGCACTATCCTACCGCCACCAGGATGTACCTTTAATTGTATTACTACAATTATTGTTACTGCAACTGGCGGTATTATTACAGAAACAACATTGGGCCCGACTGCCGGTACTAGCACTATCCCACCACCGTCAGGATGCACAGTTAATTGCGTTACTACGATGATTGTTACTGCGACTGGTGGTATAACCACTCAAACAACATTCGGTCCAATTGTTGGTACAAGCACTATACCACCGCCGCCAGGATGTACATCAAATTGTGTTACTACAATTATTGTTACTGCAACTGGCGGTATTACTACTCAAACAACATTGGGCCCGACTGCTGGTACTAGCACCATCCCACCACCGTTAGGATGCACAGCGAATTGCGTTACTACGATCATTGCTACTGTAACTGGTGGTATTACTACTCAAACAACTTTCGGTCCAATTGTTGGTACAAGCACTATCCTACCGCCGCCAGGATGTACATCAAATTGCGTTACTACAATTATTATTACTGCAACTGGCGGTATTATTACGGAAACAACATTGGGCCCGACTGCTGGTACTAGCACTATCCCACCACCGTTAGGATGCACAGCGAATTGCGTTACTACGATCATTGTTACTGTAACTGGTGGTATTACTACTCAAACAACATTCGGTCCAATTGTTGGTACAAGAACTATCCTACCGCCGCTAGGATGTACATCAAATTGTATTACTACAATTATTGTTACTGCAACTGGTGGTATTACTACTCAAACAACATTGGGCCCGACTGCTGGTACTAGCACTATCCCACCACCGTCAGGATGCACAGTCAATTGCATTACTACAATTCTTATTACGGCGACTGGTGGTATTACTACTCAAACAACATTCGGTCCAATTGTTGGTACAAGCACTATCCCGCCGACATCAGGATGCACAGCCAATTGCGTTACTACAATTATTGTTACTGCAACTGGTGGTATTATTACAGAAACAACATTGGGCCCGACTGCCGGTACTAGCACTATCCCACCACCGTTAGGATGCACAGCTAATTGCGTTACTACGATTCTTGTTACTGCGACTGGTGGTATTACTACTCAAACAACATTCGGTCCAATTGTTGGTACAAGCACTATCCCGCCGACATCAGGATGCACAGCCAATTGCGTTACTACAATTCTTGTTACTGCAACTGGTAGTATTATTACGGAAATAACATTAGGCCCGACTGCCGGTACTAGCACTATCCCACCACCATCAGGATGCACAGTCAATTGCGTTACTACAATTATTGTTACTGCGACTGGTAGTATTACTACTCAAACAATGTTCGGTCCAACTATTGGTACAACCACTATCCCACCACCGCCAGGATGTAAATCGAATTGTATTACCACAATTATTGTTACTGCAACTGGAGGTATTATTACGGAAACAACTTTGGGCCCGACAGCCGGTACTAGGACTATACTACCACCGGCAGGATGCACAGTCAATTGCGTTACTATGATTATTGTTACTATGACTGGTGGTATTACTACTCAAACAACATTTGGTCCAACTGTTGGTACAACCATTATCACCCCGCCGCCAGGATGTACATCAAATTGTATTACTACAATAATTGTTACTGCAACTGGCGGTATTATTACGGAAACAACATTGGGCCCAACTGCCGGTAGTAGTACTATCCCACCACCGTTAGGATGCACAGCCAATTGCATTACTACCATTATTGTTACTGCAACTGGTAGTATTACTACTCAAACAACATTCGGTCCAACTTTTGGTACAAGCACTATACTACCGCCACTAGGATGTACATCGAATTGTATTACCACAATCATTGTTACTGCAACTGGCGGTATTATTACGGAAACAACATTGGGCCCAACTGCTGGTACTAGCACTATCCCACCACCGTCAGGATGCACATCGAATTGCGTTACTACAATTGTTGTTACTGCAACTGGCGGTATTACTACTCAAACAACATTTGGTCCAACTGTTGGTACAACCATTATCACGCCGCCGCCAGGATGTAAATCGAATTGTATTACTACAATTATTGTTACTGCAACTGGCGGTATTATTACGGAAACAACATTGGGCCCGACTGCTGGTACTAGCACTATCCCGCCACCGTTAGGATGCATAGCTAATTGCGTTACTACGATTATTGTTACGGCGACTGGTGGTATTACTACTCAAACAACATTCGGTCCAACTGTTGGTACAAGCACTATACTACCGCCGCTAGGATGTACATCAAATTGCATTACTACAATTATTATTACTGCTACTGGCGGTATTATTACGGAAACAACATTGGGCCCGACTGCCGGTACTAGTACTATCCTACCACCGTCAGGATGTACAGCCAATTGCATTACTACAATTGTTGTTACTGCAACTGGCGGTATTATTACTCAAACAACATTTGGTCCAATTGTTGGTGCAAGCACTATCCCACCGCCGCTAGGATGTACATCGAATTGTATTACCACAATCATTGTTACTGCAACTGGCGGTATTATTACGGAAACAACATTGGGCCCAACTGCTGGTACTAGCACTATCCCACCACCGTCAGGATGCACAGCGAATTGCCTTACTACAATTGTTGTTACTGCAACTGGTGGTATTACTACTCAAACAACATTCGGTCCAACTTTTGGTACAAGTACTATACCACCGCCGCCAGGATGTACATCAAATTGTATTACTACAATCATTGTTACTGCAACTGGCGGTATTATTACGGAAACAACATTGGGCCCAACTGCTGGTACTAGCACTATCCCACCACCGTCAGGATGCACAGCGAATTGCGTTACTACAATTGTTGTTACTGCAACTGGTGGTATTACTACTCAAACAACATTCGGTCCAACTTTTGGTACAAGTACTATACCACCGCCGCCAGGATGTACATCAAATTGTATTACTACAATCATTGTTACTGCAACTGGCGGTATTATTACGGAAACAATATTGGGCCCAACTGCCGGTACTAGTACTATCCCACCACCGTTAGGATGCACAGCCAATTGCGTTACTACCATTATTGTTACTGCAACTGGTAGTATTACTACTCAAACAACATTCGGTCCAATTATTGGTACAAGCACTATCCCACCGCTGCCAGGATGCACATCGAATTGTATTACCACAATCATTGTTACTGCAACTGGCGGTATTATTACGGAAACAACATTGGGCCCGACTGCTGGTACTAGCACTATCCCACCATCGCCAGGATGCACAGCCAATTGCGTTACTACAATTATTGTTACTGCTACTGGTAGTATTACTACCCAAACAATATTCGGTCCAACTATTGGTACACGCACTATTACACCCACTCCAGGATGTACATCGAATTGTATTACCACTATTATTGTTACTGCAACTGGTGGTATTATTACGGAAACAACACTGGGCTCGACTGCCGGTACTACTACTATGCCACCACCGTCAGGATGCACAGCTAATTGCATTACTACGATTATTGTTACTGCGACTGGTAGTATTACTACTCAAACAACTTTCGGTCCAATTGTTGGTACAAGCACTATCCAGCCGACATCAGGATGCACAGCCAATTGCGTTACTACAATTATTGTTACTGCAACTGGCGGTATTATTACAGAGACAACATTGGGCCCGACTGCCGGTACTAGCACTATCCCACCACCGTCAGGATGCATAGTCAATTGCGTTACTACGATTATTGTTACTGCGACGGGTGGTATTACTACTCAAGTAACATTCGGTCCAACTGTTGGTACAAGTACTATTCCACCAACATCAGGATGCACATCCAATTGTATTACTACAATTATTGTTACTGCAACTGGTGGTATTACTACTCAAACAATATTGGGCCCGACTGCTGGTACTAGCACTATCCCGCCACCGTTAGGATGCATAGCTAATTGCGTTACTACGATTATTGTTACTGCGACTGGTGGTATTACTACTCAAACAACATTCGGTCCAACTGTTGGTACAAGCACTATACTACCGCCGCTTGGATGTACATCAAATTGCATTACTACAATTATTATTACTGCTACTGGCGGTATTATTACGGAAACAACATTGGGCCCGACTGCCGGTACTAGCACCATCCCACCACCGTTAGGATGCACAGCGAATTGCGTTACTACGATCTTTGTTACTGTAACTGGTGGTATTACTACTCAAACAACTTTCGGTCCAATTGTTGGTACAAGCACTATCCTACCGCCGCTAGGATGTACATCAAATTGTATTACTACAATTATTGTTACTGCAACTGGCGGTATTACTACTCAAACAATATTGGGCCCGACTGCTGGTACTAGCACTATCCTACCACCGTCAGAATGCACAGTCAATTGCGTTACTACGATTATTGTTACTGGGACTGGTGGCATTACTACTCAAACAACTTTCGGTCCAACTGTTGGTACAAGTACTATCCCACCAACATCAGGATGTACAGCCAATTGTGTTACTACGATTATTGTTACTGTAACTGGCGGTATCACTACTGAAACAACATTTGGTTCAACTGTTGGTACAAGCACTATCCCACCGATTTCAGGATGCACAGCCAATTGCGTTACTACCATTATTGTTACTGCAACTGGTGGTATTACTACTCAAACAACATTCGGTCCAATTGTTGGTACAACCACTATCCCACCGACGTCAGGATGTATATCCAATTGCGTTACTACGATTATTGTTACTGCAACCGGTGGTATTACTACTCAAACAACTTTCGGTCCAACTGTTGGTACAAGCACTATCCCACCGACATCAGGATGCACAGCGAATTGCGTTACTACAATTATTGTTACTGCAACTGGTGGCATTACTACGCAAACAACGTTAGGTCCAAGTCCTGGTACAAGCACTATTCTACCATCCTCAGGATGCATAGCTAATTGCCTTACTACGATTTTCGTTACAGAGACGGGAGGGATTACGACGGTTACCACCCCCGGAAGTATTCCGGGCACTACTACAGTAACACCACCAATTGGCTGCATACACCCTTGCACTACCTCCGTTATTGTTGTAATTCCTTTTGATACTATTATTTTCACAACTATTACAACCGGGACCGTTATAGGCACTAGTACTATTACTCCCCCGGCGGAATGTACTCATCCTTGTACCACTATTGTAATGATTACGCAACCTAGGGATATTGTTGTTACGACAACAGTAACTGGTGGAACAACCCTGGGTACATGGACCATATCGCCGCCGGCGGATTGTTCGCACCCGTGCACAACTAGCGTTATTGTTTCGCAGCCTCTCGATATTGCTATTACCACTACAATTACTACTGGTACGGTTTACGAAACTCTGACGATTTTGCCGTCGTCTGCATGTATACCTCCCTGTACGACTAGTGTTATTATTAGGCAACCCTTGGATATCGCTTTGACGACAACAGTAACTGGTGGAACAAAGCTGGGTACATGGACTGTAACGCCGCCAACGAACTGCACGCACCCGTGCACAACTAGCGTTATTATTTCGGAACCTGCCGATGTTGCTATTCTGAGCACAATTACTACTGGTACAGTTTATGGCACTCTAACGATTATGCCGTCGGCTGGATGTACGAAACCTTGTACTACTAGCATAATAATTACGCAACCTGCGGATGTTGCTGTTACGATAACAGTGACTACTGGATCAGTTGTAGTTACAAACACAATAACGCCGCCAGTGGATTGTACGCACCCGTGTACAACTAGTGTTATTGTTTCGCAGCCTGCCGATATTGCCATTACGAGAACAATTACTACCGGTACGGTGTACGGCACTCGAACGATTATACCGTCGGCTGGATGTGAAAAACCGTGTACTACTAGTATTATAATAACTCAACCTGCGGATGTTGTTTTTACGACAACAGTAACTACTGGAACAGTACTGATTACAAAGACCATAACTCCCCCGGTAGATTGTACGCACCCTTGCACAACTAGCGTTATTATTTCGGAGCCTGCCGATATTGTAATTACGACAACTATTACCACTGGTACAGTTTACGGCACTCTAACGATTATGCCGTCGGCTGGATGTACAAAACCATGTACTACCAATATTATAATTACGCAACCTGCGGATGTTGCTGTTACGATAACAGTAACTACTGGAACAGTTGTAATTACAAATACAATAACGCCTCCAGTGGACTGTACGCACCCGTGCACAACTAGCGTTATTGTTTCGCAGCCTCCCGATGTAATTATTACTACAACCGTTCCGGGTGCCAAGGCTACAACTTCTACCGTTACTCCAGCACCAAACTGCAGTCGTCCTTGCACTACAACTATTCTGGTCATGACATCTGTTCCATACGCTCCTTGTCAGACACGAAATGTTGATGAATCCAATTTACCTAAGCCTTCATGTGCGGCTCTGGGACTAAATGTCATGCTCTATAAAAATCAGTTTGTTGGTGGCCTTGGCTGTACAGCCTCTGGAGAAGCATGCGTTGTTTCCGGACCTAACTACTATTTTGGGGATACTCCAATTGCTAGCTCTTACACAAACATTATTTATTTTGCACAGGACTATATTCCAGACGTTGTAAAATATCCTATTATCCACCCTCATCCCTCATATCCATTCTTGGAGTACTATGTTGGTTACACACGAAATTTTAATACAGGCACCATTACTGGTATTGATGGTAACAATTTTACCTTGGTATACCAAGGACTTTACAAGGCGCCTTCTAGCGGGACGTTTACTCTGTGCGCATGGGCTGACGCAGAGGTCAACGTCTTTTTTGGTGATGAGTACGCGTTTGATTGTGAGACCAGATTACCCGTAAATACAAATCCAAGGGTTACCGCCAGGGGGGCATATTTTATCAATATACCCCAATGCTTTACGGTTTATATGCAACAGGACCAATATTATCCACTTAGGGTAGTCTACGGTAATAATAGATACAATACTGGGTTGGAATTCAGTATTCAACCTCCTGGGGGCGCAGCATCACATTCTCAGAATGGATTGTATTATCCATCAGATTGTTAAGATGATTCTTGGTTAATTTTAATGTATTATTGCTGAATATTTTAATATAATAGTTATTGTTCGTAATTCTACTGTTACTATTACAATTATTTGGTTCGGTTCTAGGGGAAACTGGTAACAAGAAATCTCTTTTGGTGGATTCAATTTGGTACGAAAGGAGGAAAAAGAAGTTGCAATCATGCGTCCACTTTTATCCCCTTCGTAATCGTATGGGCCACGATTACGTGATCCTAGTCTACACTTGGGGATCCAATAGGCGCACGGGTACCCGTGCATCTAAGTAACATTACAATAGTATTATATAAGCATTATTTACTACTTCCTGAACGCGTCGCGCTTACTCCGTACAATAAAACGCATTACTTATACAATATTATTATTACCTTTACGGAGTACAACAACTATACAATAAAATATAAATACATACATTCGATAATTATTTAGCTGAATAAAACGCATGCTGCTCCTTAGTATCTTGCTTGCAAGCCCTCTAAAGCTCGCCCATTCCTCGTCTATGTTATGGAGTCACTAGTACTACCAGTATCTAGTGGTCGGAAATAGTTGTTAAGAAATCTACAGAACTCTAACTCGAAGTACAAGCATTAGAGTACTTATACTCCAATGCCTGCTTAGTCATAGGGTGCAAGTCACGTACAGTAGCACGTGACTCTGTCCTAGGACATAGCTGTATTAGGCAAAGCCTAGTATTATAACAGTCTACTTGAAAAGGGATGTACAATAGTCTCCTCAGCTGTTATGGTATCGGGCTTAGCCCGATATGGGACACAAGATGGAGGGACTAACGGACCCACTGGAGGAACGCACATAAACTAGAAGCCCTAACTGTCAAGTAGTTTTCCCTTCTTCAAGTCTTTTAATAAATATCATTGAGAGTCCTAGAGCAGTCGCCTAGCGACTCCGTAACAACCAGCGGCTGGTAGGGGCCTGCTATAGTCTACTACCTTCTAGTCCGCCCTCTTCTTCTTGAAGGTATTAGGGCGCATTAACGTTATGAACTTTTTGTCCTTATTGTCCTTGTTCGTCGAGTTAGTATTGTAGGCAAGCTATATAGCGTCCGTCGGGCCGTCCTGGCAGCCTACGAGATCGCTAGTATGCAAGCCTAGCCCGCCGACCTCGATACGTATACTGTTCCTAAGGTTAACGAGCCAGCGGACGAGTTACTGGGTTGGCTCCGTAAGGGCAAAGTTAGATGCATCGGTCGATCCTAGGGTAAGTTGCCTCTACTTATACGGCGCTGTTAATTATAACGGGGGCGCCCTGCACCCTTTAACCTTCTGGGAGGATTTCGGGCAGGCCCGAGTCCAACAATACAAGGAGCTTGTCCAATAGCAGGAGGCAGCCGGCTACTATATTCTAGAGCGTATTATACTACGGCTTGAGATGCACTGTCTTTACTATAAGGCGGGGTATCTCCTTACTGATATACACAACCTCGCCCCCCGGTATAGTAAATTAGTACGGTAGTTATGGTCTCGACCCAGGTATACAAGGTTGTCGAGGTACTACCTCTCAGGCATAAATAGTCCCATTTCTCCTGTACTGTACTTGATAGAATAATCGCATTCGTTTGTATAATTTGGCACCCCCAATTTTGCACTCTTACCCAGTTACTAACTGGCACCCATTTTGCTGTTACCAATAGCGTGATTGATTCCCTGGTCCGTGCGATACACTTCCACTACCCCCACTTCTTGCGCACCCAAATTGCAAGAGTTATGTCCAACTATATCCAAAATATTGCCGGCTACCTTAACCTAATATGGAACCCGGCCTAGCCCTTCTAGTTCTCGGAAGTATACAGCGAGCCAACGGAGTACTTCTACTACAAGGACGCGTAGGAGTTGCTGCACACAATAAAGAGTTTGTAACACATATTGGGAGGTGTGCCCATATGGACAATAGACCAGTTAACCGTTAGACCAAATGGCCAAACTGTCAAAAGATCCGCCAGTATCCGCACTTAGTACGGGTACTGCACCTCACATTCGCTTATAAGGCCTACACGCCTATAGCGCGCCTTACACGCTCTACTGTTTATATATGGATCTCCCTATTATTGTATAAACTCCTCTAAGGCTTCTATTTATGCAAGGGCCTCTAGTAGCTCCCAGGTTGGTTATTCGTAGCCTTACTATTTAATAAGGGCATTCATTGCGTTATCCCTTACGGCCCCGGGCCGCTCTTGTTGCTAAAATAAGTCTAACTTAGTATTCTTCTGTTGAAGAGTATTCCTATATTTGAACCCAAACAGCCAATACAATCGCTAGCCAATTACAGATACCCAATATCCCCCTTGTTATGTGTATAGATTCGTATTCGCTATACGAATGTCTAGTTAAACTAGGATTAACTGTAGAGAAAAGGTTAATAATCGATATTATGGAAATACGATAAAGCTACGAGAGACAGGAGATATCTGAAATCCGTTGGATTAACGGTAGCAATAACCCAGCCGACGCAATAACAAAGGTACAGCCAAATAAGGTATTGGAAAAGCTAGTATCTACAAACCAAATCGATTTGAGGGCCATGATGAATGTCCCCGTGAAATTTCTCAAGCTAAAGGTTGATATGTGCGCAAGAAGTAGGGGTAGTGGAAGTGTATCGCACGGACCAGAGAATCAATCAAGCTGTTAGTAACAGCAAAATGGGCACCAGTTAGTAACTGGGCAAGAGTGCAAATTTAGGTATGTCGAATTGTACAAACGAATGTGATTATTCTATTAAGTAGACTACAAGGGAAGGTGGCTATTTATATGTACGTAATAGTACGTGGATGGTTTTTATTATACGTGTACGTGACCTATTAGATTCGATAGCTAGTTTACTGCACCATGCAGTAGATTGCCTGATTTACAGTTTGAATTGTAAGTAGACTACATGGGAATGTGGCTATTTATAAGTCCGTAATAGTACGTGGATGGTCTTGTACATATACGTATACGTGACCTGTCAGATCCGATAGCTAGTTTACTGCACCGTACGGCAGATTGCCTGATTTACAGTTTGAATTGTAAGTAGTAGTACTCCTGGCCGGCAACGGCTAGTAGCAGTTGAGAGCATGACAATTGGTAACTCGATCAATTTGCTTAAGTGATTGACTTGATACTACTTGTGTAGGTCGTACAGCAGTAGTAGATTGGCTGGCTGTTGGTTCGGTTCTGGGGGAAACTGGTAACAAGAGATCTCTTTAATGGATTCAATTTTGGTACGAAAAGAGGGAAAAGAGGGCCACTTTTATCCTCTCCGTAATCGTACGCCACACGATTACGTGATCCTAGTCTACTATTGGTCACTATATATTACACCCAACACACAGTAGTGCCATAATGCGATTCAGATAAAAAGACTTGCTTATTCTTATTATTCCTATCTAGGAGTGTAGGAAAGGTAGGACTATTTTAAACCTGTGAGGTAGTACCTCAATTAGTATAATGTGTACGTGTTGGAATTCCGACTGCTTCCACACAATGCATCTCCGAACAATCTGCTTGCACGCAACGCAGTTCCAAATACTCTGGTTGAGTCATACTGCTAGTTGCATAGTTGGTATATGCAACTGGTAGACTTAGTTGGTACAAGTGCATACGGAAGCAGGTGAAGGTTTACAACTAATTACATAGTACATGTAGTTTACTTTGTTGAATATTTTTCAAAAGGCACAGTGCTTGTGCGTAGCAAGTACTCTCAAGTATTGTCAGTACCTGTACTTGGGGGCACGTACTTACTTAAATACCGTCCTCTCTGTACCCAGGTACATGTACGGAGTATTGTACATAAGTATGTTTCTATTCTGGACTTCAGCATGCCTGGCGCCGTTCGCACCATAGTTTGGCACCGCCACGTGGTACTTACAGTACACTTGTGTTCTGTTGGATGGACCTTACCATTATCTAGTATACAGTTAAGGTTACAGCCATGTTACAGCCACCAATATAGGTCAAACAGATAGGTAAAGGAGGAGACCCACCTTATACGGCTGTACCTATACTCCGTACAATAAGGTTGTATTATAGTATATATAGGGGATATGATTCCCACATCTTTACTCAAGACAAGGATTTCTACCAGTCTTATCGATGTTCCACATACGTGACTATCTTGTTGTATGATATGTGTGTGTTATATGTATATAGTGGCCAATAGTAGACTAGGATCACGTAATCGTGTGGGGCACGATTACGGAGAGGATAAAAGTGGCCGCTCAGGGGCAGCCTCTTTTCCCTCCTTTCGTACCAAATTGAATCCATTAGAAGAGATCTCTTGTTACCAGTTTCCCCCAGAACCGAACCAACAATATGTTCTGCACAGCATGTCAAGCAATAACAAGTACTCCGTCCCTTTTGAAGCATTCCGTACCGTTGATATTGAGGTACTTGCAGAGCGCGTAAGGGCCTCTGTGTTATACTATATATATACATATAATACATGCATCCGCTACTCCGTACTTGTACAGCGTGTTGTTGTTCCTTGCTGCGTACAAACGCGGAGCTATGCAGTAATCCCAATAGGTGCTGATGCGGTCAAGCACTTACATATACTCGTGCTGAGGGGAAGTTTTATATGGACAGTTCAGTACTTCGTACCGGCTGTAGTGTAATGAGTAAAGAGCTCGGCACTATATAGTACATGTAGTTGCACAAGCACTTGTTTCCCAAGCGCTTACTTACAGTGCCCGAAGGCGTACTACAATTACAACATATGTACTTATAAGTCGCCGTTGTCGTTGACATCGTCGAGCAGAGACTCCGATCGCGCCACTCGTTTTCCGCCCGCATCTCTAGCAAGCCTGCCGTAGTTATCGCCAACAGATATCTTCCTCGCAGCAGCAGAAAGGAGAGACTACGGCCCGGATATGCGCGAGGAGATGGACCCCACTGCCTCTGCCGAGTAATGCGAGTGCACACCATACCTCCGCCGGTCGCATCAAAGAACTTAGCAACAGAGCATAGTGGAGGAGGGCTGGTCGATGAATACAATACCGCACCTAAATATCGGCAGTCGATGCCAGACGAATCGACGAATCCTCTACGGGTGCGTATCCAGCGCATACCGATACCTTGTCCTCGCTACTAGCACTGCGACTATTGCCTCGGCCGCGTACTACTACGGCTGTCTGGCTTGTACAGGCCAAGCGCACCCCGTCCTTCCGAACAGTAAGGTTTGGCCTCGCGCGAGTGCATCGTACGAGTGCGTTGTGCCATGTAGTACGATGCCCCGCGCCGGCGTTGAATTTACGAGCGTCTGTTTAACCCTTCCCAGCATTATTTACTTCAGCGAGTATAGCGCATTCCGAAGGCAGTATACTTTCTATTGACAAGCCACCCGGTCAAGGGCGCCGCCGTTCCGACCCCGCATAGGTAGGCGCAAATATGCTTAGATACTATGTCCGGACCAGCTACCCGGAATACTATTTCCCGACCAGCTACCCGGGCATGCATCGTATGTCTTACTGAGGTGCAAGACGCCCGAGATCTACTGCTACGATGCGGAGGCACGATGCGAGGGCACAACAGGGGGGGGGGGGGGGCTTGGGCGAGGAACGAATGCTAGCAGCACCGCTCCAACCAAGGCCGGCTCTACGGGCGGCTCTATCGGCGTCGGCTCTGTTTGTATCCTTGGGATGCTCTCCCTCGGCACTTGGGCTGTGCAAAGCAGCGTTGACGATATAGTGTAGAGGGACCGAGTTGACGTCCAAAAGGGGCGAGTTGACGTGGGGCTACGGACGCATGAACCCTTGCGGTAGTTGCATCGAACCTTGTTCTGCAGCAGGATGCGCATCCCGGCCGGCTACGCATCAGCCTAGCCGCCTTGGACAACTAGACTTAAACCCTGGCCTGCATTGGCTTCCGTTGCGGCTTGTCCTTTACGAGCTCGCTGGACGAGGCAGCAGGAGGCAAAAGGCATTGCGAGGTAAGAACAGGCAGGGCAGGGCAGCAGCCGTAGCTTTGTAAGCGGAAACACTATCGTTAGGAGAAAGTCTCATCGTTGTGCGAGAGTGGATAAGTAGCCGCAATCGGCTCGCTCAATCCAGCTCTTGTAAAATGCGCACCCTAGAATGTTGTGCCGGAATGTGGCGGCGCCCAACGGGTGAATGGCGAAAGACCCATAGCTGCATGGCAATGCTCATGATAAGGGTCGGTCATGGATCCTACCTTTTGTACTACCTTGCGTAGCGATGAATTTGGCCATCGAGGTGTTATTCTCTCAAGCAAGTATTGCCGATTCAATAGCGAGCTACGGTCCAATGTGCCTCTGGCCAGAGATTGCAAGAGAACGTTCCTATAAAGCAACAGAGGTATTGCCGAGTGATTCCTCGTCCTCGTCCTGCTCCTCCGGTTGGCTCCCTTGTTGTAGAGTGAGGCAACTCAAGGTAGACGCTCTAACGCCGTACCTAGCGCTGCAAGGGGGGTTCTCGCTGGGTAGGAGGATAGATAGTAGAGGTCGCTGTCGTTACCGTAGGTAAACGTAACAATAGCTAGGACGAGTATGGGAAAGGCTGTTAGGATCTTGCGGTATGTTGTCTGCAGGAAACAATTATGTACACTTCGGTCAAGGCACGGGCACTGCGTTCGATCGTGTACTTGGGCTCTATCCCGCTTCACGGTCCGCGAGGAAAAGTTCCCCTCGATACTCGAGAGTCGTCAATTACCTGATTCTGCAATCATGATTCGCTAAATCTTGGTCTCATTACAATAGAGGCTTACCATTGCGGCGAGCAAGTAATTGATCCCAAAATCTTCGACGGCTTGGATCGACCATTCGACCGTACGGAAAACCGCTGATTCCCGTTGCCAATACCAGTCAATCGGGTTGGTCCTACCAGCTGCTTGCACTACCTTACAGCAGTTATTACGGGTCCACTACTTCTAGTAGGCAATTTATCCAGTCGTTGCTTGATCAAGAGGATCCCCAATGGCTCGCTGGCCCCTTTCAGCTTCTTCACTGTTTCTTTCTCAAGTTTAGGTCGTCAATTCGGTAAACGCCTGCTGCCCGGTACAGTTGGTCTTTCAACACAACGTTGTGTGTGTTCTGGTCATTCGCATTGGTGCTGTTGTTCTTGCTTACCTTCGATGAGCTCGATTGGTCGAGATGATAGCATCGGGAGTCTCTTAACTTAGTCCTCGGCCGCCTCTCCTGCTGCAAGGGTATTGACACCATCCGATTCGTCTTGGCATATCATTTCCGTCGGAGGGAATGACGATTTGTTGCTATTAGGGCCACTAGCGTCCCGGATAAATTGCAGCGACGCCTTCCTCATGAATGCCTCAAACCATCTTGCCCAGTATGGAGGGTTAACAAGGATACCTCGCAAGTCTTGCTAGTAGTATGAGCTAATATGACGATGATAATAATTTTCAATACTAGTTGTTGACTCGGGTGTAGTGTGTTGGTGATGGAAGACGAAGTGGAGGAGTTGGATTGATTATAGTAAGATTGTTGGTCCACTTATGCTATATTGCCCAGGATCTGCCCCCATGTTAAAGCTGATGCTATCTCCGATTCCTATCCGATTTTGTTGTTACTAAGGCGGGCATAGTTTCATGCATAACAGGGACAGCATATGGTTTCAGCCATAACATAGACAATACACGGCTGCTTCTTGTTCCTCAATAGAAAAATACCTTTGCTATCTAGAGGCTCCAGATTTACCAGTCCAGATATCGGCCTGGACTTAACAAGTCGTCGTTAAGTTACGGCTGGAGAGTCGATTAGGACATCTTGTTGGAGGAGGCCAGTTGTATTGGTTGGGGACATGCATCTTTCTGCCCATCCTGGTAGCAATGTGGCGTAGAGGCATACCGGGCTCATAACTATGGCAGCAGCCGGATCACGGACCCGCTTGACACATTACACATACACAGGGACTATCGCCAGATTGTTCGCATACAGTCTCTTGGTGTTTTTCGAGGTCATGTTCCTGTGAGCCTCCAGCTGTCCTTAATCCCCGCCTAGGCACCATTTCTCGACTAGCTACCTACACTTCACCAGAATGCAAGTACTCATACAATAGTAGTGTATTGGCTGCAGTACTGCCGCTGGGAGCTGCAGGCAGTACTGTCGCTAAGTGGCAGCACATACAGGATGGTATCATAATTGGGTGGATTTACTAGTATACTACTGGTATTTTAACACATACAACTCTCGTTCCCAAATGTCCGAGGTACAACATCATCCTATATTGCTTACAATTCTGCACGCTACTAACTGTAACTTTGTTATGCTGGCCTGTGTGGAGATACGTACCGTACTCCTAGCTGAGCCGCATTGGTAACAATGTTGCCGTTTGTAGGAGGAATTAGACCTTGCCGGCGCTACAAGTGACTGATTTGGCGTGTTTTCTACATTGCCAATAACCTTAATTATACCGTATGGTGTAAGTGCGGGTAGTGCAAGGTTAGCCACTTGGCATATAGTGCACAAAGTATATTCTTAGCTCGTACAAGTTTATATCAAATTGGGCATCCACCTATCCACCTTCAAGTCGGGTAGGGTCCATTAAGTATTCATTTTCTCCACAATCGGTCGCTTTTTTCCGAAAATAATTGAGACCAAGTACGGAGTACACCGCGTCAAGATTAGAATTGCACGCAAAATGTACGTGCACATTATGAGTTGTTGCATGAGAGGTAAAAGCAACCGGCCAATGCAAGAATATTCCATTCTTAAAGGCGAACAATACATACGTAAATAGGAACAAGTACATCACAAAATGCTGCTCCTCTCTTATTTTAATTTGTATTGCAATGGATATTCATTGTGAAAAATGCAGGTAAGGAGAAAATGCACTGAGGTAACTCGCAAGAAACAACTGCTATTCTAACTATGCCCTATTTGGACGTTGAGTTACGTGGTCTGATTTTGAGCTGAGCCTATAAATAAGGTTTGCGAGGATGTGATAGAAACAACTGCTGCTCCAACTATGCCCTATTCAGACGATGAGGTATGTGGGCTGATTTTTAGCTGAATTGCTCGCCTACAAGGTTTTTAAGTTGTGGCGGAATCAACTGCTACTATAGCTACGCCCTTCCTAGAAAATGAGGGAAGTGGTATGATTATGAACTGATTTGCTCGCCTACTGGCAAGAATTGAGTGTAGGAAATGGAAACAACTGCTATTATAACTACGCCTTCTTAGACGATAGGGAAGTGGTCTGATTGTGACCTGATTTGCTCGCCTACTCGAAAGGCTTGCGGTTAGGTAATAGAAACAACTATCAGAAGTCTGATTTTGAGCCGAATTGCTCGCCTACCGGTAAGGTAAGGTTTGCGGATAGATAATGGAAATAACTAGTGTCGGCAGACCAACTCTACTCACTTGTAGACAATAAAATTTACCGTATAGGACTATTCATCCCGGATTCAAGATTCTGTAGGGCATTAGCCAGTGGGTATTATCCTAACTCTAAATCTAAACACCTTTTAAACGTACAGGCATGTATCATATCGTACGAGATAAACCTAATCCAATAGTACAATCTGTAGTAAAAGATCCCTGTGTGTAAAGACTAGTTACATTTGATAGTATACTAAGCAGTGCTATCTATAATGCAGATAGATCGTATAAGCAAGTAGTAGGCTGGGGAAGTAGATATACAGAATATATATAAGGATAACATCTATTAAGAAATACCCTTAGAGAGGATCTTACCTTACGACACTTTACGAAATACTACGTAACGACCTTGTTCAATATAATCATTTATAGTATCTACCATATTGCTAGTAGGTATTTGGTTTGAATTGTATTTATTCTCTTTTCAACCTGACTTATTCAATATACTACCCAAGAGCCTCTATTATTATAACTCCTCTTTAGAGCGCATTATGAATATTATAAACTTAGCAAGATTCACCGTCCTCCTATTATATGCAAATTTTGATTACGGAGCGGCACACGATGTTAAAGGGACAGTACTTGTTGAATTTCAGCCCTTTGAAATAGTATGCTCCAGTGCAACGAAAGAAAGCCATAGTATTCGGTATGATGCGCTTAGGATAGATATCCGTCCTTATAGAATTCTAATACTAAGAGAATATTAGAACTTATACGTCATATATGGGTTCGAGTACCTTTACAGGACCATTCACTACAATTACAGGCATTGGTACAGGTACTGTTAAATCTACAATATCTTTAAATCCAACGGGAACAGGGAGAACCGGAACGATTATTGTAATACAGCCAAGTACAATAGAGGAAACATTTACAGGACCATATACAACAGTTACTGCAGTTGGAACCGGTACGAATACTATTACACTTTCACTACCACCTTCTAGTACAGACAAGACAGGAACAGTAGTTATTGTAGAACCGAGATCAACATTTACAGGCCCGTATACTACCATTACGAGCAAGGGAACGGGATTACTGGGGTCGACTTTTACAGAAGCACCAAAGGGAACATTTAAAACGGGAACAGTTGTTATTGTCGAGCCAACATCAGTAGCGTCGCTAACAGGTGGATATACTACCAAAACGACATTTGGTCCAACGCCTGGCACTAGTTCGATTCTTCCACCACCTGAATGTATAAATTGTCCTACTACTATTATTATAACTGTAACTCCCTATATCCTAACCCAAGTTACAAGTGGACCTGTAGCTGGAACAAGTACAATATTACCTCGACCCGGATGTACAGGCAGATGCCGTACAAGAGTAATTGTAACGGTTATAGTCGAGACGACTTTTGGCCCTATACCGGGGATAACTACGATAATGCCACCTCCTGGATGTACAGTAAACTGCAGAATAAGAATCATTGCAACCGCTACAGGAGGATATACAACTGAGACTACACATGGACCGGTAGCGGGCACAAGTACAATAATACCTTCAGGTGAATGTGTAGGCAGCTGTCCAACAAGGATTATTATAACTGTAGGTACCACAGATGCTATAACTGAAACTACATACGGGCCAATAGCCGGAACCAGTACAATTGTACCATCTTCCGGATGTATTGGTAACTGCCCTACAAGGATTATTGTAACAATGGGTACTAGTAACCTTGTTATTCAATCCACCTACGGCCCGACAGCTGGCACAAGTACAATACCGCCTTCGGCCGGATGTATCGGCAACTGCCCTACAAAGATTATTGTAACAGTAGGTCCTACCAACCTTGTTATTGAATCTACGTATGGACCGACAGCCGGTACAAGTACTATACCGCCTTCGGCTGGATGTATCGGTAACTGTCCCACAAGAATTGTTATAACTATCGAAACTACAGGTATTGTAGTAGAGTCTACTACAGGACCAACACCGGGAACCAGTACTATCTTGCCTTCAGCCAATTGTACTGGAAACTGCCCAACTAGGATTATTGTTACCGTAGGTCCTACTGGCGGTATTATTACCGAATCAACGTATGGACCGACAGCTGGAACGAGTACAAGACCACCATCGGTAGGATGTGTTGGCTATTGTCCTACGAAGGTAATAGTTACCGTAGGTACGACAGATGCAATTACGGAATCCACCTATGGACCAACGGCCGGGACTAGTACAGTTCCACCACTACCTGGGTGTATCGGTAACTGCCCTACAAGAATTATTGTCACAGTAGGTACTAGCAACCTTGTTCTTGAATCTACCTACGGACCGACAGCCGGTACAAGTACAATACCGCCTTCGGCTGGATGTGTAGGCAACTGTCCTACAAGGGTTATTATAACTGTCGGTACTACAGGTATCATAACAGAGTCCACTACAGGACCAATACCGGGAACTAGTACCATCTTGCCTTCTGCTGGGTGTACTGGAAACTGCCCAACTAGGGTTATTGTTACTATAGGTCCTACTGGCGGTGTAACTACTGAATCAACCTATGGACCGACAGCTGGAACCAGTACAAGATTTCCCTCTCTAGGATGCGTTGGCTATTGTCCTACGAAGATAATAATTACTGTGGGTACAACAGATGTAATTTCAGAATCCACCTACGGTCCAACAGCCGGGACAAGTACAATTCCACCACTTCCTGGGTGTAGCGGTAACTGCCCTACAAGAATTATTGTAACAGTTGGTACTAGCAACCTTGTTATTGAATCTACCTACGGACCGACAGCTGGCACAAGTACAATACCGCCTTCGGCTGGATGTATCGGTAACTGTCCTACAAGGATTATTATAACTGTCGGAACTACAGGCGTTATTACAGAGTCTACTACCGGACCAATACCGGGAACTAGTACCATCTTGCCTTCTGCTGGGTGTACTGGAAACTGCCCAACTAGGATTATTGTTACTGTAGGTCCTACTGACGGTGTAACTACTGAATCAACCTATGGACCGACAGCTGGAACGAGTACAAGATTTCCCTCTCCAGGATGCGTTGGCTTTTGTCCTACGAAGGTAATAGTTACTGTTGGTACGACAGATAGGGTTACGGAATCTACCTATGGACCGACAGCTGGTACAAGTACGATACCACCTTCGTCTGGATGCATAGGTAACTGTCCTACGAGGATTGTCATAACTGTCGGTACTACAGGTATCGTAACAGAGTCCACAACAGGACCAACACCGGGAACGAGTACTATCTTGCCTTCTGCCGGGTGTACTGGAAACTGCCCAACTAGGATTATTGTTACTGTAGGTCCGACTAGCGGAACAATTACGGAATCAACGTATGGACCGACGGCTGGAACGAGTACAAGACTACCCTCAGCAGGATGCGTTGGCTATTGTCCTACGAAGGTAATAGTTACCGTAGGTACGACAGATGCAATTACGGAATCCACCTATGGACCAACGGCCGGGACTAGTACAGTTCCACCACTACCTGGGTGTAGCGGTAACTGCCCTACAAGAATTATTGTAACAGTTGGTACTAGCAACCTTGTTATTGAATCTACCTACGGACCGACAGCTGGTACAAGTACTATACCACCTTCGGCCGGATGTCTCGGCAACTGTCCTACAAGGATTGTAATAACTATCGGAACTACAGGTGTTGTAACAGAATCTACGACAGGACCAATACCGGGAACCAGTACTATCTTGCCATCTGCTGGGTGTACTGGAAATTGTCCAACTAAAATTATTGTTACTGTAGGTCCTACCGGCGGTACAATTACGGAATCAACCTATGGACCGACGGCTGGAACAAGTACAAGATTACCTTCGGCAGGATGCGTTGGCTATTGTCCTACAAAAGTAATAGTTACCGTAGGTACGACAGATGCTATTACGGAATCTACCTATGGACCGACGGCTGGGACTAGCACAATTCCACCACTGCCTGGGTGTTTTGGCAACTGCCCTACAAGAGTTATTGTAACAGTAGGTACTAGCAACATTATTATTGTATCTACCTACGGACCGACAGCCGGTACAAGTACAATACCGCCTTCGGCTGGATGTATCGGTAACTGTCCTACAAGGATTGTTATAACTGCCGGAACTACAGGCGTTGTAATAGAGTCTACTACAGGACCAACCCCTGGAACCAGTACTATCTTGCCTCCAGCCGATTGTACTGGAAACTGTCCAACTAGAATTATTGTTACCGTAGGTCCTACTGGCGGTATTATTACTGAATCAACGTATGGACCGACGGCTGGAACGAGTACAAGATTACCCTCGGCAGGATGCATTGGCTATTGTCCTACGAAGGTAATAGTTACTGTCGGTACGACAGATGCGATTACAGAATCCACCTATGGACCAACTGCAGGTACAAGTACGATACCGCCTTCATCTGGATGTATAGGTAACTGTCCTACGAGGATTGTTATAACTGTTGGTACTACAGGCATTATTACAGAGTCTACTACAGGACCAATACCGGGAACTAGTACTATCTTACCTTCTCCGGGATGTACTGGAAACTGCCCAACTAGGATTATTGTTACCGTAGGACCTACTGGCGGTATAACTACTGAATCTACCTATGGACCTACGGCTGGAACAAGTACAATATTACCATCAGCAGGATGCGTTGGGTATTGTCCTACAAAGATCATAGTTACAGTAGGTACTACAGACGCTATTACACAATCTACAGTAGGACCTACAGCCGGAACCAGTACTATTTTGCCTTCATCTGATTGTGTGGGTAACTGTCCAACAATAATTATTATTACGGTAGGTACATCTGCCCAGCATATTAGTACAATTACAACTTATGGTCCGACCCCTGGTACAAGCACGATTGCTCCGTTACCTCAATGTATATCAAACTGCTATACACAAATAATTGTTACTATTACAGGTGGTTTTAGTACTGTAACGACTTTCGGACCTACTGCCGGTACCAGCACGATAACACCACAATCCGGATGTTCTTTTAACTGCTATACAAAAGTTATTATTACCGAGGCCACTACAGATATTGTTACAAGATCTACAGTGGGACTAACAAAAGGAACAAGTACAATTTTGCCGTCTGCAGGGTGCATTGGGAACTGTCCGATGACTGTTATAGTTACTATCCCGACAACAGGAGGCATTGTTACAATTTCTACATTTGTACCAACTGCTGGAACAAGTACAATATTGCCGACAAATTCAGAATGTCCCGATAAAGCATTAATGCGCCGGGACGGGCTTGTACCAAGAAATGAAAATTGCCCAACAACAATAATTATAACAATTGCCTCAACTGGTATTGTTACGCAATACACGACAGGATCTATAGCTGGTACCAGTACTATTCAGCCGTCGTCCGGTTGTACGATAAACTGCATTACACAAATTATCATAACTGTAGCACCCAGTGGGGGTGTTACGACTGAAACTACTTTTGGTCCTACTGCTGGTACCAGTACTATTTTACCTTCATCTGGGTGTACGGGATTCTGCCCTACTAGGATAGTTATTACAGCAACAGGCGGCTTTAGCACTGTCACTACGTTTGGACCAATTGCGGGGACGAGCACTGTTCCACCAACATCAGGATGCACGGTAAATTGCTATACCAAGATTGTTGTAACTATAGCCCCTACTGGAGGCTATATTACTGAAACCACCTTTGGCCCAACGGCTGGGACGAGTACTATTCCACCAACATCAGGATGTGCAGTAAACTGCTTTACACTAATTGTTGTAACTGTAGCACCTACTGGAGGCTTTATTACGGAAACTACATTCGGTCCAACTGCTGGAATTAGTACAATTCTACCCTCAATTGGATGCACAGGATTTTGCCCTACTAGAATTGTCGTTACAGCTACAGGTGGCTTTAGCACTATTACAACGTTTGGGCCAACTGCTGGCACCAGTACTATTCCACCAACATCAGGATGCACAGTAAACTGCTTTACACAAATTATTATAACTGTAGCACCTACAGGGGGTATTATGACTGAAACTACCTTTGGCCCAATGCCTGGTACCAGTACTATTTTGCCCTCTTCTGGTTGTACTGGATTCTGCCCTACTAGAGTTATTATTACAGCTTCAGGCGGCTATAGCACTATTACAACATTTGGCCCAACTGCTGGAACGAGTACTATTCCACCAACATCAGGATGTACAGTAAACTGCTTTACACAGATTGTTGTAACCGTAGCACCTACTGGAGGTATTATTACTGAAACTACCTTTGGTCCAACTACTGGCATTAGTACCATGATACCCTCAATCGGATGCACCGGATTCTGTCCCACTAGGATTGTTGTTACCGCTACAGGTGGATTTAGCACTGTAACAACGCTCGGCCCTACTGCAGGCACGAGCACCATCCCACCAACACCAGGATGCACAGTAAACTGCTATACACAGATTGTTGTTACAGTAGCACCTACTGGAGGTGTTATTACTGAAACTACCTTTGGTCCGACTCCTGGTACTAATACTATTTTTCCCTCTTCTGATTGTACTGGATTCTGCCCTACTAGAATCGTTGTTACAGCTACAGGCGGCTTTAGCACTATTACAACGTTTGGCCCCATTGCTGGGACGAGCACCGTTCCACCATTATCAGGATGCACAGTAAACTGCTATACACAGATTATTGTAACTGTAGAACCTACTGGAGGTGTTATTACTGAAACTACGTTTGGTCCAACTGCCGGGACTAGTACTATTTTGCCCGCCATCGGATGCACTGGATTTTGTCCTACTAGGATTGTTGTTACCGCTACAGGCGGCTTTAGTACTGTTACAACATTCGGTCCAACACCTGGGACCAGTACTATTTTGCCCTCTGCAGGGTGCACCGAATTCTGCCCTACGATTATCTTAGTCACTGCTACAGGAGGGTATAGTACAGTTACGACTTTTGGACCAACCGCTGGGACGAGCACTATTCCACCAACATCAGGATGCATAGTAAACTGCTTTACACGGATTGTTGTAACTGTAGCCCCTACAGGAGGAATTGTAACTGAAACTACCTTTGGCCCAATCGCAGGGACCAGTACTATTTTTCCGTCCACTGGGTGCACTGGATTCTGTCCTACTAGAATCGTTGTTACAGCTACAGGTGGTTTTAGTACGATCACAACGTTTGGCCCAACTGCTGGCACGAGCACTATTCCACCAACATCAGGGTGCACAGTAAATTGCTTTACGCGAGTTGTTGTAACTATAGCGCCTACAGGAGGAATTATAACTGAAACTACCTTTGGCCCAATTCCTGGGACCAGTACTATTTTACCCTCTGCTGGGTGCACCGGATTCTGCCCCACTAGAATTGTCGTTACAGCTACAGGCGGCTTTAGCACCATTACAACGTTTGGTCCAACTGCTGGGACGAGCACTATTCCACCAACATTAGGATGTGCAGTAAACTGCTTTACAAAGATTGTTGTGACTGTAGCACCTACTGGAGGTTTAATTACTGAAACAACCTTCGGTCCAACTGCTGGTATCAGTACAATTCTACCCTCGATTGGATGCACCGGATTCTGCCCTACTAGAATTGTCATTACAGCTACCGGTGGCTTTAGCACTATTACAACGTTTGGGCCAACTGCTGGCACCAGTACTATTCCACCAACATCAGGATGCACAGTAGACTGCTTTACACGAATTATTGTAACTGTAGCACCTACAGGAGGTATTATGACTGAAACTACCTTTGGCCCAATTCCTGGGACCAGTACTATTTTGCCATCCACTGGGTGCACCGGATTCTGCCCCACTAGAATTATTGTTACCGCTACAGGCGGCTTTAGCACTATTACAACATTTGGCCCAACTGCTGGAACGAGCACTATTCCACCAACATCAGGATGCATAGTAAACTGCATTACACAGATTGTTGTAACTGTGGCACCTACCGGGGGTTTCATTACCGAAACTACCTTCGGTCCAACTGCTGGGACCAGTACTATTTTGCCATCTGTTGGATGCACCGGATTCTGTCCAACTAGAATCGTTGTTACCGCTACAGGCGGATTTAGTACAGTTACAACCTTTGGCCCAACTGCTGGCACGAGCACTATTCCACCATTATCAGGATGCATAGTAAATTGTTTTACGCAGATTGTCGTAACTGTAGCACCTAGTGGAGGTTTGATAACTGAGACTACCTTTGGTCCAACAGCTGGGACTAGTACTATTTTGCCCTCCATCGGTTGCACCGGATTTTGCCCCACTAGGGTCGTTGTTACTGCTACCGGTGGCATTAGCACTATAACAACGTTCGGTCCAATCGCAGGGACCAGCACAATTCCGCCAACATCAGGATGTACAATAAACTGCATTACACAAATTGTTGTAACTATAGAACCTAGTGGAGGTGTTATAACTGAAACTACATTCGGTCCAACTGCTGGGACGAGCACTATTCCACCAACATCAGGATGCACGGCGAACTGCTATACGCAAATTATTGTAACTGTAGCACCTACTGGAGGTATTCTAACTGAAACTACCTTCGGTCCAACTGTTGGAACTAGTACTATTTTACCACCTCTTGGATGCACTGGATTTTGTCCTACTAGGGTTGTTGTCACTGCTACAGGCGGCTTTAGTACAGTTACAACTTTTGGTCCAACCGCCGGGACTAGCACTATTCCACCAACATCAGGATGCACAGTAAACTGCTATACACAAATCGTTATAACTGTAGCACCTACTGGGGGTATTATTACTGAAACTACCTTTGGTCCAACTGATGGGACGAGTACTATTTTGCCATCTTCTGGATGTACTGGATTCTGTCCCACTAGGATTATTGTTACTGCTACTGGTGGATTTAGTACGGTAACGACATTTGGCCCAACTGCTGGAACTAGTACTATTCCACCAACATCAGGATGCACAGTAAACTGCTTTACACAGATCGTTGTAACTGTAGCACCTACTGGAGGTATTATCACCGAAACTACCTTTGGTCCAGCTACTGGCATTAGTACAATCTTACCATCAATCGGTTGCACGGGATTCTGTCCCACCAGAATCGTTTTCACTGCTACAGGCGGATTTAGTACAATTACAACGTTTGGTCCTACTGCTGGGACAAGCACTATTCCACCAACATCAGGATGCATAGTAAACTGCTTTACGAAGATTGTTATAACTGTAGCACCTACTGGGGGTGTTATTACCGAAACTACCTTTGGTCCAACTACTGGAATCAGTACAATTATACCCTCGATCGGATGCACCGGATTCTGTCCTACTAGAATCGTTGTTACCGCTACAGGCGGATTTAGTACTGTATCAACGTTTGGACCTACTGCTGGGACAAGTACTATTCCACCAACATCAGGATGTGCAGTAAATTGCTTTACACAAATTGTTGTAACTGTAGCACCTACTGGAGGCGTTATTACTGAAACTACCTTTGGTCCAACTACTGGTATTAGTACAATTCTACCCTCGATCGGATGTACCGGATTCTGTCCTACTAGGATCGTTATTACCGCTACCGGCGGTTTTAGTACTGTTACAACGTTTGGCCCAACCCCTGGGACGAGTACTATTCCACCAACATCAGGATGTATAGTAAACTGTTTTACGCAGATTGTTGTAACTATAGCACCTAGCGGAGGTGTTATTACGGACACTACATTTGGTCCAACTGTTGGGACTAGTACTATTTTACCCTCGTCTGGGTGCACCGGATTCTGCCCTACTAGAATTATTATTACAGCTACTGGAGGCTTTAGTACTATTACTACCTTTGGTCCAACTGCAGGGACAAGTACTATTCCACCAACATCAGGATGTACAGTAAATTGCTTTACGCAGATTATTGTAACTGTAGCACCTACTGGTGGTGTTATCACTGAAACTACCTTTGGTCCTACAGCTGGGACAAGTACTATTTTGCCTTCTCTTGGATGTACTGGATTCTGCCCTACTAGAATCGTTGTTACAGCTACAGGTGGCTTTAGTACTATTACTACGTTTGGCCCAACTGCTGGGACAAGTACTATTCCACCAACATCGGGATGCACAGTTAACTGCTATACACAGATTGTCCTAACTATAGCACCTAGTGGAGGTATCATTACTGAAACTACATTGGGCCCGACAGCTGGGACCAGTACACTTTTGCCCTCCCCTAGTTGCACCGGATTCTGTCCTACTAGGATCATTGTTACAGCTACCGGTAGATTTACTACTATTACAACGTTTGGCCCAACTGCAGGGACGAGCACCATTCCACCAACATCAGGATGCACAGTAAACTGCCTTACACAAATTGTAGTAACTGTAGCACCGACTGGTGGTGTTATTACTGAAACTACTTTTGGTCCAACTACCGGCATTAGTACAATTCTACCCTCGATCGGATGCACCGGATTCTGCCCTACTAGAATTATTGTAACGGCTACAGGTGGCTTTAGTACTGTTACAACATTTGGCCCAACCGCTGGGACGAGTACTATTTCCCCTACATCGGGATGTACAGTAAACTGCTTTACACAAATTATTATAACTGTATCACCTACTGGGGGTATTATAACTGAAACTACATTTGGCCCAACTGCTGGGACTAGTACTATTTTGCCGACTTCTGGTTGTACTGGATTTTGCCCTACTCGAATTATTGTTACAGCTACAGGATTCCTTAGTACTATTACAACATTTGGTCCAACTGCTGGGACGAGTACTATTCCACCAACATCAGGATGTATAGTAAACTGTTTTACGCAGATTATTGTAACTATAGCACCCAGCGGAGGTGTTATTACTGACACTACATTTGGTCCAACTGTTGGGACTAGTACTATTTTACCCTCGTCTGGGTGCACCGGATTCTGTCCTACTAGAATTATTATTACAGCTACTGGAGGCTTTAGTACTACTACAACGTTTGGTCCAACTGCGGGGACAAGTACCATTTCACCAACATCAGGATGTACAGTAAACTGCTTTACGCAGATTATTGTAACTGTAGCACCTACTGGAGGTGTTATTACCGAAACTACCTTTGGTCCAACTACTGGAATCAGTACAATTCTACCCTCGATTGGATGCACCGGATTCTGTCCTACCAGGATCGTTGTTACCGCTACAGGCGGCTTCAGTACTGTTACAACGTTTGGCCCAACTGCTGGGACGAGCACTATTCCACCAACATCAGGATGTATAGTAAACTGCTTTACACAGATTATTGTAACTATAGCCCCTAGTGGAGGTATTATTACTGAAACTACTTTTGGTCCAACTACTGGGATTAGTACAATCCTTCCCTCAATTGGATGCACCGGATTCTGTCCAACTAGGATCGTTGTTACTGCTGCAGGCGGCTTCAGCACAGCTACGACATATGGCCCAACTGCTGGGACGAGTACCATTCCACCAATATCAGGATGTACAGAAAACTGCTATACACAAATTATTATAACGGTAGAACCTACCGGAGGTGTTATTACCGAAACTACCTTTGGTCCAACTACTGGCATTAGTACAATTTTACCTTCGATCGGATGCACCGGATTCTGTCCTACTAGGATCGTTGTTACCGCTACAGGCGGTTTGAGTACTGTTACAACGTTCGGCCCAACCGCTGGGACGAGTACTATTCCACCAACATCAGGATGCACAGTAAGCTGCTTTACACAGATTATTGTAACTGTAGGACCAAGTGGAGGCGTTATTACTGAAACTACCTTTGGTCCAACTGATGGGACCAGTACTATTTTGCCATCTCTTGGATGTACCGGATTCTGTCCCACTCGGATTATTGTTACTGCTACTGGTGGCTTTAGTACTATTACAACTTTTGGCCCAACTGCTGGGACCACTACTATTCTACCAATATCAGGATGTACAGTAAATTGTGTTACACAGATTGTTATAACTGTTGCACCTAGCGGAGGTGTTATTACTATCACTGTATTTGGTCCAACCCCTGGGACCAGTACTATTTTGCCCTCTTCTGGGTGTACTGGATTCTGCCCTACTAGAATTATTGTTACAGAGACAGGCGGCTTTAGCACTATTACTACGTTTGGTCCAACTGCTGGGACGAGTACTATTCCACCAACATCTGGATGCATAGTAAACTGCTATACACAGATTATTATAACTGTAGCTCCTACTGGAGGCCTTATAACTGAAACTACCTTTGGTCTAACTGCTGGGACCAGTACTGTTATACCCTCTCCAGGGTGCACTGGATTCTGCCCTACCAGAATTATTATAACGACTGCTATAGGCACGGTTATAACAACTACAGTTTCTGGTTCGGCCCCTGGCACAGCGACGATTTCGCCACTACCTGATTGCACCCATCCTTGTACAACAATCGTTATTGTTACTGTAACAACTAGTCAACCACCTGATACAGCTATAACTATAACAGTGTCCGGATTACTTCCTGGTACAAGGACGATCACGCCGCCTACCGACTGTACTCATCCTTGTACTACAAGTATTGTCGTAACAACAGTTCCTGATACAGTAGTAACGACAACTGTAAGTGGGACTCGTATTGGTACTAGTACAATTACGCCGCAGACAGACTGCACTCACCCCTGTACTACAAGAATCATCGTAACAACGGTTCCTGATACAGTAGTAACGACAACTGTAAGTGGAACTCGTGTTGGTACGAGTACAATTACGCCATCGACAGACTGCACTCATCCGTGCACTACAAGAATTATTATAACTACTGTTGCTGATAAAGCAACAACAATAACTGTAGAAGGGACATCTCTTGGAACAAGTACTATTACGCCGCCACCCAACTGCACTCATCCTTGCACTACCAGTGTTATCGTCACTACAGTTTCTGTTCCGACAGGAGCGTGTATACTAGCCACACTACAACCATCATGTGCACCTATCTCACCATCTGGATTTAAGTCATACTACTATCCAAATGAAAATAGTGCTTCTGCCCTCGGTTCTGTAACGGGACGCGGTCCAAACAGCTATCTTAACCAAACTCCAATAGCAGAACGGCTCACTAATAGCATATCGTTCGGACCGATTCCGGTATTTAACGTCCCAGTAACCACAGATAACTTTTCATTTGTTGATCAAGGCTACTATGTACCACCAACGACTGGAATATATACGTTCTGTGTGGCTGCTGATAACGGGGCTTTCTTTTTCCTTGGAGATGGGAACGCCTTCGACTGTAATACCGGTTTTACCGATCCGGCTTCAATACCACTCATTGAATATTACCTCCCGCAAACGCGGAAATGTATTTCCAAGAACTTGGAGGCCGGCTTTGCTTACCCCTTTCGCTACGTTTTCGGTAATTTTGGCGGACCGTATTACAACTACTTTACCATTTCGCTACCAGGCCAACCTGTTATTGAACCTAGTAGCTCTTCGCCTGATGATTTTACTGGTCGCGCTTATCCCCTCCTCTGTATTCCAGATAAGATAGTTACATCAACAGTACCCGGAAGCATAGTCGGCACTCAAACAGTTACACCAACAACAGGCTGCACTCACCCCTGTACTACTAGTATTATTGTTACGGAATTTCCTACGGGGGCGTGTGTGCTCGCTACCTTGCAACCCTCTTGTGCACCTAGCTCACCATCTGGATTTAAGTCATACTACTATCCAAATGAAAATAGTGTTGCTGGCCTCGGTTCTGTATCTGGACGCGGTCCAAACAGCTATCTTAACCAAACTCCAATAGCTGAACGGCTTACTAACAGGATCTCATTCGGATCAGTTGCATTATTCAGCGTCCCAGTAAATACAGATAACTTTTCATTTGTTGATCAAGGCTACTATGTACCACCAACGACTGGAATATATACATTCTGTGCACTTGTTGATAACGGGGCTTATTTTTTCCTTGGCGATGGGAACGCGTTCGATTGTGATACAGGTGTTATCAATCCGGCCTCCACACCACTTATGCAACATTTCTATCCTGAGCCGACGAAATGTATTACCAAGTACTTAGCGGCCGGTTTTGCCTACCCCTTCCGCTACGTTTACGGCCAGATTTTAGCCGGACCGTATTACAACTATTTTACCGTTTCACTACCAGGCCAACCTGTTATTAACCCTAGTGACTCTTCGCCTGATGATTTTACTGGTCGCGCTTATCCCCTCCTCTGTATACCGGATAAAATAGTTACAACTACAGTACCTGGAAGCATAGTCGGTACTCAAACAGTTACACCAGCAACAGGCTGCACTCACCCCTGTACTACTAGTGTGATCGTTACGGAATTTCCTACGGGGGCATGTGTTCTCGCTACCTTGCAACCCTCTTGTGCGCCTAGCTCACCATCTGGATTTAAGTCATACTACTATCCAAATGAAAATAGTGTTGCTGGCCTCGGTTCTGTATCTGGACGCGGTCCAAACAGCTATCTTAACCAAACTCCAATAGCTGAACGGCTTACTAACAGGATCTCGTTTGGATCAGTTGCATTATTCAGCGTCCCAGTAAATACAGATAACTTTTCATTTGTTGATCAAGGCTACTATGTACCACCAACGACTGGAATATATACATTCTGTGCACTTGTTGATAACGGGGCTTATTTTTTCCTTGGCGACGGGAACGCGTTCGATTGTGATACAGGTGTTATCAATCCGGCCTCCATACCACTTATGCAACATTTCTACCCTGAGCCGACGAAATGTATTACCAAGTACTTAGCGGCCGGTTTTGCCTACCCCTTCCGCTACGTTTACGGCCAGGTTGTAGCCGGACCGTATTATAACTATTTTACCGTTTCACTACCAGGCCAACCTGTTATTAACCCTAGTGACTCTTCGCCTGATGATTTTACTGGCCGCGCATATCCGCTCCTCTGTGTTCCAGATAAGATAGTTACAACAACAGTCCCTGGAAGTATAGTCGGTACCCGAACAGTTACACCAGCAACAGGCTGCACTCACCCCTGTACTACTAGTGTGATCGTTACGGAATTTCCTACGGGGGCATGTGTTCTTGCTACCTTGCAACCCTCTTGTGCACCCAGCTCACCATCTGGATTTAATATATACTACTATCCAAATGAAAATAGTGTTTCTGGTCTCGGCTCTGCCACTGGACGCGGTCCAAACAGTTATCTTAGCCTATCTCCAATAGCACAATCACTTACTAACAGAATCTCATTCGGATCGGTTGCATTATTCAACGTCCCAGTAACTACAGATAACTTTTCATTTGTTGATCAAGGCTACTATGTACCACCAACGACTGGAGTATATACTTTCTGTATACTTGTTGATAATGGGGCTTTTCTTTTCCTTGGCGATGGAAACGCGTTCGATTGTGATACAGGTGTTGTTAATCCGGCTTCGATACCACTCATGGAAAATTACCTTACGAACCCGAAGAGATGTATTTCCAAGTACTTGGCGGCCGGCTTTGCCTACCCCTTCCGATATGTTTACGGCCAGGTTGTAGCCGGACCGTATTACAACTATTTTACCGTTTCACTACCAGGCCAACCTGTTATTGAACCTAGTTCCTCTTCCCCTGATGATTTTTCCGGTCGCGCTTATCCGCTCCTTTGTGGTTGATGCAGTATGCGAAGTGTATAATATTATACTATTGTACCGTTAGATATGAATGCTTGTGCAAAATTTATTGGGAAGTCTCTATACTATGGCTCATTACATAGCTTGAATAATACAAATTTCCTATTATGTTATCTTGCCCTATAGTAGTATTTCATGCACTAATTTGCTTCGCTATAACGTAAATACTGAAACATAGAGAGAAACTGTTAATAGGCGCGATTGTTATGGTCTTGGGCTATGCCTAAGTATAATTGTCAGAAGTTCGGTAAATAAAATGATTTTTTGTGTGTATATATTGAACAGGGCAAATGAATGCGTGGGCAAAGTAACCTAGACTAGGATTACGAAATCGCAACCTTGCCATTACGAAGAGGATGAGTAGGACGCAACTGCACAACCTCCTTTTTCCTCTCTTCGTACCAAATTGAATCAATAAATGGTATCTCTTGCTATCAGTTTCCCCCAGAACCGAGCCAACACAATTAAACATATGAAAATACCATCAGTATTCAAAAAGACTGGCATCTATCCTAGTGTTGCTAAAGTAGTTGGGAGTTCTATCCCCTGTAAATACTTCTAGCTAGTGTTAGTACGTAGGTTATCCAACCTTTTACTATAGGTAAAATCATCCAAGGTGATTCAAATTCTCTCCGATCGGTTGGGCCTGTAATATTGGTGGCTCTAATACGGCTGCAATATCACCAAGGTAGTTGTCTCCTGTTTCTTCCTGTCACAAGTTTTAGCAATAAATAGTGCAGTTAATGGAAACAGTAATACTACTCTGGAACTGTTGGTTCGGTTCTGGGGGAAACTGGTAACAAGAGATCTCTTCTAATGGATTCAATTTGGTACGAAAGGAGAGAAAAGAGGCTGCCCCTGAGCGGCCACTTTTATCCTCTCTGTAATCGTGCCCCACACGATTACGTGATCCTAGTCTACTATTGGCCACTATATACATACAACACACAGGAACTGTCGAAAGGATTGGAGATAACAATGTATGGATTATATCTTGGTTGATTGTATCGTCCTTGTTCCCCCTAATTTCAGGTCGGGCCAAGGTAGGATATGCATAATTATTCAAGTTGCACTGGTAGAGACCGTTTCCTTATTCCCTTGGACATCGGCTGCCTATCCTAGAAACATCCTCTGACTTTTGGTTGTTATTCTGGATTACTGACCGATAATAGGAATTGTGTGTATATATTAACTCATGGGATCCAATAGCCACACGGGTACCCGTGCACCTAAGATTACAATCATATTATGTAAGCCTGTTTACTACTTAACGCGTCGCGTATACAATAATAAAATGCATTACAATAAATAACCTTACAATAAATAATCTTACAATAAATAACCTTACAACTCAATACACCAAAGTATATATACAATGCAGTCAACTACAGTACCTAATTGATTTCCAGACGACTGTCTCCCTCCTGAAGGTAGCTATAACTCTCGAAATGCCTTAATTAAGGCAATTAATATATGGGCAGCACCGCGAGGCTATGCATTTATAGCAGGAAGGTCAACAAAAGAGAAATCTGGAAGGATTTCCGTTATATTTGCTTATAATTGCAGCCGTTGCTCTCCGAATACCTTTCGAGAACAAGAACGACAGCGAAAGACTAGTACACGAAGTACTTCCTGCCAATTTTCAGTTTTGGCAAAACAAAGCCTTGATAAGATATCCTGGTCTTTACGATATCGACCCTATAGCCAATTTGCTATCTATAACCACAAGCCAAGCATACACCAATCTGCTCATCCAGTATATCGAAAAATATCTACAAAAGAGATTCCGGCCATAGTGGTCTTTTTCTAATGAGCGTCTTCCTCACTGTAGGCCTGCTTAGACACAGTGTTCTTCCTGCTTGGACACAGTGGCCTCTGACAAGAAGCTTTGTTCCCTTGTCTGCTCGGACTAAACCTATTCCGAGCCCTTATGCATCTAATCGTATGATTAGTGTAACACACTACGACAAAATAAAGCTGCATATAATTGGTGCCTTGACTGGAAGTATATGACAAAGCATTGTACGACTCTAACAGGCTCAAGAAAATGGACCAAAGAAGAGATGATGGCGTATTTGGATTGGGAAGATTCTGAGAATAATCGTCTTGATGCCCAGGTAGCTGAGGAGATTATTGTACAACCCTTTCCAAGTAGACGAGGAATGGGCGAGCTTTAGAGGGTTTGCAAGAAAGATGTTAAGGAGCAGCAGGCGTTTTATTCAGATAAATAATTATCGAATGTATGTATTTATATTTTATTGTATAGTTATTGTACTCTGTAAAGGTAATAATAATATTGTATAAGTAATGCGTTTTATTGTACGCGCGACGCGTTAAGTAAGTAGTAAATGATGCTTACATAATATTATTATAATGTTACTTAGATGCACGGGTACCCGTGCGCCTATTGGATCCCCCGTGCGATTACAGAGGGGATAGGTAGGTCGCGTTACTGCAACCTCCTTTTCCTCCCTTCGTACCAAATTGAATCAATGAAAGAGATCTCCTGTTACCAGTTTCCCCCAGAACCGAACCAACGTTGCCCCTAATTCTCTCCGCCAGGGCCGCGACTGAAATTGGGTGCAATCCCAATGCGGTAATGCATTAATAATACATAAGTGCCGCATCCATCCTGACTGTACTGTACGGAGTACTGTACCTTTACAGTAAATGTTCTTGTGCTGTACTCCGTAAGTACTTTAATGCAACAGAGAGAAAAGGGGGTCCGCTCTGACTAGGGCTACAACGAATCAATGATCGTGAGATGGGTCAGAATCAATCTATTGGTGTTCTTCTTGATGATGGTGTTGCCAACCACAAGGTGTCCTCTGGGCCTGCTTAAATAGGCGCAGATGTGGACACCGCTACGTAACTAACTACCCGGACTTTAACCCCGTTACAGGCCTGTTGACGCGTCGGCGCGACATACTTCGTATATGTACTGAGTACATTTGGCGTAGTTGTACTCCGTACAAGTACTTACAGTTCTTGCACTTGTACTCTAATTATAGCATTTAGCACACTCACCTATCCTATCGGTATTGTCTTAACGTAATAGGCACATATATAATGCATATACATGTCCGTATTACCTATATACTTACACGTAACAGCTACTTGTACATGTGGTGCGGCTATTATCGGCACAGTTGATGGATGGTAGGTACCTTGTTGCACTAATAATTTTGCTGAGACAAAAAGTACTTTACGTCGCTTGTGCGGAACTTGGTCATGACACGGTTGGATTAGGGTGGCGTAGTAGGCCCATAAACATACCCTCCCATGTTCTAAACCTTTTGCTTACAACCAATAGGGGTCCATTCTTATAGCATCCTAGTTATCTCCCAGACTTCATGTACAGTATGTGCATGTTTGCATAATTTCCAGCAAGTCGTTGCAGTATGCATTCTTTTGCTTACCGAGCCATGACCGTGCAGTATCTATCAACTTCTTCATTTGATCTCAAGAGCATCTAGCCGTTACAAGAGCGAGGAAATTACATAGGCAACAATTCACTTATCTCTCCTCCTGATAGCAATCTGTTCCGAGTCATTTACCTAAGTCTTAAAATAGATTTGCCCAGCTCATGTATTTTGCGCACTGCCATGCTTGCTTTTCAGCTATACAGGTAGCCGGCCCACTTAAGGTTGTTTATAGATAGTTTGTACGAAGGTGTACACACTACCTTTATGCATATTTAAACAGTCGTGAATATTGTTATAAAATAATTTCTTGCAAGTCAATGCAGTGTATTTGTAATTTCTCCCCGAGTTATTATAGTTCTGTATCTACCAATTTATTTATTTCATCGCAATAGCATCTAGCCGATACGGGAACGAGGAAATCACGTCGGCGATGATTCACTTATCAATCCTCGCATGGCTTGCTGCCACTGCCTTAACGACGCTTGGCGCAGTGGCCGCCGCTGATCCGACAATTCCTAATGCGTTTGTCTTTGAGGTAGAGGGCAATAAAGTAAGCTGCGTTCAGATAATTCGGGTTAATCCCAGTTAGAAGCTGATATCGGTCTTGGCCACTCCAGCAGTTTGCCCCCTTGCTGTCGTACGCCAAGAACGTGGGAGTTTTGCGATTCGTCTACAAATATAAGCATTTCAAGGGCTTTTCTGTCCAGTTTAACGACGTAGGAAATGCATACGAAACTGCCGCTTACATTGCGAAGCTATATGATTCCGTCATTAAATATTTCCCCGTCCGCCAGCTCCAGCTGCACCCGCCCAAGTCGAGGACCGATTTGACTGACATGAAACCATCTGGGAAGTTTATGCGGAAGCATAAGCATACCCTTACTAACCAGACGGTTGATACTTCCCCCCCCCCCATGTTATGACCCAGATAGATATGCTTCGGGCAAAAGGGTATACTGGGAAGGGCTACAAGATTGCGATTATCGATGATGGTGTAAGCAATATGAAATAGTCCTCCTTGCGCCTGTATTAACCTTGCCTAGGTCGATTTCACCCACCCAGACCTTGGTGGCTGCTTTGGCAAGGGCTGTCTTGTATCTTTTGGTGCCGACCTTATCGGTTGTATGTTGTATGTATATAGTGGCCAATAGTAGACTAGGATCACGTGATCGTGTGGGGCACGATCACAGAGAGGATAAAAGTGGCCGCTCAGGGGCAGCCTCTTTTCCCTCCTTTCGTACCAAATTGAATCCATTGAAAGAGATCTCTTGTTACCAGTTTCCCCCAGAACCGAACCAACACTAATCAGTGCTGTGTGTAAAGAACAGCGCAGATTGGCAAGGCTTGAAGAGGATCACGATACTACTACCCGTTTCCTACCATAGAAGCCTGGTAGCAGTACGCGACTAAAAGGGTCAGATTCACCGGGTATCCGTTCGTAAATTCAGCAGACGGGCCTGATACCTAGAGTTTGATTGCTACAACAAGATAAAGACTATCTTTTCGTCTACACCTCAGGCCATTAGATATATTTACCTTGTGCCTAGAGACCTATTTACTAGATTTCTAGGAGTGTCATATCACACAACAACCAACAATCCCAGTACGACCGTACGTCATTGCCTCCGATTACCCCGCACCGAAATACGTCATACTGCACAACCCGCAATAAGTGTACGCTTCCAACAAGGACACGTAACCCACTTCCCCACTTCCTACAGTACCAGTACAACAAGTCAGAATAAAACCACAATACAGAAAAACAATTAGAAACAAATACATATAATAAAAACAATAAATACAATAATTACAATGGACGCATCAAGTGACTACCAACGGTCAACACCAGAAGACCAGGAAAGAACAATGGCATACGTTTTGGAGGGTGCAGATTGCGATCAGACAATTGCAAAGCTGCTAAAGGCCGAATATATCGATATTGACTTAATCCCTAACAAGGATGCATCAGTACCATTTTTAAATACCTATGCTATTCGAGCTATTGCAAGTTACCGACGGAACAAGAAACTATCAACAGAAGCAGCATATATCGATTTCCAGACAGATTTCAAGGACTGGACTATAGATATGTTTGAACGCCTCCATGCTACGGTAAGAAAACTACTCCGAAATGCCTTACGCTATAACGGTATATATACAGGCACAATGCGCGCAGGTATATCACGTCAGCTAGTACAGGTAATTAACAGTACAGAATTATTGGAATGGAATACTAAAGATCTAGAGAGCTGTCTTATAGATTGCTCACCATTCTTTAGGAACGTTATTAATAAAACAATTAATAACAGCAATAACCAAGATCTATCGACTATTATTGTTAATAACCCAAGTCGTAATACAGTAAGTAACTCAGATAACAGTACAGTACCACAAACTCCCGATTCAAGGGATACAATAAGACAATCGACCGTACTACCGACCGATAATACACAATACGATACCATACAACCGACCGATAATATACAGTACGATACTGTACGACCGACCGAGAAAATACAATACGATACATCGTACCGATTCCGAACAGCAGAAACTACGATTCCAATAAATACAGCAGAAACTACAATTCCAACAAATATAGCAGAAACTACAATTCCAATAAATCCAATAATTCAACAAAATACAATTCCAGCAAATACTATAACTACAGAAAATACAGACTTAGTACCACAAGTACTACAGATATATCGAGGAGGGAATGCACTAGTTAATGCTAAGAATTGCCGGGAATTTTCAAAGGCGTGGAAACCAGAATATATGTATTCGGGAGAACTATATTATATTTTGGACGATACAGTTGAACAGTTTCAGGAAGTATGTGAAGAGGCGGGAATACAGCCAAACCAGTATTATGCAGTTTTTAAAAAGGTATTTACAGGCAAGGCACAGAGATGGGTCCAAAGGCATGTGCGATCAAAGTGGACTTTCGGGCAAATGTACGATGCAGTTAAGCAGGAATTTGAGTCAAATATTACTAAACAGGCATATTTCCACGAATGGTCAACAATTACATTTACAGCAATCAGAAACCAAGAAGCAAGTACAGGCAAGGACTTACAGGATATCTTACGGGAACTAACGGACAGAATACAACTATGCCAGCGAGCATTAGGTCCCGGATTTATGGGAGACGATATATTAATTGCTGCAGTAATTCGG
This sequence comes from Drechmeria coniospora, assembly GCF_001625195.1. Lineage (NCBI taxonomy): Eukaryota > Fungi > Ascomycota > Sordariomycetes > Hypocreales > Ophiocordycipitaceae > Drechmeria > Drechmeria coniospora. Next base: position 161,866 of record NC_054390.1, on the reverse strand, counting down.
GCATGTAGGAATGTACCGGAATTGGAACAGACTTTTACAAGACCTACAACAACATTCAGGGCATTATACGCCGATTTACGTACATCAATACATGCATATAACGAAAAACATACAGAGACCTATTTTATTAATCGGAGATATAATAATAATAACAACTACCGTAACCAGGGTAATAGGCAAGGCACCTACCAAGGTAGCAAGCAAGGCACCTACCAAGGTAGCAAGCAAGGCACCTACCAAGGCACCTACCAAGGCACCGACCAAGGCACCGACCAAGGCACCTACCAAGGCAGCAACCGAGGCACCTACAAAGGCACCAATCAGGGCACCTACCAAGGCACACTAAATAGGCCACCACACAAGTGGAAGAAAAAGTGTTATATCTGCAACAAGACTGGGTGCTGGATGCGGAACCATACATTAGAGGAACAACAACACGCAATTAGTCGATGGAAACAGGAACGTAAATTCTCAGGCAATAATACACAACAGTTTGCATTATATCTTACGGAATACGAAGGTGGACCAGATAATGACGATAGTGACGAATGCACTACAGGTACTGTAACACCCGAAGATACAGCAATTATACAGTACACCGATCAGGGGTACCTCCTCCTAAGACTACAGATACAGTAGTCCAGGTACAACACTTCCTTATCGACAGGTATTCAGACCACCAATTCCAAGGCATTCTTCCAGATACAGGAGCAGCGGAACACTCAACTGGAGGGTATAACCAATTTCGGGCACTGCAACGAGAAACTACATTACAACTTAACCAAACACGTGCAGGGGAAGTAACTGTACAATTTGGAGATGCAGAACCAATTAAATCTATTGGTACTGTGGAAGTCAAAACACCAATTGGTGTAATAACATTCCATATTATGCGAACCAAAACACCATTCCTACTATGCCTACGAGACCTAGACCGACTAGGGGCATACTTTAATTCACAGAAGAATAAAATCGTTAAATACACCAAGACCGGCAAGATTACGATACCAGTAACTAGGAAATGGGGACACCCATGGTTTTCACTAAGACCGGAAGAAAACGCAGCTATCTATTTAACAGATGTACAAATACGCCAAATACACCGACGATTTGGGCACCCATCAGTTAATAAATTATACAATTTACTGCAACGCTCCGGTAACGATATCGAATATGACCGGATTGCACTAATGAACAAATTCTGCCACTATTGCCAAATCAAGGGGAACGCACCTACTAGATTTAAATTTACGTTAAAGGACGATATGGAATTTAACTATAACATTATCGTAGATGTTATGGACCTGGATAGCAATAAAACCCTTCATGTAGTAGATGCCGCAACAGCATTTCAAGCTGCAAGATTTCTACCCGATATAACTCCACAGGCTACCTGGGAGAAGTTACGAGAATGCTGGATTGATACATACTTAGGACCTCCTGATATACTAACTACAGATGCGGGTACTAATTTTACTGCATCTGCATTCCGGGCAGAAGCACGATTAATGGGAATCATATACCACCAAGTACCGACAGAGGCACATTGGTCAGTTGGTAAAATTGAACGGTACCACCGACTACTACGCCGGGCCTACCAAATTATAGGTAAAGAACTAGGAGAATTGGCTACAAAGGAGGCCGTATTACAAATGGCTGTAAAGGCTGTAAATAATACGGCAGGACCTAATGGGCTAGTGCCAACACTCCTTGTTTTTGGTGCTTTACCAAGACTGCATATGGATTCACCACCTTCAGCAGGAACGGTAAAACGCGCAAAGGCTTTAGATGATGCAATGCGGGAACTGCGGGCTATGTATGCTAAGACAAAGGTAAATAGTACACTACGGGCCCGTAACGGTCCCGATACTACTGCAGTACTACCATTATTACTACCGATTGGTAGTAACGTTCTAGTATACCGTACGGCTAAAGGATCAGAACGAGCGGGATGGACCGGACCTTATAAAGTAATGGGTGTTGATAACGCTAATATTCGTGTGGATATCGGTACTAAGATATCGACCTTCCGGAATAGTTGCGTTAAACCGTATTACGAAGACTCTAGTACGGTAGAGGCAACCGATACACCAGTTGCCGCAACTACTACCCGCCGTAACGCAGATACACCAGTTGCCGTAACGACTACTCAACGCAACCTAGATACAGCACCTACTATACAACGTAATCCAGATACACTAAGTACTGCAACTGGTACTATACACTATAAGCCAAATACACTAGGTACACCAGTTACAGTACCTACAATACGTCGTTACCCTCTACGGACTACGCGGCAGCAAACATCCTATAACGAGGATTTTGCACAGCTATTTGCTACTATACAGATACTGGATATGCATAATACGTTCCTATCGCAGAAAGAACACAAGGACAGGGAATTATCCCTACAGTTACGTGCACAGGGAAAGATTACTACTGCCGGCGAACCGTTTGAATTATCTGATGCTACTAAAATCGATAGCCTTATTGGCCGTAGTATTATTATACCTATCCAATTCGACCCTACGGTACACAAGACCCGAATCTTTGGCCTGCGACTAGTACGGGAAATAAAGGATAAGGCTACTGATATTCCGTTTGAGAAATCCCGACTAGTGGTACAAGGCCATAGTGACTACGAAAAACGGTTTATTTTAACACAGTCTCCGACTATCCTCCGCTGTAGCCAGCGCCTGGTATTGGCTATTGCCCCAATGCTACAGCAACATTACAAATTCCAACTAGCACTACGGGACATTACGCAGGCATATACCCAATCAGCTACACCATTATACCGCGAAATACTAGCTAGACCACCTCGGGAAATTAAAAATAGGTACCCAGAGGGTACTATATTCCGCGTTATGCGACCATTATACGGGATCCCAGAGGCCGGAGCACATTGGTTCCTTACGTACCAGAACCACCATAGGGAACAGCTAGAAATGGATCAAAGCAGCTACGACCCATGCCTAATGGTATCACGTCCCGATAATACAGCTATTGGTATTATAGGCATGCAGACTGATGATACAATACAACTGGGTAATAATGCATTTATGGAAAGAGAAGACCACAGTCTACAGAAACACAATATTACTGCAAAGCCGAAGACAATACTAACAGATGGATCCGTTAAGGATTTTAATAGTCTGCAGATTAGTATTGAAAACGGCACTATCAATACACGCCAGAAAGGTCAGGCAAATATCCTTCAACTAGTCGATGAAGATAATCCCGACCGCAACCAGCAATATATCCAACAACGGGCACGTGGAGCCTACCTAGCCTCAATTTGTCAACCAGAGGCAGCAACGGACTATTCGGTAGCAGCACAGGCACAATTACCTACCGATAGCGATATTATTGCACTTAACAAACGCATACAATGGCAATTAGACCATAAGGACCGTGGACTACGATTTCTACCATTAGCCATAACGGACCTGAAGATGTTTATATTTGCGGATAGATTATTTGCCAATAACCAAGACTTAACCTCCCAGATTGGCTATATTATTGTATTGGCCAACGAAACGGAACACACAGATGAGCAGTTCAAAATACAGGGTAACATTATACATTGGTCATCTACCAAGTGTAAACGAGTTACTAGGAGTGTACTTGCTTCCGAGATATACGGTACAGTATCGGCGTTGGATATGGGCTATGTATTAACCCAAACAGTCAATACTATTGCTAGCCGACTACAGATACCGACTATCCCTCTTATTATGTGTACGGACTCGTATTCGCTCTACGAATGCCTAGTTAAACTAGGATCAACAACCGAGAAGAGGTTAATGATTGACATTATGGCAATACGACAGAGCTACGAGCGACGGGAGATATCTGAAATCCGTTGGATTAACGGTAGCGATAACCCAGCCGACGCAATGACAAAGGTCCAGCCTAATAAGGTACTGGAACGACTAGTATCTACGAATCAGATAGATATACGTATCGAAGGTTGGGTCGATAGGGAGTAGAAGGAGCAGGTAGGATTTAAGCACTTTTTAAAGAGCTGCCTGTGTGTGTTGTATGTATATAGTGGCCAATAGTAGACTAGGATCACGTGATCGTGTGGGGCACGATCACAGAGAGGATAAAAGTAGCCGCTTAGGGGCAGCCTCTTTTCCCTCCTTTCGTACCAAATTGAATCCATTGAAAGAGATCTCTTGTTACCAGTTTCCCCCAGAACCGAACCAACAATATATATCCTCTGGGGATCAATACTTCCGTGAATGGTAGTGCATGCGATACGCTGCCTGATACTACTCCCGACCTAAGCTACAGGATTGTCTTAATAATGTATTCGACCAAGCACTGCCCTTTATCACATCAAATGCGGAGTGCTGTGGCCAAGGGGGGTAGGTATTTCATGGTATACCCTGATCCAGCATCGGTAAATGCGAAAGTAGATACATATTTTGATGATCGCATCCTTGCCTTTGGTATGGTACATTCAGATATTGGAGTACATTGGACCGAAGCGGTAACGCACGGTAAGAAGGTTACTCTAATGATGCCTAGCTCCAATTCGTCGGATTATCATCTAATCTCTCGACCAAATAATGCTACTGGCGGTGCTGTTAGCCTATTCTCTACTTGGGGTCCAACTTGGGATATGGAGGTTAAGCCCCAAGTCGGAGGCCCTGGTGGTGATATTATCTCTACGTACCCTATGGCCTTGGGCGGTTATTCAATACTATCTGGAACGTCAATGTCCACGCCGATGGTAGCGGGTATCATTGCGCTCATCGCCGAGGCTCGTGGTACATTGGATCGAAAAATAATTAACAGCTTGCTATCCTCTACTGCAAAACCTCAGCTATTTCACGATGGCCGAAGGTTCTACGACTACTATGCCCCAGTAGCACAGCAAGGGGGTGGACTCGTTCAAGCCTACGATGCAGCCTTTGCAACAGCGATTCTGGAACCTTCTGCAATATCGTTTAATGACACAGATAACTTTTTATCATCAGTTAAGGTATCAATTCGTAATATTGGTCACAAGGCGATCACATATACGATTTCTTATATACCAGCAATTACTGTATACGCCCTAAATGAGAGTGCTAGTATTGCTCAGTTCCCAAACGAACTTACCAGGATACGGGCTACAGCAAGTATAGCTTTCAACCAAGACTCTATTACCTTGAACCCCAGCGATTCATCTTCCTTCGAAGTACGAGCAAGCCCCCCTTTGGGTCTCGACACCAAGCGCCTACCCTACTGGTCTGGCTGGATTATTATCAACAGTACGGATGATACTTCAATATCCATATCTTACCAAGGTATTACCGGCTCACTTCGTAATGCCACGGTTCTGAGGCCCGAGAATGCTTGGATCGCACGTGCCAATGGTACGTCCCGTGCTGAAATTCAAGCGAACGAATTCTTTGTACTCCCGGCATCAGGCGGCAAGAACAATACGCCGGCGGTACTACCTTCAATAGCTATGAAGCCAACCCTTGGGACGCCCCTTGTATCGGCTTATATTGTGCCTATGGTGAGCCAGCCCAAGAACCTGACCGTGGAACACTGGGGATTCAAGACAATCGGTCAGCCTTTTGGCTTCCCCAAGAAGTATTTGAGTCCTGGATTGTATAACAACTGGCAGTGGGGCGGTAGGCTCGACACTGGAGAGTATGCGCCTGCAGGAAAGTATAAGATTGTCATCTGCGCATTACGGATATTTGGCAATGCTACCAAGCAGACTGATTGGGATGTTAAAGAAACACTACCGTTCTCTATTCACTATCAGTAGCCGTCGTGTTGCCAGCAGCTGGTTGCAGTCTGAAGGGAGGAACTAAGAATAATGACACCTACCAAATGGGCCTTATGCACGCTTCGTCTCGAATTCTCCCCTTTCTTGTGGCATAATCATCAACTTGTTCTATCATGCAAAAGAAAGAAGCCACCATCTAATTGCGCCAGCAGGGAAGCAAAGCTAGTCGTATTATGATGTGTCCATTTAACATGATGGACCAAGCAGCAGCCAGGGCTTCAACTCTAGACGGACAGCTACTGATTAAGACCGTGATTGGTACGTGGTCGAATTGGTGCATGCATTTATAATTATGGTCAAGCATTTTCACGACTGGCCGGTTGCCACGCCGCGGCTTTCGATACCTTTTTTATTGTTCCAGAATTTCGGCTGCACTACCATATGAGAAATGGCGTCAAAAGTTGCATTGAGAGTGAGCTATGGAATTGCCTTTCCCAAGAGATCCAGAGTTATCGAGAAGTAAGAAGGTGACGCCGAGCCGTAGTACTACTAAAATATACGCTTTCATTTGCATCGTACTAATTTCATTGCAGGAGATCTGTGGTGGAGGTAATTGCGGAGTGAAGCAATGAGGATTGACCATAGATTGTAATGTTCCATGAATGATATATTATTGTGTAAGTGGTGGTGCTACCTAATTAATTGGCTTCTTTGCTTGTAATGTCTTATGTGAGTTAATATTAACATTTCAACCAGGCATTAGGTACGATATACATCTTGTAGTCATGACACAAATTGGATCAATACATAACAGGAAGTGTTGGTTCGGTTCTGGGGGAAACTGGTAACAAGAGATCTCTTTCAATAGATTCAATTTGGTACGAAAGGAGGGAAAAGAGGCTGCCCCTAAGCGGCCACTTTTATCCTCTCTATAATCGTGCCCCACACGATCACGTGATCCTAGTCTACTATTGGCCACTATATACATGTAACACACAGGAAGGAACCTCTGCCATGTACATTATTTGCCGTACTCTTAAGGGCTGCAATATTCAGCCAAGTCGGGTAATGAATATGTCAAGGTAGTTTTCTAGTACAGCTAGCAATAAATTCTATAACATGTAAGATTATATAAAACGCTATTTTTTTTGCAAAGTTCCTTATAACAACCTTTTATCTTGCGGAGCTATGAGTAGCTCGGTAGCTGGGACAGCATCGATAGGCCACCCTGCCGCTCTTCTGCCGCTAAGGCATATCGGCACCCTAATGGTCCCGAGGATAACCTGAGAACAGTTAAATATTCCTTTGCACGGCTGGTCTCGACTTTGAACAAATCCATTCGGACCTTACAAATCCATTCCAGAACAAGAGTTGTGAGTATTGGAAGGTCCATCATTCTGAACAACGGTCGCTGCTGTCTTACAATAAGATGCCCACTTTCTGGAACATAGGAGGTAACACTGGTTGAAATCCTTATGGTGATGCGATTAATGGGATTAGCCTACACTTTCTCTACGTCTAGCTAATTTGATAGGTTCCATACTATCAAAAACTTACTGCTGTTCTTCGTTCTAAAACGAGGACCTCGATTTCTTGATTTGAGAGCGGAGATAAGCTCAGGTATTTGGGTTATGAATGCACTTTCAGGATGCATGCGCTATCAGAGTTTTGTTAGTGGACGAATTCATAGTACCCGAGCGCCAGTAGCTAGGTCATTTCAGGGGTTGGTTGACTTGGCGTTGCACATTGAGGACATGCTTCAGTCCATAGTATTAGCTACATATCAAATGAGGGACGTGAACTGACCAACCGAGGGCCATTGCTACTCTATGCCGACTCCCCAGTGCTGGTCTCTAGGTCTGCTCGATGATTAACCACATGACGTAGTACGAGTGCCGCCACTATACAAAGCAGCTTCTACTATAGTTACTAGCCTATGGGCGAGCGCCTCTAAATCCCTAGAGGCTGGGTAACGGCACTGGTAAGCAGCCGCCTTGTTTGCTGGGGTGAAGAAAAGGCAGAATGAGCGGAATGAACATAGCATTACTATACGCGTGAACCCTCCGCGCTTGAGTACGAATGGTATTGTTTGTACGTCAAGTTGTACAAGCACGGCAGAGTCAGAGATTGGCCATGAAGAGGGTGCAACACGATAAACTCGCCCGATTAAACAAAATTGGCAGCCCAAATATCCATAGCCCTAACACTTCTCCGACCCCCCTGCACACCTTCCACGCTCGCCTCACACGCATCCCGCAACGCAAGAATGACTGCCCATTCCTTCTCATTAATCACCAGCTCCTTTACATCCGTTTCAAAAGAGGGAGAAAGACAAGTGGACACATCCCATTGCCCGTCTAACAACCCATCGCCACCTTGTACGCGGGTCTCACGCTCCAGCTGCCACCCAGCAGCCAGGTCCAGCTCGGTAAGCTGCTATAGCCCCAGCACGATGAGGACGTTCGAGACCCTGATCTTGGCCTTATGGCTCTGTAATACTGCCTGGGTGAGGGTAGCTAGTACGTGAGGCTGGGCAGAGGGGTGCGTCGCCACTAATGACCACTCAGCAAGGAGGACACGCTGACTGTGCTGCCCGAGGGCGCGGAAGGTTGAAAAGAAGAGAGAAGGGAGCTGAAGTACCATAAGAAGTGGGTGAGCACGGTCGATTCAAAGGTCCTACTTTCGTTTGCAGGCGGGAAGGGGGTGGTGGAAGAGGGGGAAGGGAGGGAGGATAGGTAGTCTGGAGGGGCTTGTTGGACCCATGGAATCTGTCTACCCAGAGGGTTCTGAGAGATATACCGCTGCGCTTGACCGAGGATATACGGTGCACCTGGAGAAGCCATTATTTGGCTGAGTTACTCTCTCGCCGGCAGGAAAGCGGAAGGAGGCACCATAATCCAATTCTGCCGGACGACTGCCACCACCACCCCCTGCTCGCCCACAGCAGAGGCAAGGACAGTCGTACAATCCCCCTGCCTACATCCCAGTTCTAGTACATTGGAGTCAGAGGGGATGTTCCAGTGCTGCAGCAGCGCTAGACGGTGAAGGGTTTGGGAGTGTTGGATGCTATAGTGGATGGGGTCGTGTAGGGAGACACAGGCGATAGATGCAGCGTAGAGGTGAGCGGACTTATGGCGCTCGATGGGTGTTGGGCACAAATGGCTAAGTGGGATTTGCTTAGCTATGTGGTGCTAAGAAGGGGACGGAGAGAAGTGAGATTGTGTATCCATAGACCGTTCTATAGCCCCTTCGTTACCCTTGTTTACAACGATCTGCTTCATCTTTGCTAACAACGTCGTCCAGCGTCGTCCACTTACATGGGACATTGGGCAGGTGTTTTGCAAAAGCGGGACCGTGATCGTGTACTGTGTCATACTCAGTATAATACAACATCTGCGCATTTTATAGCAGCGGGCAGCTGAGTGTGACTCAACCAACCCCGCACAAGCTGCGGAGTACATACTGTACATAATTAAAGGCCCATACCCGCAAACACGGTTGGTCCATTTCATGATGCCAACACACGTGAATATTGTCGATTTTGCTATCCCAGTACTAACTCTCGGAATTCACAAGGGCCTCTCCATCAGTAGATAGTCTATAGATTGTCAAACGGTAGGGCCAGGGCCACTGCGACTTCCCGGGCCGCAGTTACTTCAGGGCTGCTGCCGTACCTGCTGGGGTTGTTGTGACTGCCAGGGCTGCTGCAATTCCAAGAGCTGCTGTGTGCCCGGTTGGTTATGACTACAGAGCCGTAGTGATCAGCCCACCCATGCTGCCCATTGCCGCCGCAACATGGTAACACTGATGACGGACTGTGAGTTTCGATTTTGTCACGATGCACAAAGTTTCCTGAAACAGTTCCATTTATATCTCTTGCAATCATCGCCACAATCGCCGCCTTGTCGACGATTTGATGGTCTTTCAGGCAGTATCGCACACCTGCCATTTAGAAGTATCGTAATACTATGATCCGTAATACTATGATCCAGAGGTTCAACAACAATATGGTCGACATAGCGGGCAAGCTTGTAGTTTGGCCACTAAAGTGGACCTTCGTTGGCAGCGACTAGTGGGTTGCGAGGAATATATGCACTAACATTTACAGTACCGCTCCAGGCCTCGCCACAATCGATCAGGCCTTTGGTGGCTAGTTAGCAAGACGCGAGGGTAGGACAAGGGCGCCCTGAAGACAATTTGTGACCACATCGTCGCCTCGCAGCAGTCCAAACAGTCACATGTACAAAAGCATTACTCATAGTGTATTAGTGGTCCTAGGAGACCCATCAACACAGCTGTTATAAAAGCTCCAATAATCCCTAGGGTTAACCCTAAGCATTAAGGAGGCTACTGCATCCCTCCAGTAGCGAAACGATACAGTATGTACTTAAGTTGTAGTTTTATTGCAAGGATAACGATATAATATCTGTCTTAATCGTTGTAGCTGACAACGGCAGCCTGAATTAACAATATCGACATTACGCCCAGTCTAGCCAAAGTCGCTCCGATTTTGTTGGCTATGTATCGGTACTGTACATATTAGACAAGTTTGCTAAATAGGTTAACCTAATCCCATTTCCGAAGCAGCAGCTGTGTAATACTCTTGAATCTAAAACGTCAACTTCGTTACCAACAAGGGGCGGCTTTTAGCATCAAGGCGACATACCACCAATCTATGTACTGCTAAAAAGGCGGTTCGACGCTATTTGTAACCAAGTTGCTATTTCCTCCTTTGGGCACCCACTAGTAATATGGACGGATAGCGATCGTCCCACGGTCGCTCCCTTAACGATCAGCCTCTAAGAAGAGGTAGCTATGCCTAATACCTTATAAGAGCCCTACAATATAATATCCTTGCTTCTTTTACGGGGCGGCACTGTGGGACCAGGTGCCGCACGTATTTGTGATAAATATTCAACGTTCCATGCCTCCTCCACTAATGTATAATTGCCATCGGCGTTCTACCTTTGTGCGCGCCAGCGCACGTGACTTAGCGGCCTTCGCACGTTATGATGCTCCCTTGCTCATGTGGGGCGCCGCCTTCATCGCTGCGAGCCGTGCAGCGCCCAAGTGAACATACGGGGTGCAACCCCTTACAGCTTCTACTAATTACAATAACTATAACAATAGTAATAATATTATTTGGAAGAGTGAAATAATACTTTTTTTAATTATAATAATATTTTTTTTTATTTCACACATATAATATTTTTAGTACTACTACTTATAGTAAATCGTTACTTTGTCAAGTGGCTGTACTACTGCCGCTTGAGATTGGAGCAAGCGCATTTACGCATCTTGCACCATCATTCCCTCCGCTTTGGGGACCAGTTGAAACGAGCTCAAAAGGTTCTGAACCCGTAACGTTAACCCTATAAATTCTGCCAGAAACATTATCGCTGCCGTAGAGATAACCATCCGCCGATGCATAAACCGCTCCAATATGGGAGGTATAGCTAATTGTAAATAAATTCCGAACGCCAGTAAAGGCATGAGTCGTCAAATCCCAACGGAATAAGCCTACGACATTTGGCGAGGCTCCCGTATCCGCATAAGTCCATAAGAAATTTCCTGCTCCAGGGACATAGGCCCAGTCCCTAACTGCTTGGGTAATGCGGGTGTTTCCGCTATCAACTACATTGCCATAACTAGGAGAACTTGAGTCGGACAAGTCAATCTGGGCCCATGCAGGAGTACTACCAGTGCCTTCGGCGCCTAAAATATAAAACTGGCCATCGGGAGCAACATCGCCGCAAGTTGTAAAGAAAGGGATCGGTATTGGCAATACCAAAGTGTTACCTCCAGCTCCGATGCGGATCAAGTTGCCCCGTCCAAGCGATGAAGTATAGGTCGCCCCGTAAATATAGTTATCCATAACATTATATCCAATAGCATTAACACCTGCCCATGGTGCAGTATCCATATTCCCATTAATGAGACTTGCTTCACCAGTTAGTAGGTCCACACCATATAATTCCATAGCACTACCAGCCTGCTGAGCGAGAAATCCCGATACAGAACAGTTTAGTGGTAGAGGAGAAGCGGTATCAGTAGGTTGTGTAATAGCTGTAGTGGTCGAGATTGGATCAAGCGCATTTACGCATCTTGCACCATCATTCCCTCCGCTTCGGGGACCAGATGAAACGAGCTGATAAGGTTGTGAACTCGTAACGTTAACCCTATAAATTCTGCCAGAAACATTATCGCTGCCGTAGAGATATCCGTCCGCCGATGCATAAACCGCTCCAATATGGGAGGTATAGCTAATTGTGAATAAATTTCGAACGCCAGTAAAGGCATGAGTCGTCAAATCCCAACGGAATAAGCCTACGACATTTGGCGAGGCTCCCGTATCCGCATAAGTCCATAAGAAATTTCCTGCTCCAGGGACATAGGCCCAGTCCCTAACTGCTTGGGTAATACGGGTATTTCCTCTAGCAACTACGTTGCCATAACTAGGAGAACTTGAGTCGGACAGGTCAATCTGGGCCCATGCAGGAGTACTACCAGTGCCTTCGGCGCCTAAAATATAAAACTGGCCATCGGGAGCGACGTCGCCGCAAGTTGTAAAGAATGGCATCGATATTGGCAATACCAGAGTTTCACCTCCAGCTCCGATACGGATTAAGTTGCCCGGTCCAAGCGATGAAGTATAGGTCGCCCCGTAAATATAGTTATCCATAACATTATATCCAATAGCATTAACGCCTGCCCATGGTGCAGTATCCATATTCCCATTAATGAGACTTGCTTCACCAGTTATTAGGTCCACACCATATAATTCCATAGCACTACCAGCCTGCTGAGCGAGAAATCCCGATACAGAACAGTTTAGTGGTAGAGGAGAAGCGGTAATAATAACGCTTGTAGTGCACGGGTGCGTACAATCAGGGAGTGGTGTGACAGTTGTGGTGCCTGGAACTGTGCCAAATGTAGTTACAGTTATAGCAACATCATTAGGTTGCGTAATAATAACACTTGTAGTGCATGGGTGTATACAGTCGGCTGGCGGCGAAATAGTAGTCGTACCGGGCACCGAACCGGAAACCGTAGTAGTTACGGCCGTGTCCGGGGGCTCGTTGGGCGTCGTAACGACGATGACGCTCGTCGTACACGGGTGGGTGCAGTCGGGCGGCGGCGTAATAGTGCTTGTAGTAGCGATAGTACCGGGAACCGTCGTTGTTTCGGCCGTATCCGGGGCCTGGCTCGGCGTCGTAATAACAATAACGCTCGTCGTACATGGATGAGTGCAGTCGGGCGGTGGCGGGATAGTCGACGTTACAGGCAATGTTCCAGGCACTGTTGTTGTTACGATTGTGTCGGGAGGTATGGTTATAATAATTCTTGTAGTGCACGGATGCGTGCAATCGGTAGGAGGCAAAATTGTTAAGGTTCCTGGTAAAGTGCCAGTCGTAATCGTTGTTGTTATAGCTGTATCAGGAGGCTGGTTAGAAGTTATTGTTATAATTACAGTTGTCGTGCACGGGTGCGTGCAATCAACTGGGGGTATTACAGTAGACGTGCCAGGCACTGTCCCTGTAGTAGTAGTTGTCACGGCAATATCAGGAGGCTGTGTAATAATAATGCTCGTAGTGCAAGGGTGTGTGCAGTCGGCTGGAGGCGTAACAGTAGTCGTACCGGGCACCGAACCGGTAACCGTCGTCGTTATGGCCGTGTCTAGAGGCTGGATCGGGGTCGTAAAGACGACGACGCTCGTAGTGCACGGATGGGTGCAGTCGGGCGGCGGCGTAATAGTGCTTGTAGTAGCGATAGTACCGGGGACCGTCGTCGTTACGGCCGTGTCCGGGGGCTGGTTGGGCGTCGTAACTACAATAACGCTTGTCGTACACGGATGGGTGCAGTCGGGCGGCGGCGTAATAGTGCTTGTAGTAGCGATAGTACCAGGGACCGTCGTCGTTACGGCCGTGTCCGGGGGCTGGTTGGGCGTCGTAACTACAATAACGCTTGTCGTACATGGATGGGTGCAGTCGGGCGGCGGCGTAATAGTGCTTGTAGTAGCGATAGTACCGGGAACCGTCGTTGTTTCGGCCGTATCCGGGGCCTGGCTCGGCGTCGTAATAACAATAACGCTCGTCGTACATGGATGGGTGCAGTCGGGCGGCGGCGTAATAGTGCTTGTAGTAGCGATAGTACCGGGAACCGTCGTTGTTTCGGCCGTATCCGGGGCCTGGCTCGGCGTCGTAATAACGATAACGCTCGTCGTACATGGATGAGTGCAGTCGGGCGGTGGCTGGATAGTCGACGTTACAGGCAATGTTCCAGGTACCGTTTTTGTTACGATTGTGTCGGGAGGTATGGTTATAATAATTCTTGTAGTGCACGGGTGCGTGCAATCGGTAGGAGGCAAAATTGTTGAGGTTCCTGGTACAGTGCCAGTCGTAATCGTTGTTGTTATAGCTGTATCAGGAGGCTGGTTAGAAGTTATTGTTATAATTACAGTTGTCGTGCACGGGTGCGTGCAATCAACTGGGGGTATTACAGTAGACGTGCCAGGCACTGTCCCTGTAGTGGTAGTTGTTACGGCTATATCAGGAGGCTGTGTAATAATAATACTCGTAGTACAGGGATGCGTGCAATCTGTAGGGGGTAAAATTATTGACGTTCCCGGTATGGTGCCAGTCGTAAATGTAGTTGTTACAGCAGTATCCGGTGGTTGTAGTGAGGTTACAGTTATAACAACACTCGTAGTGCATGGGTGCGTGCAACCAACAGGAGGCAAGATAGTAGAGGTGCCAGGAATCGTTCCTGCAACTGTAGTAGTTAAAGCTATATCAGGAGGCTGCGTAATAATTATTGTTGTAGTACATGGATGCGTGCAATCTACAGAAGGCAAGATAGTTGCAGTTCCTGGTATTATCCCTGTTGTAAATATAGTTACTACTACATCCAGACCCTGGTTTGAAGTTACAGTTTCAAAAATGGTTATTGTGCATGGGTTGCAATTAATCGGTGGAGACATAGTCATCGTGCCGGGTACTATACCAGTTATAGTACTAGTAGTCTTAACTGTAGTTATACCCGCAGAAGGACCAACGGTAACAATAATTCTCGTAGGGCAGTTACCAATACATTCAGAGGAAGGTATAACAGTACTGGTCCCCGGTGTGGGTCCCGTAGTGGATTCTGTAATAACACCTGTTGTCCTGATGGTTATAATGAGCCTTGTGGGACAGTTGCCTGTACATCCAGCTGAAGGCGGTACCGTACTTGTACCAGCAGTCGGTCCATACGTAGTTTCAAGAATAACGCCACTAGTACCTACGGTTACAATAATCCTTGTAGGGCAGTTACCGACACATCCAGAAGATGGTGGAATTGTACTAGTCCCGGCTGATGGTCCGTAAGTGGATTCTGTAATCGCATCTGTTGTACTGACGGTAACTAGTACCGTAGTAGGACAATAGCCAATGCATCCTACAGAAGGCAGTATTGTACTAGTCCCAGCAGTCGGTCCATAGGTTAACTCAGTAGTTCTACCACCAGAAGGACCAACGGTAACAATAATTCTCGTAGGGCAGTTACCAATACATCCAGCGGAAGGTGAAATAGTACTGGTTCCCGGTGTGGGTCCCGTAGTAGATTCTGTAATAACACCTGTTGTGCTGATGGTTATAATGAGCCTTGTGGGACAGTTGCCTGTACATCCAGCTGAAGGCGGTACCGTACTTGTACCAGCAGTCGGTCCATACGTAGTTTCAAGAATAACGCCACTAGTACCTACGGTTACAATAATCCTTGTAGGGCAGTTACCGACACATCCAGAAGATGGTGGAATTGTACTAGTCCCGGCTGATGGTCCGTAAGTGGATTCTGTAATCGCATCTGTTGTACTGACGGTAACTAGTACCGTAGTAGGACAATAGCCAATGCATCCTACAGAAGGCAGTATTGTACTAGTCCCAGCAGTCGGTCCATAGGTTAACTCAGTAGTTACACCACCAGAAGGACCAACGGTAACAATAATTCTCGTAGGGCAGTTACCAATACATCCAGCGGAAGGTGAAATAGTACTGGTTCCCGGTGTGGGTCCCGTAGTAGATTCTGTAATAACACCTGTTGTGCTGATGGTTATAATGAGCCTTGTGGGACAGTTGCCTGTACATCCAGCTGAAGGCGGTACTGTACTTGTGCCAGCAGTCGGTCCATACGTAGTTTCAAGAATAATGCCACTGGTACCTACGGTTACAATAATCCTTGTAGGGCAGTTGCCGGCACATCCAGAAGATGGTGGAATTGTACTAGTCCCGGCTGATGGTCCATAAGTGGATTCTGTAATCGCATCTGTTGTACTGACAGTGACTAGTACCCTAGTAGGACAATAGCCAATGCATCCTACAGAAGGCAGTATTGTACTAGTCCCAGCTGTCGGTCCATAGGTTGACTCCGTAGTTATATCACCAGAAGGACCAACAGTAACAATAATTCTCGTAGGGCAGTTACCAATACATCCAGCGGATGGTAAAATAGTACTAGTTCCCGGTGTTGATCCCGTAGTAGATTCTGTAATAACACCTGTTGTGCTGATGGTTATAATGAGCCTTGTGGGACAATTGCCTATACATCCAGATGAAGGCGGTACCGTACTTGTGCCAGCAGTCGGTCCATATGTAGTTTCAAGAATAATGCCACTGGTACCTACGGTTACAATAATCCTTGTAGGGCAGTTGCCGGTACATCCAGAAGATGGTGGAATTGTACTAGTCCCGGCTGATGGTCCATATGTGGATTCTGTAATTGCATCTGTTGTACTGACGGTAACTAGTACCGTAGTAGGACAATAGCCAATGCATCCTACAGAAGGCAGTATTGTACTAGTCCCAGCTATAGGACCATAGGTTAACTCAGTAGTTATACCACCGGAAGGACCAACGGTAACAATAATTCTCGTAGGGCAGTTACCAATACATCCAGCGGAAGGTGAAATCGTACTAGTTCCCGGTATCGGTCCGGTAGTAGATTCTGTAATAACACCTGTTGTGCTAATAGTTATAATAATCCTTGTAGGACAGTTGCCTGTACATCCAGCGAAAGGTGGTACCGTACTTGTACCAGCAGTCGGTCCATACGTAGTTTCAAGAATAACGCCACTAGTACCTACGGTTACAATAATCCTTGTAGGGCAGTTGCCGGTACATCCAGAAGATGGTGGAATTGTACTAGTCCCGGCTGATGGTCCATAAGTGGATTCTGTAATCGCATCTGTTGTACTGACGGTGACTAGTACCCTAGTAGGACAATAGCCAATACATCCTACAGAAGGCAGTATTGTACTAGTCCCAGCTGTCGGTCCAGAGGTTAACTCAGTAGTTACACCACCAGAAGGACCGACGGTAACAATAATCCTTGTAGGGCAGTTACCAATACATCCAGCGGATGCTAAAATAGTACTGGTTCCCGGTGTGGGTCCCGTAGTAGATTCTGTAATAACACCTGTTGTGCTGATAGTTATAATGAGCCTTGTGGGACAGTTGCCTGTACATCCAGCTGAAGGCGGTATCGTACTTGTGCCAGCAGTCGGTCCATACGTAGTTTCAAGAATAACGCCACTAGTACCTACGGTTACAATAATCCTTGTAGGGCAGTTGCCGGCACATCCAGAAGATGGTGGAATTGTACTAGTCCCGGCTGATGGTCCATATGTGGATTCTGTAATCGCATCTGTTGTACTGACAGTGACTAGTACCAGAGTAGGACAATAGCCAATGCATCCTATAGAAGGCAGTATTGTACTAGTCCCAGCTATAGGACCGTAGGTTATTTCAGTAGTTATACCACTGGAAGGACCAACGGTAACAATAATTCTCGTAGGGCAGTTACCAATACATCCAGCGGACGGTGAAATAGTACTGGTTCCCGGTATCGGTCCCATAGTAGATTCTGTAATAAAACCTGTTGTACTAATAGTTACAATGATCCTTGTAGGGCAGTTGCCTGTACATCCAGATAAAGGTGATACAGTACTTGTACCAGCAGTCGGTCCATACGAAGTTTCAAGTATGAGACCACTAGTACCTACAGTTACAATAATTCTTGTAGGGCAGTTACCGACACATCCAGAAGATGGTGGAATTGTACTAGTCCCGGCTGATGGTCCATATGTGGATTCTGTAATTGCATCTGTTGTACTGACAGTGACTAGTACCCTAGTAGGACAATAGCCAATGCATCCTACAGAAGGCAGTATTGTACTAGTCCCAGCTGTCGGTCCATAGGTTAACTCAGTAGTTACACCACCAGAAGGACCAACGGTAACAATAATCCTTGTAGGGCAGTTACCAATACATCCAGCGGATGCTAGAATAGTGCTGGTTCCCGGTGTGGGTCCCGTAGTGGATTCTGTAATAACACCTGTTGTCCTGATGGTTATAATGAGCCTTGTGGGACAGTTGCCTGTACATCCAGCTGAAGGCGGTACCGTACTTGTGCCAGCAGTCGGTCCATACGTAGTTTCAAGAATAACGCCACTAGTACCTACGGTTACAATAATCCTTGTAGGGCAGTTACCGACACATCCAGAAGATGGTGGAATTGTACTAGTCCCGGCTGATGGTCCATAAGTGGATTCTGTAATTACATCTGTTGTACTGACGGTGACTAGTACCGTAGTAGGACAATAGCCAATGCATCCTACAGAAGGCAGTATTGTACTAGTCCCAGCCGTCGGTCCATAGGTAAACTCAGTAGTAATACCACCAGAAGGACCAACGGTAACAATAATCCTTGTAGGGCAGTTACCAATACATCCAGCGGAAGGTGAAATAATACTGGTTCCCGGTATCGGTCCCGTAGTAGATTCTGTAATAACACCTGTTGTGCTAATAGTTACAATAATCCTTGTAGGACAGTTGCCTGTACATCCAGCTGAAGGTGGTACAGTACTTGTACCAGCAGTCGGTCCATATGAAGTTTCAAGTATGAGGCCACTAGTACCTACAGTTATAATAATCCTTGTAGGGCAGTTGCCGACACATCCAGAAGATGGTGGAATTGTACTAGTCCCGGCTAATGGTCCATACGTGGACTCTGTAATCGCATCTGTTGTACCAACAGTAACTAATACCATAGTAGGACAATAGCCAATGCATCCTATAGAAGGCAGTATTGTACTAGTCCCAGCCGTCGGTCCATAGGTTGATTGAGTAGATATACCACCAGAAGGACCTACGGTAATAATAATACTTGTAGGGCAGTTGCCAATGCATCCAGCGGATGGTGAAATAGTACTGGTTCCCGGTGTGGGTCCCATAGTAGATTCTGTCAGAATACCAGTAGTACCGATAGTTACGATTACTCTTGTAGGACAATTGCCTATACATCCAGGTGAAGGCGGTATCGTACTTGTGCCATGTGTCGGTCCGTAAGTGGATTCAAAGACAAGGCCACTAGTACCGACGGTTACAATAATTCTTGTAGGGCAGTTACCGGCACATCCAGAAGATGGTGGAATTGTACTAGTCCCGGCTGATGGTCCATAAGTGGATTGTGTAATCGCATCTGTTGTACTGACGGTAACTAGTACCCTAGTAGGACAATAGCCAATGCATCCTACAGAAGGCAGTATTGTACTAGTCCCAGCCGTCGGTCCATAGGTTGACTCAGTAGTTACACCACCAGAAGGACCAATGGTAACAATAATTCTCGTAGGGCAGTTACCAATACATCCAGCGGAAGGTGAAATCGTACTGGTTCCCGGTATTGGTCCCGCAGTAGATTCTGTAATAACACCTGTTGTACTAATAGTTACAATAATCCTTGTAGGACAGTTGCCTGTACATTCAGATGAAGGTGGTACCGTACTTGTGCCGGCAGTCGGTCCATACGTAGTTTCAAGAATGAGACCACTAGTACCTACGGTTACAATAATCCTTGTAGGGCAGTTGCCGACACATCCAGAAGATGGTGGAATTGTACTAGTCCCAGCTGATGGTCCATATGTGGATTCTGTAATTGCATCTGTAGTTCTAACGGAAATTATTACCATCGTAGGACAATAGCCAATACATTCTAAAGAAGGCAGTATTGTCCTAGTCCCAGCCGTCGGGCCATAGGTCGATTCAGTCGTTATACCACCGGAAGGACCAACGGTAACAATAATTCTTGTAGGGCAGTTACCAATACATCCAGCGGATGGTGAAATAGTACTAGTTCCCGGTATCGGTCCCGTAGTAGATTCTGTAATAAAATCTGTTGTGCTGATAGTTATAATAAGCCTTGTGGGACAGTTACCTGTACATCCAGCTGAAGGCGATACCGTACTTGTGCCAGCAGTCGGTCCATACGTAGTTTCAAGAACGAGACCACCAGTACCTACAGTTACAATAATCCTTGTAGGGCAGTTACCGACACATCCAGAAGATGGTGGTACTGTACTGGTCCCGGCCGTTGGTCCGTATATTGATTCGGTTGTAATACCGCCCGTAGGACCTACGGTAACAATAATTCTGGTAGGGCAGTTTCCAGTACATCCAGAGGAAGGTAAAACAGTACTAGTTCCCGGTGTGGGTCCCGTTGTGGATTCTGTCTGAATACCAGTAGTACCGACAGTTACGATAACCCTTGTAGGACAGTTACCTGTACATCCAGATGAAGGCGGTATCGTACTTGTACCTGCCGTTGGTCCATACGTAGTATCAAGAATAATGCCACTAGTACCGACGATTATGATAATGCTTGTAGGGCAGTTGCCGACACATCCAGAAGATGGTGGAATCGTACTTGTCCCAGCCGTTGGTCCATATCTCGATTCTGTAATTACATTTGTGGTACTAACGGTAACGATTACCCTCGTAGGACAGTAGCCAATGCATCCGGCAGAAGCTAGCACTGTACTGATCCCGGCAGTTGGTCCGTATGTGGATTCGGTAATTATACCGCCAGAAGGACCTAGGGTAACTATTACCCTCGTAGGACAGTTTCCAATACATCCAGAGGAAGGTAAAACAGTGCTGGTTCCCGGTGTGCGTCCCGTAGTAGAATCTGTGATAACACCTGTTGTGCTGATGGTTATAATGAGCCTTGTGGGACAGTTGCCTGTACATCCAGCTGAAGGTGGTACCGTACTTGTGCCAGCAGTCGGTCCATACGTGGATTCAAGAATAAGGCCACTAGTACCAACGGTTACAATAATCCTTGTAGGGCAGTTGCCGATACACCCGGGCAATGGTGGAATTGTACTGGTCCCGGCCGTTGGTCCATATGTGGATTCTGTAATCGCATCTGTAGTACCGACGGTAACTATAACCCTCGTAGGACAGTTGCCAATGCATCCGGCATAAGGTGGAATTGTACTGGTTCCGGCCGTAGGTCCATATGTTGATTCGGTTGTTATACTGCCAGTAGGACCTACGGTAATAATAATTCTGGTAGGGCAGTTTCCAATACATCCAGCGGAAGGTAAAACGGTACTGGTTCCCGGTGTAGGTCCCGTTGTGGATTCTGTCAGAATACCAGTAGTACCGACAGTAATGATAACCCTTGTAGGACAATTACCTATACATCCAGCTGAAGGCGGTATCGTACTTGTGCCATCTTTCGGTCCGTACGTGGATTCAATAATAAGGCCACTGGTACCGACGGTTACAATAATCCTTGTAGGGCAGTTGCCGATACACCAGGGCAATGGTGGAATTGTACTGGTCCCGGCCGTTGGTCCATATGTGGATTCTGTAATCGCATCTGTAGTACCGACGGTAACTATAACCCTCGTAGGACAGTTGCCAATGCATCCGGCATAAGGTGGAATTGTACTGGTTCCGGCCGTCGGTCCATATGTTGATTCGGTTGTTATACTGCCAGTAGGACCTACGGTAATAATAATTCTGGTAGGGCAGTTTCCAACACATCCAGCGGAAGGTAAAACGGTACTGGTTCCCGGTGTGGGTCCCGTTGTGGATTCTGTCAGAATACCAGTAGTACCGACAGTTACGATAACCCTTGTAGGACAATTACCTGTACATTCAGGTGGAGGTGGAATCGTACTTGTGCCAGCTTTCGGTCCGTAAGTGGATTCAATAATAAGGCCACTGGTACCGACGGTTACAATAATCCTTGTAGGGCAGTTGCTGATACAACCAGAAAATGGTGGAATTGTACTGGTCCCGGCCGTTGGTCCATATGTGGATTCTGTAATTGCATTTGTAGTACCAACGGTAACTATTACTCTCGTAGGGCAGTTGCCGATACATCCCGAAGATGGTGAAATTGTACTAGTACCGGCCGTCGGTCCATAAGTTGATTCGGTAGTTGCACCGCCAGTAGGACCTACGGTAACAACAATTTTGGTAGGGCAATTTCCAATACATCTAGAGGACGGTAAAACAGTACTGGTTCCAGGTGTGGGTCCCGTTGTGGATTCTGTGATAATACCAGTAGTACCGACAGTTATGATAACCCTTGTAGGACAATTACCTATACATCCAGCTGAAGGCGGTATCGTACTTGTGCCAGCTGTCGGTCCGTAAGTGGATTCAATAATAAGGCCACTAGTACCGACGGTTACAATAACCCTTGTAAGACAATTGCCAATACACCCAGAAAATGGTGGAATTGTACTGGTTCCGGCCGTTGGTCCATATGTGGATTCTGTAATTGCATCTGTAGTACCAACGGTAACTATTACCCTCGTAGGACAGTTGCCAATGCATCCGGCAGAAGGTAGTACTGTACTTGTGCCGGCCGTTGGTCCATATGTGGATTCTGTAATTGCATCTGTAGTACCAACGGTAACTATTACCCTCGTAGGACAGTTGCCAATGCATCCGGTAGATGGTAGTACTGTACTTGTCCCGGCCGTTGGTCCGTATGTGGATTCGGTAGTTGTACCGCCAGTAGGACCTATGGTAACAATAATTCTGGTAGGGCAGTTTCCAATACATCCAGCGAAAGGTAAAATAGTACTAGTCCCCGGTGTCGGTCCTGTAGTGGATTCAATAATAAGGCTACTGGTACCTATAGTTACAATAATCCTTGTGGGGCAGTTGCCGATACACCCAGATGATGGTGGAATTGTACTGGTCCCTGCCGTTGGTCCATAGGTGGATTCAGTAATTGTTTTTGTCGTGCCTACGGTAACTATCACCTTCGTAGGACAATCGCCAACGCATCCTGCCGGTGGCAGTCTTGTACTTGTGCCAGCCGTCGGTCCATAGGTTGATTCGGTGGTTGCACCGCCATCGGGACCTGTTCTTGATGTTTTTCTGTCTTCAGTAACCGTGACTACTAATGTAGTTATACAGTTTAATGTACACCCGACAAGTGGTGGAACAGTTGACGTTCCTGGGATTGGGCCTAAGGTTGTTACTGTGGTAATACTACTACTCCAAGATGCAATTGGAGTCTGGACTATTATTGTACCTGGATTAGTACCAGATGCTGGAATGGTAATTG
The DNA here is from genome assembly GCF_001625195.1 of Drechmeria coniospora. Classification (NCBI taxonomy): domain Eukaryota; kingdom Fungi; phylum Ascomycota; class Sordariomycetes; order Hypocreales; family Ophiocordycipitaceae; genus Drechmeria; species Drechmeria coniospora. The sequence goes on along the minus strand of NC_054390.1, from coordinate 138,726 downwards.
TTGCTAGTACGGCTATGGTTCCCGGAATAGTTGTAGAAACATATGCTGTAGGTGTTTCTACTATGATTGTACCTTGATTAGTACTACTTAATAGTATTGTCCTAGTCGTTAAAATTTTATCAGTCCAACCGCTGGATGTAGTAACGTAACCTGTTGGTATCTGAATTACTGTACTAGTACTACTACTATACTCAAAGGGGGTTAGGATAACTATTATACCAGGTGTTGTTCCAGTAGCAGGAATGGTTTTTGTTTCTGTAAACGACCTGGTCCATCCCCGAGTTGTTATAATGTACTCAGTAGGAATATTCTTCGTTTTAGTAAATATTTCGGTCCACTCCTCCGTTGTTGTTTGATATGCAGTAGGAGTGTGAACTATAATCATTCCCGGGTTTGTACCGTCACCTGGAATGGTTTTTGTTTTTGTAACCGTTCCTGTCCAGGCAATTGTTGTTGTAAAGTAATCTTCAGGAGGCTGTATAATACAACTTGTGTACGTTCTGATGGGTCTAGTTATTATCTTTACTTCTTGCTGCAAGGAATTGAAGCTAGCAATATCTTACTGAGTGATTGCATTTTGCAAAGTACTTCTGGCACAGATATACTGAATTGGTAAGATTTCAACAATAGCATTACAAGTACTACTAGCAAGGCTAATACTAGAGCCAGTAGTATAAAAGTAAGGAGTTAATGCTAGTAATCGCAAAGGGTAGAACATCTTAAAGTATAAGAATGCAACTTAATATCTCTATTAGAATGTATATGCTGTTAATATGGTTAGTAAAGTTTGCTTAAAGGTATTAAAGTAGTCTGTTAGTCAATAGTATGTTCTTTAGAACCAAATAGGTTTATTCTGTGTTGACTTGATTGTATGGGGAGTTGAGAGTGTAGTATTAGAACTAGATGAGATTGTTGAAGGAGGTGTACTATGTCGCCAAATATATAGGCCAAGCGGTTAATACTCTACTTGTTGGGCTGCCCGGAATATTAGTACGTGGTTTATATATATGATACTTATAATATCATACTGCTTGTACTTTAAACTGCCTTGATTTGTAGTGTATACGAGCAGACTCTTTGGTTTAAATCGTTAACTTATTGCTATCTAGTATCTTTAAGGTTCTAAAACAAACTATCTGTAATAGCTAAGATGACGTGTTCGATGCGATAAAGGTTAAATATAATAATGGAACGCATGGAAATATAAGTACGACAACGAAAAGCTCCACTGGGTATAAAATTATTAACTAGAAGCAGTAGTACAATGAGCCTTACTCTTGGAGTACAAAAAAATTATTTTTGTAATTATAACGCAAGCCAAACTTCCGAATTGTATTATTATATTAAAATCACTATTTAGAACAATAGAAAACCTTGTGCTCCTTTGTGACTGGTCATTTGGACCTAGGGTTAGAATTAAAGTTCCATACCTTACATCATATTTGGAAGTAGCTTCAAAACCATATAACAAAGTATAAATGACCAGTTAGCAAGAGAAAAAGTTTTACTATTGTTCTACCTAGTACTGTTAATAGAATAGTAGTTTCCTCAAGTTGACCTCGAAATACTATGTACTCTGTATTCGTATGCTTAGTAGCAGGGGCTGGAGAGTTTTCTCTAATGGCTCTTAGTGTATTTTACTAGTTGAATTAAAGTTCCCCTACTGAATATCCTCTTTCGATGTATATTTGAAACTAAATAACCAAGTATATATAACTAGTTAGTAAGGAGTAAAGCTTTACTATTGTTCTGCCTAGTACTGTTAATGTAATAGTAGTATCCGGAAGTTGGCCGTGAGATGTGGCTGGTTAAAATTACGCTTATCGCAAATGGATGCGTACAAGCTACTAGTGGGTGGAGTAATAGTTGACAGTCTGTAACCTGTCACTGTGATTGTAGATATTTATCACTGTATCTGGTAGCCGACGAGTCGTTGTACTAAGTATTGCACTTGTTGTATACGGATGTTTACAATCCTCGGGAGGAATAGCACTTGTACCATCTCCCATTTTTGTAAGTTCGTGGTGCGAGGTCATCCAAGAACCAGAAAACTGGGGGGGGGGGATATTTACTTTCTAGAGCATAGATAAGACTGGTTTGAATCGTTATCTTGTTAAAATTGATAGAAATCGTATCCACTGTATATGCTTCTAACTAATTGCTGGAATGTAGGCTATCAAATCTTATTCTATACGTAAGACCATATAGACCATATAGGATTTTTAAATCCTTCGTGGCCCCTGTATATACTTCTAACCAATTGCTGGAATGCAAGCTATCGAATCTTATTCTACACGTAAGACCATATAAGATTTATAAATCCTTCGTATCCCCTGTATATACTTCAAACTAATTGCTAGAATATAGGCTATCCAACCTTATTTTGTACGTACGATCATATAAGATTTTTAAATTCCTCGTATTCCCTGTATATACTACTAACTAATTGCTGGAATGTAGGCTATCGAATCTTATTCTACACGTAAGACCATATAAGATTTTTAAATCCTTCGTGGCCCCTGTATATACTTCAAACTAATTGCTGGAATGTAGGCTATCCAACCTTATTTTATACGCACTATCATATAAGATTTTAAATTCCTCGTATCCCCTGTATATACTTCTAACTAATTGCTGGAATGTAGGCTATCCAACTTTATTTTATACGCACTATCATATAAGATTTTAAATTCCTCGTATCCTCTGTATATACTTCTAACTAATTGCTGGAATGTAGGCTATCCAACCTTATTCTATATGTACGATCATATAATATTAAATCCTTTCCTGATCAGCTAACCCTATAAGTCAGCGCCCCCCCAAGGACACCCCCCCAAGACGGCGCCCCCCCGCCCCCCTCCCCAAGACGGGCACTCCCTAAGACGGGCACCCCATTTGGCTCCTTCATACATATCAACCTAATGCATCGCAACCGCAGTTTTTCGGACAGTTTAACTATAATCGATTAAAAATATACCTACAGTATCCCCTATGCCTAAGCTACCTACCTATACCGAATAAACAGTCCAGATAGCTCTTTATGCTATTACAACGGGTTACTGCAGCTACAAGCTGCCCGTCAGTATCGAGTTCCGCGTCAAACGCTCCAACGCCGATTACGCAGCCTTCCAATTAAACATACAAGAGAAATATCGCAGTGGCTCTCTACGGATCAAGAAAGGTACCTACGCAATTGGGTCCTTACCCAGGGTTTGTTAGCGCAGCCGCCCTCACAGATAGAAATACTAAGTACCAAATGCAAGAGCATGCAAGCGATAGGACTAAAAAATACCAGAAGTGTGAGTATATATTGACCAAGCTATGCCACTGCGTAGGCGTAATGACCTAGACTAGGATTGCGTAATCACATCCCGCGGAATTACGTAGGGGATAAGTAGGTCGCGTCACTGCAACCTCTTTTTCCTCCCTTCGAACCAAATTGAATCATTGAATGATATCTCTTGTTATCAGTTTCCCCCAGAACCGAACCAACACTGAATCAGTGCTGTGTGAAAAGAACAGCGTAGATTGGCAAGGCTAGAAGAGGATCACGATACTACTACCCGTTTCCGACCAGAGATCCAGTTGGCAATACCGCGACTAAAAGGATCAATTTCGAAGGTATCCGTTCGTTTTGACGTATCAGATACTTGGATTTAGATAACTAGATTTTAATTACCACAGCAAGATATGTTACACCAATCATGCGATTATTTATATGAGGATTCGGATTAGGATTAGTCCCAGCAGACCCACAAGAGGCGCATTGCTTCTTGTGGGTCGCGCAACCTTGCGACCAACTGGAGGATAAGTAGGACGCGTCATCGAAACCTCCCTTTCCTCCCTTCGTACCCAAGTTGAATCATTGAACGAGATCTCTTGTTACCAGTTTCCCCCAGACCCGAACCAACACTGAATCAGTGCCGTGTGAAAAGAACAGCGTAGATTGGCAAGGCTAGAAGAGGATCACGATACTACTACCCGTTTTCGACCAGAGATCCAGTTGGCAGTACCGCGACTAAAAGGGTTAATTTCGAAGGTATCCGTTCGTTTTGACGTATCAGATACTTGGATTTAGATAACTAGATTTTAATTACCACAGCAAGATAAGATGTCACACCAATCATGCGATTATTTACATGAGGATTCGGATTAGGATTAGTCCGAGCAGGCCCACAAGAGGCGCAAAGTTTCTTGTGGGTCGCGCAACCTTGCGACCAACTGGAGGATAAGTGGGACGCGTCAGCGCAACCTCCCTTTCCTTCCTTCGTACCAAGTTGAATCATTGAATGAGATCTCTTGTTACCAGTTTCCCCCAGAACCGAACCATCTGGCCTGTTTTAAACATTTGTTACTAACCCTAAATGCACCTGCAACTTGCTATTACTATTAGCTTACTTCAATTACTTTTAAAAGCTCCATTCTACTGCTCAATAGTTTGGAAATAATGTCTACAACTAGAAGTACTATTTAGCTATTTAGGTGGCCGCAACGTTAGGGGTTTTAGTTACTCTGCAGGATACAAGTTATTCAGCCCGCTACAGGATGCAATTGCCTCCACTGTCTGCGCTGCCTGCACTGACCTTTCTAAAAAAAAAGGGGGGGGGGGGATCCTTGGTGCTCCTAAAATGAAGTTGCCGGACCTTAAGCACAGAGTGCATGTGCAGTAACTGTATGATCGGGGAGCGAATGCAAGACATGTTTTGCCACGGCAGTACCGCACGATGCATCGGTTTCCCTGCCGCATTTCGCCTCATACTTTACTGCAGGATAATCGCAGCTGCTGACAAAATGGTGCAAAAGTTTGGAAAGTCGGGTCGGATAGTGTTGACCGTGTAGGTGGAAACGTTGACCGATGACGTTGATCCTGTTGCTTGTAGAGCATTTGCGTTGGTAAAAAGCGACTCGTAGGATTTGCAGGGGCATGTACTTTGTAAGCACAAGTAACCCAGTACAACAGTTCGGACCCGACTTATCACTTCCACTTGGGTATTGCCCGAGTATCTTCAATAGCAGCACTTTGGGCAATACGATCCGGAACTGCCTCCCCGCGGCCACTGGGTATGCTTAAGACTACAAGTGCATATACAGCATAGGTTTATTTATTGGCAAGTGCAAAACAATGCAGTGCAATTAGAAACACGGAGTAATATCAACGCTATAGGTGTACTTATCAGTTTCTTGGTTCTCTGTATGGCGTGCTCCGTACTGTACTTGGTAGAAGTGATGTACGCTTGTGTATATATTTTACGAGTAGTCAGGAATGCTACAAATGCTTTTCACTATACGGAATACTTGCATCAGGCTTGCGTAGAGTTACGTTTTCTCATCGGTCTGGGTCTGTTCAACTGCCATTTGCTAATTGCAGCCCGAAAGCCATTGTCATTATTTGTTTGCATTTATTGCACCCACCCTAACTCCCGTCTCCTCCAGAGCTTACTTGTAGGGTTCCTAGTAGATACTCCCTCGAGGGAGTTCGCTTTGCAGTCGTTTTCATTCCATCTCGCAAAATGAACCATCGCACCAGACATCGCTTTCGTTCACAATACAAAATCACCCATCCTCACTCCTCTTTCGTGCCTGTTTACTTCCCTCTTAATATACCTTTATCGCACTCTCTGCAATTTCTTGTCTGGGGCAATAGCCTAGTTGTCTTTTTACTTTTTTTCTGTTACTATACTCAAAATGCTGCTTTTTCCTAGCCTTGAAACCGGCTGCCGGACTGTTCAATCTGGCGTCCACCTTTGAGAATGAAATCCCTAAAGAGGATCGACTTAGCATCTAGTTCAACAAACGTGTCAATAAATCGTTCCATAACAACCTACCTCATTAAATCGGTACATTTATAAATTGGACTCTTTCATCCGCAACGCTGTTGCCATTTCGATTTTGTAAGTCTCCCCGTAGTACTTACAATCGTGTATCCTTCAGGACAATGGTATACTATTGTTGTTTTGGGCATCGATCTGTCAGTATTTCCCCCTATTGGGATCCCAAGGGCGAGAGGAATAATTAGGAGGAATGTATAGTTCTGAAAGCTGTGTCCAAAGAAGGACGCTGACCACAGTAATATACTTTATGATACATCATGAAACAACGATGACCAGTAGGGTCTTGTGGAGAGCAATGAGAACACAAATCATGTCAAGATTTATTGTACTGCGTACCTGATATTACAGGGCAATTATTTCAACAGTGCTCCATACGTATATTATTAAAGGCACACTTTTCAGTAGAATTAGGTAACTATTTCGAAAAGCAATTTCCCATCCCATACAAACCCGCCACCCTCATCCCATGGTGTCTCAACAATTGCCCCTCAGCGTACTCCATTATTCATGATAAGTAATTACTTGTACTTAGACATAATTTCTACTATTCGCATTTTACTCCACCGAGATTTAAAAGCACCTACGGAGTACAACTAGTACTTTAATGTACTGCTGTAAGCTTACATACGGTACTCCGTACGGAGTACGTGTAATTATGTACATTCAAGTACTTAAGTTGTGTGTTGTGTGTAAGCAATTATTATATAGTGACCAATTGTAGACGAGGATCACGTAATCGTATGGCGCACGATTACGGAGAGGCTAAAAGTGGCCGCATGGGTGCAGCCTCTTTTCCCTCCTTTCGTACCAATTTGAATCCATTAAAAGAGATCTCTTGTTACCAGTTTCCCCCAGAACCGAACCAACATAAGCACACCTAAGTAATGGATTACAGTACATATTCGGAGTATTATGGTACTGTACAACTACAACTACAGTACTCCGTTCAGGTAAGTAGGTGCACTCCTAGATTTTCATATGCTACTATTTTCTTTCTGTGCAAAACACAAAAGTACCCACATGTACAGAGTATTTACTGTATGGATGAATGAGTAAAACCACAGCTCCGTACAACAATTCCCGATACCTCAGCTTATTCCAAATGCTTTGGTAGTCATGGCGGTCCTAAGGCACAACGGCCTGGAGAGAAATGATATCTGAGGTAGTCGCAGCGGCCCGGATAGTCATAACACGTCAGCCAGGAACTAACAGCAGCCCCAGTGTTTACTTATACTTGTACAACTACTATATTTACCAGGCTTTGCACTTAACATTATAAATGGGGTCTTTTGGGTCGAAATGCCAATCCAGATATACCTTCTCGCTTGCAAAGAGTAACATGTTGTATTCTCTTACCTAATCCATACGTAAAAGGAAACACTGCTATTCTTACGGAGTAAGTACATGTGCACGTAAGTACAAGTAGGTATAGACGACTTGGTAGCTTGTACTTAATAATACATTACGGGTTGCATCCGTGGCTGTACACCTGCTGAAGTTCAGGTCAAGGCGTCGGCGTACTTAAGGTACGTTTTCAATCTGTAAGTACCTACAAGTATTCAAGTATATGTAAGTGTACCGTAATGTATTTGTACATGTAAGTACTTTTAGTTGCAAGTGCTACAAATTTTGTATGTACAGTAATGAGCTGTTCAGAGTACTGAACTTGGAGCGCATTTTACAATTCAGTACTACGATTTCGCAGGCTACTGGATAGTCTAGCCCGTGTACTCGTGGCAAGAAATCTATAAAATCCGTCTGAGATTCCAATGTTTTGCGGGAATGCCATCCACACGTCCAAGTACTACATCCTCCCTCTTTCTTCGCTACTGCTTCAAATGAAGTTCATTGCGGTTCTTTTCTTCGCTGCTCTCGCCTTCGCTGCTCCTTCATATCCTGCGGACCATTCCACGGCTATTGAAGATGATGCAAGGCTGCTCCCGCTCTCCATGGATTACTTCTACAAGCACATAAAAGGATACGAACTCGGGAGCAACGATACTGCAAAGCTCTCACAACAGATTATTGGAGTTGCTGACGCATGCTATGACAAGCTTTTAACTACGGGAAACCTAACCACAGCAAACGCCAAGAACCTTTCGGAAATTTTCAAGGAAACCGAGGATATGACTACCTTGATTTCCAAAGCCCTTATTGAAAAAAGGCAGGATATATCCGAAGCTGCTGCTTGTCGTGATTTCGAGCGCTACCTCAAAGAAATTTACGTCCACTTGCACGAATTTTTCGATCTTGCTCAGAGATTGTGGCCAGTGAATAGGTTGCCCACTGCTGCACAGCAATACACGCCAATTCTTGAAATCCTGACCAAGGTACAAACGGAGTTCTCAAAAGAAAAATGCAAGGATGCTATAATTCCAACACTTACATAGCCGGCCCCGCCCAAACTCCATTCGTTTCTTGGACTGTTGGTATTCAAGCTCTTTTGTTGGAAAGAACTGCGCTGATGCTTGGGCATCGGGGCGGATTTACTTAGGGAACCATAGTTCCTAATCCTACCAAGAATGCAGTTAATTTCAAGGAGAAAACCGACGAAACTGGTTCAGATGGGACATAAAGAAAGAAGCCAAATCGACAGCCGAGCGTCACGAACGTCGGCTCCGTAAATACAGGCAGTAGCAAGCTGCGTGGCCGATATTACCTCGTGGATGATAGTAGCATCTGCTGTGGGATTGTACTCGGACTGGCATTTTGCTGACGTCGTGGCTGCAAATTGGGACGGCGAATATCGCTGCCGTAACTCGTCGACTGCCTCCCCCCTGACACAGTAACGTCCCATTAATTTACCAACTGTGATACGGAGGTGCCAAGGTATGCCACATCTGGCTTGTCTCACTGCGTCATGACTTTGTGGGACTAATATGAGCTTTTCAATGGGCACTTGACCTTTGAGGGAGTAATCTACAATATCTCGCAAGCCAAACATTGATCGAGTACAAAATTATTCATGCAAACCTCCTTCGGATGGGAGCACAAATACCCAAACTTCAGCGTTGGATAGACGAAAGCGCTGGAAATTACCTAAATTAGCGGCGGGGCTTGCAGCCTACTGGAGTTTACGACGAGGTTATAGTTGGTTAATCGGTGTCTTACATTTATTACTGACTTGGACGTTTTTGGACAAGCCTGTCCGGTGCTACAACAGTCTGCTGTCCATTGCTGCACATGTACTCTGTATATTGGTCAGGCTTAATCTATCCCATATATTCTAACCGAGGCCAATGAATGGGTAAGCTTCGTATTGAGTTGTTCCAACCTTTAGTGTGGCGACGGGATTATCAAGGTACGGAGGCTTCGTCATAGTATAGTCATGTTTCTTAGGCCGGTCAGGCTTAGCATATTGGCGGTGACACTCGAGGTAGAGCTTGCATTGCAGCTTGAGGCGTATGATGTTGCAGAACGGCAACCGCTATGCGAAATATAAATACGGGCGAGATGCTTAACGGCGTTGGCCCTGATATGTGTTGATGTACTCACGTCCGTGATTTGCTTCATTTGCTGCGACTGCCTGACGAGAGAATACGAGCACTTTCGTTGTCCTCTGCCAGACGGCGTATCAGTTCTACTTCGCCACTCCGGCCTTGTCCCAGCACTTTCTCCAGCATCTCTCCGTAATTCATTTCCGGAATGTATGTCTTGAAGTCGATCGCATTGGCGGTTGCTATTGCGCCTCTGCTTATTTCGGCCGATAACTTTCCTGGATACCATTCCTCCGGGCCAAGGAAGACCTTTGCAGTGAGGCAAGCTGCGGCCAATCCTTCGTCGCGATTCCTGAATGACAACTCCAAGGCGTTCGCCGTCAATGGAAAGGAGATTCCGGAGGTGAATTTTGACATTGGCGAATCTTATGCCGGCGTGCTGCCCATCTCTGACCGAGCGGGCGAGACGCGCAAGCTGTTTTTCTGGTTCTTCCCATCGGCCGCGCCCGAGGCCAGGGACGAAGTCGGCGTCTGTCTGGGTGGTGGGCCGGGCTGTTCCGGCTTGAAGTCCCTCTTATCCGCAAACGGGCCTTTCCTGTGGCCTCCCGGCGCCTTGGCACCGGTGAAGAATCCGTACTCCTTAAACCGACTCACGAATTTCGTCTGGATCGACCAGCCCGTTGGCACCGGCTTCAGCCAGGGCGAGCCCAGCATCACCAACCAGGAAGAGCTGGCCGAGCAGTTCAAGGGCTTCTGGAAGAACTTTGTCGATATCTTCCAACTTCACGACAGCAAGATGTACTTTGCCAGCGAGTCGTACGGCGGTACGTTCGTGCCACACATCGCCAACAGCTTTCTTGAATCGAATGACAGTAAATACTTCAACGTCAAAGGCGTCGCCATCAACAACCCCAGCATCGGCAACAACGCTTTGCAGATAGAGATGCCTGCTCTTCCATTTTCCGAGTACTGGTCCAATGTTCTAGGGCTCGACGAGCCCACGTTGGAAAAGGGCCGGCAGCGTGCGGAAGAGTTGGGATTCACCAGCTACATGAAGAAGTATTTTACCTTTCCGCCTCCCAAAGAGGAGTGGCCCCAACCTCCCTCCCCCAACAAGTCGACGCGGGACATCCTCGTCGGAGCCATGTACGCGGCGAACCCGTGTTTCGACGACTACAACATCATCCATCAATGTCCCACCCCATACAACCAGCTCGTCGGTGCGGGTGCAGACAAGGCCTCGGGCGGTCCAGCGTACTTTCAACGCGAAGATGTAAAGAAGGCCATCAACGCCCCTCCAGACGCCAACTGGACTGGATGCGCGCCCAAGGTCTTCGTCGGCCGCGACCGAAGCAGCTATCCTACTCTCGACGGCACGCTCGCCAACGTCGTGCACAAGACAAAGAACGTCATCGTTGGGTCCGGTGATCTCGACCTCGTCCTGCCCACGAACGGCACTCTCTTCGCGCTGCAGAACATGACTTGGGGTGGCGACAAGGGCTTCCAGAGGTTTCCCTCCACTCCCTTCTTCGTCCCTCAACACGGTGCCGACACTGGCGCCTACGGAAATTTAGGCTCCTGGAGCCAAGAGCGCGGGTTACCATTCTACAGCATCCGGCTGGCTGGACATAAGCTATCTGGGGGATCGGCCGGCGCAATATACCGTGTCATCCAGGTCATGCTAGGCCGCGTCAAGGACTTTTCCAGCCATTATCCTCTATTTTAGAAGCGTAAAGCGGAGTTTTCGCCATGTATTATCCAGTGCTATCATCTACTCACGTACCATTCTTATTCCTCATGGTGAAACCGCAGGCCTTTGTGATATCCGTGGCTATCCTATTGCTCACCCGCAGTTTCTTACCACGTTCCGCGCGTATATACAAGCCGAACCAATACAATGGCACTCCTGATTGACGGCACAATGATTTCCATTGCCATTGTTTGGTCATGGCCAAAAAATGGGCTACTGTTGGTTCGGTTCTGGGGGAAACTGGTAACAAGAGATCTCTTTCAATGAATCAAATTGGCACAAAGGGAGGAAAAGGAGGTTGCAGTAACGCGACCAACTTATCCCCTCTTCTTCGTAATAGTCTTGGTCACACTGCCTACGGACCAATTTGCCTTGGTCAATATACTTATACACACAGCTACATTCCCCTTTGCATTTCCGATTCAACAATCGATCGAATAAGATTCATCGTTACATCCTTGCTCGTTTGGATCGCTTCTGGTGTTGTAAGGGACGGTACATGAAGGAAGACGACCTTTCCTGGTCTGTTTTGTCCGCGCAAGAAGGCCATGCTAGAGTAGTATAGGTATTGGCAAAGAAAAATTTCTTTGTTGTAACTAGTGATCTTGAAGTCTATACCAGGCCATTGGTTGTCGGTTTCACCGCTTTCGTAAAATCGCTGGTATATATCCTCGAGGTCTAAATCCGTCTGGAGCTCGGCTGGTGGTTGTTGGCCGTGGTTCCATGCATTGCCTTGCCGATATTGACCATCAGGGCAAGAATCGTTGCCCACTTCCATCCAGTCGCAATTGCTGTTCGAATTGGCTCCGTTGGCTGAGCTGACACATTTGCAATTCGCATCCCTAAGTTTGTACCCGCTGCGAACGGCATTTTTCTCGAGCCGATACGTCGTCCTGGGTGCCCACATGCCCAGGTGAACAGCAATATCGACCTCGGGCCCCTTGCTTGGGTCCCAAATTGTCGGCACGAAGTTGTCTACGGCCTCGTAACTCACGGGAATCGCATCCGAGGGAACAAGGATTTTGACCCGTGGGATCGAGCTGTTGATGCCGACGGGCAGCTGGGAGGGGAGGCTTTTTGCAACCTCCCAGGAAGGGTTGATGACGGTATTGTTTGGCAAGCCCTAGGTCACGTCAGCAGAAGAACCCGAATTGAGCAAAGGATTCGACGTACATCAAAGCCGGTCACAAGAACTGTCAGCTCGTTCGACTTGTGTGCTTGCCGGGAAGCGCTAAAGCCCTTGGTGGTTGGACTGGCTGAAGTGCTTACGGCGAAGAGTCCAGGAGCCACGATGACGGAGAAACGCATGGTGGACAATGTGAATAATGGCAACGGGGGTGTAGTTGTAATGTATATGTTTGTATCGATATGGCATAAATAATGTGCTCCTGGCCTGTTGATGTTTGCCGTCGTCCTATGCTAGTTTCTGGGTTCCCTTGCAATGTACTGTAGTATGGACGTAGCATGAATATATATATATATGCTACATATATGATATATATATATACATGTAAAGGAATCGAGTTGGCTCATGAACCCACGGTGCAGGTAGGACATTACTACAGCCTCTCATCGGATGGAACTATTAATAGCCCCTGTCCAATGGTTGTATAGAAATCTGCAGCAACATGACGACGAACGATCTTGCGCAGATTCACGCCCCTATTCATGCACAAAATACCAACGTTAGGGTAGATGAAGTAGGTGATCTAATAATAGCCTCTACGTAGAACTGAGTAAATTGTGTATGCATTTACCTGCATGAATCATTATCGAGAGCCCATAATGGTACGACCCTAGTTGGTATTGTCGTCTCCCACAACGTTCCGCCGCTAACATCGTGGCGCCTATGTCGCACCAAGCAACTAGGGCATATCAATAGGATTTCCACGGCGGGGGGTCAGCTATGGCAGTGAATCAAGCAACCGTGTACGCATTTGCGCTTATTTAAGCGGATCTTTTGGCCACCGAGTCTTGTTGGACAGCATCAACGGCAATACCCGTATAATCTCCAGCAATGGTATTACTCTATTTCAGCACTCTGGCAATCCTAAGCCCTACATCTCGGGTCTCAACAGCCCGGGTCTCGACAGCTTCAGGAATAATACGGAGCCCGCAGTAAGTATGCTTTGGACGCCAGGGACACCTTTGGCGTTATTCGCAAGACCTGAATTGTACACCGACATTCAAGTATCATGTCTGCGCGGATGTCATGTCACAGCGTAATTGGAGAGTTATCATCGCTTTCCCTTGACACATTCCCTCGTCCTCGTGCGATCAATCATAGTAATCAGAGGATACATTCAGGACAAAACATGCCATCAGACGAGGCACGGAAAAAATCATGTGTGCTTTGGGGTCTGGCCTGTTATACTCTGCTCCTGGCTTCTCTTTGGCTTCCCACTCGGTTGATCAAAGGATCACAGCCTCACCCGGCTTTTGAAGAAGCGATCAGTCCGCACCGTGCCTGGCCAAGGATGGCTTTCTTTGGCTGGGCCGTGTTGGACACTGTCCGTACGATGTTGTATATGCGTGTGCGGCGGACTACATTTACCTCCCACAAACGCCGAGTCAGTTGCCAGATGCCAGTACCTAGAAACAGTGATGACTTGCGATCACGGCCAACACGCGCTGTAAGCAAGTCATGATGATAAAAATAGGTTTCATGGCTAGCCGCAGCACACTTCGCGAACTGTAAATATCATTGCCTGGGAGTTGCTCCATGTGGCATCACGGTTTACTCGAGTACCTGCTCAAGGTACGGAATTACCACCACGACGCACCTTGAGAGCCGTCGATTCCGTCACAAGCCATTTCTAGGGCGTCATTCAAGCGTGACGTGCTGGTACAATGTGACAGAGGCGGCAAAAGAATTTCCCCTATTCGTTGTAGACCGACTCACGGACGCTCCATGACTTGACCACGAATACACGGTCAATGTTTCAACGCTGTCAGCACATCCAAGCATCAATATCCGAATTGGTTACTATGAAACGAATTGATACGATGTGCAACCGTTCAGTAGAATCCTGCTACTGCTCTGTCGGTACAGACAGTAGAATCCTGCTACTGTTTTGTCGGTACAGATAGAAAACCGCCACACTCGTGCTCGACGCGCCCGTTCCATCAATGGACCCTCGCCGACATTGTAAAGGCATCCTCACGCCGGCAATGCTTCGTCCCGGGGAGCTGGACCTGGTCCGCCGGAGATTGGGCTGCTTGGATCAAACGAAGGTGTTTGAGCCAAGATTTGTCCGGGCCCAAGGCCGCCGGCAAGGCCGCGTGCCCCATCGAGGCCATTCACACCCGAGCTCGCATCAAAACTGCCCGGAAACCCAGCGGCAAGTCCTGGGATTCCGGCCGCGCCGGGGACGTAGGGGGGAGGATCGAAGCCGGGCATGGTGGGACAGCTGCATGGACACAGGCAACCTTTTGGAGATTCACCGGGAGGAGGGGGGCTCCCACCAGCGGGACGGTTGCCGTCAAGACCGGGCATGCCGCCCGAAGGATGGCCATCATTCGGACGGGGTTTGCCTTTGGGGCCACTTGCAACGCCATCAGGGGCTCGAGCACCGTCGACACTACCCTGCTTCCCGGCTCGGAACGTCGTCCAATGGCTCTTCATGCGGTTGACTTGACCAATCGTAAACTCCGTCGGGCATGGGCTGGGCCCCGAATCGCTTCAGTCTCGACAACGCAGGCGATCAAGAAGTGGGAAGGACTCACAAGCTGGAATAGTCCATGAAGTTGTGAATAGGATCGGTAAACTGCAGGCTGCATGAGTGACGAGGTTGCACCGGGCATCCAACAGTTGGTTCCCTCTGCGGAGGCGTGTCGGAAACAAAGTCACCCCCGTTCGGGTCGCACGGATCAAGGCCAAATACCCCCCTCTCAAAAGTGTGCATCAAGCCGTTCCAGTGGCCAATCTCATGGGTCGTGACTGAATGTTCGTCGTCCAGGACGCTCGTCAAGATGATGCAGCCGTCCTTTACGAACAGTACTTCATCCGGCGTTGATTGTGGCATCGTGCTTGAGCCCATTTTGATGGAACCAGGAGCATCTAGAGCGTCCCTGGAAAGGTGAGCGACGTAGTAAAGATTGAGATCTCCGTTAGCCGCCCCGACGCAGGTGCCCCTTCATGCCCATCTCATCCCCGAGAGTAGACCACAGCGCATTTTGTTGATAGTCGATGTCTTCAATCTTGAAGGAGAATCCGGTTTGAGAATAGTGCTGATTTGTCCTCTCAATCTCCTTGCGAATCACATCCTCCTGCCGGTCGTCAGTACAGCTGCCGTGCCTTGGCGGAGGAATGGCAGCACCATACACTGACGTAACCACCCTCGACATCTTCCGACTTGTAGACGACATGAATGTAGGTCGAAACCTCGACAGTAGATGCCTCAACCTGTCTGCGCTCGTTCATGGATGCTTCACGCGCGACCAGCGATTTGGAGAGCGTCATGAAATCGTCGGACGGAGGAGAGGCGCCGCAACGAAAGAGGTCCTGCCTCGGGCCCAAGGAGGCCGCCATGGCCGTCACAAGCCCGCAGACGACAGCTAGGAGCTTCATCAGCATCGCGCGAGCTGGGTCGAAGAAAAGAAGGTAAAGGAAAGAAGAGAATTGCGAACCAAACTGTCACCCAGGCTGAACGGAGATTTCTGCTTTCTCTGCACCGACGGCGACCTTTTGTAGGCATGAGGAACGCGACATGCTCGGCGGCCGTCGTACCTGGCACGGGTGAGTCTGACGGAGTCTGCTTGTCGAAACGTGAAGCTGAATAGTGGAAGTTGTCGATTCCAAATTGCCGGAGGCGTGTGTATGCAAGCCTTGGCGATGGATGGAGCCTCGGTCCAACTGCCTGCCTGCATCTTTCCTCGACCCGACCGTGGGCTATCCCCGGTCAAAGTGCATGCATTTTCTCCCAAGAGGCTCGGCGTTCATCAATGCTGTCCTCGTTGCATCCCCCCCCCCTTCATTACACCTCGTGGAAGCTGATGCTATAGCGGCACGCTCACTCTCGATTCTACGCAGATTGTCAACGTCTCCTATCCCGAGCGCTTGTGGTTGTCGCGCTCTCGCGAGGGTATCCCAAGCTCGGATTAAGCCGGTGGGCACCAATGCCATGGATGACCACAAACGGTTACAGAGCGTTGAGTGTTTCAAGTACATTAGGAGTCGATAAACCCCTCCATCGCGGCGAATCTTCAGCTCATTGGCAGGCGTCGTCGAACAAGGTGAAATGATGAGGAAATTTTTGTGAATTCATTCCTATGCTTTTGGCTCGTTTTACGCTTCGGCCAGCTGTCGTTTGAGGCATCTTGCTTATGCCGGTCGATGCTTGGTCGTCTGCGTGAAACCCACGACACAACCTTGTTCGAGGGCGACGTAAAATAAGCAGCGTAATTCCCTCATCACGTTCGTAACCATTCCCTCTTCATCAAGACGGACGTATCCAATATACAGCATACCATGCCGATATGCAAATGACAACGTTGCCTGCTGCATCTTCCGACGCGATTGTTGCCTTCACTCGCCTGTTCGGTTCTCGGCAACGAACCGAGATACCTTGGCTGTCCCGACACGCTGCCACCCCAGGCCATCTATTCCTCGCACGCCGATTGGGGTCGAGTTATTCCACACCGTCCTTGCCGTTCGTCCATCGTGGTACGCGGCCGGCGATGCGGGTCTGGTTCGCGGACAGTTCGGAATGGGGCGCAGGGTAGGCTGCTGTCGATGATGGGAAGCCATTCCGGACAAGGTCATCGGCCTCGCATGCATCATGGCGACCACCCGTGGCCGGCCTCCTACGGTCCATGGCTAGGATCCGGCGTCCACTCCCGGTCCACGGTGCAAGTTTTCATCGTCTCCACGCAGGTTCCCGGTCGTCTCGGTCGCGACGCGTCGGGAAGCGCGAGGTTCGTCATCATCAGGCTACGCATGCAGCGGCATCATGTTCTCGTCGGCGATCCACTTCTCGAGCAGCCGGGCCAGCCCGTGCTTGGTCTCGGTAAAGACGTGCTGCCAGCCAAAGGTGGCGAGGTTGCCTCGGCCGCCGCCGAGCTCGTCGATTTCCGACCGGCTCTTCTTCCACATGTCGTGAAAGGGCTGGGCGTGGAGGTGAGGCGGAAGCCGGGCCAGCAGCGTCCCGATGACCTCGTCCTCGGGCCTCGCGAGGAAGGGCTCGACGGGAACCGAATAGGACCTGTGGGCGGCGAAGAAGGCCCTCGCGATGCGGTCGTGATCGGCGCGTCGGATCTGCGACTGGTGGGCTCGGTACTCGGGGCAGGCGTCGTCGCGATGCGGCCTCGAGGTGGGCGGGGCGCATCCTTGGGCGGCCAGGACGCGATCGACAAAGGCCGTGGCGGGGCCGCGGATGCTGTTTCCCATGACGACGATGTGCGGCGAGACGTCGTCGTCGTCGTCGGCGAGGCCCTGGACGTCGGTCTCGTCGAGGCTCCAGTGGACGCGGGCGGCGGACTCGGGCGAGGAGGCGTCGGGGACGAGACGCAGACGGCACCTCATGACGTGGTAGTGGAAGCCTGGCGGCTCCGTCAGCCGTCGGGTCGCTCGGCAGAGGGGGGGGGGGGGGGGGGCGTCGTCGGCGGAAGCCGAGGGGGCATACCTCGGGAGCAGAAGTGGCGGTCGACGAGCAGCACGTCGCTGTGCGTCGTCGCCCATAGGTGACGCAGGAGGACAAAGGCCGGGTAGCAGGCGGCGGCGACGATGCCTCGGTCGGCGGTTTCCATGGACGAGCGAACCAAGCTACCTCGACGTCAGCGGAACGAAGGCTCCCCCTCGGCCGGCTCCCTTGGGGGTTCTCACGTCGAAGGGACGGAGCTCGGCGAGAGCTGGTTCGACAGCGAGTGAAGCCAGGCGCAGCTGAGCTTGGACATCCAGACCTGGAGGGACATGAGCTCGGAGCGGATGCGCGTGCACTTGGCCGCCTGGTAGGCGTCGTTGCTCATGTCCCAGTACGGCTCGATGAGGCGGTATCCCTCGTCCGAGGCCCACTCGGGACGCAGGCGGCAGGCGCCGCCGAGGGGGCCCATGATGAACTGCTTGTACTTGGAGAGGGCGTGGCAGTAGACGAGGAAGCGGAGCAGGACGCCGCGGTTGCGGAGGTTCCAGGCCACCTTGGGGCAGTCGTCGAGGCGCGAGGAGGAGGGCGGCGAGGCGAAGGGGCGTCTCTGGTCGAGCCTCGGCTTCGAGGCTGGGCGGGGGGCGTCAGCACGGCGGTGGCGAGGCCGTCGGGTCGGGGGGCGGCGACGTACCGGCGTGGTGGTCGGAGCCGGCGAGGACGCGGACCATGTGCTCGGTGGTGTCGTGCTTGAGGCCGAGGCCGAGGTCGCGCGGGTCGGCGCGGTGGCGGGACAGCCTCGAGCACATGTCCTCGGCGGCGCGGCGGAGGGTCGAGAGGCGGGCGTTGGCCTCGGCCATCCAGGGCGGCAGCGACGACGGCGCGGGCGAGGCGGCCATCTCGGCCTTGCAGGAGAGGAAGAGCTCGCGGAGCATGGTGGCGCGCAGGTGGCAGCCGGCCTCGCCGACGTGGGCGTCGAACTTTGTGAAGCGGGACATGCGGTCCTCGAGCAGCAGGCCGGCGAAGGTGTCGAGGGCATCCTGGGCGTCGGCGGCGGCGCGGACGACGTCGGTGAGGACGGTGCAGTAGGCCCTCCGCTTCCGCAGCGCCGGCGAGGCGAGGGCGGCGGGGAGGATGAGCGTCGTCATCGGGCCGTGCGTGGGCGGGCGGGCGAGGGCGGGCGGGCGAGGGTGCGGAGGACCGACGATGCGGAGGATCGACGATGCGGAGGATAGACGATGCGGAGGATCGACGATGCGGAGGATAGACGATGCGGAGGATCGACGATGCGGAGGATAGACGATGCGGAGGATCGACGATGCGGAGGATAGACGATGCGGAGGATCGACGATGCGGAGGATAGACGATGCGGAGGATGGACGAGTGCTGCTCGTCGTCGAGGCGAGGCGAGCCGAGGGGAGGGCGGCTTCTAAATGGCCGCGGCGGGAGCGTGGTCGGAGGCGAGGGGAGGCGAGGGGAGGCGACGATACGAGCCGTGCACAATTGTGCGGGTGCTGGGCGGCGTGCCTTGGCATCGTCGGCCTACTGGATCGCGACGAAAGCTTCGCACGCCCTAAAGTACATGACGCGATCAGCAGCGGCCGATGGGTCTGCCTCGCCCGCGAGGCCGGCGGCCAGAGGTGCACATACTTGCTTGACTTGCTTGCGGGCGGCAGCTTGTGGAGGCGAGCCCACGGACACAGGCCACGGCCGCAGGCACCCGCGAGCAGGTAAGTAAGTAAGTACTTACTGTACAGCAATTACACTCGCCGCCTGCTGCATCGAAGCAAATTGAAGGCACCTGGATGGGTCTCGAAAGGATGCGGATACGCAACGGGCGGTACCCGTCGTCGAGGGGGGTCTCTTCCGGCCGTGCTGAATCCAGTTCGGCGACGGCCTCATTCGCCGCGGACCCTGTCGCCATGTGCCGTAGGTGCAGTGCTAGCTTCAGGCGAAAGTCAAACTAAGAGGAGACGAGCGAGTTTGGCGCGTCGGCGGATGCAACGGAGCCGGCGTGAAGCATATCGATGCGATGCCGTGCATGAAACGTCGACGGCAGGACTCGAGGTGCCCATGCCTCTCTGGTTTTCTCGTCGCCTCCCCTCCTCTCTCCTTGTCGCCCCTTTTCACTCTTTCTCCCGCCTTCTCCCGCCTTCTCCCGCCTTCTCCCGCCTTCTCTCGCCTTCTCTCGCCTTTTCTCCCTCACTCTCTCCTTCTCTCTCGATCGGTGTGCCTCGCGCGCTCCTTCTTTTTTTTTCTTCAAAGAAACGGTACGTACTCTGTACGGTACGGAGTAGTTGTAGCTGTACGGAGTACGGAGTAGAGTACTTGAGTAAGTACAGTACATGTACGGAGTACTCCGCACCGTATTTACCGTCGGCGGGACTCTGCAGGTACATGCAGGACAAGGACTTGCAGTGGACTTGCAGTAGCTGTACTTACTTGCATGTACACTTGCACCTAGTTGGATGTTGATGCGGCTTGCATTACCTGCATGTGTACGGAGTACTTGGGGAGTCCCGACGGCAAAGTCGATTTTACAGGACGGAGTACTGACGGAGTGCTGGACGGAGTGCTGGACGGAATGCGGGACGGAGTGATGTACGGAGTGCTGGACGGAGTGCTGGTCGGAGTGCTGGTCGGAGTGCTGGTCGGAGTGCTGGATGGGGTGCTGTACAGTGCAGAGTGCTGGACGAGGTGCTGTACAGAGTGTAAGTACTTGCTTGTGAAAGTACTATAGGCGTGGGTACAGGTACAGCACCAGCACAAGTATCGGTGCAAGGACTTGTCAACATACAGTACCCGCCATTCCCTGCAGGCACCGAGATGGTATTAGGTGTGCGCTTCCAAGCACGACAAGTACTTTGTTCTCCGTACCTCGTGTACTTGCATGTACTTGCTTGTCGTGCTCGGACGCGACGGCAAGTCCGGGTTGGTTGTGGCGATCGGACCCCCTGCGGTGAACTTGTGGGGAGCGATTACTAGATACCCTTGCTCGCACGTGAATGCGCATGTGGAGGCATGCTGTACGGGGTTCATTACAAAGTACGAGTCCTCCTCGTACGAGTGCGTGGATGGAGTACGGAGTACGGCGTACTCGTATGTGGACGACCGCATGTGCTGTATCGGCACGTACTCTGTACAGACCAGCGTCACAGATATTCCCTATTATTAATTTCTCCACGCGAGCATCCGGCAGACCAAAACGAGGTGGGTCCATGCCACTCCAGCGCTTGCAGCGCTCGCGCATGCGCTGCCAGTACTGTACTTACATGTAATTACAGCAAGCGAGTAATTGGGTGCAGGCACAGAGTACTAGGTACATGTGCACAGCTGCCTGTACTTGCGGAGCACTGCGCCTATGGCAGTACCCACGAGCTTTGCATTTGGCGGGAAACCCTGCACCTTACTTGGCATCATTATTACTACTCCGTACGGAGTGCACGACGTACCTACAGTACCGTACACGAGACAAGTTGCGCTACAAGTGCTGGTTCGTGGTTCGTGGTTCCGAGGGCCCCTCCCCCGTAGAATGAAGTCGTTCCAGAGGTCGGTGCAAGTGTGCTGGTGAAGCAGGCAAGCGATGGTTGATAATACTTGCAAGTACTATGTAGCTGTACAGGTACATGGCTGCAAGTACGGAGTACATGTACTGTAGCTGTGCTGTACGGAGTGCTTCGCCCACCACCATGTGCCGTACTGCTGGCGCTGCAAGCACGAGTGCAAGTACCTATCCCTTGCTGTGCACCCAAGTGCTTGTAGGTGTAGGCGTGCATGTAATGGTTTGCAGAGTACAGTACATGCGCGCTGGACATGCGCATCAGCTAATTACAGCGCTCACATGCGCAGGCGCTGCACATGCCGCGCCTGTCCCCTTGGGCGGTCGCCCAGCGGGGGATGACGTCTCGGCAAGCAGGAGGGTGTCGTCGACCGTCGCCCGAGGCACGAGCGCTTCGAGCCGACCCATCTCGGTCGGCGTTGGATGGCACGATGCACGTGGAAGAAGCAAAGGCCAGCGGCGCAGGCAAAGCCGCTGCACGATGGAATCGCATCGCCGGTACGGATCACGGCCGTCGCGGCATGGAGGAAATGCGTCGGCGGCACAGAGCACTTGCAGTTGCACTTGCAGGGAGGGAAGTGCAGGTACTGTACTTGTGCGTAGCAATGACTTGCAGTTGCATCTGCTGTACTCCGTACTGCAAGTACCGAGTACTCAAGTAGTTGCAAGGACAGTACTTGAGTGCGTGCGGACATGCACCGAGCACACCACTCTCAGTACGGAAAACACCCCTAGTAAGTACTTGCATGTAAGTACCTAAGTATTATTGTACTGTAAGTACTTACGGTACTGTATTTGGTTGCATGCAAGCAGCACATGCAAGTGCTTGCTTGGAATACCTGCACCTGCTTCCCTGCTCAGTACAAGTACCCCGTATGCTGCACATGCACGTGCGGAGAACAAGTACCAGTACGTGCACACTTGCCGCCGCAGGTACACGCGGGAATACGGGGCGATGCCGTGTATTAATGGCCAGCATCATCTTCCCTCCCCTACATGTGCAGCGGGTAGCGTAGCATCGCCCACCCGGTAAAAGTTGGCCGACGGGTAGGCACGCGGCGGTGGGTGCGTCGGCATCCCTCCATTGGGGAGGTGGGCAACCTCGACGCAACGCCAACCACGGCTCGTGTCGGCCAACTTTCTTTGCCGAACAAGTGGCAAAGGCAGATTGTTGGCCGGCCTAGGTGGGGAAGCCGTGCCGGGCAGGGCAAGACCAAACGAGCAGTGGCGCCAGTACGGAGTAAGTACGGACAAGTACAGTATCAATATTACCGCACAGTACAGTACGTTCGCCCACATGTACGCCTACTTGCAGGGGCAACCAAGTTCTGCAAGCACTGTACGGAGTACTTGGGTGCTGTTATTCCGGAGTACTTACTTGCTGTCCTCCGTACACATGCTTGTTCTCCGTACTCCCTGCTTCGTGCAGTACACCTGCTCACACCTACAGCACCTACAGTACAAGTACTGACTTGCTCACTTGTCCGCCCACGGCCAAGTGCCTGCGTAGCAGTGCATCACCCACGTCGCAGCGCAGCGCCCACGTCGCAGTGCATCGCCCACGTCGCAGTGCATCGTACATCACGGCGCATCGCGTACGCGTGCATTTGCCGCTGCATGTCCGGCGCAAGGTGACATGCCTGATCGGTCGTGCGAGTGCCTGTGCCGCCACACGCACGCAATTGATCGCGGCCGCGGAGCAGACGCGCAACCTGCTCGCCCCTCCGTACCGGTACGAGCGAGCGGGCGCAGGCGTGCTCTTCGTCGCGAGTGCTTGGCAGATTGGGCCAGAAGGATTCTCCCCTCCCGAACCTTCTGGAAGCCAGCGCCAGCACGGCCGTGTGAAGCGGCATACGACCGCCAGAGACGTCGCCCACAACGCTCCGTACAGATGTCGCATTCAACCCCGCGTGCTCGCGCTTGCACGTGCGACGATTACTTGCGTCGGGGTGCATCGTCGGCGCAAGTGCTTACTCGCATCATCATTTGCTGCCGAGCGTACCGTGGTTGTGGGTGGGTGGCCGTCGTCAGCACGCCCGCCTCGCCCGCGTGCCGTGCTTGCACAGCAATACTTACTTGCCCGCGTTCCCGTGCTTGTACAGTAATACTTGCCCGCGTACCGTGCTTGTTCTTGCTCGCAAGTACTTGCGTATCGAGCCGTTCACCAACGGTCCATCGGTTCGCCGCCCGCACTCCATTGGCTCGCAGGGCCTCGTCTCCGTTGGCCTTTTATCCAGTTCCTGAGCCTGCTTTGGGACGTACCGGGGAAGCGTGCAGAGTACTCCGTACAGCTGCAGTGCAGTATATTGGTGATGCCATTCCATACTGCAAAATGCAGGCGTAAGTACAGTACTTGAACGTGCAGGCCAGGTGCCCCGTGCAAGGAGGCGACGCCAGGCAAGTACCTACTTACGTAAGAAGACGGAGTGCTGTACTGTAGGGAATACTCCGTGCGCGCGCAGCAATTACTGCGCTGTACGGGCTGAACCCAACAGGTACGCTTGGCCTCGAAGCTGTACGAGAATTCCATCCCCAAGTACTGAAGACTGAGGCACACTACTCGCCATGCTCTTGTACGAAATGAAACTACAGTACTCCGGACATGTAAATTAATACTCACGGTACTGTACGTGCTGCACTTGCTCCTACCGGTGCTGCACGAAAGAGTACTTACGACCATCCGTACTATAGGTACTGGTAAATGTACTTGCAGTGCTCTACTTATATTATGTAATTACTCCCTTTGCACCAAGCTCCTCATACTGTACAACAGTACCGGTGCAACGAACTTGTACTTGCTTGTACTTGGGTGTAATTACTTGCTGTCCGTGCGAGTAATAATACTTGCATCTACATCTATTCGCATCGGCATTTACTTGCTGCACTCTGCACTTGCCGTCTGTGCCTCTATTCTTCGTGCCACCTGCCAATGCTGCAGATGACGACATTCCGAGTGCGCAGCACCTCATGGCACAAAGAGTGTGCCGATGCGGGGTTTTGATGCTCCGTTCCCCTGCCCTGCAAAGGCAACGTATCCAAACCTGCCGACGTCTCCACGCGTGAACCAGCAGAGCGTGAATGTGGACGTCCGTCCCTACGACACGGCAGATGGGCGAGCACCACACGACGAGCTACGACCGTCGATGCACCCTGCTCGTTGCATCGTACGACAGCCGGTGCCCGCCGCGGCATCCGACGCGCTCCGCCGGCGACCTGGCCCTCCGCCGAGGACGAGCTCGCCACCCACGACGCACGCCTGCATGCCGGAGCAGAGGCTCTCGGCCGCGGCATGAACTGCTTGCGTCTGTACCGGTACGTGGCGTGCCGTCGTCCTCGTCCTCGCACTCACGCGTGCTCCTCGCAGTCCATGACGAAGAGGCGAGCACGTCCCCCGAGAGCGGCTGCCCATGCTCCGCTCGCCGCGGCGGAGTGGCCGCTTGGGTCGAGGTGCCTGCCCGAGAGTGCCGTCTTCGTGCCGGCGCCATGCGTTTGATGCTACTCTGGTGAGAGGCGGCATTCGAGATGGCCATTCGGAGATGGCGGATCTTGATCCTTGCCTGGCCGTGCATCGTCCACGATGCCGCGTCCTTCACGTTTCATGCGGCAATACGACGACGAATCCGTCATCCTCTCGTCGATGGACACTCCTGCTTTCTCACCACGGCAAGCAACCTACGGCACGCAGGCACCGCACCGCACCGCACGGTAGTGGTGCATCCAAGCAAGCATGCCGACCCATGCACGGAGCACGAGGGCCTCAAAGGGCACCGGCTCGGCTGCGAGCTCTAGCCCCGAGCTTGATCAACCGTGCAGCTACTGTACGTGTGCAGACTATGACTGAGTAATTACAGGCATTGTTAATAACAGTCATCATAGCTACACCCTCGAGGAATGCCCGGAATTACCAGAGGCTTTCCCACCACGACGGTGAAAAGTACGGTAATTACACCGATGACCCGAGTACCGAGTACGACGGGATGATTCGGTTCGACGCCTCGCAACCCATGCTGATCCAAGGATGGTGCAGGTAATATTCATACTTGGTGCCTGCGGTGCGACTCTGATGCCGTGGCATTCATGCCCAAACGTGTGCCGTCGGTACACGGTACATGCACCCAAGTACCTGTACAGTGAGTACTTACTTGCACCACCTGCTGGCACGGCACGCGGGGCCGTTGAACGGCGGGTCCATCTTGCAGCTAATCATTTAAAGGGAGTGACCGCTAGGACTGGCCACCGACACTGACCGCTCTGGCTATATGCCAGCGACCGGCGACCAGCGACCGCCATGAGCCACGAGCCATTACTAGCCACCATCCATCACTAGCCACCGACCATCACGAACCACGAGCCAGCACGAACCACCAACAATCTCGAACCACCAACCATCTCGAACCACCGACCATTACGAACCGCCGGCCACGAACCACCGTTTCCCTGCCCATCGTCCACCGTCTCCCTACCCGTCGTCCACCATCTCCCTGCCCATCGTCCACCTTCTTGCTGCCCATCGTCTACCGTCTTGCTGCCCATCGTCCACCGTCTTGCTGCCCATCGTCCACCGTCTTGCTGCCCATCGTCCACCGTCTTGCTGCCCATCGTCCACCGTCTTCCTGCCCGTCGTCCGCCGTCTCCCTGCCCGTCGTCCGCCGTCCACCGTCCACCACGCCGTCGCCGTTGTCATGGTGGCATCGGCCAGTGAGCGGGACGAAGAGGCCCTTCGTCGTGCCGTCCAGTGCACGCCCATCATCGACAACCATGCTCATCCCCTCCTGAGGCGAGACGCCATGGGCCGGCGCCCCCTGCTCTCCGTCGCCACCGAGGCCCACGGCGAGGCTCTCGACGCGAGCAGGACTGGCCTCGCCCACTTTCGGGCCGTGAGGCAGCTCGCGGACGTTCTCGGCTGCGAGGCCACGTGGGAGGCCGTCGCCGCCGCCGTCGCCGGGAAGCGCGAGGGCCAGCACGACGCCTGGCTGCGAACCTGCCTCGCCGGCATCCAGTGCGTCCTGGTCGACGACGGCCTCGACGACGGCGACGCCGAGCCGTACCACCATTTCGACCGCTTCACGCCCTGTCCCGCGAGGAGGATCGTGCGCATCGAGCAGCTCGCCGTCGCCCTCGTCGAGTCCGCCTGCACCTCCTGCCCCGCCGACGGGGACGCCGACGAGGCCTTTCGGACCTTTGCGCGCCGCTTCGACTCGGCCCTCGCCGACGCCCTCGCCGATCCCGTCGTCGTCGGCTTCAAGTCCGTCATCTGCTACCGAACCGGCCTGGCCATTCCGCCGACGCCGGATGCCGACCTGGCCTCGGAGGCCTTTCGGGAAATCTTTCGCCGACGGCACGCCCCCGACGCGGAGCCCTTTGCGAGGGTCGACCACGCCGGCCTCAACGAGTATCTCGTCCACCGTCTGGCCGCCGTCGTGGCCGCCGCCGACGTGAAGAAGCCGATCCAGTTTCACACGGGCCTCGGCGACAACGACATCACCCTGTCGTCCTCGTCGCCCTCCCACCTGCAACCCTTCATCCGCCGGTACCCCACCGTGCCCGTGGTCCTCTTGCACTCCGGCTACCCCTTCGTGCGCGAGACGGGATACCTAGCGACCATGTACGAAAACGTCTACGCCGACATCGGCGAGGTCTTCCCCTTCCTGAGCCGCGACGGCCAGCGGGGCGTCGTGAGGCAGATGCTCGAGCTGTGCCCCTCGACGAAGATGCTGTGGAGCACCGACGGCCACTGGTTCCCCGAGACCTACTACCTCGCCGTCGTCCAGATGCGCGAGGTGCTGGCCGCCGTCCTGACGGAGCATCTTCGCGCTGGCGACCTGAGCGGCCGGCAGGCCGTGCGGCTCGTCGAGGACCTTCTCTTCCACAACGCGAATCGCCTGTACGGCTTGCGGCTTCAACCGAGACCGACGGGCCTTGCCGTGCCCGTCGGACGCGAGACCTCGATCCTCTGCGAGATGCGGCGCCTGCAGCGCTCCGTGCGCTTTCTGCGCGTCTGCTGGAACGACCTGACGGCGACGACGCGCATGCGGTCCATCCCCGTGCGGCGCGTCATATCCATGCTGGAGAGCGACGAGGAGCTCTCCTTTGGCGTGACGAGGGGCGTCCTGGGCATGATTCAAAACGACGGCCGCGTGCCCGGCGTCGACGCCGTCGGCGAGTGGCGACTTCATCCAGACTTTGGCAGCCTTCGCGAGGGACCGAGGGCGAACCACGCCACCGTCATGGCCGACTTTCGCGAGGAGGACGGCTCGCCCGTTCTCCTGTGCCCCCGGACGCTGCTCCGCAACACGCTAGCCTTGGCCGACGCCGCCAAGCTTTCCTTCACCGTCGGCTTCGAGATCGAGGTGGTCATCCTCCGTCGCACCGATCGGGGGTACGAAGCCCTCCACGGCCACGGCCATGCCTACTCGGCCTCGCGGGCCATGGATCACGACGTCGCCGTCGCCGTCGTCGAGAGTGCCGTCGAGCAGCTCGAGGCCGCCGGCATCCACGTCGAGATGGTGCACCCCGAGGCCGCCACTGGGCAGTACGAGGTCGTCCTGCCCAAGGCGCCGCCGCTGGAAGCCGTCGACAACCTCCTTCTCGCCCGCAACGTCATCTCCTGCTGCGCGACGGCCCGAGGGTACCGGGCGACGCTGCACCCGAAGCCCTTTCCTGACGGTTGCGGAAGCGCGAGCCACCTTCACATGTCCATGGCGTCTCCCGACGGTTGTCCCGCGTCGCTCTACGAGTCGTTCTACGCCGGCGTGCTCCACCACCTGAGGGCCGTCATGGCCTTCACCTGCAGCAACCTCACGAGCTACGAACGAATCCGCGATCGCTCCTGGGCCGGCGGAACCTGGGTCGCGTGGGGGACGCAGAACCGCGAGACGCCCCTGCGAAAGATCAAGGGTGGTCACTGGGAGCTGAAGTGCATGGATGGCCTGGCGAATCCTTACCTCGCCGTCTCCGCCGTCATCGCCGCCGGCCTGGACGGCGTCAAGAGCCGCATGGACATGACGTGGCGGGACTGCACCGAGG
This sequence comes from Drechmeria coniospora, assembly GCF_001625195.1. NCBI lineage: Eukaryota > Fungi > Ascomycota > Sordariomycetes > Hypocreales > Ophiocordycipitaceae > Drechmeria > Drechmeria coniospora. The sequence goes on along the minus strand of NC_054390.1, from coordinate 110,545 downwards.
AGCCGAGCTTGCTCGGCGACGGCGAGAGGGCGCGGCTCGGGATAACGACGACGCTCCCGTCGAGCCTGGAGGAGGCTCTTGCCTCGCTGCAGATGGATACGATGCTGTGCAGTCTCCTCGGCGAGGAGATTGTCGAGAGGTACGTGGCGATCAAGAGGGCCGAGATTGCGCTGATGCAGCCGATGGACTACTGGACGCGTCGGGAGTGGGTAATCGAGCGATATTGACGAGCGTGACCATGAATCTCCCTCACGCCCGCCGTGCATCGCGTCGGTCCGAGGCCCAAAGCTGCCATGCCATGTCTGGACACTTGGGTGCGTAGATTCAGATGTATTAAATAGTTGGAGCTACGAGCATGGTCGTCAGACGGCACGCGGCGTGCCGGAGTTGGTTGTTCCGGCGGGTGGGTCCGGCTCACCGTCAGTCCACGGTTGAGCGTGACGAAACGAAGCAGCCAAGGATGAACTCGACACCAACACAACACTACACAACACAACACAACACAACACACCTTGTCGTCGGCATCCAACGAAATGGCCGTGCCATGGCACGAGTAGGCATCACGGATCCCCGCCGCATCGATGACCCTGCGACGGATGACGCGAAGCTCCGCGCGGCAGACGACGGCAAGGACGCAAACGGTCCAGGTCGACGAGGCGCGTCGACGCAACGGTGACGACGACGACGAGATGCACGCTGCCGAGGAAAGGGATCGTGACTTTGAACCGGCGGCGAGTCCCCGACCGACGAAGAGACGCAAAGCGGCGAAATCGAGCGCAAAGAATCAGGCCCGCGACCACCACCCGTGGTTGTCGGATGAGCATGGACAAGAGACGGAGACACGACGCGACGCCTGCGTGCCCCCCCTCCGTCGGCACTCGATCGACTACCACCGACCTCTCCTACTGAGCAAGCACCAAGGGTTTCAAGGTCGCCGTTCGCTGCTGTCGTGGTTCGACTCGGTCAGCTCGACGCGAGCGATGCCCTGGCGGAAGCCGTGGGTCAACCCGAGCCTCTACGCCGACGCGGACCTGCTGCGGCGGACGCTCGAGAAGCGGGCGTACGAGGTTTGGATCAGCGAAATCATGCTGCAGCAGACGCGCGTCGCCGTCGTCATCGACTACTGGAATCGCTGGATGGCGAGGTGGCCGACGATCCGAGACCTCGCCCGCGCCGACGCCGACGACGTGCTGGCCACGTGGCGCGGGCTGGGCTACTACAGCAGGGCCACTCGCATCCACGAGGCGGCCAGGCTCGTCGTGGACGACGACGAGCTGCGAGGTCTGCTGCCGAGCACCGCCGCGGCGCTCGAGGCACGCGTGCCGGGCGTCGGCCGCTACACGGGAGGCGCCATCTCGTCCATCGTCTTCGGCAGACCGGAGCCCATGGTCGACGGCAATGTGCTGAGGGTGCTGAGTAGGCAGCTCGGCATCCATGGCAACATCAAGACGGACAAGAAGGTCGTCGACGCCATCTGGGCCGCCGCCGACGCCCTGGTCAAGGCCGCCGCCGCCGACGACGAACTCGAGCCGCCCAACGACAGGCCGGGACGCTGGGGCCAGGCTCTGATGGAGCTCGGCAGCACCGTGTGCACGCCGAGGCCGAACTGCTCCGCCTGTCCCGTCACGGCGACCTGCCGCGCCCACGCCGAGGGCTTGGCGTCGGCGAACGAGCAGGGCCGGACGACCGTCGACATCGAGGACCTCTGCGCTCTCTGCGAGCCATTCGAGGAAGCCGACGGCGCCGAAGACGTCGGCATCGCCCGTGCGCCGCCGCCATCCTCCAAGCCGGCGACGGCGAGGACGCGAGCTTCCTCGCGGCAGACGACGCTCGCAGACTTTGCCTACAAGCTGCCGAGCCGCGCACCACGGGCCCCCCGACCGGAGGCGGCCGACGATGCCGCGCACGAAGTCGCCGCGCGCCACGCGCAAAGGTTTCCCGTCAAGGCGACGAAGAAGGCGGTCCGGTCGGAGGAGACGGTCGTGTGCGTCATCAGGCGTCCCGACGGACGCTACCTGATCCAGCGCCGACCGGAGAAGGGTCTGCTGGCGAATCTGTGGGAGTTTCCCAGCCGCGTCCTCGATGACGCCGCCGAGGCGACGGCGGAGCGGAGGGTCGAGTTGGCCAAGGAGCACGCGTCGCGTCTGCTGCCGGCGAAGGTCGAGCACGTCGGCGCCCTCGGCAGCGTTCCCTGGCTGTTTTCCCACCTCAGGCTCACCATGCACGTCCACCTGCTTCTCCTCGACGCCGAGGACGAGGACGACGCATCCGTCGACGTCGCGAGGGAGGAGACGGGTCGGCCGGTTCGATGGAGCGACGGCGTCGACGACGAGTCGATGGGCACGGGGATGCGCAAGTGCTGGGCCTTGGTGAAAGATCACGGTCCGTGACGCCGCGGGCATGCGCAAGTGCTGGGCCTTGATGAAGGATCACGGTCAGGGACGTCGCGGGGAGCTGCCGGTCGTGTGGACGGCTTCCCGACGGTGATTATGGTCCAGGCGCCCTCGAGGCAAAGTCGTGGGTTATGGGAGGAGCAGACGCCGTCGAGACAACATCGCCCGGTGGGTGATGGGAGGAATATCGAGCTCGCCGCGAGGCGGCAACCGCCCCGTCATGAACAAGTACCGTTCTCCATGTACCATCTGCTAGCGGTGGGGTGGTCAGGTACGTACTTTGCGAGGTCGGTACCATGGCGGCGCAAGTATAGGCGCCCTGAGCGCTACCGCACGGTACCTAGTTTGGTTGTACCGGCCATATGCGTACCGGGTGCTCCGTTTCCGTCCAAGTCCTCGCTCTCGGACACCCACGTCGTGAAGTCGTCGAGGCTCGTGGCCTCATCGCCGCTCCTCCATCTCCACCAAAGCACCTCCGTCCGTACCTCGTTCTCGACGGCGCCGCCCTCTTTGCATCCGCCGGCACCTCGTCTCACGCTCCGACGGAGTGCTCACCTCCACCGACACGCCGAACCTGCCGCAGCGCCGCGGCCACGACGCAGACGCCCGCCGTTGCCGGTGACATTCGCCGGCGGGGAGCTTCACGACAGCTTCGATCCGCCGAGACGTGCTCGGCCGACTCCTCGGCCGCGTCGCAACCATGAGCGGCCTCGACGCGCCCGCCATCGCGGCGGCCTACGACGCGGTGCGGAACGACAAGGACGAGACGACCGACTGGCTGCTCATCTCGTACGCCGCGGCGACGGGCAACGAGCTCACGCTAAGCCAGACGGGCACGGGGGGGCTCGCGGCGCTCGCTGCGGCGCTTGACGACTCGCAGGTGCAGTACGGGTACGTGCGGGTCGAGTACGCCAACGACGCCGAGAGCAAGCGCGTCAAGTTTGTGCTCGTCGTCTGGATCGGCGAGCGCACCAAGGTGATGCGCAAGGCGCGCGTCAGCGTCGAGAGCGGCGACGTCAAGCGCGTCCTGGGCCACCACAGCATCGCCATCACCGCCAGCGACCGGTCGGAGCTGAGCGAGAAGGGCGTCGTCGCGCGGCTGCGAAGCGTCGGCGGCGCCGACTACAACGGGGGGCGGGGGTAGTCGGGGGCGGACCGAAGACCTGAGAAGCTCGAGATTGGCCTGTCCGAGGCTGGCGTGGACATGTCGGGGATCCTTTGGGCGTCACGGGACGAGAGGCCGGAGTGGACATGTCGCCGGGGATCCTTTGGGCGTCGCGGGACGAATAGGCAACGACGCAGGAAGCATGGGCAGCTGTACACGTACTCGGCCACGAACGACAAATGACAAGTGCCACGAGAGGAAAGGTTTCCGAGCGCGTCGCCGGGATGCAGGTGATGTGTCGTTGATGCTTCGCCCCTCTGTGCTCGACGGCCAACCGCCACAAGAGTGGCCTCTTGGCGACCGGGCTCCGAGGATGTGTCTTGCAAGACGGAATGCGGCATGCTCGGCAGCTGCTTTGCTCGTCACGTACATGCTGCGTCGTCCACGTGTTTGCCATGCTGCTCGTGTCGTGTTGCAGCCGGCATGTCGTCTTTGGTCCCCTTATCGGGCAGACGGAGCCTTGGCCGACGCAAGAGGCGTCCTTGGATGGGCGATTCGCATCAAACCTGCAAAGATCGATGGCTGCAGCATCGATGGCAGCACCGTCGAATCTTCGGAGCAACAGGCCACACGGCCAGGCAAGTCCTTCATGGACGATGCTAAGGCATCAAACCCGCAATGCATCCATGGCAATACCGTCGAGTCTTCCGAGCAATAGGAAACACGGCCAGGCTGGTCCTTGGAAGCTGGTCAATGGATGGGCGATTCAAAGGTATCAAACCGGCAGCAGCGATGGCAGCGATGGCAGTACTTTCGATGGCAGCGATGGCAGCACCTTTGAATCTTCCGAGCAATACGCAACATGGCCAAGCTGGTCCTTGGACGCTGGTCCTTGGATGGGTGATTAGAAGGTATCAAACCGGCAGCAGCGATGGCAGCGATGGCAGCGATGGCAGTACCGTTGAATCTTCCGAGCAATAGGCAACATGGCCAAGCTGGTCCTTGGATAGGCGATTCGAAGGTATCAAACCCGCAGCATCGATGGCAGCTCGAATCTTCCGCCATAGGCACCATGGCCAAGCTGGTCCTTGCACGGGCGATTCGAGGGCATCAAACCCGCAGCATCGATGGCAGCGATGGCAGCGCCGTCGAATCTTCCGAGCAAGAGGCAACACAGCCAAGCTGGTCCTTGGAAGCTGGTCCTTGCATGGGCGATTCGAAGGTATCAATCCCGCAGCATCGATGGCAGCTCAAATCTTCCGCCATAGGCACCATGGCCAAGCTAATCCTTGCACGGGCGATTCGAAGGCATCAGGCCCGCAATGCATTGATGGCAATACCGTCGAGTCTTTCGAGCAATAGGCAACACGGCCAGGCTGGTCCTTGGAAGCTGGTCCTTGCATGGGCGACTCGAAGGTATCCAACCCGCAATCGATGGCAATACCGTCGAGTCTTCCGAGCAATAGGTAACATGGCCAAGCCAGTCCTTGCACGGGCGATTCGATAGTATCAAACCAGCAAAGCATCGATAACGGCACCGTCGATAGCAGTACCGTCGAATCTTCGGAGCAACAGGCAACACGGCTAGGCTGGTCCTTTGCTTGGGCGATTCGATAATATCAAACCAGCTGAGCATCGATGGCAATACCGTCGTCGAGTCTTTCGAGCAACAGGCAACACGGCCAAGCTGGTTCTTGGAAGCTGGTCCTTGCACGGGCGCTTCGATAGTGTCAAACCAGCAAAGCATCGACAGCAATACCGTCGTCGAGTCTTTCGAGCAATGGGCAACACGGCCAAGCTGGTCCTTGCACGGGCGATTCGATGTGTCAAATCAGCAAAGCCTCGATAACAGCACCGTCGATGGCAGTACTGTCGATGGCAGTACGTCGAATCTTCTGAGCAACAGGCAACACGGCCAAGCTGGTCCTTGCACGAGCGGTTGGATAGTGTCAAATCAGCAACGCATCGATAGCAGCACCGTCGATAGCAGTACTTCGAATCTTCTGAGCAACAGGCAACACGGCCAAGCTGGTCCTTGCACGAGCGGTTCGATAGTGTCAAATCAGCACCGTCGATAGCAGTACCGTCGATAACAGCACCGTCGATAACAGTACGTCGAATCTTCTGAGCAACAGGCAACACGGCCAAGCTGGTCCTTGAACGGGCGATTCGATAGTGTCAAAACAGCAACGCATCGATAGCAGTACCGACGAGTCTTTCGAGCACAGGCAACACGGCCAAGCTAGTTTTTGCACGGGAGATTCGAAGGCATCAAGCAAAGCATCGATGGCAGCACCGTTGAATCTTCCGAGCAATAGGCCACTCGGCCAAGCCGGCAACCCAGGTCCACAGGCATCTGGAAGAGCGCGACGGCTGAATGTCCTCGCATTATACGGGAATGATTTGCCATGTATGCAGTGAATCGTGTCGTTGCAATATGGTGCAAATGATGAGGCGGCAAACAGCAAAGCATGGAGAGGCAGCAAAGCATGGAGAGGCAGAAAAGCATGGAAAGGCAGCAAAGCATGGCGAGGCAGCAGCCATGGAGAGGCAGAGAGGCAGAAAAGCATGGCGAGGCAGTAGCCATGGAGAGGCAGCAAAGCACGGACATGCAACAAACCATAATAATGCAGCAAGCCATAAGTTGCACCACATAGCGGATATGCAGCAAGCCAAGATGCAGCAAACCAAGATGCAGCAAACCAAGATGCAGCAAACCAAGCTGCAGCAAGCCATTATGCAGCAAGCCATGATGCAGCAAGCCATGCAGAGGCCATGGAGATGCAGCAAACGATTACAGGCGGCAAACCATGGACCTCAATGATGACGCTTTCCGTTGCCGTCCCACGCTGCAAATGTGTGTACTCGAAATCAGCAGCACGGAACATGATGGTAGGTAGTGTCGTCAAAAATTGATGGAAATGTACAAAAAGGAAGGAACGCTTGCTTGCCATGGCCATGCAGCACTGAAATCGTCGATGGCGGACAAAAAGAATTGACAGAACGGGGATTCGAACCCCGGCCACTTTCGTGAACGGAAAACCGCTTTTCGCAGTTTAGGAGCGTTGCTCTTGAGACCGTCGCCATAGACCACTCGGCCATTCTGCCTTTGCTATCGATAATTCCAGTCGCTATCGGTATGTATATTTGCATCGCCTATTTCGTTTGACACATTGTCTCCCGCCCAGCTCGCCTACCACCATCGTCTGCCACATTGTCTCCCGCCCAGTTCGTGTGCCACCATCGCTTGCCACATTGTCCCGCCCAGTTCGTCCGTCTGCCTCCATCGTCTGCCATCATCGTCGCCCGCCTCGCTCGTCGTCGACGTCGTGTTTTGGCCACGACAACCCGTCTTCCGACAGCGCATGCACCTCGCCTTTCTGCGCCTGACGTGCCCCTTCCCATGGACGGCCGACGTTGCGGCCTTCGTGTCGCCCCGCAAGTCTCGGAACGCATTCCCTCGCCGCAGGGCCCGCCTTGTCTCGCATTGCCGCATGGATCATCGACGATACATGATACAGTACGTGGTCGACGTTTGCCCGCCATGTCCGACCCACGTTGCAATGCGTGCGCGGCATGGAGGTGGCACCAGCTCGCACGAATACGGTCAGTCGTCCCGGCGCACGGAGGGTGGGAACGGCGGGACAGCAGATGCTGACATGGGAGAGATGGTTGGCCGGCTCGTTGGTTGGATGCATGGGTGGGTTATTTGCGTGGTGTTGACGATGGGCACAATGCGGTTTCAGCGAGTATTACCAGCCAGGATGGTAGTTTATGGAAGTACCCCGTACAGGCAATCACCGTACGGAGTACTTACATGTGGACATGGACAGCACTTACGCATCCATGCAAGCACACGAGGGACCTGACAGGAACTTGGGCGTACCGTATACGCGCAGGTACATGTGCAGGGATAGAGGCGCACATGATGGGTACGAGAGTATTGCTGCACATGTGTAGGGAGCGGAAAGTACCACTTGTGGCGTCATCCATCACGCCAAGGTCGTTCACAGGTAGTTGTACCCCATTCTGTACTACATGCATGTCCCGTACGGAGTAGGGTGCAAGCACTGCGAGTAAGTACTAGGTAAGTACTCCGTAGTTGTGTCTGCACTGTCGTACCAGAGCATGGGCAGTTCGGTACTACCCACTCACAGGGTTCGGTCCATCGCACCAAGAACTCTGCGCCCGAACCGTCGTCCACGAGCACCTCAATGTACAAGCAAGTACTGCAATTACTTGATTGCAACCACACGGTAATTACTGTACAGGCACTCCGTATGGTGGGGTGGCAAGCGTGTCGATTCACGTTGTCGTGTTGGCGCTGCCAAAATTGAATCGTCACTTTGTCCAGCGGCTGTCAAGTACAGTACATGCACGCTGACCAACGGCACGACGTGACTGGTGCGGGCGTTGGCAGCGCCGCCGCGGAGGGCGGACGGGACGGGTTCACATTCTGCCCAGATGTACCTGTACATATTATTAACGGCCGACCCACGCTTGTTCCATGCATTGTGCGCTCACGGGCACACGCTCCTCCTGGCCGGCACCCGCGTCATGCATGTTTGGGTACATGTGCACGCGGTCTGGGAACCCCGTGAAGCAAGGACCTGTATTCATTTCAACTTGCCGCGCTCCGGCGAGCGGTTTCGGGGTGCTGCACGGCATGTACGTGCCTTGGGTGCCTCGTACCACACCATGGATGCCTCGTACCACGGCATGGAATAGCTTTCATGTACATGGACAGTACATGGACAGTACATGTATGCATGCGTACTCCCACTTGCACTTGTACGCACTTGTACGGAGTGTCGAAGTACATGCAAGTACATGTAAACGCTCGCCAATGTTGACGGAACCAAACTACTGCAGGCGTAACACCTGTACCCGTACCCCTCTGTGCCGCACAGTGTACCGGCCCGTACAGCATGTATGGCGGGCTGGCAAAGGTGTCGATTCGCTTGACAGTGCTCAGCACTCCGGTGTAGCGCTGCCAACTTGAAAATCGAATCCTCACCTTGTCCACTGTACTTATTGGTGGCTAGAAGTACAGTACAGGTGTTGCGGAGAGCGCTTGTCCTCGCTCCAGTGACGTGTACTGGGATCTAGCATGCACAGTACCAGCATGCGTGCGTACAGGTACATGTACAACCACTGACTTGTAGGTGTGCTGTTACACCCGCGGTGCTCCGTACTTCAGTATCTGCACCTATAATGCCCTGCAAGGAATGGAGGAATGGATTCCATGCAGCAATTACACCTGCATGCTGCATGTACTTGTTCGGAATACTACAGTAGGTACGGAGTACGGAGTATTACATGCACATCCAGGTACCTGTATGCGGGACTGACCCTGCAACGACATGTGAATGACGAGCACATGGGCGAGTACGCTGCAGGCAGTGTGCAGTGCGCTGCGTACTAGGTACCTAGCACCTAGTAGTTATGCCAGCACTCCGTACTCCGTACAGTACATGCCAATATGCGAATGACGGCGAGGGCAAAGGAATCAATCTAAGTACAAGTACAGCACTTGCTCGCTTGTGCTCCGTACCTGCAGTGTCCTGAAAGAAAGTGCCCAAGTACATGTACATGCAAAGTGGTGCACGCGGTACATCTACAACTAGAACGAATACAACCACCAAGCAAGTACATGCAACGTCGTGCTCGCGGTACATCTACAACCAGAGCGAATACAACCACCCAGCAAGTACATGCAAACACAAGTACATGCAAGCACAAGTACATGCAAGCACAAGTACATGTATATGCAATGTCGTGCTCGCGGAACATCGACAACGAATACAACCACCTAGCAGGCACATTCAACCACAAGTACATGCAACCACAACTACAGTACATGCACACAACTGCATGCACACAGTACATGCACACAACTACATGCACACAACTACGTGCACACCTTTGCATCAGCTGCACCCAACTCTCGGGCAAACGCCTGGCGCTGCACCCTGGAAGCGTCGCGAACCCGTCTCTGCGTCGGGACCCTTTGTCGAGCCCCCACCAATGACGGCCCTCCATGCCCGCAGCCTCGTCGTGGCGACCAACGGCGGCGCGAATCGTCCGCCGTGCGTCGAGGTACCGGTACCCACGGAGCCCGGAGGACCTTTGTTCCCGCCGGCCCTCGACTGCCCCTCTGGCGGCGCGTCCCCTCGAGCCCAGGTACCGGTACCTGCGCCGGGCTAAGCCGCTCGATCGGTCCAACGCCCCCGTCTTCGTGACCAGCCCGAGGCTGACCGACCCACCGTCAATGCATTGGCTGTCCTCGCTCCACCCCCTCCCGCCATGCGTGGGCGTGCCTTCTCGAGCGAGTCGCCGCCCCCCTCCTGGCCGTCGTCAGCCGGGGCAGACTTTTAACCCCCTACCATCTCGAGCAGCCATGGCCACGGATTCGGTTCGGCCGTAATAAGCACCATGCTCTAGCCTCCTCAGAGGCCTCCTCTCTCCCTCCTCTGCATGGTCCCGATCGGTTCGTGTCAGGCAAATCCCAGACTCGTCCGTCATTCGTCGCTCCGTTTGCCCGCCATCGCTCACCATCGCTAGTCTCCCATGCACGACGGACGACGACAAGCAACGAGACAAGACGAAAAGGCGACGGCCAACCGAACCGACAGTGACCCGGCTCGTCCGTGAGCAGCAGTTCGTCGGCGCGGCTCGACCTCGACGCTAGGGTGGCGCATCTTTCGCCTGTTGGTCCCGTCGACGACGGCATCCGTGCTACGCCATCACCGAGACGTCCCTGTCTCACCGGCCTTTTCGTCTGACCTGTTCCTCCACCATCCTCTCGTCTCTCTTCTCGTCTCACCTCGCCTCCGTCCATCCGTCTCCGGTGACTGGATCTCTTCGCCCTTTCGTCCCGCCGTCATCTTTCCGGGTCGTCAGCCGTCATCACCCGTCGTCACTCCTCGTCCCTCGTCGATCCACCCGTCATGGAGACGGCAGACTACAAGCACGACGCCGGCCTCGGCGAGTCCAAGATGGACCACAAGTTTGACCAGCAACCGCCGCGCCTGTCGTCGGGCGAGGCCGAGACGGCCGACCAGCTCCTCGAGAACCTCGGCTACAAGCCCGAGCTCGCCCGCACCCGTTCGACGTGGCAGGTGGCCTTTATGTCCTTTGTCCTCGCCTCGATCCCCTACGGCCTCGCCACGACGCTCAACTACCCGCTCATCAACGGCGGGCCCGTCGACATCATCTGGGGCTGGGTCTTTGTCTCGGCCATCATCATCTGCGTCGCCGCCTCCCTCGGCGAGATTACGAGCGTCTATCCCACGGCCGGAGGTATGCGCCCCTCCCCTCTCCTCGTCCCCCTCGTGTCGGCTTCCTCGCCCCCTCCCCCCCCCCCCTCGTGTCGAGTTCCCGCCGCTGACGGTGCGTCGGCGCAGGCGTCTATTACCAGGCCTTCATGCTCTCGCCCGCCAAGTGGCGCCGCGTCGCGAGCTGGATCTGCGGCTGGCTCTACGTCGTCGGCAACATCACAATCACCCTCGCCGTCAACTTTGGCACCACCCTCTTCTTCGTCGCCTGCATCAACGTCTTCGAAAAGGAGCCCGGCGTCGGCGTCCTCGAGGGCAGCACCTACCAGGTCTTCCTCATCTTCCTCGCCATCACCATCCTCTGCAACGCCGTCTCGGCCCTCGGCAACCGATGGCTGCCCTACCTCGACGTGAGTCATTCCTCGCCGCGAGCCCGCCCGCCGCCCCGCTAACGCGCGCCTCCCAGACGGCCGCCATCTTCTGGACCTTTGCCGGCGTCATCGCCATCACCATCTCGGTCCTCGCCATCGCCAAGAACGGCCGCCACGACGCAAAGTACGTCTTCACGACCTTTGAGAACAGCTCCGGCTGGCCCGACGGCTGGTCCTTCTTCGTCGGCCTCCTGCACGCCGGCTACGCGACCTCGTCGACGGGCATGATCATCAGCATGTGCGAGGAGGTGCAGAAGCCGTCGACGCAGGTGCCCAAGGCCATGGTCGCCACCGTCGTCATCAACACCTTTGCCGGCCTGCTCTTCCTCATCCCCCTCGTCTTCGTCCTGCCCAACATCCAGTACCTCATCGGCCTCGCCTCGGGCCAGCCCGTGCCCGCCATCATCGTCGACGCCGTCGGCAGCGCCGGTGGCGCCTTTGGCCTGCTCGTGCCCCTCATGGTCCTCGCCCTCCTCTGCGGCATCGGCTGCACGACGGCCTCGTCGCGCTGCACCTGGGCCTTTGCCCGCGACGGCGCCATCCCCGGCTCCAAGTGGTGGATGAAGGTCAACCACAAGCTCGACGTGCCGCTCAACGCGATGCTCCTCTGCGCCGTCGTCGAGGTCATCCTCGGCCTCATCTACTTTGGCTCGACGGCCGCCTTCAACGCCTTTTCCGGCGTCGGCGTCATCTGCCTCACCGCCGCCTACGCCGTCCCCATCGCCATCAGCCTCGTGAGCGGTCGCAAGCAGGTCCGGACCGGCCAGTTTTACCTCGGCCCCATCGGCGTCTTTTGCAACATTGTCGCCATCGGTACGCGCCCCCTTCCCCCCCCGATGCCCCGTCGTGTCACCCGTTCTTGACGGGTTCCTGGTGGCGATGCTGACCGGAGCAGGCTGGTCTCTGCTGGCGCTGCCGCTCTTTTGCATGCCCACGAGCCCGACCGTGACGCCCGCGACCGTCAACTACGCGCCCGCCGTCTTCGTCGCCGCCATGCTCATCTCGGGCCTGTGGTACTGGGCCTGGGGACACAAGAACTACGCCGGCCCGCCGGTGCAGGGCGAGCACCATTGAGCGCGCACCGATGCGCAGTTGCGCCGTTTTTGGATATCCCAGTGCGCCGTTTGTGGTTGTCCCACGCTCGCATGCCGTATCCTCGGCGTCGAGGCGAGCATGCTAGGTGTCTTTTGTTTGTAAATCTTGGTTCGATACCGGCCCGCTACCGTCTGGACAGGGTGGCCATGCACTTGGCGCAAGCAGTCGTGTACATGTATCTATATGGCAGCAATTCTTGCAAATGACCCATGATGTGCTTGATGCTCAGATGCTCGTTGGCGCCGTGCCGGATCCATTGCGTTTGTGACGTCGCATCCCGGACTGGCTTGTGGAGCCTACCCTATACGGCTTTATGTTTGCCAACTCTATACGCCTACCCTATAGTCCTACCCTGTATACCTACCCTGCATACCTACCCTATACACTTACCCAATACACCTACCCTATACACTTGCCCAATACACCTACCCTATACACCTACCCTATACACTTACCCTATACACCTACCCTATACACCTACCCTATACACCTACCCTATACGTCTTTCCTGTCCGCCTACCCTATACCTCGTACATGCGCCGCATGGAATCTGGCCCAGCCGAAATTTATTTCACACATTGAATCCATCACCGCGCTACAACGCGGAAAATGTCAACTGTTGGGCGTCGTGAACCATTCTCCCGTAATCCGTATGGTGTTTTGGTCACGACCACACGCTCGGTGCTGTCAGTGCTACGTCGTTGTCAGGATTTTGCGTGATGATGCTCCAGAAACGGCCGTCTCGTTGGTCATGGCCTACCCGTTTCTGCGCTAGATGTATTTGGATATGGTGAATATAATTATCTATTCATTTGTAAATCAATTTCCAATAGCATCGCCAACGTGAGCCAAAAAGTACGAGCATAGGGGGTTGTTTAGCATCGCAAATGGAGGCCACAAAGGGAGCACAGCCGCGCCGTGTTTCCTCCTCTCGCATGCCTCGAGGAGCACGACCGCCTTGGCGTGCATGTCTGAACGAGGCAACGAGAGAGGAGAGACGACGCACAATCAGAGTACCGGCATCACGGGCGACAATCGACTGACATGCAGCAAGACGTTGAGGCTCGGGACGAAACGCCGCGTCAGCACTAGTCTATCTCGTCGGACGACCTGCTCGAATCAAGAGGCATGTGCAGAAAGGCAGGGCATGCACTCAAGGGTTTTGGTGTGCATGGTACTATCGGCAGAGGGGCGGTCCTGCGGGGATGGGATGACTTGACACGTCCACCAGAGCAGCGTCCCTTGATGGCGAGCCTTGTCGAACCGGATAGGGGCGTCATCCCTGGTGCCCGTTAACATGAAATCTCACTCGAGCATCAGGATTGAGGAGGTCGCATGTGACACAAAATCACACTCGAGCATCAGGATGGGGGAGGACCGCATGCGCCCAACCGTGGCTGACTGCCGATCCAAGGCCTGGGACGTTGCGCGGCATGCGTCTTGATGAACTTGTGCGTGGTAACTCTGTGCGAGGTGATGGGGGTATTCGACGTCCCAGGTCGTGCTTTCACAGTATGCTTCCATGGCACCAAACGAATGAACGACTCATCACCTCCCCTTCCGGTACGTTGGCGGAAAGCATTCTCCGGTCGACAGAGCGCTGCTCGTGCCAAGCTCTTGGTACAAGAACTCACCGACTGGACAGGATAATGCAAACAAATCCAGGGGAAGCACGGCCGACGTCGAGCCTAGTACTGCCCTGGCTGCAGGAGGCTGAGGGGGATCATGACACTAGCATGATGCCGGTCGATGATGGTTGTGCCCAGTACCCTCCACCTGATCTGTCCCTTTTCCCCATCTCCTGTTTTCTTCGTCTCTTGTTTTCTCCGTCTCCTGTTTTCTTCGTCTCCTGTTCTCTCCGTCTCATGGTTCCGTCGTCGTGGACTAGCAACGGACAACTCTGATATGAACTGACGTCGAGTTGCAGTAAACGTTGAGCAGACACAACTGGATGCCATCCCTGCCGCGCTACGATCAAGGTCGTTTGGGATGGCAGCATCACACCGACAGACCGCTTCGTTGGGACTGCCGCAGGCTTGGCAAAGGTTTCCCTCGTTTGTTACATCCGCAACACACACCAGTGCTACCGCCATGCACATCATCTCGGCCACATTGCAGCCTCGACGCCATCGACAGGTTATCGAAGCCGGCAACCGAAGATGGCGACGGCCGGTCCCACGCTTTCCACGGGCAAACGTTGGGGAAGAATGGAAACTAGTGTCATGTCATATTTTGCCAACACATCCTTTCTCACTCGGGCTAGACCGACGGCACCGTCAGTTTTAGAGCACACCAACTTCCCCGAGGCCAGTTCAGCGCTGCTTGAGCTAGTTTGCCACTATCGGCCTCCTCGCATTCCGGGGTTCGTGGTGGTGTCCCGCCGGGGCTCGAAGCACAAAGGTTCCCGGCAAGCTAGGACCTACGTCGTAGAAGCAGGCAGCACATTGTATTAAAAAAAACCAGGTATTTGTGGCGAGGTGGCCATGTGGTTGCATCGCGTCTACGTCGCGCCATGTTGGGGAGACGGCGCTCGATGATCGGCATGCACGAGTCCGGACGCGGGACCGTCTTGCGCCGGCAAGGGTTCGAAGACGACCATGACTCTTTGCCGCAGACTGTGGCGGAAGACTACAACAGTTGATATACGACGGCGACGGCGAATGGTGTTGCCATGCGCGAAACCGACGCTGGCGTCTCCGTGAGAGGCAGACGTTGAAAGCTTCGCCATCTTCCGTTAGCCAACCTAAGGGTGCCAGCACACGAGAGGCGACGTGCAGTCGACATGGGAGCGCAGCATAATGACGACGGGGTTGGTTATGCAGCACCTCTTCTCTTTACATCACCGTTGGCCGTTAACGACAGTACCGTAGTTGTGGTTTAGTTGTACGTGCAAGTACCATCTCGTATGAGTAAAACTCAACTTGGCGTAACCGTATACTTGCTCCACGAAATTAATTCCTTCCAACATCTCCGAGGTACGCTCCTTCAGGAGGTCGAGATCATCCGACTTTGTGACGGCGTGCCTTTGGCAAACGGTACAAGAATGCGTGAACCATGCGTATTAACATTGGCATGGACCGATACGAAGTCTCTTACCTGCTTGCGCTCATGCTCTTATCTGCACATGTAAGTATCTCTGCTGCGCGTGCAGTGCTGTGCTGTAGGAGCGCAACATCCATGTCGGCCGGCCCGCTTGCCTGTTCCCATGCTGGTCCTTGCCACCGCGACCCTGCTAGCGGTACAGTGGGCGACGGGGAGCTTGATCGTGAGTGGGTGGGCAGACGAATCGCCGGCGGCGACGGCTGTTATCACGACGATGCGACCTTGGCCACGGTGTTGGGTCGAATTCTCGCCGTCACTGCAACGCGAGCAGCAGCATCGGCGCAATCGCGCTGTAATTGCGGTGAATGGACATGTAACGGTGCATGGGCACGCTTGCGAGAGCTCGTACTTGTGGAGAAGATGGCAAGGGGATGAAACGTCGAGGGAGGCTTCCGCACGATATGGTGCCGTCGAAGCCGAATCACGTCGTAGGTGCATCGACAAGCACGAGTTGCCGCATCACCCGCGCGTCGGCGAGACGGAAGCAGATGGACAAGCAACCATCGAGCACCGCACCGATACGCCTGCCTGCACATGTAGGCGTACGGAGTCATGCCGCCCCAGCAACGTTTCCGCACGGCGCGAGCAACCCTGGTCCATCCGAGAACCCCCTGGCGCTTCCCACGGGCGACCAGGGTCGAAATGTGCCGCCGCTCCACCAGAGCTTCCCCCACCGCGTGGTTCGGAGGATAAGAGGGCGATGGCAAAAATGACTCGATGACGTGCAGGCGGAGGCATGCGACACGGGAGCAGGGTGAAGGGTGTAACCACAACCGTACAGCTACATTCGTTTGCGTCCTCCCGAGCAACAGGGTCGAGGGGCTCGTGACAGTGGACTGCCGACCGTCCAGAGCGTCCAGAGCGAAGCCGGGTTGTGCATGAACATCATGGCGGCACATGGTAGGACCATGGTGGTGCATGATGCCAAACCACGCGTACGGCTGGCTACGAGCAGGTAGCCAACATGCACGAGGCTGGACAAGGGTGAAGAGTAGCGTTGGGTTTGGGATCCGGCCTCGGCACGAACGAGAAACGCGTAAACACACCCAGCGTACAAGTCGACGTAGGTGCCGCAGACCTGCTTGATGTAAGTACGCCGGGCATAGGGGTACTCTGTCCATGCCCATGCAAGCACAGGTATTGCTGCACGCGCAAATTTATGTAGAAGAAAAAGTACAGTTCGCCATGGCACCTACATGCCCGAGGAACGATGGGCGTAATACCACGAGGTTGCATGGGGGTGAGAGTGCGGCGATTGTTGCCCCAACAGAACCGACCCCTGCTTCCGTCCGTCGACCAACGACGAGGAGGAAAAGGGGGGCGGCGCAAGGACAAGGACCAGCAGATGAATGGGTGTAAAGTGCGTGCTCTCCCACAGTACAAGTAATAGTTGGGTGTGTGTGTAAGTATTTGTGGTGTGCCAAGTACGGACTTGTGAACAACCACAGCAAGTACTCGTGTTAGGATGAAGAATTTGTGTCGGTCCAACACGGGCGTTCCGCCACCCGTCGATAGACGGACCGAAGGCCGGGAGGACGATGCGACGATTCGATGCCACTTACCTGCACCTACACGTACACGTGGAACCGGTGAAGCCGGGGCATCAAGACACACGTCTTGCTCGGGAAGCACTCGTTCTCCTTAACACGCGGCATCCATCCGTCGTCCACACGGAGGCCCCCTGGAGGAGACTCGTGTCGAGGTCGTGATGATTCATGGCTCGTCCAGCCAACGAGGAAAAAAAAAAGGCAGGCCGGCACTTGTGCGAGGGCCAGGAGGCTTGTGGCCCCCCGCCGGGTGTGCCATGAAGAAGCCTGACCAATCCTTATCTTTTTGACTTTGCTGGACAGACCCCGGTCCGGTGCGGAGTCGTGGTGGCCCAGCCGCAGTGGGACGAGATGGCAAAATTTCTGCTCCATGTTGCAACATTGCTAGTCGTACTTTTAGGTGTACAGCTATTACGGTACAGTTATTGTACGCAGCACGCGTACAACTGCAAGCCTTGCTGCTGCTGATGAGTAAATTCCATAAGTATGCCTGCAGGCCTACCTACCCGTACCGTGCAGATACGAAGCAAAGCAAGCACGGAGCGATGGATGCACGGTACGCGAGCGCACGCAGGACAGGGGCATACTTGACGGAACAGCAGCCGATGGATGGACACGACGTGCCGGCGGCAGACTCGACGACTCGGACGGTGGATTCTGGCTTGTTCGGCTGCGCGGCGGATCAAACTCCGCATCGGCGAGTTGGTGTCGTTGTCGAAGCCATGGTGCAAGTGGCGCTCGAGTTTCTGGGGCCGCCTCGGGCGTCTCCTCCCCCACGATTTTCAGCCGTTGGGCCGTCGCCGGCGTGGCGAGTTTGCAGGCGCCCATACCGTACGGTGAACGGCTGGATGCGACGAGGCCAAGAATGGGAGGCAATCGGTGCGGACAGAGGCGCGCAAGCACGGCACGTCACGGGCGTGCGAATAGGGGCACGGAGCCGACGTCACGACGGCGCCATCGGGCGAGAGAGCGTCCCGCGCAGCGCCGTATGCTCGAGCAGGCAGGGCCGAGTGCCGGCCCTTGTCTCGTCATGCTCATCGGCCGTAGGATGCACAAAGGCGTGGTTGTAGTTGCACGTGTTCACCCTCCGAGTTGATACGAGTGCATCCGTCGACGAGGAGATACGAGGGCAGCCACTCGCCATGCTCGCCGTACGGTCCATGGACACTTTCAGCAAGCATGTGCGCTGTTGCGTCTGCCGTTTGCTCCCATCGTATCGTGCGAGGGTCGAGGCGCGGGGGCGGGAGAAACGGCCGCGACGGCTCCGGCGTGGGCTTCGGCGCACGTTGACGAAAAAGGGCACGCGCGCGCAGGTCCACGAGCGCGAGCACAAAGGCATCGCGAACCAGACGTGACGAGCGGGCACGAGTGATGGGCGCACGGCAGGTGTCGATGCCCGTGTGCGAGGACGGCGTGGGTTCGGGATCCGGCATCACGGCCGGAGCTCGGAGTCGGCATGGCGGAGCCCGCGCCGCGAAACCCACATGGCCGCCGAGGGGGGACGCCGGCGGGCAACGGGCATGTACCCAGCAGGTGCACTGTACTTGCGACGAGCGCCTTCTGTCGGCGAAGGCACCTTGACAAGGACCTGCAATGTGCAGAATGCCCTGTTCGTATAGAGTGATGGGCGTAGAGTGATGGGCGTAGAGTGATGGGTGTGTAGTGACTGCATACGCACCAATACACCGTACATTGTACTCCGTACAGGTACTGTATTCACAAGTAAAGTTACTCTGTTAATACTCCGTACCTCGAATGGCATCAGTGTGCGACCAAGTACGGAGCACAAGTGGTGTAGGTGCTTAGGCGTAGGTGCTTATGTATGGGTGCTTAGGTGTAGGTGCTTAGGCGTAGGTGCTTATGTGTGGGTGCTTTGGTGTAGGTGCTTAGGTGTACAGTGCTTAGGTGTACTGTGCTTCGGTGTCAGTGCTTAATTGTCAGTGCTTAGGTGTCAGTGCTTAGGTGTCGGTGCTTAGGTGTCGGTGCTTAAGTGTACTCCGTACAGTGAACACTAATTGGCACACTTGCAAACAATATACCCACGTACAGCAAGTACATTGGGTTGGCAAAAATGTCGATTCAATTTGTAGTAGTAGCGCGACCGGAATTGAATCGTCACTTTTGTCTAGTGATTGCGGTCTTGCTGTGTGAATAATTTGGTTGACGCGAGATCACAGTACCGTATGAACGTACTGCCGCAGAGGTACTGTAGGTGTGGTATTTGTACTGCATACCTAGTAGGTAACGTGGGTGCAGTGCTGTGGAGGGTACGTTAGGCGCAGCACTGTACTTACAGGTGCGTGGCACGCCGTTCATGAGCAGGAATACTACCTGGAATATGCTCCGCATGGTAGTTCGTCCGTGAAAAGCATGCCACCGGCGTGGACATGGGCGCCGGCTTAAACGGCAGTGCAGGGAGACGCGTTGTCGGCAAGGTCGTCGACGATGCGAATATATACCAACCACTGCGCTCGACATGTGCGGGAGTAGGTGTGCTTGCACAAGTGCAAGTGCAAGTAGTTGTATGGTGGGTGGCAAAAAGGTCGATTCAATTTGTAGGAGAAGCGCTGCCAAAACTGAATCGTCACTTTTGTCAAGCAGCTGTGCTGTGCATGGCCGTGCAAGCCCGCGCTGCGTAGGTGAGCGGAGTGCAAATGCTTCATCGTCAACGCCCTGTGCTATGTCAGCACATGCGTATCGTGCAAGTCGTGATCACTTGAACTGCCGCTCCGCAGACGACTGGACAGTAATAATGAGAAATAATGCTTGTAGGTACCTACCCAAGCAGCCAATGCCTACCGCGCGGCACGCCGTACAAGTGCATGCAAGTATATTGCATTGCAGGGATTGCGCTGCGAGATGCATGCATGCGACCAAGACATCGTCGACACACCGCCGGCCGCAATTTTTCGTCCCTCCACCCGGAAGCGAATGTGTCGACCGAGCAAGGGCGTCACGGCCGGTCCAGCTCCCAAGGCGTACGCGCGCAGCACGCAGCACGCAGCACGATTCGCGGCCACCGTCGTCGCCGGTAGGCGTGTGCCACGGGGTCCCGCGCAGCCGTGGTGGGTTGCTCGCGTACGGTGCGTGCTCGGCTTCGGAACGGCGTCCGTGGCCAGACCGATACCGTGACGGCGGTGTCGGGCGCCTCGGGTGGACGAGACGAGGTGCTCCGTCGTTTGCGTGCTTCGACATGGGCATGCCGAGCATGAGCTGCCACGCGAGCGCCGCGGAGGTGCCTCTGTGCGCGGAATTCGACCGTCGCCATGGTGGACCGGCACTGCACCCGGGGGAGCAAACGTCGAGGGCGCATGATGTGCCAGGCGATCATGGCCAAGGACGGCCAGGGGAGCAAACGTCGAGGGCACTTGATGTGCCAGGCGATCATGGCCAAGGACGGCCACGGCAATGTCCGTCCATCGGCCGGTATCATCGGCGCCTCCCACGATGCGTCATGTTGCATCGCATTGCGTCGCGTTGCATCGCGTCGAATGGCACGGCACGGCACCTCGCTCCGTCACGTACAGCTACAGTAGTTGTGATTAGTTGACTTCGCGCCGTGCAGTAGACAGCCAGCACTGTACTGTAGGTGCGGATACGTGTACGTACCTCAGGTGCACGCCTATGATGACAGTGGCATTCGCGGGGCATGGTACGAGCACGAACGTACCAAACCAGGTGCAGCAAAGCACCGGCACCAGGAGCAGCATGAATGGCCACGTCGACCGGCGAGGAAGGCCTTGCCCGTCGTCGTCGTTTGCAGGTCCCTATGTGGCAACCGTGCTGGGCGTGCCGGCGGTGCCGCTGCTGGAACCATTTCGTAGGTGCCGATGCCGGAGCCGAAATTAGGTGCCGCCGTTGGAGCCGTCTAGTAGCGGTTGCTGCTGGAGCCATTTCGTAGGTGTCGCAGCTGGAGCCATTACGTAGCAGCAGCAGCGGGACCGGTGCCATTTTGTAGGTGCCGCTGCTGGAGCCATTTTTTTTCGTAGCTGCTGAACGGGAATTATTCCGTAGCTGCAGCTGCCAGAGCCATTTCGTAGGAGCTGCTGGCCATTTCGTAGGTGCCGCTGCCGGTGCCATTTTTTTTCGTAGCTGCTGAACGGGAATTATTCCGTAGCTGCCGCTGCCAGAGCCATTTCGTAGGAGCTGCTGGCCATTTCGTAGGTGCCGCTGCCGGAGCCATTTCGTAGGAGCTGCTGGCCATGTCGTAGGTGCCGCTGCCGACCCCGTTTCGTGGGAGCTGCTGCTGGAGCCATTTCGTGGGAGGTGCTGCTGGACCCATTCCGTAGCTGCTACCGCTGGAACCATTCCGTAGGTGCCATTGCCGGAGCCATTTCGAAGCTGCCGCTGCAAGAGCCATTTCGTTGGAGCTGCTGGCCATTTCGTAGCTGACGCTGGTGGCCATTTCGTAGCTGACGCTGCTGGAGCCATTTCGTGGGAGGTGCTGCTGGACCCATTCCGTAGCTGCTACCGCTGGAACCATTCCGTAGGTGCCATTGCCGAAGCCATTTCGTACGAGCTGCTGGCCGTGTCGTAGGTGCCGCTGCTGGGACCATCCCGTACGTGCCGCTGCCGGAGCCGTTTCGTAGGAGCAGCTGCTGCATCTGTTTCGTAGCGACCGCTGCTGGAACCATTTGGTAGCTGCTGCTGCTGCTGCCGGAACCATTTCGTACGTGCTGCTGCTGCCACCATTTCGTACGTGCGGTTGCTGCCAAAACTTCGTGCGTACGGCTGCTGCCACCATTTCGCGCGTGCAGCTGCTGCCGCCGTTTCGTGGCCGCCGCTGATGGAACCTTCTCGTAGGTGCTGGATGCTTCTCTCCATGAGCGCGCCGAGCCCCATGTACCGGTACGCCGTGCGCCGTACTGCGCAGCCCGACGCGGGCGGGCGGGTACGCGGAAACGGAGGGCCTGTCCGTAGAGGTACTCGACGAGCACGCATGCACCGCCGACGCCATCGAGCCACCCGCCACGTCCCAACAGGCCACCGAGCCGTATCCTCCCTTGATAAGCCGTCGACTGTGAACCCCCGTCGCAGGGCAACCCTTACCTTTTTCCCCCTCGCCTCCTCTCCCCCCCCCCCCCCCCGCTTCTCTCCGATCGACGGATTGCCTGTTAGCGCCAAGCCTCGCGCTGCAAGCGCTAGCCTGCTCCCCCACCGCCATTGCGAGCCACCCCCCCCCTTCCCCAGGGGCCAAGACCCCCTAGGACGAGCTTCCCCCAGCGCCTCGGCGTGCGTGGCGGCGCGGCAGAGCGACGCCGACGACGATGACGGATTCGTCGGGCCCGGTGGTGTGATGGATTCTCGCCGTCGCTCTCCGTCGCCCTCGTTTGATGCCCCTCGATGCCGTCGTTTCCCTGCCCGTCGGCCGTCGTCGGGTCGTCGTCGGGTCTTCGTCGAGGCGCGTCTTCGTCGCCGCCCATCGGTCCCTCCCTCGACGCGCCGAATCCGCCGACGCCTGGGAGCAGCTCGGGCGCCCGCTCGTTTGGAAAGGCACCGTGCCGCGTCGGTGCAGCGCCGCCGTGGCAGCGTGGTCCCTGTCGATGCTCGGTGCGTGCGTGGCATCCGTGCGGTGCGAGCATCAACGCAAACCACCAGACGAACGCCAAGAGAGCATGAGGAGCAAAAATGCAACAAAACGAAAACGAAAAATACACGACGGCGCACTCGTTGCTCGACGTGCTCGTGCCTGCGCCCACGACGGTGCGTGGCCAAGCATGCTCGACGGTGCCTCGACGCTGGCAGCCTGCCCACTGACCGTCCGAGGGCGCAGCCGGCCGTGGACCCGGGCCCGGACCCCCCATGATCGTGATGCATCTCCGGTCCAAAACCATAATCCGTCCATCCACCCATCCCACCCATCCCATCCTCGACCCACGCGCTAACCGCATCCACCCTTCCGGCCAACCATGCATCCATCCATCATCCATCCATGACACCCGCGCAGCCACCAGTGCCGGTACCATCGACCATGGCCCCCCCGTCCGCTGGCGTTAGCGGTCAATCTAGTGCACCGTACGGAGCGGTGGTGCCTTGGTTTTTTCGCCGTCGCGCTCGACGCCGGGCCCGTCGCCTCGCCTGAAAGCCCGTCGTGCCGAGTGCAAAACCACGACGTCCCCGCCCCATCCGTCGGTCGACGACCTCTCCTCTCCCGCTTCATCCTCCCTCAGGCCGAGCAGTCATCGCGAGACCGCTCTCGAGGTGCCGACGACCGATTCGACCCCTGCCGAGACCGCAGAGCCTCTCGAGCGGCGAGCGACCCCCTGTCTCGCCCGTGACGTCGACGGCCATTCCAGCGCCAGCGACGCCCACGCCCACGGTCGGCGCCCGAATTTTTTCGAGCCCGTTGCCTCGCCGCATCGCCTCGTAATATTCCCTCCCACGGACCGACGACCCATCGGCCGACTGGCATTTTATTCTTGCATTTGGCCGTCCTCGCCTTGAGCGCGCCGAGTTGGTCCTTTTTTTTTATCTTAATTTTTTCGGTCCGCATCCCGTCGGCCGCTCCTGCCCGCTTGCGCCGTTGGCAGGCACCCCCTTTCGTCGCCGCATCCGGACATTTCCGTCCGCCTCCTGCCGCCCCTGTAGGTGCCGATTGCTGCATGCACTACAATTTTGATTTTGGCAATCGCGACTCGAGTTTTTTTTTTGTTCCTTCCTGCTCTGCGTTCGGAACAACACCATGATCCTGTTTCCTATATTTTGCCATCCCCTTCCTCCTCATCCCCCTTTGCCTCTTCTGCTCTTTTTCTCTCGACAATGTCTGCCCTTGCCGTCGCTGACATCTCATCCTCGCCTCAGACAGCAATCACCGGCTGACCCCGTCGACCCTCTCGCGTCGTAACAGCCACCGGTCTCCGCCATCTGGTCTTTGCCATCCGGTCTTCGCCAACAGACCTCGACCACGATCCGACGACACATGATTTAATCTCTACACGGTCGAAAAGGGCCCTGGATCACGGCCCCCCCTGCCAATCCCCCCTCCTCGCCCAGCTTTTTCTCGAAGCCCCCGCCCCATCGACGATTCGTCCCCGGGACGTGTCGTTGGGAATGCCTTACACGCCGCCTTCGCACCGATCGCCCGCCTCCTCAGCCCCTACCTCGCCCGATGCGAGCCGCCGCTCCTCCTTCCAGACGGCCGAGCGCCCGTCGCTCCCCCGGTCGGCCTCGTACCTCAGCAAGCACCGCCGCACGCCGTCGGTGACGCCCGTCGACGAGGCGGCCGTCACGCACGCCCACGTCGCCCTCGGCCGCAGCGTGAGGCAGTCACCGCCGCTGCCCCTGGACAACGGGCAGCTCATCCCCAAGGGCGCCATCGTCTCGCCGCCCGAGTCGGCCACGTCCGGCAGCGATGACGAGGCGCCACCCGCCGTCGAGGGCCCCGAGGCCGTCAAGGTCAAGGACCTGCGCGCCGTCGTGACGCTGATGCCCCTGCCGCTCACGGACGAGTCCGTCGACGGCTTGCGGAGCCCGTCAGCCGTGCGGCCTCCGGGCCTCCGCCCGCGCTTCGCCCCCGATTCCTTGCCCCTCATCTCGTCGAGGCGGCGGAAGCAGGGCCACGTCCGGTCGGCCACCGACTCGGCCATCACGGCGCCCAAGTCGGCCGGCAACTCGGTCTCGTGCTCCGACGACGACATGGACGACGACCTCAAGTACGAGCCCCAGATGGTGCGCAAGAAGTCGGGCGAGCTCGTCCGCCCCGCCCTCCGCGCCTCGCGTCGACGGCCCGCGAGCATGCCCGGCACCCCCGTCTTCTCCAAGGCCGTCCACTTCGACTCCCACCTCGAGCACGTCCGCCACTTCCTCCAGGTCGACCGGCCCCTCGCCGTCAGCGCCGGCTCGTCGCCCGTCGAGAGCCACGACAGCGACGGCGAGTACCCCTTCCCCGCCGACGGCAAGCTCGAGGTCCGCTCGCCGCCCTTTGAGTGGGAGCTCGTGACGTCCAACTTCCCCCACGACGCGCGCGCCCGCGAGGGCATGCCCGTCCGCCTCGAGCGCGTCTGGCTCTCGCCCGACCAGAAGCAGCTGCTCGGCTCCGTCGCCGTCGCCAACCTCGCCTTCCAGAAGCACGTCGCCTGCCGCTTCACGCTCGACTACTGGAAGACCGTCTCCGAGGTGGCGGCCGAGTTCAGCCACGACATACGTGCCCGCGCCGCCGACTCGTCGAGCGACCGCTTCACCTTTGCCATCAAGCTCTCCGACATGGCCAACCTCGAGTCCAAGACGCTCTTCTTCTGCGTCCGGTACTGCGTCGGCGGCCGCGAGTTTTGGGACAACAACGGATCCATCAACTTCCAGGTCGACTTCAGGAAGAAGCACCTGCCCCAGAATGGCCGGAACCACTTCCAGGGCGCCGCCTCGCAACCGCCCCTCAGCCTGCCCCGGAGCAGCCGCAGGCCGTCGCCCGGCCGGAGCGCCTTGCGTCCGACGTCGGTGCCGGCCTCGCTCGACGCGCTCTGCGGCGAGCCCGACAAGCTGGGCCTCGAGGGGCCCATGCTGCGCCTCAAGACCAAGTCGTCGAGGAACCTCGCGAGCGACTTGGTCTCGCAGACGCTCAAGCTGCCGAGCGGCGTCGCCTTCTCGAACCGCTACGA
This sequence comes from Drechmeria coniospora, assembly GCF_001625195.1. Classification (NCBI taxonomy): domain Eukaryota; kingdom Fungi; phylum Ascomycota; class Sordariomycetes; order Hypocreales; family Ophiocordycipitaceae; genus Drechmeria; species Drechmeria coniospora. Next base: position 85,001 of record NC_054390.1, on the reverse strand, counting down.
CTTTGGCGCCTCGCTGAGCGCCGCCATGCAGGTGGCCAAGGACTCGATGGCCAAGGACAAGGACGCCCTCTACATGAAGAGGAACGTGCGCGGCCTCGGCACCCGCCCGGCCGACTCGCCCGCCTCGCCCGCCCACTCGTCCTCGACCGACTCCTGCTCACCCTCGAGCCTGGGGCTCCCGAGCGCCTCGTACGAGGAGCTCGTCGACAAGTATTGCTTTGTACGTACCCCCGGGTCCGCGTTCCACATCCGCAAGCCCCCCGCCACGGCTTCGTCCGGTCCGTGAGCACGTTGGCGGGCGCGACGGAGGCGGGCCAGCGACGCCGCCTGAGCTTGACTAACCGTCTTTGCCTGCTGCAGTTTGGATCGAAGCAATCGAGCCCCACGGTCAAGGAGGCGTCGTTGAACGGCGTCGCCGGCGACAAGGCCAAGGCCGCCGCCGCCGCCGAGGACGACGAGGAGAAGCTGTCGAGCGAGACGCGCACCACGGCGGTCCATCATTCGATCCGCATCCACGAGCCCAGCGGCTACACGTTGGCGGCCTCGCCGGCGTCGACGGCGCAGAGCACCCCCGGCAACGAGCGGGACCAACTGACGATCCCGAGGCGCCCTCGATCGACGTCGCCCGCGCTCGCGTCGGGCACCGAAGCCCCCTCGAGCCGCCCGAGGTCGACGCCGCCCGCCCTGGCGTCTGGTGCCGGGTCGGCTCCGGGCGAGGTGCCGTTCCTCGGTCCCATGTCGGACAGGTTCCCCTGGACAGCAGACTCGCAGCCTGCCACGGCGATTCGAGGGTAGACGTCAAACGACGACGGCTGCAGCAGGACGCTACACTGTCTACGCTGCATTGCGGTACGCTGCACTGCAGTACTCTACACCGCGGTATGCTACACTACAGTTCAGTGGGCCGACCACACCACACCACACCATCAGAAGCTGCACTACGCTGCATCACCAACTACACTACACTGCACAGCTACGCAACACCACTATGCTACAACACTACGCTACACCACATTACGCTACACCACATTACTCTACACCACCCTAGTCTACACCACACAGAGTGCTCTACACTACGCTGCACCACCTTGAGAGAATGGAGATGACGTTTTATCGGACAACAGCGTCGTTCCTGCTTGGATCTGCCATTTTTTGTTTGGAGTTTTGGATGGCCTTTTTGGGACTTGGGATTGGAACACGGCATGGGATATAGGTGTGTAAAAGCCGGTGTCGATTTGGCTTGCCGTACCTCTTTGTACATTGTCTTTTTTTTTCTTCTCCTGTTCATAACGGCCGCAGCGATGACGACGTCGAATGCTCGAGGGGAGGAAAGCTGGGGACCTGTTTTGTTGGAAAGGGGCTGCCGTCGGCGTGCGCCCGATCCGGGACGATGGATGCGTTCCCCGCACATGTTCACTTGAGCGTTCAATAATTCATGGTATGAGGATTACACGACATAGGATGAGACAAGAAAGATGAATCTACTTTTTCTCCGAATCCCTCGAGGTCTCCAAGGCCTGCGAGCGGTGTCATGTGCGCATGCGTACGAGTACTTGTCGAGCTGTCGAGCTGCTGTCTCACCCACGGCTCGGTAGGCCGGAATCGGCGCCATGCCCTCGGTGCGGACGACGACGATGTGTCAGTTCATGTAGGCGCATGCAGCATGCTGTCTCACCCGACGACGGTCTGAAACACGATCTGGTGGCTTGCAAATAGCAACGGCCTCGAAGACGCCAACGCCTTTTTACGTCTCCATCCACACAATCTTCTTCCCCGCATCGCACCAGTAACCCTTGACGCCCCCCCCCCCCCCTCCTTTGTTCGTCTCTCGACCCGCATCGGCGTCCGATCACGGGGAGGGGACGAGGCCGAGGGCAACTACAGGTAATACGGTACATTGTCTCGATCAGAGCGGGGCGGGCGTGTGTGCTGATCCAGGCGTCGTCGAGTGGCATGATGGAGACTCGAGGCCCTTCCGGATCACGCCGAACGCCGTTCCGACGCGTCGTAGAGGGCCAGGGTGCCGTGGATGCCTGTCTTCGTTCGCTTTCGACGGCGGTGAGCTGTGGTCGCTGCAAACCGACGAGCTCGTTGCCGGGAGAGACGACACGGTGTCGACACGAGGCGGTGACGCAGCCGAGAACGCAGTGGCGTCGAGCAGGGATGTGAGACAATGCCCTCGACCGGAGACCCTCCACGCCGCTCTCGGGTGGGCCACCCGCCGGGACAGGACACTTTGGTGGCGGAGGCGAGGCGTCTTGCTCGAGAGTCAATCTGCGACGCAACCGCGCCTACTCGTATCTTTGCCATCCCCTTCCCGACGGCCGTGGACCTCGGCTTCGGGGTCGAGCAGCGGCGTGGCATCGCCGTGAGCGTACGAAAGCATGCGAGCATCGTTTTCTGGAAAACCCTCCGTCCGAGGCCCGAAGCCGACGGCAAGGGTTGCACCGTGGGCTCGGCCGAAAACCGGCCGCTCGACGCCCCGGCCCGGTCTTGACGCCGAAGTGGGGCCCGGACGAGGGCCGGGATCATCCCTGGCACGGCGACCGAGCCGCGGCGATACGAATCGGTTGCCGAGGTTGCGATTTCTCCATTCCAATGGAACGGTCTAGCGAAAAGGGGTACCAAATAACAGCACGGCATTCATCTAGGCCGCCTACTCATGATGCCTCGGTGCCCTCTGCCCTCGACGCCAGACGCAATTCGCCCTCCGCTGTGAAGTGCAGTAGTGATGGGGGGCACTGCACGCGTTGCCGTCGTCCTACGCGGAATCTTTCAAACTGGAGGACGGCACCAAGCAAATTGCGACTGCTGTATCCTGACAAGCCACCGCTGCCCAGAGTTGGACATGGGCATCACGGTTGAAGCAGGCGTGCTGGATTTAATTGAAAGATAATTGTCCCGTCGGACGCAACTTGTCGTTGGCCGCACAATGCTCCAGCTGTTTCGTGGTAGAATAGAAAGGTAGGAGGACGGAGCAGGAATGGCTTCCCGATGACCAAATACACGAGCATCACCAAATGTTTTTCGAGTTGTTGGTTCGCCGGAGAAAGGAACGCATCGAAGTTTATACCCGTTCATGCAGTCAGTTGGGGGGCCTTTCCAACAGAGCAAGAATTCCTGATGACCGGATACATGAGCATCACCAAAAGTTGCTGGTTTTGAGTTTTCGGTCGCCAGAGAAAGCAACGCATCGAAAAAAATTATACACGGTTCACGCAGTCAGCTACGAGGACTATCCAACGGAGCTGGAATGCCTTCATGATGACCGGATACGTGAGCATCACCAAAAGTTGCTGGTTTTGAGTTTTCAGTCGCCAGAAAAAGCAGCGCATCGAAAAATTATACCCCGTTCATGAAATCAGCCATGAATCCATCTGTTGTCGCCCGCTGGTCAGCATAGCAAGTTACACAAGTCAATATTGCGGCTGACGCGCACCAGACGTGCCAGCATCTGACCTATAAGCCATGCTCTCCCGTCCTTTGATTCATTCGTGGATAGAAAAAGGGCTCGCGCACGCTCGCATCTCTACCTCGTGTGCGTGTTCAAGGCCGTCATAGTCACACCACCACGCCGTGCGATGCCGGAGCCATGTCGCCCTTCGGTGCGAGCCTTCGCGAGTATAGATATGCGCCCCTCGACGCCGAAACAAGAGTCTTTCGTCTCGTCAAGCTTCTTCCTCCGAGGCCATCGCTGATTCCTGCCACCTGGGGCACGGTGCGAGTGGAACTCATCGAGCATCATGCCGACTCCAGAGTGCCGTACGATGCCCTCTCCTACGCGTGGAACGTTCCCCCTCGCCTGCGCGAGCCAAATCGACGCATAATTGTAGAGACAGAGGATGGATCTTGGACTCTTCGCATATACCGCCCCCTGGAGCTCGCGCTGCTCCATCTCGGTGCCAACGACACGACGAGTCGGCCGATCTTCATCGACCAGATCTGCATCGACCAAAACAACGGGCCGGAAAAGAGTCATCAGGTGCGGTGCATGCGAGATATTTACAGCAACTGCGTTCGCACCGTCGTGTGGCTGGGCCCGTCGACGACGAACTCGGCAGAGTACTTTTCCTACGTCCAGGAGATTACGGCCGAGGGAGTTCTGAGTCGCGTCATGAACCCAAACGTCGCCCAGTTCATGCACGTCTTCGACGCCGTCATGGACTCCTCACTGGACATCAACGATGCGGAGCGCGAGGACAGGGACGATATACTGGGCATGCTGCAACGATTCGGCGACCGATTCCCGCTCGATGGCTTCGCCGACGTGCTTGACCGAGATTGGTTTGGTCGTCTGTGGATCATCCAGGAGGCCTGCCTGGCACCCTCGGTCGTCTTCGTCTGCGGATCGCAAGCACTGTGCTTCGACTGCTTCCGCGCCGGTGCGTTGTTCTACAATCTTCACAACACCAAATGGATCCGACAACGGACAGGGGCAACGTCCAAGCATGAGCTGACTCGTCGCAATGCCCTGTTCGAAAAGAAGGCCAGCCTCGGTCGCATCTTCCAGGAGCGCAAGACGATCCACCAGAGCGGCACGCGCCAGGAGCTGTACGATCTCGTGCTCAAGTACAGCGTCAACGGCGATCAGAAAAAGATTGGCTCAAGCCTACCGGAAGACCGAATCTTTGGCCTGCTGGGGCTCGCGGCCGAAGACGATCAACTTCGACGGCGGGTTCGGGTCCGATACGGCGAGGATGCCGTGCAGATATACTCCGAGGTGGCGGCGCTGCTTCTGGAGAGATATGTGGACGCGCTGCTGTACAACCAGTTCCCGAAGACGACGCCGGGCCTGCCTTCCTGGGCCCCGGACTGGGCCATGAACCTCGCGGTGCCCGTGGGCTACTCGGAGCGCAAAACGCCAGTGTACTCTGCGGGAGGGCCCTCGACGGAGACCCGCATCCGGTTCGACGAGGCGTCGCGCCGGCTAACGATCCGCGCTTGCACGGTCGACGAGATCACGGCCGTCGGGGAGCGGACATGTCGCGCGCAGCCCGATGTGCAGATCATGCAGCAAATCGACTACGGCCGGGCGAGCATGGTCTTTGACGAGGTGTCGGACTTTGTCGAGGAAGCCGCCGCATCGGACGACGACGGAGGGCGAACGGCGCGTACCATCTCGCTTCGTCTCTGCGACTCGGGTTTGTCGTACCGCCACTTCTCGGACAAGCTCGGGGCATCCGCCGGGTGCGAAAGGCTCGGGGCATTGCATGATGCCATCTCACTTCTGGGGCGACGGCTCCTCCGCTCGGATGCCACCGTCGCGGCGCATCGCATCACGCGCATATACCGAACCTTGGGCATCACCCCCTGGTACTGGATTCCTCCGCCCGAGATGGACACCCTCCGCATCTGCGCGCAGGGGCCCATCTCCGCTTCCAAGGTCGCATGGGAGGCTCTCGAGGACTTTGTCGAGGACATGGTCGGCATGTGCGTCGCCTCGACGAGAATCGCGTGGGCGTCGTGGTACGTGAAGCTGCGTCGCCGCTACGGAAAGGTGACGTTGAAGCCGGATCATGACGTCTTGGCAAGAGTAGGGCTCGACCCGCACGTGGCCATGGGCCAGGACATGAGCGTGTTCACGACGAACCTGTTGAAGAATGCCGGACGGAGACTGTATCGGACCCGAAGGGGCCTCTTGGGCATGGGGCCGGCGCACATGCGGCGGGGAGATTTGGTCGTGGTCTTCCACGGCGGCACAATGCCTCATGTGCTTCGGGATGTGGGCGGTCTATGGCAGTACGTCGGCGAGGCGTATTGCGACGGAATCATGGACGGTGAGGCGATGGGAAAACGGCATCGAGACGAGCTATACGCTGGTTTAACAAGGACAGCTGCATTGCGGTGCTGAGAATAGACGACAGCGGTGCTGAGAATAGAAGACGCACGTTGCCCACTGGAAAAGAAGTCGTTTGAAACTAGAGCAAGATCCCTTGAATTGTCCTGCGCGGCTCAGCATTCCCCTTGGGTGAGCTTCTGGCTCTCGGCTCTCGGGCCTCAAAATTTTGGATGGCACTTGACATGTCCTGCGCGGCTCGGTATTCCCCTGAGCTTCTGGCTCGAGGCTCTCGGGCCTCATACCTTTGTTGGCCCTCGACATGTCCTGCGCGGCTCGGTATTCCGCTGGGGTGAGCTTCTGGCTCGAGGCTCTCGGGCCTCATACCTTTGTTGGCCCTTGGCATGCCCTGCGCGGCTCGGTATTCCCCTCGGTATTCCCCCGGGGTGAACTGCTGGCTGGAGGCCCTCGGGTCTCGTACCTTGATTTGATATTCGTCAAGAGGGTTTGTGACGCAAATCCAGCGTGTCGGGGTTTTCCACCACGGTGTATTGTATCGGATGGGTGGCGGCACGCACTCCGCATGGTGCTCGTCGCCTCGCCCTCCAGAGTCTTCCTATGCCGAGCAATTGGCCCCTCCTCGTGGCTGATTCTCCTCGCCATCCAGAGTCCTCCTATGCCGAGCAAGTGGTCCCTCCTCGTGGCCGATTCACCTCGGAATCCAGAGTCCTCCTCGCCATCCAGAGTCCTCCTATGCCGAACAAGTGGTCCCTCTTCGTGGCCGACTCACCTCGCAATCCAGAGTCCTCCTATGCCGAGCAATTGGTCCCTCCTCGTGGCTGATTTGGATCTCACGCCAGCCTTGTGCAGCGGAATCCTGTCGACGTGCTGTACCATCTTGCCCGTCGCATCGTTCACCCTGTCACCGAAGCTTCTCTCGCTCTTGACCGTCTTCATCTGCGCGACGGTCTCGTCGGGCCTCCAGGCGTCGCGTCCGAGGCTGGCCAGGGTCGTCATGACGTCCTGGGCATGCTCGCCAGCCAGCTCGGCAGGGTCATCCGTGGCGGAGGCCGGGTGCAGGTAGCCCATGAGAAGTATCTTGACCTTGGCATCAAAGAACGTGGCTCCGTCAAAGTCGTAGGCGATGTGAACAGTGACGCCGTTGTGCATGGCGACGCTCGGCGGCGCGCCGCGAGGAGGAGCGACGGTGACGACGGCTTCCAGCCAGTCGTGGCACACATCCTCCAAGCCCTTTCCCGGCAGCACCATGGCCCAGGCGGCAAAGACGCCGCCCAGGCGCACCCGGATGGGCTCCGGCACCTCGGCGAGATTCGCCGTGGGAAAGCCGAGCTCGTCGGAGGAGCGGCCGCTGGCCCTCGCGACGCGGCCCTGGAACTTGAGAGGAAACGGCGTTTCCGGGCCCGCCTCCGGGCCAACGGTGGCGATGAGAGGCTCCGACGGCTGCCCGCGGACGAGCGGATCGTAGGTCTTCTGCCTGCTCTGCTCCCAGCTGCTCGAGACGGTGTCGGCCAGGCCAACCTTTTGGTACCCCTGGTAGGCCGTGTGCCCGACCTTCTTGGCCGTGGCGTAGCGGGCCACCTTGGTCGCCCTGTTCTGCACGACGGCGCCGGCGAGGCCGGCGTACTTCTTGGCCATCTGCTGGCCGATGGTGCTCGCGAACTTGACGCCGACCTCGAGCGGCATGGTGCTCAGGCTCGCGCCGCGGACGACGGCGACGTCGGTCGAGGTGCTCGCGATGCGGAAGACGGGGCTGCCGCAGAGAACCTTTTTGCCGTCCTTGCCGGCGCCGAGGACGAGTCGGAAGTAGCCGTCGGCGGCGACGGCGGGGATGCGGACGACGTGCGTCTCCCGCGCGACGTGCTTGGCGAGGCGTGCCGACGCCTTCTTGGCGAAGCGCTTGAGGTCTCGCTGGATGGCCCGCTCATCCCCCTCGTCGAGATGCTCCACCTGGGCCTGCCTCGCGGGCGTGACGTCGAGCCAGCCAGCCGTCGAGCCGACGCAGGCCTTGAGGGACATGCCGACGCCACCGGTGAAGCCCTTTTCCTGCAGCCAGAGCTTCCTCGCCTCGGGTAGCGGTTCGTCCGAGAGGATGGAGATGGAGACGGACGTCGTCGGCCCCTTGTACCAGACGAGGGCGTTGGAGTGGCGGATGATGCTGTGGTGCTTGGTCGACTCGGCGGGCCGGCTGACGAGGCCGCCGGCGAAGTACTGGGCCTCGCCGAGGGCCGCCTTCCACCTCGACGTCTCCCTTGCCTTGGAGCTGACGGCCGACGACGCGTCGGCGGCGGAGAGGGTCAGGGCCGAGGAGCTCTTGACGCGTCGAATGTCCCGGCTTGGAGAGGTTGGGAGCGGGTCGGCGGGAGGGGGAGGAGGGAGCTCATCGACGGCCACGTCGACGGGGTGCGGTTTCCGCCTCACGGTCGAGCAGCCTTCGGGCATCCGGAGGGGCCGCTGAAACATCGGTTCGTCTCGCGACACGGGCCGCAGCTGGGTCGCCGACCTGGTCGGTCGAAGCGGAGGGTGAGGAACGGCAAGGGCCACGTTTGCCCTGGACCTCGCCTCGGGCCTGGCGGTGAGCGGGCGGTCAGCGGACGAGCGAGGTCGGGCGAGGGCCAGCACACGGGTGCTCCGGCTTCGTACGCTACCTTGAATCCACGTCCATGGTCATTCTGCATTCTGGAGCGGATGGATGTTGCTGCATCCGAGGCGAGTGGCCGTGGCGAGGTGAGGTTGGAAAAGGACAAATGGACTTTTCTCCGGCACCACCGCCGCACCAGTGACGGGCTGGGAATGAGCAAGACGTGATCGAGACATGGCGTCTTCATGGCAGGAACGTTCTGGTGCCTCCTCCCCTGCCAGCCAGGGCAAGCACCGTAGCCTGTAGCTGCCAAAAGGGGTGGCGGTTGCATGTACCGGTACATGCGCACCGCATGCCACTTGCACGCAACGACATGTACAGGGTACAGCGCCGTGCCAGGTAGCATTGAGAGCGGTGCACGTACTGTGATGTACTTTAGTACACTCACAGTGCTACGTTGTACTTGCGGCAAACTCGCAATACTTTGCTGTACTTGTGCCTGGTGATGAACGCACAGTGCTGTGCTGTGCTTGTGCTGTACTTGCGGCGAACGAACAGTACTGGGCTGTACTTGCGGCAACCTCACAGTACTGCGCTGCACTTGCGGCAAACTCTCAGTACTGCGCTGTACTTGAACGAACAGTACCGTGCTGCACTCGTACTTGCGGCAGACGAACAGTGCTATGCTGTACTTGCGGCAAACTCAGTACTGTGCTGCACTTGAACGAACAGCTGTGCTGTACTTGCATTTGCGGCAAACTCACAGTACTGCGCTGTACTTGCGGGAACCTCTCAGTGTTTGCCACAGTGCTATGCTGTACTTGCGGCAAACTACGGTACTGCGCTGTACTTGCGGCAAACTCACGGTACTGCGTGTACTTGCGGTAAACTCTCAGTACTTGCCACAGTGCTGTACTTGCGGCAAACTCTCAGTACTTGTCACAGGCTATGCTGTACTTGCGGCAAACGAACAGTACTGCGCTGTATCTGCGGTAAACTCTCGGCACTTGTCACAGCACTGTGCTGTACTCGCGGTAACTCACAATATCACTGCGTTGTGCTTGCGGTAAACTCACAGCACTATGCTGTACTTGCAGTGAACTCGGAGGGCCCCTTCACGCGGCCAGTGCCCGCCCAGGATGGCCTGTCGCTCTCGTCACCGTCGACGCGTCCACCGCCGTTTCTCTCCTTTGCCGGAGCGGCAACCGTCAGGCGGCGGCGGCCCGTGCCGTGCCATCGAGCGGGAAACGAGCCGTCGCCGTTTCGTCGGTGAAGACGACCGTCAATGGTCTCGGGGCGTCGCGGAGGCCGCTTCGTCACGCCGACCTCGCCGCGGAGGCGACGGCTTCCATCTCGGCGGGCTCCTTGACGGCCGTCGTCAGATTTTCGTAGCCCGTCTCGGTGACGAGGATGTTGTCCTCGATGCTGTCGAGGTCAGCGGCGGGTGAGGACGGCGGGCGGAGGGGGCAAACGTACCGCACGCCGCCGACGTCCCAGTAGCGATCGAGGACGGCGGCGTCGATGAACTTGGCGTGGACGGGATCCTCGAGGTAGGGCTCGATGATGAAGCGGCAAAAGTAAATGCCCGGCTCGACGGTGACGACGCTGCCGGCGGGGATGGTGCCGCGCAGGCGCAGGTAGCGAAACAGGACGTTCTCGTCCTTGGGGTTCGGGTTCCCGCCGACGTCGTGGGTGTCGAGGCCGAGGTAGTGGCCGAGGCCGTGCGGGAAGAAGGCGGCGCTCGTGCGGGCGGCGAGGATCTCGTCGGCGTCGCCCCTGAGAACGCCGAGGGCCAGCAGGCCGGCAATGGCCACCCTGTGGGCGTGCAGGTGGATGTCGTCCCAGCGCACGTCGGCCTTGATGAGCTCAATGCAGTCCCGCTGCATCTTGTGGACGACGTCGTAGATGTCACGCGATTCCTTGCTGAACTTGCCGCACAAGGGAAAGGTGCGGGTCTAGGGGAACGATCAGACCCGGAGGGCCGGGAGGGGGTGGAGGTGGAGGGGGGAGGAGGACGGCCCGGGGGCCGGCGGACTGACAATGTCGGATGCGTAGTTTTTCCACTCGGCGCCGGCGTCGATGAGGAGGTTCTGCTTGCCGTCGAGCGGCGCGTCGTTGGCGACGTAGTGGAGCGTCGCGGCGGCCTTGCCGGCGGCGAGGATGGGGTGGTAGGCCATCTCCTTGGCGCCGTGGGCGACGCAGCGCTCGAGGAAGACGGCGTCGAGCTCGCGTTCGTTGCTGGCCGTCGCGGCTCGGCGGAGGACGGCCTCGTGAGCGAGTGCGGATACGTGGTTGGCCTTGCGGATCAGGGCGACCTCGAACTCGTCCTTGACGACGCGGGCCGTCTCGACGGCGCGCCGGAGCGCGTCGAGGTCGCTGCGGCCAAAGGGGGAAAGGGCGTCGGCGTCGGAGACGTGGCCCGCCATGGCGAAGACGGTCGCGTCGGTCGCGCGGCCCGCGAGGTGGGCGAGGGTCGGGCCGACGTCGGTGGTGTGCTTGACCTCGTCGACGTCGTAGCGTGCCAGGGCCTCGTCGACGCTCAGCGGCAGGCCAGACCAGATGACGTCGTCGGCGTCGACGGGGGGGATGAAGAGCGTCGACCGGTCGGAGCGGATGTCGTAGGCGTAGCGGCAGTCGGCGAGGTTGCAGCCGGTCATGTAGTAGAAGTGGCGCCGCTGGCTACGCAGGTCGTCAGCGTCGGCGGCTCGAGGCCACGGCTCGCCAAGGCGGTCGGCTTCCGGCGCGGCGTGGCGTACCGGAAGTGCTCGGGCGAGTCGTTGTCCTCCTGCAGCTTCGTCTGGCGTCCCTCGAGGTAGATGACGCCAGCGAGGTCGGGGACGGTGCGTCGGAGGATGTCGACGACGCGTCTCGCATGGGCCTTGGCCGGATACTTGGCCCGCAGGACGGCCTCGAAATCTTGGGCGACCATGGCGGCGGGTGCGTGCGGCCGATGTGCCGTCGAGAGAGGGAGGCGATGTGCCGTCGGGAGAGGGAGGCGATGTGCCGTCGGGAGAGGGAGGCGATGTGCCGTCGGGAGAGGGAGGCGATGTGCCGTCGAGAGAGGGAGACGATGTGCCGTCGGGAGAGGGAGGCGATGTGCCGTCGAGAGAGGGAGACGATGTGCCGTCGAGAGAGGGAGACGATGTGCCGTCGGGAGAGGGAGGCGATGTGCTGTCGAGAGGGGGCGACGAGGCAGACGAGGCCGAGGCGGGGTCGATGTCGATGTCGAGGGGCGGGCGACGAGCAGACCACGTGACGTCAGCCGAGGGCTAAGGGCACGACGGCACAGGCGCAGGTGCTCGTGGAGGGTGACGAAGCTGCGGGCCATGCGGCTCTCTGCCATCCGTCGTGGCAAGCAGGCACTGCAAGCAAAGGTCATGATGCCTACACGCATGTGTACGGAGCGGGTGCGCAGAGGAGTACGGAGCACCGTCGTTGTAGGTTCGTCGGAGCGTACAGTACTAGTACTGGGCACCGTACTGTACGGAGTGCCGAGCTAGGAGTGCTGGCAGTGCCTGTGGGTGTACGGAGTAGGTGAGGTACAGTGCCCAACGACACTAGTTCTCAGAGCACACTGTACAAGTACTCCGTAGGTGACACACAGCATACTGCCAGCACCGAGTTGCTGTACAGGTAGGTGTACGGAGCAGGCGACGTACAGTGTATCCCCACGACACTAGTTCTCAGCGCACGGTACAAGTAGGCCGTAAGTATGTGATCGGAGCACGCTGTACAAGTACTCCGTAGGCGACAGGCAGCATGCTGCCAGCACACTGTACAAGTGCTGTACTGGCGGACCAGTGACGGTACAAGCATGCATACACACATACATGTCAGTACCATACACCTACACTACATGTCAGTATACACCTACACCACATGTCAGTATACACCTACACTACATGTCAGTATACACCTACACTACATGTCAGTATTCGTCCGTTCGCTGTGCATGTACTTGCTTGTACGTATAGTGGGGTGGCAAAGTGTCGATTCCCCTGCGCTGTACTCCATACTTGCTCCGTACTGGTACTGTCACTGCCTGTAGGCAAAAGTGACGACTCGATTTTGGCAGCGCTACAGAGTGTTGCTTGCACTGCAAAATCGACACTTTTGCCATCCCGCCACTAGGTTCTATAGCACAACCAAATGAATTGTCACTTTTGTCAAACGACTGTACAGCAAGTACATGTACATGTACAGTGCTTACTTGCTCGTCCAGCACTCCGTTCCGATGCTCCGAAATGCCCTCGTTGGGCCATCTTGATGCGCAGCCGACGGCGCATCCGACGCTCGGCGGCCAGATTGCTCCCGTCACGGCGACCCTGGCACCCCCGCACCAAGACGTCACATGCTCAGGCGCAGGCCACTCATTCCCTGCCGCCGGTCAAGTCCAGATCACCGGCACGGAGTACGCGATCGCCTCGCCAAGAAATATTCAGCTGCCCAGCTGCGAGCCGTCGGGGGGCTGGCGATGGGCACGGCCGTGGCAGCATCGCCGTCTGGTGCCACGGTTCGTGCGGAGGATGCACCGTTTGCACAAGCATTTGCATGTACCTGTACGCCTGAAGCACCTGAAGCACCCGAAGCACCTACACGTGCAGCACGAGCCCAAGTACAGTGGATGCGAGCAAGCGCCTTAGTACATACATGCACTGTACGGTACACTGATGCGAGCAAGTGCATGTACAGGTGAGCAGGGCACTTGGTGCTGAGAAACCGCCACGGTACAAGCAGGCCAGAGGCCCTATTAGGCTCTATTAGTTGCAATACTTGCATTTACTGTACATTCCAAGACATCCATGCGGAAGCTCCGTGACGCAGGAATAATGTAAAAGTACTTGTCATCCAGTACGACGAGCGGCATTGGTACCTCGTACGCATCATCCTGCATGTACGGTACAAGCGTAGATGCGAGCAGCACCGACAGCGGGGTGGCAAAAATGTCGATGCAATTTGTACGAGCAGCACCGCCAAAGCTGAATCGTCAATTTTGTCGAGCCACCGTGCACTGATGCGAGCAAGTACATGTACGGTACATGCAGTGGTAGCCTGTAGGTGTGCAGAATAGTGCTGGGTGCTGAGTGCTGAGTGCGGCAAAGAAGCCACGACAGGTACCGGTACAAGCAGAGCAGAGACTCCATCACATGCCAGGACACCCACCGGCAAGTCCAACTATTGAAGTGCTTATTGCATGTGCAGCAGTTGTAGAGTACGGAATACGGAGTGGTTATTCATTACTACAAGTGCAGTACTCATGACAAGTACACCTTTTGTGCAGAGCAAGTGCAGTACTGTACATGATGCAAGTACTGCAACAGTGACGGTTGCCTGGTTCGGCACTTGTTGCGTACAGTACGTAATAATTACCAACTTGTACTTTCTGCGGCGCATGCACCTGTGCATTGCACTGTAAGTACTTACTGGTACTGTGATAATTGCAACTACCAGTACGGAGTACTTGCGTATACTTGTACGGAGTACTGTGCTCCGTACAGTACATGTACGGCACTTGCACGCTGCAACACTCGCACATGGCAAGGAGCACCTGTACTTGGGTGTGGTCTGCTTGTACTGGCAAGTACAGGATTGCTGTAGGGGTCTTGCACGCACTGTCCACCCGAGTACTCGACCGAGTACAGTACGTACTTGCAGCACATACTTACTGTACTCTGTGTCAAACGCCAAGTGCCATTCGCACATGTCCATCATATGGCACAACCCAAGTACCGGCATGTACAGGTACGCCCGCGAGGCTGGCACTCCGTGCTGCGCGGTACGTACCGGTACCGCATTGGCGGCGTCGGCGAGCGGCAACAGCGTGCAGAGAAGGCGCCGGCTAAATTTTCGGCCGGCGGGGTCCTGTTTGATTGCTCGCTCCCCCCCCCCCCCATTCACCGCGGCGCTCGGGATCTCCCGATCCGCTGCGCTGGGTTGGGATCTATTATCTCGCTCTCCCCGTTCCGCCCACCGTCCCCATGCAAGCAAGTACAGTATACCTTCGTCGCCGCCCCCCCGCAGGCGACGGCGTGCCGTACAGGGTACCTCGCAGCAGCGGCAGCCTCCTCGCCGGGTACGGCTCGCCATTGGACCGCCCCGGCCCCCCCCCTGGCGTCGCCTCGTAGCCTCGCCCAGCTCGCCGGTGGCGGATGCCTCCTCGCGCTCCCACGGTGCGAGCAAAGGGGACTAGATCGCCAGGGTCGGCGGCACGCCCGTCGATCGGGTGCACGTAAAAAGGCCGAGTTCGCCTCGCCGCCGGTCGAGGCGAGATGCTCGTCGCACAGCCCATCCATCCTCGATCGTCCAACCGGCTCCCGTCTCCCCTCGATCGACGCGGCGAGAGAACGACTCTTGCCTCGAACGAGGTGCAAAGTTTCACCGCAGGCAGCCTCACCTTCGGATCCCCATTCGCCCGGACGCGCGAGGCAGCCCACCCTGTCCGTCGACCCGTCGACCGTGGTCGTCCCGCGGCGACGAATATCGGCCTTCTGGACACGCGCGCTCGACGGCTGCTTCCGCATCACGACACGACGTGACGAACATGTCCGCCTGACCCTGCCGTCTGCGATTGCGAGCCACGTCGACGGCATCCACGACCATCGGCGGCGGGCACGACCATCCGGCCCTGCCTGTCGACGTGCGCTATAAAGGGGGACGATGCCGATAGCCATCCTGCTGCCGGCCACCAAGATTCGCCAGCGACGGCATCGGCAGCAACCAAGACAGCCCGGATTCGGATTCGCCCTCATGGCAGACCTCGACGTCAGCGTCCAACCGCCGAGCCGGGTGCAGACCGGCCGACGGCTGTACCCGCCCGTCGTCGTGCGGCACTCGGTCTCGGACGCCGACGCCGGCCACCACTTCGCCACCGTCGTCCTCGTCGACGAGGAGGGCGCCGTCGTCGACGCCGACCTCGACGGCACCAAGGCCGCGAGCCGACTCGAGCTGGGCGGCAGCGGCGAGGCGGGCCCCTCGACGCTCGTCTTTGCCTTTGCCGACCTGCGCATCGCCCGCGAGGGCACCTTTGTCATCCGCGTCGACGTCTACCACGTCGCCCCCGCCGGCGCCGCCGGCGCCGTGCTCGTCGGCCAGGTCCAGACGCGACCGATCCGCGCGTCGGCGGCCGAGACGGCAGCCGAGAGTCCATGTAGGTCGTCGCACACCTCGTCCCTTCTCGTGAACGTCGGACTGACAGGCCGCCCGCTCAGCGTCGGACGAGCAGGCCCTCATGAGGAGCCTTGGTCGAGCAGGATTTCCCCCGCCGCCTGGCCCGTGACGGCGTCGGGCCCTCGCCGCCTAGGGCGTCCGCTCGACGGGAGGCATCCGCTCGACGAAGAGCATCCGCTCGACGAAGAGCATCCGCTCGACAGGAGGCATCCGGGGGGTCGGCAGGACGGGAGCGTCGGCCGTCGGCCGGATCCATGGCGAGCTGGCCATCGAGAGGCGAGAGGTGAGGACAGGTGTTCCGTCGATGGGCAGAGAAGGGGCGATGGCGAGGCCGACGAAGCTGAATCGAGTCACTTGACCCGCCGACGCTTGAAGCACACAAGTACTTGTACGCGTGTGCAGCGCAGCACGGGGTACGGCACGGCGTACATGTACAAGACGTTTTCGCCGCCGCAGCAAAGCATTGGTCACGGCACCTGCAACAAAGCACAGCGATACTTGCGTACAGTCACTTGACAAAAGTGACCATGTAGTCTTGGTAGCGCTACTCCTACAAATTGCATCGACAATTTTGACACCCCGCTGTACGTGTACGGAGTACAGATACACGGTGGATACACGAACCGGACCGTAATGCTTGTGCTCGTGCGTGTACATGTACGGAGTACACCTGCTCCAAACACCTTCCAGTGCTGTACTTGCATCTTCCAGTGATGTACACCTTCCAGTGCTGTGCACGTACTGTACATACACCTGATCCAAACACCTTCCAGTGCTGTACTTGCACCTTCCAGTGATGCAAGTACACCCTCCAGTGCTGCACACCTTCCAGTGCTGTACTCGTACCTTCCAGTGCTGTACTTACACCGTCCAGTGCCGTGCACGTACTGTACAGCACGGCAGGTGCTTGTACCTGTACCGCATGCCGCACGGCACATGCACGTGTTTGCAAGTAACGATACTTGGGTGCCGTCGCTGGTGTGCATCCACCTGCTCCATGCCTGCGCACCTACAGTACTGTTTGCCCCTCCGCACGCCATGCTCAGCAGCCCACGCCGCCTCGTCCAGCCCTCTCGGCATCCTTCGCCTCTCCTGGAGGAGGCGTCCGGCGGCGTCGACGTGGCGACGATGGCCTCGCCGATGGATTTCGGAGCGCCTACGGTTCCAGTTTGGTCCCCGATCCGGACGCGCGGGTTGGGGGTCCCTCGATCTGGTGGAACCGCGCGGAATACTCCGTGCAGTGGCTTGGGCCCGCCGTCTCCCTCGCCGTTTCACAGGGACGACCCTGGCACCCCATGCGCGACCCATGCGCGGCCCCCCCCCCATGCGTGCGTACCGGACGGTGTCGTGCCGGCCAGGGGCATGATTCTTCGGCCGCGCAACCGATGCGAGGGCAGATGACTCCCTCCGAATCGAGTCCGTCGCCGCCGCCGAGGTCGGAGCGGGCGCGGCGGGAGAGTCCTCCGGGACGTCTGCGGCGAGCGAGCGCACTGCGCCGTCGTGGTCGACGACGGGGACTAGGAGGTAGCGTCGTGTACCGCCATGTACCGCCATGTACCGCAAGCATCGCCCGCACCGCGACTGTTGGGGGCGAGCCGGCGCAGCTGTTAGCGTCCAGGTTCCTCGTGGGTGCGCCGTGGCCGTGCCGGTACGAGGGCCACAAACGCCCGCGCCACCGACAGCCTCTCGTCGGCGTACCCTGCGGCGCGCCTGTACATGCGGGTACTTGCACCTCGCCTTGGTGCCTCCCTAGCAGCCGTCCCGACTCCCGAGTCCCAGCGGCCTAGCGCACCCACGACAGCTGGGGGGGGCCCCCGAGCCTAGCGCTGGCCTTCAGCTCCAGACCAGGCGCCGTCGGCCAGGGTCCGATGCCTTCGCCTTGGCGACCGCCGCGGCCGCCAACCTTTTTTCCCTTCAGCGCCTCTCGGCCGCCAAACCTCCCGGCGACCAGTGCCTGCAGAGCCCGAGAAGCGGCCGCGGCGAGGTGCTCTTACGTATGCCTGCGTTCTAGATCTAGCCTCGAGATCGACCTGGACCCTCCAACGACCATCTCCATCCGCCGAACAATCGGCGCGACGTCGAGACTCGGGTCCACGGCGAGGCCGGCGCCATACCCTTGCAGCACGAATTATGCAGTCCTCGTGCATGCGCGTTCACGGCTGCTCATGCGGGCGTACAGTCACTTGACAAAAGTGACGATGCAGCTTTGGCAGCGCTACTGCTACGAATTGAATCGACATTTCTGCCACCCCACTGTACGAGTGGATGTACTTGTACAACCACTTATTCCTTGCTTGCTTGCCTGCACGGCATGGGACATTGTACCAGTGGCAGTCGATGCGCTCCGTACCACTACGGTGCATGTGCGGTGCATGTACAGTACATGTGCCTGTATTTGCCTCCACCGAGCATGACAGTGTACTTGGTGCCCCGTACCAGGTGCTATGGTGGGGTGGCAAAAATGTCGATGCAATTTATAGGAGTAGCGCCACCAAAGCTGAATCGTTACTTTTGTCAAGCGCCTCGGTGCTCCGTACTTGGACAAGCTCATCTGTGCTTGGGATAAGTAATGCTGCAAGTACAAGGACTTGTACGGGCCATCACTCGCGCACGCAGTTCCCAGTATTGCAGCACATGAATACTGCAAGTAAAAGTACTTGTACGGGGCGAGTACGGGCCATCACTCGCGCGCAAGCGAATACAAGGACTTGTAAGTACGAGGCGAGTACTGTGCGGACCATCTCTGAATACCAACACAAGCAAGTACAAGTACAAGTGCGGGGCGAGTACGGGCCATCACTGGTGCACGCAGTTCCGAGTAATATTACTCCGTACAGTATTACCTGAATACTGCAAGCAAGTTCGAGTACGAGTACGGGGCGAGTACGGACTATCACTGGTGCACGCAATTCCAAGTACTGTAATATTAAGTAAATACTGCAAGCAAGGACAAGTACGAGTACGGGGCGAGTACGGGCCATCACTCGCGCACGCAGTTCCCAGTATTACAGTACATGAATACTGCAAGCAAGTACAAGTACTGTGCTTACTTCCATGAATACTGCGAGAAACAAGTACAAGTACAAGTACCGGGACAGTTCGGGCCATCACTCGCGCACGCAGTTCCCAGTATTACAGTACATGAATGCTGCAAATATGTACAAGTAATACTTGCCCGTACGGACCGTCACTCGTGCACGCAGTTCCGAGGGCCTGTACAACTACTTGTCTGCACCACGCTCGTCTCGTTCCCGTCGCACGGCGCTGTACCCCGAGGATGCCCTTTGCCTGGTCGATGAGGGTAGATTGATTGCTTGCACGTACATGCACGCCTGTGCCGAGCAGTTCATTGCACCTCGTGCGCCGTTGTCTCCGTTCCCGTCGCGCTACACCGCATCCCATGGAGGCCCTTCACGGAGACCCTTCACCTGGTGAGGATGTGCTTCGTTGCATGAGCGTGCATTGCTGTAGCTGCTTGTACCTGCGCATCGTTGCCGAGTACTCTACGGCGGATGCCATGTAGTTCCAGGTACTTGTCATCACCCGGCGCCCGTCTCCGTTTCCACCGCCCTGTATTCCGTGCTGTGCCCAAGATGGCCTTGACCTTGTTGATACGAATGTACATGCGAGTACTTGCGTCTACATGCACGTCGGTACGGAGCATTACGGGGTACAAGTGCACCAACATGGACGAGAAATACATGCAAGCACATGTACACCGTACAGCTACTGTACTTATAGTGGCATCTACAGTGCTCAAGTACCAGGTAGTGACTGAATACAGTCCTACAGCACATACTTGCATCAAGTACCTATAATAGCTCCGTACTCCGTACATGTGCACTTAATGATCCCTACAGCGCTTGCTCCCCCAAGTCCAGGCCACCTACAGGCCCATGGCCTGCCTACCCGGGAGCCTGGGCCGACGCTCACCATTGGCACAGGTTGCTGGCATGGAACGGCGAGTATGCGTCGTTTTGATGCGTCGTTTCGCACCATCGGAAAAAAAGCATCCCATGCGCCAAAAGCATCTCATCATCGGCGATGCCGTCGTGCATTGTTATCCGTTGTCGAGCTGGGCCTTGTTGCTCGTCGACGCCGGAACATCCGTCGGTCCTGGCCGTGAAAATCAATCACCGCCTGATAATCACGTGCGTGCTCGGTACTTGGAGGCCATCGCCGTCGACACCTTCGACCTGCGTGCCCCGCGCCTGCGCCCCTATCGTCCGTTAGCGGCCATGTACACTTTCTCCACCACCTCGGATCGTGCTTGCCTGCACAACCTCTCCTCCTCTCCGCCTCGGTGGCAAAGAAGCCAAACGACCAGCAGCAACAACAGCAGCATCATCATCATCATCATCAGCATCATCATCAGCAGCATCAGCAGGACAAGTGGCGACAGACGGCACGCGAGTCGCTGCCCCCCCCCCCCCCCCCCCCATTGTCGCTTGCCATCTGCTCGAGACCGGAAATGGTCTACTACTACACCTCCACCGTCGTCGAGCCCTCGGCCTTCATCTACGTCGGCAAGGACAAGTTTGAGAGTCAGTGCTCCCGAGCAGCATTCGTCCCCCTCGTGCCCTTTGCCGAACCAGCACGTCTTACTCGGCATGCCAGATGAGGACTTGATAGAGTACGGGTGGGAGGAGGACATCTGGCAAGCCTTCCCTCCGTCCGTCGTGCCGTCCGTCGTGCTCATCGTCGCAGGGTACGAATGCACCCGTCTCGCCTCGCCTCCTCTCGCCAGCTCACACGCCGTGCCAGTTCCACGTGGATAAGCTCTCGAGCGCCCACATCTACCTCCGCATGCAAGAGGGCCAATCCTGGGATGCCCTCCCGGCCGATCTCGTCGCCGACCTCGCTCAGCTCACAAAGGCCAACTCCATCGAAGGTTCCGTGCCCCCGTGATCCAAACGCCCGAACCCGTCGCGTCTCGTGCTGAAGCCGTCCTCCAAGGCAACAAAAAGGACAACATCACCGTCATCTACACGCCCTGGTCGAACCTCAAAAAGGATGGCTCCATGGATGTCGGCCAAGTGAGCTTCAAGGACCCCCGCAAGGTGATGCCGAACGAACCCCTCTCCCGGCCCCGACCGCCCCGGCTGACGACCGGCAGGTCAAGCGTGTCCTCGTCGCCCAGCGCGAGAACCCCATCGTCAACCGGCTCAACAAGACCAAGGTCGAGAAGAAGCCGGACCTGAAGCTCGAGCGCGACGAACGCCTCAAGATGCTCCGCCGGCGGGAGCAGGACGCCCAGCAGCAACGGGTCAGTGCCGTCGCCGTCGCCGCCGTGAACCGCCCCCTAACGTGCTTGACGCAGAGGAAGGAAGAGGCCAAGCAGGCGCAGGAGTGGAAGGAAAAGAAGTGGCAAAAGGATCACGCCTACGACAAACTCTTTACCGAAGAAAACATGGCCGCCATGAGCAACCAGGAGCGCGACGAAAATTGGGAAGACGACTTTATGTGATTGCTATCAAAACAATACACTCGCCTTGTGCCAACCTCCTTGGTCCGAGGGACGCATCCGCTTTGGTTCGAGGGACGCATCCGCCTTGGCCCGAGGGACGCATTCTCCTTGGCCACAGGAATGCATCTGCCTGGCCCGAGGGACGCATCCGCCTGGCCCGAGGGACGCATCCGCCTGGCCCGAGGGTCGCATCCTCCTTGGCCCGAGGAACGAGCCAGTATAGCCGCCAGGAGCGCGACGAAAATTGGGAAGACGACTTTATGTGATTGCTGCTATCAAAACAATACACTCGCCGTGTGCCAACCTCCTTGGTCCGAGGGACGCATCCGCCTTGGTCCGAGGGACGCATCCGCTTTGGTTCGAGGGACGCATCCGCCTGGCCCGAGGGACACATTCTCCTTGGCCACAGGGACGCATCTGCCTGGCCCTTGGGACGCATCCTCCTTGGCCCTCGGGACGCATCCTCCTTGGCCCTCGGGACGCATCCGCCTGGCCCTCGGGATGCATCCCTCGGGACGAGCCAACATGGCCGCCATATGCAACCAGGAGCGCGTCGAAAATTGGAAAGATGACTTTATGTGATTGCTGCTATCAAAACAATACACACGCCGTATCTCAACCTCCCTCGTCCGAGGGACGCATCCTCCTTGGCCCGAGGAATGAGCCAATATAGCCGCCAGGAGCGTGACGAAAATTGGGAAGATGACTTTTATGTGATTGCTGCTATCAAAACAATACACATGCCGTGTCTCAACCTCCCTGGCCCGAGAGACGCATCAGCCTGTCCCGAGGGACGCATCCTCGGCCCGAGGGACGACCCAACATGGCCGTGACAACGTCAGACGGCGCTCTTGGCCAATGCCGCCAGATCCAATTCCACCGACGCCAGCTACACTGGCCGGCAATGCATGCTTCCTTGTCGTCCTTCCTTCGCTCAGTGGAGGCCGATCCTACAGCTCCTGCCAAAGCTAGAGTCCTCGAGCCGACCAAAGACAAAGGGCGAAACCTCTCCGTACCACGCTGCCTCGTCCACGTTCGTCGACGGTGCCGCCTCATCGTCCGCCGCCGCCGTCCGGCCCACCGGCTCGTCGCCGCAGCAGGGGACCGGAGCGCCGCCCGGCAGCCGAATCTCCTTTGCCTTGACCGTCTCGGCAACGTCGAGCAGGAGGACGTCCATGGGGCAGATGTAGGCCACTCGCTTCCTCTGGCTCCATGCCAGCACGTGGCCGCACAGCCGTCCGTCGTGGCGATTGACGATCCATGCGCCGCTGTCGCCGGGCGTGCCGATGGGCGCGCCACCCTCGCCGTCGCTCCGCTCCGTTCCCGACGCTTGGCTCGTGACTTGGTACGTGTGGCTCGGCGTCTGGCGCCCGTAAATCTTGACGCTCGTCAACGCCGGCAGGATCTGGCCCGTCCGAAGCCCGCTCGTCCGCGCCATGCACTGCACGGCCATGCCGGGAAGGGAGGACGAAGGGACGACGCTGGTCGGTCGTAGAACGGGCGCGTCCGCCTTGCCGTCGGCCGGCTTCAAACGTCCGTCGCCGCTTCCGCACGCTCGGGGCATCTCGTTGTCGCCCGGCGGCCGCGAATCCGTGAATTCAAATAAGGCCCAATCCACCTCGTGGACGAGGCCGTGGGCCAACCGGCGGCGGATGCCGCTCGAGGCGTACACCTCCCCGAGACCCATGGAGCAGAGGTGCTCGTCATCCTTATCCTCCTCGACGGGGTAAAAGTTCTCCCTCACGTCGTCCAGGGCAGGCTGCGTGACGACGTAGGGCTCGTCAAGCAGACCGGGATCGAGCCCCGGAATGTCGCCGGCGGCAAAGTATCTCGCGTCGTCCTCGTCGCCGTCGTCGCTTGCCACGTCGTCGGATTCCGCGAAGCTAGCCTCCGACTCGGTGTCGGACAGGCAATATTCATCGTCCTCGGCCCCCTTGCCCTGTGCGTGCGCGTCGGCCTTCATGCTGCGGATGGCCTGTTGCTCGTCGTCGTCGAGCTCTGGGTCGTCGAGCATATGGTGCACCGTCATGCCGAACTGGACTCCGTCGACGAGTATCAGACCGCCGTAGCTGACGGGAGGAAGATGACGCTTGCCGGTCCAGGCGCCGATGCTCGCTCCGTTGTGCACGCGCCGCTGCCTGTCCGTGTTGGCGGCTTCCACCGCGTTGTCGTCGCCCTCGGCGTCCGCCGTTGCCGTGGCCGACTGCTTGCGCGATCGAACAACGCACCCCCTGCACACCTTGAGCGCGAATCCGGTGGTGCCGTCGAACAGGCAGCCGAGCTGCTTCTTCAAAATGGCACGGACCTTGCCGACCGAGGCGCAGACGACCAGGACCGTCGGCCGCGTCCTGCTTGGGCTCGTGCCCACGGACTCGAGGGAAATCTCGACGGATTCGGCGTGCTTGCGATAGAAGTGGCGAAGTGCCTGGTTAATCTGGGGCATCAGGATCTTGTTCCACTTTTCGACGTCGTCGGGTGCGAGCGGAACGTGAGGATAGAGTCTCATCTTGGGCACCGCCGCCGTCGTCGTGTCTGCCAGTGCGTTAGCGCGCATCGTGCACACGACGGGGGCGAGCGGGTCGATCGTACCCACGGCGGCGGCCGCCTTACCCATGGCCTCCGCCTCCCTCGTGGCCTCTTTTTTGCGGCGCGACTCGGGCGTCGACGCCTTTGCATCGCTCGCGTCGCGCTCCGGCGTCGACGTCTTCGCATCGCTCAAGCCTCCCTCTGGCACCTTCGAGCCAAGCTGCTGGCTGTCATGGGGCTGGAGCTTGGGGGCGAGCCGCTCCTCCTGCCCGATGACGCCGTCGAGAATGCAGCACGTCTCGAGGTAGCGGGTTACGCGATCTTGGACCGAGGAAAGAAGTGAAACGCCGGTGATGTTCCCGGACGCTTCTTCGTCCGCTCCCCGCCAGCAGACTTCCACGGCCTTCCTGTACAAGCTGCCGCATCGGACGGCAAGCTCGTCCAGCAGCGACTCTGAGGGTGGTGCCGATGCCATCTGGGCGGCGATGACATCGTGCTTCGTCCACAGACCAATGGACAACAGGAGCACGGCCAAGGCATGCAACTCCAGGACGCGCCGATCCGTCAAAGCCGGTACGGGGAATGGCTTTGCCTCTTGCGGATCCAACGGATGATGCCAAGAGGACAAGTCGAGCGGCACGACGGGTGGGGTGAAGAGGTCAAAGGAGGACACCAGAGGCCGTCTGATGTCGACGGCGCGCGGCGAAGAAGCGAAGCCACGCGTGGCCTTGGCGAAGCATATGCTCGCATCCGTCAAGTTGCCGTGGGTGATGCATCTGGCGTGCATGTCGAATACCGTGTTGGCCAGGTTGTGGGCAAGGCGAAACTTGGCTTCCAACGGAGGCTCGGGGCCGCCGGCGGAGAGGAGTTGACGCAGCGTCGGCAGGTTGAACGCGGGCTTCTGCGTCGCTTCGTCGACCGAGACGGGATCAAACGACGTGGGGAATCGATAGACGAGGCCGAGCCTTGCGTTTTCCAGATCCTCAAAGTAACCGAGCAGACGGGGCAGGCCGGTCCAAGCGGCCGGGGGACGCTGCGAGTCCTGAAGGAGGCCGGCGAAGAGCTTCTCGAAGAGGGCCATGGGAGGCATGATGCCCGTCGTCGCGAAGATGGGGTCAAAGGCGGCATACTCGAGGAGAAGCGGGGCGATGGGTCCGTTGGTGGCCTCTGGGTTGAGCTCCGCGTAGGCCGTCCTGCTCATGAAGGCGACGGTCCTCTCCATCGCAGGCGGGGTCCCCTCCATCGCAGGCGGCAGGTGAGTGAGGGTTTTGGGGTCAATCTGCTGGGGCGCCTGCATGCGGGTCGACTCGAAGGGACGAAGCTCATGCTCGGGCGTCACGTAGGCCGTCTTGCACGTGCGTCGCGGCACGACGCCGGACCGGGCGCGCGAGAGGTCGAAGAGGGTGTCGATGCACGAGGTGAGGTCACGAACGAGATCCTCGAAGCGAGCCTTATCCCAGCTCACGAGCGACGACTTCTCGCGGGGCGAGCCTTCGCTCGCGGCCTTGAGCCTCAGCCACATGGGCTCCACCTCGGCGTGGATGTCCTTGATGGTGGACAGGATGCTGCCGACGACCTCGCTCAGGCCGGCCCTGGAGAGGGATTCCTCCATCTCCGACGCCTGGTTCGAATCGGACCACTCGAGGCCCCAGCTGGAGAAGCGGTCCCTCTGGATGCGCAGCTTGCGTTGCAAGTCTTTTACGTCGGGGTTGTGGTCCTGGCCCAGGAGGGGAATGCCGACAAAGTCGGCGGATTTCTTGGTGACGTCGTAGAGGGCACTCAGACGGGGCCGCAACGGCAGCTGAAAGCCGGCAAGGGGTGCAAAGGACGCCATGGCGAAAAAGTGCAGGCCTGAGAGGGGGGAAATGGACCGCTCGGTTGACGACGAGGCAAGCCTATGATGCAAGCCAATGATGCAAGCCAATGATGCCCTCTTTCGGCGGAAAAGGCAGCGAGCGTGTGGATGTGACGAGGGCGAGCTGCTCGACGGCGTAGGCCCACCTACTCAGCCGGCGAGAAGAAGCATGGCAGCGCCGAGGGCCAGGAAGGAAAGGGACGACGGAACGACGTTGAGGGAGGAAAGGGACGACGAAACGACGTTGAGGGAGGAAAGGGACGACGGAACGATGTTGATGGAGGTTTGGTTGGGGCGATGTGGAAGCGGGAAAGAGTTGCCTTGAAGTGCAGGCAGCAGGCTACCCAGGCCACGTGATGGATGATGGATTGCGAGCCTCTCGTGCGAGTACGTAGCAGTACGGAGCGATGAGCATCATCCGCCGCCGCTTCCATGTAGCAGTACTTGCATGAAATGGCCTCGAGCCACATTCAGCCGAATGCTGCTGCCTGGCCTGAGGCTGACGCTCTGGCGAATGGTGGAGGCGTTGGGAGCTGCGGAAGAGCCAATGAAGGACGGATGCCACAGCGGCCATTGCGGGGCCGGCTCCCCCAAGGCCAACGTCCTGTAGGTGTGGTGTACATGTACTTGTACTTGCGGGACGCACTTGGACGTGGTGCATGCACATGTAGAAGGCACTTGCAAAGCTGCACAGTACGGGCACTTGCTCTCTTGCGTACGGAGGGCTGCCGTAACCCTACAGTGTCTTGGTGAATATCCCACAGGCTCCAGAGGCGCAGGCGCATACAGGCTCGGCTTGGACTCGCCAGCAATCGATGGTTCGTTGATTCAGATATGAAACTGCTTCGACATCCGTCTGGGATGGCGGCTGCCCGTTGTCGGAAGTCATGTCGGACAACGATTGGCATTTGTAGGCGTGCAAGCTGGTGGTTGTCGTAGCCGATGGCAGAATTATATATATCATATTTTACCGGAATCGATGAGTCTTTGGAAATTGCTGTCCCTCCCGCGTCTCTGCGACGGCAGTGATCCGACAAGGCGCCACCATTCGATCCATCCGACAACGACTGGCATTTGTAGGCATGCGAGCTGGTGGTTGTCGTGGCCGATGGCCGATGATATATAATATATTTTACCGGAATCGACGAGTCTTTGGAAATTGCTGTCCCTCCCGCGTCTCTGCAACGGCAGTGATCCGACAAGGCGCCACCATTCGATCCATCCGACAACGACTGGCATTTGTAGGCGTACGAGCTGGTGGTTGTCGTGGCCGATGGCAGATAATACATAATATATTTTACCGGAATCGATGAGTCTTTGGAAATTGCTGTCCCTCCCGCGTCTCTGCAACGGCAGCGATCCGACGAGACGCCACCATTCGAGCCATCCCTTTGACGCCCCTTTCCTCGTAGCTTTCGATGATATACCTGTTGGCTTTCGCTTATCCGATGGAAGTGCTACTGGTTGTTGTCGTCGTGCTGTGCAGAGTGCCGTACGAAGAAATACAGTGTAGCAAGTGCCTGAGGACACGTTGGCAAGTGAAAGAACTTGTACAGTGCGGCTTGCTATTGATTCCATACTGCCGTGGCAATCAAGAGGCCTTGCCTGCCAGAGCTGGAGCCTCAGGCCAGCATTCAGCTGCACGTGGCTCGAGTCCAATCCATCCATGTACATGTACCGCAAGTGCCGCTACAGTACAAGGAAGCGGCGGTGAATGATGCTCGTCGCGGCAAGTACAGGTACTCCGAGTGCGGTATATCGTCCATCACGTGGCCTGATAAGAGGTGCCTGCTTGTACTTGCACAGTCAGATCGTACTCGAAGGCGTGCTGTACTGGTAACTACGGCGTACCATCAATACCGGAATTATTTGGCGATTCGAGACGCGGACAAGCTCGTCAGCCTCCAGCTGGTACTCCGTACATGCAAAGCCAAGTCTTTCCCGCTTCCAGGCCCCCATCACCCCAACCAAAGGCCTCAACATCATTCCGTCTTCTCATCAGTCCTTGGCCCTCTTCTTGTCCATGCTTCTTCTCGCCGGCTGAGTTGGCGGCTGTACGCCGTCGAGCAGCTCGCCCCTCGTCGCCCTCGCACGCTCGCTGCCCCCCCCAACGAAAGATGGCACCAGGACTGTCGTCGGCAGCATCTTGTCGGCAGCATCTTGTCCGCCATCAATGACATTCACGCCGAGGTGGAGTCACATTGTGCTGGCGTTGCAGCCGGAAGCAAAGGCTTGCCCCATGAGAGGTTGTCGCGTAAGCCTCTACGACGTTTCCAAGAAATTCAGTGACTTTGGCAGGATTCTCATCCCTCGGGCCAGAACTACACGCCAAGTTGATTCCAACAACCTTAGTCCTGGTCAGCTTCGGACATCGCCCGTGCGATGAGACTTGCCCTACGCGGTTTACAGCCCGACCCTTGATAAAGGCCGCTCTTCTCCAGGAGAAGCAGAAAACTGAATGAAAAAATATATTGGCCGGCTCCCGGGTGCTGGCAAGTCTCCTTCCTTCCTGAGCGTGATGCCCCGAGGAGACCCTGGTTACCCTCATTGCCGGCGGTGACAGTGCAGGGGACGCCCTCCTCGACGAGGTGCTGGACGGCGATGGCCCCAGGATACTGCAGGGGTAGGGCTCATCCGTCATTGGGGACCATGTGCGTTGCAGACTGGTAACTCCGCCTGTGCTGCCCCACGTGCCTCATGATGTTGCAACTCACCGAGATGTCAAAGACAAGCGTTCTTCCCCGTTGAACCTGCGTCATCGGCAGCTGCGTGAAAGCAACGTCTGGCGTCGGCATGGCTCCGGGCGACAAATGCCTACGTCTCATGCACCCACGAAACTTTGCATTTTGCCGACCAATATTATGAGAATAGCACTGACTTTGTGTAGGCTTCATATATCAGATGGACCGGAACAGAACGTCAAGCAGCGAGAATACCATGAGACTAGCACTGACTTTGTGTAGGCTTCATGCATCAGATGGACCGGAGCAGAACATCAAGCAGCGAGAATACCATGAGACTAGCACCGACTTTGTGTAGGCTTCATGCATCAGATGGACCGAAATAGAACATCAAGCAGCGAGCAACGAAAAGAGAGGACAAATTCATGCCAGTAGTCGTCTACCAACCAGGCAGCCGCTGTCCTTTCCAACCAAGTATACAATGCAGAAAAATGGGATATTCATGCTCTTCCGTCTTTCAGAGAGCAACGAAGCGAGCGTGTGAGAATAACGAGGGCGAGCTGCTCGACGATACGCCTACCAACTGAGCCGGCGAGAAGAAGCATGACAGCGCCGAGGGCTAGGGAGGGAAGGGAAGACGGGAGGGGAACGACGTTGATATTTTTGTTTGGGCCGAGGGCGATGGGGAAGCGGGAAAGAGTTGTCTTGCCTTGCCTTTTCTTATACAGACAGCAGCCTACCCGGACCACATGATGGGTGGTGAAATTTACGAGTACATTTAGCCTCATGCATACTGCTGCCTGGCGAGAGGCACCGATTGCTGAGAGCCAATAGAGGACGGTGCTCCGATGCACGCCTTAATCTAGAACCAGTAGGCACGCCATGTATCGTGATGCTGCTGAAGGCTGCCGCGTTGCCATCTCATGAGTGCACTTGTATTCTGGCCGTACAAAAGTCTACCCCTACGAGCATTTCACGAGACATTATTCACGTATTCCAACAACTCGACTTGGTGGCGAAGCCGACTTGCCTGTTCTACTGCGTAACGAGTGAGAAGAATTACCATTACAATCACGTGATTCCGCGATTGCCTCGTGCAACTTCTATTCTGGCCCTTCTATTCTTCACGTTTCCACCTTTACTCCCCCAAACCGGCACAGCACGACCTTCTCGATCATGGCCCTAAGCAAGGAACAAATCAAGATCATTGCAGAGCATCCGCTTGATGAGTCATTGAACGATATTCGCATCAAGCTGCGCGGTTGCGCTGATAAGCTGCAAGTTGCAGTGGTGGCAAGCCTTTTAGGAATACTTATCCTGTCTTCAGCTGCCTACTACCTACCCGTACCGGATACAAGCGATAATATTGCAGAAAAGCTGCTCCGTCTCAAAAATCATGTCCATCAACGCGCAATCAAGCCAGAATGTTTTCGGCCACTTGTGGACGCTGTCGTCGCAAAATCACCCGACAGCGATATCTGGGCGGCCGTCTTTTGCCTTGCCGATGCTCTCGATCGTTCTACTCTCCCTCCCTCGACTATGCTCCTGGCTTCGGCCAAAGTCCCGGCTTCGGCCAAAGAAAAGCGCATCTGGGAGTGGCTTCTTTCTGTAGAAGAAGTCGACGCACGACACAATGGGACATCAAGAAGCAGCGAGCAACGAAAATAGGACAAATTCAAGCTGGCAGTCGTCTACCAACCCGGCAGTCGTCCACCGACCCAGCCCTTTGCAACCAATATATACATGCAGAAAAAAGGGATATCCATGCTCTTCAGTCATTCATTCGTCTCGTTTCCCGGCACCCCTCGGTCCGCGTCCCCGATGCCCGAGCCTTCTCACTCGTACTTGATGTAGAAGGATCCCGTCTCGCTGACGTCCCAGTCCGACTTCTTGCTCGCGTCGCCAAAGATCCTCAGGGCGCGGACGATGAACTTGTACTTGCCCGGCGGCGCGTACTTGCCCGAGTCGAGGCGACCATCCCACGGGTACGATCCGGCGCCGCGGGTGAGGTACTTGTTGGGGAAGCCGTACGGCTGGCCGATGGAGTTGTGGCCAAAGTACTCGGTCGTCAGGTTCTTGGGAGGGCAGGTCGTCATGGGGACGATGTGAGCCGTCAAGAGGGACGAGCCGAGGGCGAGGTTGGCGACGACGGCCGGCAGGGTCGCCTTGGTGCCGTTCTTGCTGCCGGGCGACGGCACGGTAAAGGTGATGTTGGCCTTGACGGCGGTGAGGTCCTTGTCGGTCGAGCTGGCGACCCAAGCGCTGTCCGAGGCCATGACGGTCGCCGAGCGGAGCGAGCCGGCGAGACCCTGGTAGGGGATGGACAGGGAAGAGCCGTCGGTGCCGTTGATGGCGACCCAGCCGGACCAGAGAGGCAGGCGCTTCGCGTCGAGGCCGGAGGGCGGCGTCGGCTGCACCTCGACGGACGCGGAACTTCCGGCGCCGATGGTGACGGAATCCTGGCTGAACTTGAGCGTCGCGGCCGCGAGGGAGGCGTCGTTGGGGAACGTGCCCGGGTTGATGGTCCCGGCGTCGAGGGTGAACATGGTGATGGCGGGCACGTTGGACAGCTTGTAGGTGATCTCCTTGCTGCCCTTGTTGCTGATGGTGAGCTTCAACGACTTGGCAAAGTGCTCGGTGTCGTTGAAGGACAACGCTGACGGCTCGAGCAGCGTCGTCGTGTAGGCCGCGTCGTAGGCCTGGACGAGACCACCTCCCTGCTGGGCCGTCGGGGCAAAGGCAGGGTAGAACTTGGTGCCGTCGTTGAGGAGCTGCGGGTTGGCCGTCGACGAGAGCAGGTTGTCGATGAGGGTAGGGTCAAAGGTGCCGCGGACCTCGGCGATGAGGGCGACGATGCCGGCGGCGATGGGGCAGGCCATGGAGGTTCCGGAGAGGACGGCGTAGCCGCCGAGGGCCGTCGGGTAGGTCGAGAGGATGTTGCCGCCGGGCGTTCCGACCTGGGGCTTGAGGTCCATCTCCCAGGTAGGTCCCCACGAGGTGAAGGTGCTGAGGGCGCCGCCGGTCGCGTTGTTGGGGCTCGCGACCATGGAGACGTCCGTCTTCTCGCGGCTCGCCATCTTGAGCGTCACCTTCTTGCCGTCCTTGATGGCCTTGATCCAGCCCTCACCGACCTCCTTGGTCGTCATGCCGCCGGCGAGGACGCCGGGGACGGCCGAGAGGTCGATGGACATGGCGCCGGCGACGTTGTTGTAGATCATGATGTACTTGGCCCCCTTGGCGGCGGCGTTGGCGGCCTTTGTCGAGAAGTTGCAGCTGCCGCGACGGATGAGGACGATCTTGTTGCCGAGGTCAGGCGTGTTGGCCGGCAGGGCGGTGCAGGCGTCGTCCTTGATGGTGACGTCGGTGCTCGTGGCGTAGACCTCGAGCGTCACGCCGTCCCAGGCGCCGGGCTGGGCGGGGACGTAGCCGAAGTCGACGTCGTTGGCGTCGTCGATGCTGTACTTGACGAGGTAGAGGAGCGTCGGCGTCAGGGTGTTGTCGAAGGAGGCGATGGAGGTGACGCCCTTGCCGTCGGCGGCACCGCTGGCGTAGAAGAGGCCCTGATTTCCCTCGTTGCCGGCGGAGACGGTGCAGGGGACGCCCTTTTCGACGATGCGCTGGACGGCGACGGCCCAAGGATCCTCGGACCAGCCGCTGGGCCCGCCGATGGAGGCAGTGATGATGTTGGCGCCGTCCTCGTAGGCCCTGTTGTAGGCGGCGATGAGGATGTCGTTGCCGACCTGGCCCTTGCAGCCGAAGACGCGGTAGGCGCCGAGGGAAGCGTCAGGGACGGCGCCGGTGAAGCCAAACTTGTTCGGCTGGGCGGCGACGGTGCCGGCGACGTGGGTGCCGTGGCCGCCGCAGTCCATGGGGTCGTCGTCGGGGACGGGCGTGTTGCTGCCGGTGTAGGCATCGCCGACGAAGTCGGTGCCGAAGGAGACGAGGCAGCCCTTGCCGAAGCAGCCGCCGAGGGCCGGGTGCTTGTAGTCGATCTGCGGCGATGCTCGTCAGACTCGGCCGTCGGTCAGCTCGAGGGGGGGGACCAGGGACTTACACCGGTGTCGATGACGGCAATCTTGATGCCCTTGCCGGTGAAGCCCTCGGCGCGGAGCTTGTCGACCTGGGTCATGACGTGGGGGGAAAAGGTGTCCTCGGTCTGGTTCGCGGGCGAGCGCTTCTTGACGTCGGCAAAGTGCGCCTTGGGGTTCGTCCCGATCCACTCAACCTTGGGGTTGGGCATGTCGTAGAGGCGAACGGGGAAGAAGGCCTTGACGGCAGGGTCGGCGGCGATCTTGGCCGCCTTCTCCTCGGCCTTGTTGACGTCGTTGAGCTGGACGGAGACGCCCTTGAAGAGGCTGTAGTCGAGCTTCATGCGCGTCTTGCCCTCCTTGCCGACGGCCTTGTCGAGGGCGCTGGGGTCCTGGCGACGGTCAGCATGCGGGCGTGATCGGCCGTCGTCGTCGGCGGCGGCGGCGGCGGCGGCGACTCACATAGCCATCCTCGAGCTCGAAGATGTAGGCGCCGGGCACGACGTTGACGGCGGCCTTGCTCGCGAGCGCCGTCGAGGCGGCCGCGGCGAGCGACAGGAGAAGCGATGTGCGGACCATGACTGTCGACGAGTGCAAGATGGCGACGGCTGGGGACCGGAGAGGAGAGGCAGTCGTCGGGCGGCGCTGACGACTCTATATACCCGTTGCGGAGGAGACGGACGAAGACATGGCTTGTCCGCACCGGCCCTCTGCCGCTGAAGGAAGCAGAGAGAGTGTGTGGAGAGGGAGAGTGAGTGGAGAGAGAGTGTGTGTATGGAGAGAGAGAGTGTGTACGGAGAGAGAGTGTGTGGGGAGAGAGAGTGTGTGGAGAGAGAGAGTGCGTGGGAGGGATCGAGGAGGCCGGGCCAACCCCTGTCGAAGCCACGGCGAGGGGCGAGGGTCACATCGCACGAAGCGGACCCCAAGATTGCAGATGAGCCGCCCTCGCTGCACAGGACCAGCACCGAACTGCACCCGCTCGCACCAACTCGCATCTACTCGCAGCTACTCGTACCACAAGGATCCATGCACCGCCATCTGCGGGTTACCGCTACGGCTGATGGTCCGGACGGGACGAGGAGGGGGAGGAGTCGACGTGATTGCAGGGGCCGGCTTGGCTCATCGCTCGCCAGCTTCCCGACTGGGTGGCCGGACCAGATGAAATGGGCACGACTGCTACCTATCCTGGCCTCTGCCTCCTCTCAGAATCCACCGCCGCCGACGGTGGAAGCGAGCAGTCACCGGCGCGGCGTGGATGGCATCGACGGCACCGGGGCCACCGCCGATGGGCGGCCGTTATCACGCTCGACACGCACTCCGGGCCACCGCGGCAGATGCGAACGGAACGATGTTATCCGTTGCCTATTCCTTCCTCTGCTCCGTCCCCACGAGGTCGTGAGGATAGATAGGATGTCGGGGCCCCACGTTGCCGGCATCGGACAGGTTACACGAGCAGGCGAAGACGGAAGATTACCACGGGTGCTCGATGCCTTTTCCTGGTTCCTCGCATGACGGCCACGGGCCCTCCCACGACAGACAAAAGGACGCAATCGGAGGACGAGCGGTCCGGACTTGGGTCGCGAGCCGCGGAATCTTTCCTCCGGGGCAGCTCGCGCCGATGCCTCGGAGCTCGCGGTACGGATGCCATGGACGACGATGCGACGACGGGCACATGGGCTGCACATGATGACGGTCGCAATGCCAATGCAGAATCACCGGCAAGGGCTCGCAGATGATTCAGGCGGACAAGCGCACGATAGCAGGTCGACATGGTCACCTACCCGTTCGGGAAACCGGCCGCCATGGCCCGCCCGGCCGCCGGGTAGGCATGTGGGGTCGGCCGGGGAGGACCCGCAATGCGCCATAGGCCAGGGTAGATGTAGAGGCAAGTAGATGTACATGTGCTCTGGCGCAGGTAGTTGTTGATGTGGTGGACGTTCCAAGTATGGTGTACATGTTGATGCAAGCAGATGTACATGCGCCACGAGGGCATCTGGCACAGGTACTTGTGGAGGTGGTAGATGTACCAAGTATGCGCGTGTACATGTAGAGGCAAGTAGATGTACATGTGCTCTGGCACATGTAGTTGTTGACGAGGTGGAGGTACCAAGTATGCGCGTGTACATGTAGATGCAAGTAGATGTACTTGCGCCGTGAGTGCATCTGTGCGTGAAGGCACATGTATATGTAGACGTGGTCGATGTACCAAGTATGCGCGTGTACATGTAGACGTGGTAGATGTACCATGTATTCGCGTGTACATGTAGATGCAAGTAGATGTACATGTGCAGTGAGGGCATCTGGCACTTGTACTCAGTTGTAGACGCGGACGTAAGTACCAAGTTTCGGGTGTACATGTACTCCGTAGATGCAAGTAGATTATACATTGCCGTGTTCATCTGTGCGTGAGGGCGCATGTACATGTAGCCGTGGTAGATGTACCAAGCAGTATACGCGTGTACATGGAGATGCAGGTAGATGTACATGCGTCGTGAGTGCATCTGTACGCGCGGCCACATGTACATATAGACGTGGTAGATGTACCGAATGCTCGCGCGCAAGTAGATGCAAGTACTGTAGATGTACTCGGTGCTGCAGCTGGGGCAATTGAAGGTACAGGCGCATGTAGACACGGAGGTGTACCTGGTACATGGAGGTACCCTATGTGTGTCTGCAGATGCTGGTTAGTGCCGTGTACTGTACATGTACATCTTGCAGGAGTATTTCTTGTACCTCAAAATAGGCCACGGTGACATGCACAAGTACTGGTATGTACTGTGCCGTACTGAGTACATGCACGTTTTATGGCGGCAAAGGCACCTGTAGATTCTGCGGGTGCACTGTGCTTACTTGTATTGGGTACCTGTGCACCCCAAGTAGATGCCTAAGGCACTGTACAGGAACATGCGTTTGGATACGATAGGCGGTCTCTGCACATGCACTTTGATACGATAGGTGTCCTTGTACATGCACTTTGATACGATAGTTGTCCTTTTACATGCACTTTTACGTGCACTTGTACTATTGATGCCAGACCGTAGGTGTTCATGCGCATGCAAGTAGGTGTGGCTGCTGTCGGTGTGCAAGTTCCGAGTACATGTACATGCAGACGGCGGATTCTGTACAACAGGTGTACCTGTCCATGCAAGTAGGTGTACCTGGCCATGCAGGTAAGTATACCTCACAATCAAGTACATGTACATGTATGGCGCACAGCGCACAAGGACAGGCCACAGCATTACCCTTGGGAGGTGTCCGTGTACGGTGCAAGCAAGTACCTGTACGAATCCGTTACAGTGACCGTCCGGGGAGCGCGTGCGGGGTAAAGGGACCAGATGATCGACGGGAGCGCTGTGGCATCGGCGGTTCCAGCGTCCAGCGCTCCACCAATCCACTATAATCACCAAGTACCTAGGTGATGCTATTCCTGAACTCCAAGTACGGAGTACAAGCACGGAGTGCGAGCACAGAGTACAGGCACGGAGTACAAGCACGGAGTACAAGCACGGAGTACGAGCACAGAGTACGAGCACAGAGTACAAGCACGGAATACAAGCATGGATTACAAGCACGTGGTACAACAAGTACGGAGTACAAGCACAAAGTACACACACGGAGTACAAGCACAAAGTACACACACGGAGTACAAGTTCATGCTTGTAACTTTACTCCTTGTGCTCCGTACTGGTACAAGCAATTGCACCCCCTATGCAAGTAACAAGTACTGGTACCTGTATGGGAGCGCTCCAAGCCCCTATTCTCCAAACGACTGCACTTCAAGCAACGCCGCTCCTCGCAACTGTTCTCCAATATTTGCACTCGAGAAATGCAGACACCGTGCTCCAAGTCCATGCCTGGTGGTGCCCTGTACATGTGCTCGCCCGAGTACGACGTAGCATCCGTCCCGGATCGATGACAGTGTGGGTGCGTATTGCTTATTCCCACATGTTGATGTAGATGCGCCCGTAAACGGAGCCCGGCGATTACGTGAGGCCAGCAGCTTCTCCATTGAGAAAGTCTCCATAAATTCCCTTCGATTCCCCTGCCTCCATTCGTCCCCTTGGGCATTCGCGGCCGGTTCCGGACCCCGGCCACGCCGCCTTGGCCTGTCTCGTCCGTCATCATCCTCGTCGCCGGCAACGTCGAGGGGGGAAGGGGGGGCGGCTAGACATGACGGTACGAGGCGAGGAATGGTGCCGTGAGGCGACGAGCCCGTCCCTTGGGGAATCTGCGTCTTCCGTCGTCCGCCACGAGCCGCCGGCGGTGAGGGACGTCATCGACGGGCTGGCCCATCTCGCCCAGAAATCTCGCCCAGCATGCGACGCCTCTCCTTTTGCTCTCGCCGTCGCCCCTTTCCCTCATCCGCATGCTTGCTCCGTCGCCCGTCCGCCCGCGGGACCGTCGCATCTGGGAACCGGCAGCCGAGCTCCCTTGACGTCGTCGCGCTTCCCACGCGAGCACAGAGCGAGGGCTCCGGCATCGGAGAGAGACAAAGACTCGCCCGAGTCCGACACGAGATCGTGTGGTCCGGTGAGGGCGGTGTGGCGGTGGTAGGCGAGATGTGACAGCGCCCCGGTCCCTTGGCCGCGTCGGCGCGTGTGCTTGGTGCGTGCTGCGCGTGCCTGCGACCGCGCCGCGACCCCTGGCGCTTCGTCCGTCCGCCTCTTGGCCTGGGCCAACGCAACGCAGCACGCGCCGCCGTCCATCCTCGGTCCGGTGCCGTGGAAGCGTAGGAGTAGGAGTGAATGTTGGTGTAAGTGCGGTGCCGACGGCACGGTACGTACCAAATCCGTGGCCCCACTCCGTGCGGACCAGGGACCCACTTATGCCGATGCCGGCTCCATGCCTCGATTGGGAAGGTGGTGGCGTCCCGGGCGGCTCCGCGGCCGGCGACCATGTATCCAGCTACGACAAGGGATCGTGCGTGCGCTGTGACCGAATGAACGATTCCCATGTGCGCCCAAGGAGCATGGCCTCTTGCTCCGATCGGACTCGAGTCTAGACAGTCATCCATTCGTCCGCGGCGTTGGCGGCAGACGCCAGAAGCAGCAGGTAGCAGCCCCCTTTTGTCCTCGGTGCTGCCGCTGCTGCCAAGTGTCGACAGTTGCGCCGCTTCTTCGTATCGTCAAGCGATGACCTCGGTCATTGCTTTCGGTGCGCTTTGCACTCGTACGAGTCGTCGTGGACGAGATCAAAGACCGAGACCGAGACCGGTGCCACCTCGCCGGCCAGCAACCGACTGACCGACATCTACAGGCAGGCAGGATGCGTAGATGGACATGCATGGCAATCCATCCCATCCATCTCCGCTTCCATCAGTGTATCTGCATGAAATAATGCTAGGCTCTGTCGACACGCCCAACTATCGTGGCCCATGTCGGACAGGAGCACAGCCGCGGCGGCAAAGACTTCCATCTGGCCGTCGTCCGTGTCCACATCGGCTAGGATCTTGCTGCTGAGTAATTGAGTTGTCCAAGAGGCCTACGCCGTCTTTTGCGCCTCGATACACCTTGAGAAGAAGAAGAAGCAACGTGGACCGTGAATGGGACGGTGAACGCAGCAGCATCACTCAACGTGCTGGCGTTGCATCCCATCATCGGCCGCGGCAACAGGCACGTGTCCGCTCTGGGCATCCATCAACATAAGTCTCCGACGCCTTCCTGTCCTCCTCCCCTCCTCTGCAATGCGTCTAGATGGTAAGGGTCTTTCCCCGCATCCTCGTTCGATAACACATCGTGAGCCGTCGTGCCTGACGAGCTGGCGCCGGGCGGCCGCCTCAAGTCTCCCAGCCTCCGCCACCGCTCCTCCACGAGCCGTCATTCAGGCACGACCCCGGCTACGTATGGACTGCTTTTTCCCAGTTTGGACTAACAGAATATTCGTGCATGAACCCGTTGGAGAGTCGCGAGGGGGGGTTCGGGGGGGGGGGGGGGCTGCCCCTGTCCGCGTTGTGCTTATTTGCTCCGACCGCAGACTGTGGGATGCCCGCGCCTTATCAGTCGAATCATACCCCAAAATCATATTCTACAACTTCCAAGGCATCTCTTGTCCAATATGTCCGCTCACAGTCTTCCAACGCCTACCTTGAGTGCCCTTCTTGACTGCAAACAGGCGCATTAGACGGCGGATGTATTCTCGAGACATAGCCTAGGGATAGGGTTAATCGTCGCAATCGTAGCCTCGTGCAAGGTGAAGTGGCTTGAATTGTTTACATTTCTGGTTTGTACGTTGCAACTGTGAGCCTTCTATGTGCCGCTATGTGCATGTGTCCCTCCATGGAAGATTTCCCCGTCGAGGAAGGCTGGTAGCAAATGTATCCATGAGAAAAACACCCTTCCACATGTCCCCATTCCAACCTGCTGAACACTCATTCGGTCGACTTTAGAACAAGCGGACGGAAAACAGAAGCATCGCGACGGTGGCAAGGACCCACGGGCATCGCCGAGTCGTGACCGCCGCAGCCGTCACCACCTCGTCGGCGCCCTGATGGCCCACGCGTCCCGACGTAGACGCCGCCCCAAAACCTGCCGCCACCTCGTCGGACTCGTCCTCTTGCCCATATGGCTCGTGTGCCCTCCGGGGGGTGCAGGTCGGGCATGGTGGTCTGCTGGCGGTACCCTTCCCCTGCGGCCTCTGCCCTGCCGTTTCTCGGACGCAGTCCTTGCAGACAATCTTCGTCAAGGTAGCCACCAAGACTTTTGTGCCCGGAGAATCAATGGTAAATTCTTGCCCACACGACGTGATAACCGTCGGGGCCACGGGGCACGTTATGGTAAAGGTTGTGGTAATTGTCGTCGTTACGTTGCCTGCAGCATCACTCGTAGTGACTTCTGGGCATGTCGTAGCTGTGAACGTGCTGACCACAATGCTCGTCATTGCCTTGCTCGTGCTTGTAACCATTCGACTTCTTCCTGTTCCGTCTCCTGTTTCGGTTTCGGTCGTTGCAAAAGTCGTAGTGGTATCCCTGTACATGCCTGCAGTTGATGTGGTACGTCTGATGAAAGTTCTGCTTCGTCCTGTTCCGTCTCCCGTTCCAGTTTCGATCGTTGCCATGGTCGTAGTGGTATCCCTTTCCGTGCCTGCAGTCGATGTGGTGCGTCCAATCGAGGTTCTGCTTCTTCCTGTTCAGTCTCCTGTTCCCGTTTCCGTCGTGGCGAAAGTGGTAGTTGCATCCAATTCCGTGCTTGTAGTCGACGCGGCGACACTTGCTTCGGTCGATTGAGTTGTGATGCCGGTGGCCCCCGTGTCCGTAGCCGTCGATGGAAGAGTTGTTCCGGTATGTGATGCCCCTGTGCTGGTTCCCGAAGTTGCAGCCGTGGTGCCGGTGATGGTGCGTGATCTCCCTGTACCGTCCGCCGTCGTGGCACCTGTCGAGTCTGCGGTCGTCGTGCTGGTGGTGGTGCACGAGCTCCCTGTGCCGTCTGCCGTCGTGGCACCTGTCGATTCTGCAGTCGTCGTGCCGATTATGGTGAGCGAGCTCCCTGCGCCGTCTGCCGTCGTGGCACCTGTCGATTCTGCAGTCGTGGTGCCGGTTATGGTGAGCGAGCTCCCTGTGCCGTCCGCCGTCGTGGCAACAGTCGAGTCTGCCGTTGCCGTGCTGGTGGTGGTACGCGATTGTCCTGTACCGTCAGCCGTCGATTGAGCAGTATCCGTGCTCGTCGTAGAGTCCAAAGTGGTGCTGCCAACGGCCGTCGTGCTTGTGACTGCCGTATTGGTAGATGCATCGGCGCCGCTCGTGGTGGTGTCTGTAAGCAGCGTTCCGCTATCTGTCGCCGAGGTTGTAGTCGTCGTGTGTGTGAGAGAGGTAGTTGGCAACGTCGTTCCGGTAACCGTCGAGCCTGTAGTGGAACCGGTTCCTGTCGTAACCCCAGATGTCTGGATGGACGTGGACGTGTCTACAGTAGCTGTGGTCAAGACGCCACTACCCGTGGCCGTGGTGGCTGTCGTGTCTACAACCGTGGTGATGGCCGTGGCTGTGGTGCCCATCGATGTCGTTGCTGTGTCTTTGGTCGTTCCAGCGGCACTTGTTGTGTCGGCAGCGGTCGTGCCTGTGGCTGCGGTGCTGATGCTTGTAACCGTGGCTGGCAAACTTGTAGACTTCGTAACGGCTACTGTTGTTGCGGTTGTGGCTGTGGTTATAGGGACCGACAATGACGCTGATGTATCAACAGAAGTGACAGCTGTGGTATCGGTGGACGTGGCCACGGTCGTGGCACCCGCAGTTGTAGCTCTCGTAGCAGTTGCTGTGGTATAGGAAGAGTCTATAGTCGTAACATCTGTAGCCGTAGCGACCATGGTGGTGGTGCTCGCCGTGTTTGTACCTGCACCGGCGCCCGTGCTCGTCATGTCGCTGCTAGTACCTGTTGTGCCTGTAGCTGTTGCTGCTGAAGAAGTTGTTGAGCCAGTCGTGCCCGTTCCTGTCGTCCCTATGCTTTGTGTGCCTGTAGGTGCAGCTGTTGTTGTAGTTGATACTGTCCCTGAAACTGATGCAACTGTAGTTGCCGAGCTTGATGTACCCGAACCAGTCGTCCCCGTGCTTTGCGTGCTTCTGGAGGCAGTTGTTGTTGCAGTAGGCATTGTCCCTGAGCCTGAAGTTACCGAACCTGACGTGCTTGAACCTGTCGTCCCTGTGTCTGTTGTGACTGAAACTGGTGAGCTGGTACCTGTCGTGGCCGTACTTGTTATGCCTGCAGCAGTGGAGTCTGTGGCCGTCGTCCCTGAACTTGCTGTGCCTGTGCCTGTTGCCACTGCTGTTGTTGAACCTGTTGGCACTGTACCTGTCGTCTCTGAGCCTGTCGTTGCTGCTCCCGTGGTTGACTCTGTAGCTGTAGTGCCCGTGCCTGTTGAGCCTGTTGCTGTTGTTCCTGTAGCTGTTGTGCTAGAAGCTGTGGTAATCGCTCCTGGTGTGCTTGTTGATGCAGTGCCCGTTGCTGTAGTCCCTGTGGCGGTTACCGCTGTGGTTGTACCTGTGGAGCTTGCGGAGGTTGAGCCTGTTCCCGTTGTTCCCGAAGCTGTAGCTGTTGTTTCCGTAGCTTCTGTTGCCGTTGTCCCTGATACAGCTGTCCCGGTAACTGTTGTTGCTGTTACTGTTGTTCCTGCAGTAGTCGAGACAGTATCTGTTGACACTGCACCGGTTGCTGTACCTGTTGTACTCATTTCTGTTGTGTCCATAGAAGTTGGGCCTGTTTCTGTTGTACCTGAAATTGTTGTGCCTGTATCTGTTGTGCCCGCACTTGTTGTTCCTACTGTAGTTGAACTTATAGCTGTCGTACCTGAAACTGTTGTGCCTGTACCCGTTGTGCTTAGCCCTGGTGTGTTTGTACCTGTCGTGCCTGTAGCGGTTGTACCCGTACCCGCTGTGTCCGTGGCTGCTGTGTCCATGGCTGTTGTGTCCGTAGCTGTTGTGTATGTATCTGTTGTGCCTATAGTAGATGTATAGCTGTTGTTGCCGTACCTGTTGTTCCTGTAGCAGTTGTTCCCGTACCTGTTGTATCTGAAACTGATGTGCTTAGGCCTGTTGTGCTGAACCCCGTTGTGCTGAACCCCGTCGTGCTTGGGACCGATGTACTTGAACCTGTAGTGACTTCAGCTGTTGTGTCTGAACTTTTTGTGCCTGAATCTGTTGTACCGAACTCTGTCGTGCTCATCCCTGTCGTGCTTGAGCCAGATAAATTTATAGTCGTTATGTCTGCAGTTGTTGTGTCCAAAGCTGTTGTGCCTGCACCGGTTGTACCTGTGTGTTCTATGTATATAGTGACCAAGAGTAGACTAGGATTATGTAATCGTGCTCCATACGGATTATGCAGAGGATAAAAGTAGCCGCTTAGGGGTAGCCTCTCCGAATCAACCTATGGACCGACGGCTGGGACTAGTACAATACTTGTTGGTTCGGTTCTGGGGGAAACTGGTAACAAGAGATCTCTTTCAATGGATTCAATTTGGTACGAAAGGAGGGAAAAGAGGCTGCCCCTAAGCGGCCACTTTTATCCTCTCTGTAATCGTGCCCCACACGATCACGTGATCCTAGTCTACTATTGGCCACTATGTACATACAACACACAATACTCCCTTCTCTAGGATGCATTGGACATTGTCCTACTAGGGTACTATTTTCCGTCAGTACTACAGATGCGATTACAGAATCTACTTATGGACTAACGCCCGGGAGTAGTACAATTCCGCCATCTTCTGGATGTATCGGCAACTGCCCTACAAGAATGATTGTAACCGTCGGTACTAGTAGTCTTATTCTTGAAACTACCTACGGACAACAGCTGGCACAAGTACGGTACCGCCCTCAGCTGGATGTATTGGAAACTGTCCTACGAGGCTTATTATAACTATTAGTACAACAGGTGTTATTACAGAATCTACTACGGGACCGAAATCGGGAATTAGTACTATTTTACCATCCACTGGATGTATTGGTAACTGCCCTACAAGAATTATTGTTACCGTTGGCCCTACATCCACATTTCCTGGACCGTATATTACAATGACCAGTACCGGGACAGGTACCCAGACGTTAACTACGACCCTGCTACCAAGTAGCACTGACTCTACTGGTACTGTTATTATCGTTGTTCCATCATCCACATTTACTGGACCGTATACTACCACTACAAGTACCGGTACAGGAACCCAAACGTCAATCACGACCCTACTACCGAGTGGTACCGACTCTACTGGTACTGTCATTATCGTTATTCCATCATCTACATTTACTGGACTATATACTACCACTACAAGTACCGGCACAGGAACCCAGGCGTTAATCACGATACTGTTACCGAGTGGTACTGACTCTACTGGTACTGTCATTATCGTTGTTCTATCTTCTACATTCACTGGACCATATACTACCACTACAAGTACTGGCACAGGAACACAGACGTCAATCACAACACTGTCACCGAGTGGTACTGACTCTACTGGTACTGTCATTATCGTTGTTCTATCATCCACATTTACTGGACCATATACTACCACTACAAGTACCGGTACAGGAACCCAGACGTCAATTACCACCCTATCACCGAGCGTTACTAACTCTACTGGTACTATCATTATCGTTATTCCATTATCCATATTTACTGGACCATACACTATATTGACCAGTATCGGTACAGGAACCCAAACTTCAATTAGGACTCTACCACCTAGCGGAACTGCCTCTACCGGCACTGTTATTATCGTTATTCCATCATTTACTCTTAGTGTTCCTACCGGGGCTTGTGTGCTTGCTACCTTGCAGCCTTCTTGTGCACCTAGCTCACTATCTGGAATTAAGTCATACAACTATCCAAATGAACCTAATTCTTCTGGTCTCGGTTCGATTACTGGACGCGGCCCTAATAGCTATCTTAATCAAACTCTAATAGCAGAACAGCTTACTAACAGGATGTCGTTTTATATAGTGGCACCATCATTTAATCCTGCAGTAAATACAAATAACTTTTTATTAGTTAATCAAGGCTATTATGTACCACCAATAACTGGAACATATACGTTCTGTAATCAGGCTGATAACGGGGGATTCTTTTTCCTTGGCGATGGAAACGCGTTCGATTGTAATACAGGTTTTATCGATTCGGTTTCGATACTACTTATAGCAGCTTACGCTTTCGACCCGAATAAATTTGTTTCCAAATACTTGGAGGCCGGTTTTGCCTACCCGTTTTGCTTCGTTTACGGCCAATGGGGAGGACCGTTTGCCAATTGGTTTACCGTTTCACTACCAGGCCAACCTGTTATTTTACCTAGTGCCTCTAACCCTGATGATTTTACTGGCCGTGCTTATCCGCTCCTCTGTATTCCCAATAAGATAGTTACAACAACAGTACCTGGAAGCATAGTCGGCATACAAACAGTTACACCACCAATAGGCTGCACTCACCCCTGTACCACTAGTGTTATCGTTACGGAATTTCCTACGGGGGCGTGTGTACTTGCTACCTTACAGCCTTCTTGTGCACCTAGCTTACCATCTGGATTTAAGTCATACTACTATCCAAATGAACCTAATTCTTCTGGTCTTGGTTCGATTACTGGACGCGGTCCTAATAACTATCTTTATCAAACTCCAATAGCAGAACAGCTTACTTACAGGTTATCGTTTCATATGGTAGCACTATCATTTAATCCTGCAGTAAATACCAATAACTTTTCATTAGTTAATCAAGGCTAGTATGTACCACCGACGACCGGGATATATACGTTCTGTAGTCAGGCTGATAACGGGGGTTTCTTCTTCCTTGGCGATGGGAATGCGTTCGGTTGTAATACAGGTGTTGTTAATTCGGCTTCGATACCACTTATATCAGCTTACGCTTTCGACCCGAATA
This sequence comes from Drechmeria coniospora, assembly GCF_001625195.1. Classification (NCBI taxonomy): domain Eukaryota; kingdom Fungi; phylum Ascomycota; class Sordariomycetes; order Hypocreales; family Ophiocordycipitaceae; genus Drechmeria; species Drechmeria coniospora. Next base: position 40,558 of record NC_054390.1, on the reverse strand, counting down.
AATGTATTTCTAAGTATTACTTGGCGGCCGGATTTGCCTACCCCTTCCACTTTGTTTACGGTTAGTGGGGTGGGGCGGACCGTTTGGTAACTGGTTTACCGTTTCACTACCTGGCCAACCTGTCATTATACCTAGTGCCTCTACGCCTGATGATTTTACTGGCCGCGCTTATCCGCTCCTTTGTAGTTGATTCAGTATGCGAAGGGTATTGTTGGTTCGGATCTGGGGGAAACTGGTAATAAGAGATCTCCTTGAATGATTCAAATTTAGTATGAAGGGAGGAGAAAAGACGTTGCGCTAATGCATCCCACTTATCCCTCCCTGTTAGTCGCAATGGGATCCAATAGGCGCACGGGTACCTGCGCATGCAAGGTCTGTACGGGTACCCATGCATCCACAAAATATTCCAATAGTATTGTTGGTTCGGTTGTGGGGAAACTGGTAACAAGAGATCTCTTTCAATGGATTCAATTTGGTACGAAAGGAGGGAAAAGAGGCTGCCCCTGAGCGGCTACTTTTATCCTCTCCGTAATCGTATGGAGCACGATTACGTTATCCTAGTCTACTCTTGGTTACTATATACATAGAACACACACAGGCAGCTCTTTAAATTGCCGATAAAAATCCTACTTAATCCTTTACTCCCTGTAAACCCAACCTTCGATGCGTATATCAATCTAATTCGTAGATACTAGCCGTTCCAGTACCTTATTGGGCTGGACCTTTGTCATTGCATCGGCTGGGTTATTACCTCCTTTTATCCAACGGATTTAGATATTTCTCGTCGCCCATAACTCTATCGTATCGCCATAATGTCAATCATTAATCGCTTCTCGGTTGTTGATCCTAGTTTAACTAGGCATTCGTATAGCGAATACGAATCCGTACACATAATAAGGGGGATATTGGTTATCTGTAGTCGGCTGGCAATTGTATTGACTGTTTGGGTTAATACATAGCCTTAATCCAATGCAGATACATACCGTATATCTCGGAAGCAAGTACACTTCTGGTAACTCGCTTACACTTAGTAGATAACCAATGAATAATGTTACCCTGTATTTTGAACTGCTCGTCTGTATGTTCCGTTTCGTTAGCTAGTACAATAATATAGCCAATCTGGGAGGTCAGGTCTTTATTATTGGCAAATGATCCATCCGCAAAGAAAAACATCTTTAATATATGATACTGTAAGATTAAGATCCCCTAGCCGGGCCGCTGCTGTAACTGCCGGGGCCGTTGTGACTAGCCGGGCCGCTGTTTTATCTGCCGGGACCGTTGTGACTGGCAGGGCCGCTGCTGTGACTGCCGGGACCGCTGTGACTGCCGCGGCCGTTGTGACTAGCCGAGCCGCTGCTGTGACTGCCGGGACTGCTGTGACTGCCGGGGGCAGTTGTGCGGCCGGGCCGCCGCTGTGACTGTCGGGACCGCTGTGACTAGCCGGGTCGCTGTTGTGACTGCTAGGACTGCTGTGACTGCCGGGACCGCTGTGACTGTTGGGACCGTTGTGACCAGCCGGGCCACTGCTGTGACTGCCGGGACCGCTGTGACTGCCGGGGCCGTTGTGACCAGCCGGGCCACTGCTGTAACTGCCGGGACTGCTGTGACTGCCAGAGCTGTGACCAGCCGGGCCGCTGCTGTGACTGCTAGTGCTGTAACTCGTATGTATCTTGTTGTACTGCATGGGCACTAAAATTTGATAGCGGAGCGTTGTGGGGCGCTAGGCAAAAAATCGTATGAATAAAGGAAACGTTCGTATAATTATGAGTACTCTTCCATTTATTTCTCGCCCAACACAACGACCAAATCCATTTCCGTCCGCATTTCCCGCGCAACTAAGTTTTAGTACTTGATCCAAGCTTTCAGAGCAAAAGCCCCAAGTCACCGTCGGAAAATCGGGTTTTAAAGGATTCAAATCCGGTGGAAGGAATCACCTATTCAATTGTCCTGCAAAATCCCACCGAGTAGAAGGAGTTTATAGGTTTCCATAATCTGTTAGGGTAGTTTGTGTTAGGGGTTACACCCCGTATGCTCACTTGGGCGCTGCCCAAGCAACGGCTCGCAGCGATAATACAGGCGACCCCCTATGGGAGCAAGGAGGCACCATCACGTGCGATATCGCCAAGTCACGTGCGATGCCGCCAAGTCACGTGCGATGCCGCTAAGTCACGTGCGCCAGGTCGCACAAGAGTATAAGAACACAGTCGGTATTTGTATGTTAATGGAGGAGACATGGATCGTTGAATATCACAAATACGTGCGGCCCCTGTTGTAGCAGCGCCGCCCCGTAACAGTTTGCAGATCAAAGCGCTAATCCTACTAACCAACCCCCCGCATCCATCAGGCCCGCGCAACTAAGTTTTAGTCCTTGATCCAAGCTTTCGGAGCAAAAGCCCCGGGCATCCCGAGTTACGTCAGTCGCCAAAACACAAATGGACTAGAGCGGCCTACAAGCTCCGAAGCATCCGGCTGGCCACCGTAGCCAACGAAGGACAGATTGCTAGGAAGCCGCAGTACTAGGGCGGCCAAAAAAGCCTTCGGATTTTGTCCGAAGGGCAATTTTGCCGGTACAAAATTTTTAGCGTAATGATCTACATAACTAGTCCAAACTTACAGCTTCACCTGCCCATGGTATATCGTACTAGCAGATCCTGCCAATTGGCCTTTAACAAAAGGAGTTAACTACCAAGGAATACGGCCATATAATGTTAAGGAGTAGCAAGTCGTTAGGCAAAATCGGTAATATAGTACGCTTTTAGGGGAATAGGAGCGCCACAATTTCATGTAGCGCGGCTTTTTGAGTCAAGAAGGAAACTCTAGGCGTGTTAGTGCGGGCGGAGCGGGGCGGGTACCATTTGGCGGGGTGCGCGCGCGAAAAGGCACTTGTAGTCGGGATCGTCGAGTCAAAAGGTGCAGGGAAAAAGATCCACCAATATGCGGTCGGGCGGGTTGGGAAAAATACAAGCGTACGGGCGAAAAAATCGTTTGACGAATATGACATTGCATTGGCCGTAGAGGTGCCTAGAGCGCGGGTAAATAATCCCCAACAGTAAAACTTTTCTTGTCGGGAATTTTGGTACAACAATGGTTGGGTGGGTAGGGGGGGTGCGGGGGGGTAGCGGTATATGTATTGGTAGGTTTGTTGTATGTATTGGTAGGTTTGGGGGTGGGGCTCAAAAACAACATATCCATTAAGGTAGCTTAGGCCAGACCAATAGTACGGAGTAGACTACTGTAGAGTAAGTACAGTAGTACTCAATCAATCTATACGTACTTGGGTCAATTGGATTACTTCAATTGCCTTGGTTTAATGCAATACAAAAAAGGCTAAAGTACAAGTAGGTACTTAAGTACGTAGGTAGCTAAGCAACAGCAATCGGCATTAGCAATTGGCATCAGCAATTGGCATCAGCAATTGGCATCAGCAATTGGCATCAGCTTTTGTGGCGCATCCGGCGGCTATGAATCTAACGATCGGGAGACGATTAGGGCACAGCATGCGCTCGTAAGCCGGGGCCGACGCCTCTGCAGCTCAATCACAGCACCGGGGCGATCACGTTTAACGCTTGACAATGTTTCGGGTCCCTTTATGGCAGGTTCTCAAAAATCCCGACCTAAAATTTAACTCGGGCGCGCTGGCGTGGTGGGATCATGACGGTTAATGCATGATGTGTAAATGAATGCATTACGGTTTCTCGTACTGCGAAAGCTAGTACAGTTTACATATTGCAGGTCGTGGAATATTAAATGCAGGGGCATCCACTGTTAATAAGAGATGAGGTAGCCGCATTAGTAGGTATATTCCCAAATATCCGAGATGCAATATACTCTTTACAATTCTGCACGCCACTAACTTGAACTTTGTCTCGCTGGCCTGTATGGATATACATACTGTACTACAAGCCGAACTGCAATGGGAATAATACCGCCGTTTGTACGGAGTAGGGGAAATTAGACCTTGCCGGCGTTACAAGAGACAGATCTAGCGTATTGTCCACATTTTGGCAATGAACTTTAATGGTACCGTGCTGTGCAGTACGGGTAGTGCAAGGCTAACGATTGGCCATAATAATAGTGCACAAACTAAGAATATTCCTAGTTCGTAATTACTCCGTACCCTGTACAAGTTTACATCATTTATTAATTTGGTCTGTAAGCCTTTTTTCTGCACAATCGCTCATTTCTCCCAAAACGCTGCTCTTCTCATTGTAATTTGTAGTATTGTGGCTGCTCCTCTCATTGTAATTTATACTATAATGAATATTCATCGCCAAAAACAAAGGAGGAGAAAATGTACTGGGGTAACTCGCAAGCAACAATGCAACAGCAAGCATGTGCCGCAGCTCTTGGCGAATACGGCGCTACTACAGCTAGTAGGTATTACTCACCGAGTAAAATAGCAAGATCAATACCACAGTACTGCACGAGTGCGTCACCGTACGCTATTTCTAGTGTTGGATGGAAGTAACGCAAGGCAAGTACTTGGATAAGGTTGCAGCCATACTCGAGCTACCAATGTAGGTTCAACCGATCAAGAGAGGATTTGATCCACCTTATACAACCGTACCTACAAAACAAAGTTAAATAGCCTACCTTCCGGCAACTAGTTGGAAGTATATATAGGGGATGCTATTGAAATACTAGCATCTATCCTAGTAGTAAGACTACCCAAAATAGGAAATGATCCTACGTGTGCTGCTACCTACAGTATCTGGCCGCAACAATACTGCCGGCCAATATGCCACTACTGTGCTGCTAGTACAAGTGGTATAATATCGAGTGGACAAATTGCACTTCTAATGCAATTTCTTTGTGCCATGGCTTGGACGACGGGCGGCAGTACTGCTGTCAGCCAATATACTGCTATCGTACGACTTGCGCAAGGTAGTACTCAGTCGGCCACACGAGTCCATTAATCGGACCGTTAATCGAGATCCTGCAAGCTATTACTAGCAGTTGAGAGGGTGGGGGAGCGTGCAAAGTATTGGCCGTTTGGTCAAATACTCTGTATTGGAGCCGGAAATGTCAGAAGTATAGTAATAGTATGGTGCAGTTAGTGTAAATGACACCAATACTTCTTCCGGGACTGTCGAACAGATGGGAGATAAAAAGGAGTAGAATGCATAGGTTGAATCTTGGTTTATTGCCTCTGCCTTTGTTCCTCCTAACGTTGAATCTTGGTAAACCTGGCAGCTTCCACCGTTCTGAGTCGGCACTGGGCCCGTCGATGATGTAATATGGGAATGGAGGTACTTGGTAGCTACTTGCCTGGACCGGGAAGGTCCTCGGTATGTTCGCGTCTTTCCATGTACATGTAAGTACATGTACATTTCACCCACGCCTAAGTACTTGTACTGTACTCCGTAGGTGTGCAAGTACTCTGTAGATGAGCTCCGTACAATGCACTATAACAATGCACTAGGACTACTCCGTACGTGCCGACTAGTGCACCTACTACGGGGTATTGCCTCTGCCTTCCCTTGTTCCTCCTAACGTTGAATCTTGGTTTATTGCCTCTGACTTTCCTTGTTCCTCCTAACGTTAGGTCGGGGCAAGGTAGGTTAATCGATGTGACTGGTTATGTATTATCCACCACACTACTTTTAGTGCAATACTACCAAAGTATACTCCGTAACTAGAGTGAATTCACTCAATAGAACGGCTAAGCTTCTGACAAGTGCGAGTGCACCCTTCCTAGCATTACCTTGGTGAGTATGACTTATTCCAAAGGCTGCAGACTCTCCATCGCCAAGCCGCCCGGTTAAGGAAGCTACCGTTCCGACCTCGCCTTACGACTCGCCCCTCCTGGACGTTCACTCGGTCCCTCCACCCTACATCGTCGACGCTGCTTTAATGGCCCAGGCGCCAAGGGCGAGCATCCCGAGGATGCCGATAGAGCCGGCCTTGGTAGGAGCCGTACTACTGGTACTCGTCCCTCGCCCTGCACCTTAGGAAGACATACGATGCAAGACCGGGTAGTCGGTCGGAAATGGTGTTTATATTTACGCCTACCAGTGTGGGGGCCACGGACGCCTGGACCCTTGCTGCCGTCGCATCGAACCCCAAATTCCGCGGCCGTCGCATCGAACCTAAGTCCGCGGCCTGATGCGCATCCCGGCGAGCCACAGCAGTAGCCTCGCCGTAATGGACCACTATGCTTGACCCTGGTATGCGTAGGCTGCCGTCGGGAGTTGTCCTTTACGAACCCCCTGGACGAGGCAGCGGGAGGCAAAAGGCATTGCGACGTAGGCAGGGCAGTAGCCGACCGGAAGCACTATCGCCAGGGGAAAGTATTGTCGTCGTAACAGAGTGGATGGGTAGTCGCAATCGGCGCGCTCAATCCAGCTCTTGTAAAATGAGCGCCCTGGAATATTGCCGATTCAACGGCGAGCCATCTAGATACTGGCGGTAAAAATAGTAATTGATGGTGCGGTAAAGTCGTGTAGCAAACCTACAGCTCGCAAGGCGTGAAAAATTTATGTTCTAGTATATCTAGAGAGAAAGAAGTAGTTTCATAGCTTTCTCCTACGGGAAGGTAAGCAATCCTAGACAGAGTGGGGGAACGAGCAAGATATTGGCCGCTTGGTCAAACACTAAATATTATAGCCCCAAAACAACTTCGTAAACCATGACGCCAAGTACATAAATATGCCCTGACCCAAACCTTCAATACGACAAGGTTAATGCCAAGTTGCCGTTTTCATCTTCTTATTTACTTAAGGGAATACTCAAAACCTGTATGTATATAGTGACCAAGGCATATCACTGCGTAGGCAAAGTGACCCAGATTAGGATTACGTAATCGCACGAGGTCTAAATAGGGTATAAGTAGTTTGCGTTACCGGATCCTCCCTTTCCACCCTTCGTGTCAAATTGATTCATCGAACGAGAACTCTTGTTACCAGTTTCCCCTAGATCCGAACCAACAAAACTATAATAGAAACCTAATAGTCCTTCGGTCGAGCCCTACTTTCATGGCAGAATAATTATCTAAACGAAGCGGCTCGGCCATATTGTTTATATAAAATAATGCTTTATATTATGCAATACATAGCTTTGATATGCTACCTCTGTAGCATTGGTTCTAGTTTATATGTTGACAGCAAACATTGTAATGCTTTAGTCGAGTTCTTACCAGTTCAATATATATGTTCAGGAAATACGTTGTACAGTACACATACCCGGTAAGATATTGTTAGCTTTAACTATTTCCACAATAAGATCGAGATACTAACAAGGGCCCTCAGGACATATACAGGTTGCACTGAGCAGCCTCTTACCGATTATCTTACAACGACTGTTGAATGGACCGGTACGGTTACGGCAACAAGAACTATTCCACCTCGCGGAACAAACCCGGGGAAGATTGTTATTCAAATACCAACTGGATATCAAACAAAGACGGAAGGTTGGACCGGAACGTACACAACAACCAAAACCATACTTCCTAGTGGAACGAATCCGGGTAGTATAATAATACAGACTCCTATCGGGTATCAAACAATAACTGAAGGATGGACCGGAACGTATACAACAACCAAGACTGTACTTCCTAGTGGAACGAACCCGGGTAGTATAATGATACAGACTCCTATCGGGTACCAAACAACAACTGAAGGATGGATCGGAACGTACACAACAACTAAGACAGTGCTTCCTAGTGGAACGAATCCGGGTAGTATAATAATACAGACTCCTATCGAGTATCAAACAATAACTGAAGGATGGACCGGAACGTATACAACAACTAAGACTGTGCTTCCTAGTGGAACGAATCCGGGTAGTATAATAATACAGACTCCTATCGGGTACCAAACAACAACTGAAGGATGGACCGGAACGTACACAATAACTAAGACAGTGCTTCCTAGTGGAACAAATTCAGGAAATGTAATAATACAAACCCCTATCGAGTACGTTACAATTACGGAGGAGTGGACCGGTAAAGTTACATCGACAAAGACTGTTGCACCTAGTGGAACGAACCAGGGTAGTATAATTATTCAGATACCTATCGACTCTACAATCTACAGTTACTCTAGAACTACAGAGGGGTGGACCGGTACATTTACAACAACAGCAAAAATTTCTCCTACTGGAACAAAATCAGGCATTCTTATTATTCGAACACCTACGGGATATCCTACGACAACAGAGGGGTGGACCGGGTCGTTTACAACAACAATAACTATTCTCCCTACCGGAACCACTCCTGGTAAATTCATTGTTCAAACCCCTATTGAATATAGCAGGAGAACCGAGGGGTGGACCGAGATGTTTACTATAACGAGGACAAGTGAACCAAGTGGTACAATTCCAGGTGTTATTCTCGTCCAGACACCAATCGGCTATATAACAACAACCATAGCGTGGACTGGATCATTTACTACAGTATCGACTATTCCAATTAGCGGGACAAGCCAGGGAAGTATTATTATCCGTACACCAACTACTACCGCATTGGGTATTATAACCTTAACAAGGCCGTGGACTGGAACCTTTATAACAACGGAAAGCATACCACCTGTTGGAACTATTCCTGGTACAGTAATCGTTCAGACACCAACAGGGTATGTAACATCAACGAGTGGTTGGACTGGTATAGTTTTAACAACAATAACTATACCTCCAAGTGGTACGATTTTGGGTACTATTATTATTGAAACCCCTACGGGATATATATCTACAACTACTCTAGGAACCGGTACTCTACTAAGAACAACGACGATTCCACCATCCGGTACCAATCCGGGCACAGTTATAGTCCAAACTCCAAGTATGTCTTGGAGCAGTGGTATTACTACGGTAATAACCTTGGGCCCAAACCCAGGAACATCAACAATCCTACCATTGCTCGGATGTACATCGAACTGCATAACTACTATAGTAGTTACGGCTACTGGAGGTAGAAAAACTATAGTAACAACAGGTCCCACTGCAGGCACATCAACAATCCCCCCACCCCCCGGATGTACAACTGACTGTATTACTACAATTATTATTACAAACACTATTGGAGGTACAACAATAGTAACTACAGGCCCAACTGCAGGGACATCTACAATCCTGCCGCCTCCCGGATGCACAAGTAACTGCTTTACGACAATTATCGTTACAATAGAAGTAGGAGAGACAACAATAACAACATTAGGGCCGTCGCCTGGTACATCAACGATTCCTCCACCGCTTGGTTGCATAACGAATTGTATTAAAACTATTGTTATAACAGCAACTGCAGGAGGAACAACAATTACAACTACTGGCCCGATAGCAGGAACATCGACAATCCTACCGCCTCCTGGGTGCACAGAAAACTGTTTCCTAACAGTAATTGTTACAAATACCGTAGGAGGAACTACTATAACTACAACTGGTCCAACGGCAGGTACCTCTACGATTCATCCACTTCCAGGATGCACGACGAATTGTTTTACAACATTAATTGTTACTGTTACGGTTGGAGGAACTACAATTACTACTACCGGTCCAACAGCAGGCACATCCACAATCCCGCCGCCTCCTGGTTGCACTACTAATTGCTTTACTACAATTATTGTTACTGCTGTTGTTGGAGCTACGACGACGACGACATTAGGACCGACTCCCGGTACATCCACAATCATCCCGCCTATAGGTTGTACAGCAAACTGTATTACAATCATAGTAGTAACAGCAACTGTAGGAGGAACCACAATAGTAACTACTGGCCCGATAGCAGGTACATCGACAATCCCACCGCCTCCTGGTTGCACGACCAACTGTTTTACAACTATCGTCATTACCGCTACTGTAGGGGTAACAACATTAACAACATTCGGACCGACACCTGGTACATCCACAATTCCACCGTCCCCTAGTTGTACAACCAACTGCTTTACAACTGTAGTAGTAACAGCAACTGTAGGAGCAACTACAATAACAACAACTGGCTCAACAGCAGGCACATCTACAATTCCGCCGTCCCCTGGTTGCGTAACTGACTGCGTTACAACAATTATCATTACCGCCACTATAGGTGCTACAACAACAACAACGTTAGGACCGACAGCCGGTACATCCACGATCCCCCCGCTTCTTGGCTGCACAACCAATTGTATTACAACCATAGTAGTAACAGCTACTGCAGGAGGAACTACAATAACAACTACTGGCCCAACAGCAGGCACATCCACAATTCCGCCGTCCCCTGGTTGCACGACTAACTGTTTTATAACTGTAGTAGTAACAGCAACTGCAGGAGGAACTACGATAACAACAACTGGCCCCACAGCAGGCACATCGACAATCCCGCCGCCTCCTGGCTGCACGACTAACTGTTTTACAACTATTATTGTTACTGCTACTGTAGGGGCAATAACAACAACGACATTAGGGCCGACGCCTGGTACATCTACGATCCTACCGCCTCTCGGTTGTACAACTAACTGCATTACAACTATAGTAGTAACCGCTACTGCAGGAGGAACTACAATAACAACTACTGGTCCGACAGCAGGCACATCGACAATCCAGCCGTCTGCTGGATGCACAACAAACTGTTTTACAACTATTATTATTACCGCTGTTGTAGGTGCAACAACAACTACAACATTAGGGCCGATACCTGGTACATCTACAATCTTACCGCCTCTTGGTTGTACAGCCAACTGTATTACAACTATAGTGGTGACAGCCACTGCAGGAGGAACTACAATAACAACAACAGGCCCGATAGCAGGTACATCGACAATACTACCGCCTCTTGGCTGCACGACCAACTGTTTTACAACTATTATTGTAACCGCTATTGTAGGGGCAACAACTACAACGACATTAGGGCCGACACCTGGTACATCCACGATCCTACCTCCTCTTGGTTGTACAACCAACTGCATTGCTACTATAATTGTAACAGCTACTGCAGGAGGAACTACGATAACAACAACTGGCCCAACAGCAGGTACATCAATAATTCCACCGCCACCTGGTTGTTCAACTAACTGCTTTACAACAATAGTAGTAACAGCCACTGCGGGAGGAACTACAATAACAACTACTGGTCCGACAGCAGGCACATCGACAATCCTGCCGCCTCCTGGTTGCACGACCAACTGTTTTACAACCATAATTGTTACTGTTTCAAACGGAGCAACAACGACGACTACTATTGGTCCAATTGCTGGTACGTCGACGATTCCGCCGTCGCCTGGATGCACATCCAACTGCATTACATCCATTATCGTGACATTGACTCCAAGCTTGAGCGCAACAACGTTTACTACAGTGGGGCCAACTCCTGGTACATCGACAATCCTGCCACCCCCTGGTTGCACGACGAACTGCATAACAAGTATTATAGTTACAATACCACCAGCCGGGAGTATCACAACGACAACGACGTTAGGTCCAACCGCCGGCACATCAACAATTCTACCGCCCCTTGAATGTACAACGAACTGTATTACAAGTATTATAGTTACGATAACGGGTGGTGCAGTAACGACAACAACAGTAGGCCCGACAGAAGGTACATCGACTATTCTACCACCCCCCGGCTGTACAGCTAGCTGCGTTACAACGGTAATTGTAACCAGAACAGTAACTGCTGGAGCTACAACAACAACAACGGCAGGTCCAACGGCTGGTACGTCGACAGTCCTACCACCTCCTGGATGCACTACCAACTGCATAACGGTCATTATTGTTACTACACTTCCTGCCTTAAGTGCTACGACAAGAACAACAGTAGGTCCTACCGCTGGTACCTCGACAATCCCGCCACCACTTGGATGTACAATCAACTGCGTTACAAGTATTATAGTTACAATAACGGGTAGTGCAGTAATGACAACAACAGTAGGCCCGACAGAAGGTACATCGACTATCCTACCACCGCCTGGCTGTACAGCCAGCTGCATTACAACAGTTATTGTTACTGCAACTGCAACTGCCGGAGCTACAACGACAACAACGGTAGGTCCAACGGCTGGTACGTCGACAGTCCTACCACCTCCTGGATGCACTACCAACTGTATTACGGTCATTATTGTTACTACACTTCCTGCCTTAAGTGCTACAACGAGAACAACAGTAGGTCCTACCGCTGGTACCTCGACAATCCCGCCGCCACTTGGATGTACGACCAACTGCGTTACAAGTATTATAGTTACGATAACGGGTGGTGCAGTAACGACAACAACAGTAGGCCCAACAGAAGGTATATCGACTATCCTACCACCGCCCGGCTGTACAGCCAGCTGCGTTACAACAGTTATTGTTACTGCAACTGCAACTGCCGGTGCTACAACAACAACAACGATAGGTCCAACGGCTGGTACGTCGACAGTCCTACCACCTCCTGGATGCACTACCAACTGTATTACGGTCATTATTGTTACTACACTTCCTGCCTTAAGTGCTACAACGAGAACAACAGTAGGTCCTACCGCTGGTACCTCGACAATCCCGCCGCCACTTGGATGTACGACCAACTGCATTACAAGTATTATAGTTACGGTAACGGGTGGTGCAGTAACGACAACAACAGTAGGTCCAACGGCTGGTACATCGACAGTCCTACCACCTCCTGGATGCACTACCAACTGTATTACGGTCATTATTGTTACTAAACTTCCTGCCTTAAGTGCTACAACGACAACAACAATAGGCCCGACAGAAGGTACATCGACTATCCTACCACCGCCCGGCTGTACAGCCAGCTGCGTTACAACAGTTATTGTTACTGCAACTGCACCTGCCGGAGCTACAACAACAACAACAGTAGGTCCAACGGCTGGTACATCGACAGTCCTACCACCTCCTGGATGCACTACCAACTGTATTACGGTCATTATTGTTACTACACTTCCTGCCTTAAGTGCTACAACGAGAACAACAGTAGGTCCTACCGCTGGTACCTCGACAATCCCGCCGCCACTTGGATGTACGACCAACTGCATTACAAGTATTATAGTTACGATAACGGGTGGTGCAGTAACGACAACAACAGTAGGTCCAACGGCTGGTACATCGACAGTCCTACCACCTCCTGGATGCACTACCAACTGTATTACGGTCATTATTGTTACCACACTTCCTGCCTTAAGTGCTACAACAAGAACAACAATAGGTCCTACCGCTGGTACCTCGACAATCCCGCCGCCACTTGGATGTACGACCAACTGCGTTACAAGTATTATAGTTACAATAACGGGTAGTGCAGTAACGACAACAACAATAGGCCCGACAGAAGGCACATCGACTATCCTACCACCGCCCGGGTGTACAGCCAGCTGCATTACAACAGTTATTGTTACTGCAACTGCAACTGCCGGAGCTACAACAACAACAACAATAGGTCCAACGGCTGGTACGTCGACAGTCCTACCACCTCCTGGATGCACTACCAATTGTATGACGGTCATTATTGTTACTACACTTCCTGCCTTAAGTGCTACAACAAGAACAACAGTAGGTCCTACCGCTGGTACCTCGACAATCCCGCCGCCACTTGGATGTACGACCAACTGCGTTACAAGTATTATAGTTACAATAACGGGTGGTGCAGTAACGACAACAACAGTAGGCCCGACAGAAGGTACATCGACTATCCTACCACCGTCCGGCTGTACAGCCAGCTGCGTTACAACAGTTATTGTTACTGCAACTGCAACTGCTGGAGCTATAACGACAACAACAATAGGTCCAACGGCTGGTACATCAACAATACCGCCGCCCCCTGGGTGCACGACCAACTGTATAACTTCCATTATTGTTACTACACCTCCTCCCTTAAGTGCTACTACGAGAACAACAGTAGGTCCTACCGCTGGTACCTCGACAATCCCGCCGCCACTTGGATGTACGACCAACTGCGTTACAAGTATTATAGTTACGATAACGGGTGGTGCAGTAACGACAACAACATTAGGCCCGACAGAAGGTACATCGACTATCCTACCACCGCCCGGCTGTACAGCCAGCTGCGTTACAACAGTTATTGTTACTGTAACTGCAACAGCTGGAGCTACAACAACAACAACGGTAGGTCCAACGGCTGGTACGTCGACAGTCCTACCACCTCCTGGATGCACTACCAACTGCATGACGGTCATTATTGTTACTACACTTCCTTCCTTAAGTGCTACGACAAGAACAACAGTAGGTCCTACCGCTGGTACCTCGACAATCCCGCCACCACTTGGATGTACGACCAACTGCGTTACAAGTATTATAGTTACGATAACGGGTGGTGCAGTAACGACAACAACATTAGGCCCGACAGAAGGTACATCGACTATCCTACCACCGCCCGGCTGTACAGCCAGCTGCGTTACAACAGTTATTGTTACTGCAACTGCACCTGCCGGAGCTACAACAACAACAACAGTAGGTCCAACGGCTGGTACGTCGACAGTCCTACCACCTCCTGGATGCACTACCAACTGTATTACGGTTATTATTGTTACCACACTTCCTGCCTTAAGTGCTACGACAAGAACAACAGTAGGTCCTACCGCTGGTACCTCGACAATCCCGCCACCACTTGGATGTACAATCAACTGCGTTACAAGTATTATAGTTACAATAACGGGTGGTGCAGTAACGACAACGACAGTAGGCCCGACAGAAGGTACATCGACTATCCTACCACCGTCCGGCTGTACAGCCAGCTGCATTACAACAGTTATTGTTACTGCAACTGCAACTGCTGGAGCTACAACGACAACAACGATAGGTCCAACGGCTGGTACATCAACGATACCGCCGCCCCCTGGGTGCACGACCAACTGTATAACTTCCATTATTGTTACTACACCTCCTGCATTGAGTGCCACGACGAGAACAACAGTAGGTCCTACCGCGGGTACATCGACAATCCCGCCGCCACTTGGATGTACGACCAACTGCGTTACAAGTATTATAGTTACGATAACGGGTGGTGCAGTAACGACAACAACAGTAGGACCGACAGAAGGCACATCGACTATCCTACCACCTCCCGGCTGTACAGCCAGCTGCGTTACAACAGTTATTGTTACTGCAACTGCAACTGCCGGAGCTACAACAACAACAACGGTAGGTCCAACGGCTGGTACGTCGACAGTCCTACCACCTCCTGGATGCACTACCAATTGTATGACGGTCATTATTGTTACCACACTTCCTGCCTTAAGTGCTACAACAAGAACAACAGTAGGTCCTACCGCTGGTACCTCGACAATCCCGCCGCCACTTGGATGTACGACCAACTGCGTTACAAGTATTATAGTTACAATAACGGGTGGTGCAGTAACGACAACGACAGTAGGCCCAACAGAAGGTACATCGACTATCTTACCACCTCCCGGCTGTACAGCCAGCTGCGTTACAACAGTTATTGTTACTGCAACTGCAACTGCCGGAGCTACAACAACAACAATGGTAGGTCCAACGGCTGGTACGTCGACAGTCCTACCACCTCCTGGATGCACTACCAACTGTATAACGGTCATTATTGTTACTACACTTCCTCCCTTAAGTGCTACAACGAGAACAACAGTAGGTCCTACCGCTGGTACCTCGACAATCCCGCCGCCACTTGGATGTACGACCAACTGCATTACAAGTATTATAGTTACGATAACGGGTGGTGCAGTAACGACAACAACAGTAGGCCCAACAGAAGGTACATCGACTATCCTACCACCATCCGGCTGTACAGCCAGCTGCGTTACAACAGTTATTGTTACTGCAACTGCAACTGCCGGAGCTACAACAACAACAACGGTAGGTCCAACGGCTGGTACATCGACAGTCCTACCACCTCCTGGATGCACTACCAACTGCATAACGGTCATTATTGTTACCACACTTCCTGCCTTAAGTGCTACAACAAGAACAACAATAGGTCCTACCGCTGGTACCTCGACAATCCCGCCGCCACTTGGATGTACGACCAACTGCGTTACAAGTATTATAGTTACAATTACAGGTGGTGCAGTAACGACAACAACAGTAGGCCCGACAGAAGGCACATCGACTATCCTACCACCGCCCGGGTGTACAGCCAGCTGCGTTACAACAGTTATTGTTACTGCAACTGCAACTGCCGGAGCTACAACAACAACAACGATAGGTCCAACGGCTGGTACGTCGACAGTCCTACCACCTCCTGGATGCACTACAAATTGTATAACGGTCATTATTGTTACCACACTTCCTGCCTTAAGTGCTACAACAAGAACAACAATAGGTCCTACCGCTGGTACCTCGACAATCCCGCCGCCACTTGGATGTACGACCAACTGCGTTACAAGTATTATAGTTACAATAACGGGTAGTGCAGTAACGACAACAACAGTAGGCCCGACAGAAGGTACATCGACTATCTTACCACCTCCCGGCTGTACAGCCAGCTGCGTTACAACAGTTATTGTTACTGCAACTGCAACTGCCGGAGCTACAACAACAACAACGGTAGGTCCAACGGCTGGTACGTCGACAGTCCTACCACCTCCTGGATGCACTACAAACTGTATGACGGTCATTATTGTTACTACACTTCCTCCCGTAAGTGCTACCACGAGAACAACAGTAGGTCCTACCGCTGGTACCTCGACAATCCCGCCGCCACTTGGATGTACGACCAACTGCGTTACAAGTATTATAGTTACGATAACGGGTGGTGCAGTAACGACAACGACAGTAGGCCCAACAGAAGGTACATCGACTATCCTACCACCGCCCGGCTGTACAGCCAGCTGCGTTACAACAGTTATTGTTACTGCAACTGCACCTGCCGGAGCGACAACAACAACAACGATAGGTCCAACGGCTGGTACGTCGACAGTCCTACCACCTCCTGGATGCACTACCAACTGTATTACGGTCATTATTGTTACTACACTTCCTGCCTTAAGTGCTACGACAAGAACAACAGTAGGTCCTACCGCTGGTACCTCGACAATCCCACCGCCACTTGGATGTACGACCAACTGCATTACAAGTATTATAGTTACAATAACGGGTGGTGCAGTAACGACAACAACAGTAGGCCCAATAGAAGGTACATCGACTATCCTACCACCGTCCGGCTGTACAGCCAGCTGCGTTACAACAGTTATTGTTACTGCAACTGCAACTGCCGGAGCTACAACAACAACAACGGTAGGTCCAACGGCTGGTACATCAACAGTCCTACCACCTCCTGGATGCACTACCAACTGCATAACGGTCATTATTGTTACCACACTTCCTGCCTTAAGTGCTACAACAAGAACAACAATAGGTCCTACCGCTGGTACCTCGACAATCCCGCCGCCACTTGGATGTACGACCAACTGCGTTACAAGTATTATAGTTACAATAACGGGTAGTGCAGTAACGACAACAACATTAGGCCCGACAGAAGGCACATCGACTATCCTACCACCGCCCGGGTGTACAGCCAGCTGCGTTACAACAGTTATTGTTACTGCAACTGCAACTGCCGGAGCTACAACAACAACAACGATAGGTCCAACGGCTGGCACGTCGACAGTCCTACCACCTCCTGGATGCACTACCAATTGTATAACGGTCATTATTGTTACCACACTTCCTGCCTTAAGTGCTACAACAAGAACAACAGTAGGTCCTACCGCTGGTACCTCGACAATACCGCCGCCACTTGGATGTACGACCAACTGCGTTACAAGTATTATAGTTACAATAACGGGTGGTGCAGTAACGACAACGACAGTAGGCCCGACAGAAGGTACATCGACTATCCTACCACCGTCCGGCTGTACAGCCAGCTGCGTTACAACAGTTATTGTTACTGCAACTGCAACTGCTGGAGCTACAACGACAACAACGATAGGTCCAACGGCTGGTACATCAACGATACCGCCGCCCCCTGGGTGCACGACCAACTGTATAACTTCCATTATTGTTACTACACCTCCTGCCTTGAGTGCCACGACGAGAACAACAGTAGGTCCTACCGCAGGTACATCGACAATCCCGCCGCTACTTGGATGTACGACCAACTGCGTTACAAGTATTATAGTTACGATAACGGGTGGTGCAGTAACGACAACGACAATAGGCCCGACAGAAGGCATATCGACTATCCTACCACCTCCTGGCTGTACAGCCAGTTGCGTTACAACAGTTATTGTTACTGTAACTGCAACTGCCGGAGCTACAACGACAACAACGATAGGTCCAACGGCTGGTACATCAACGATACCGCCGCCCTCTGGGTGCACGACCAACTGTATAACTTCCATTATTGTTACAATAACTGTTGGAACTTCCATAGATTCATCGACAACCCCTGCTAGTTATGTCTCAATAACAATTCCTTGGACCGGTATTGGGACGAG
Organism: Drechmeria coniospora; assembly: GCF_001625195.1. Classification (NCBI taxonomy): domain Eukaryota; kingdom Fungi; phylum Ascomycota; class Sordariomycetes; order Hypocreales; family Ophiocordycipitaceae; genus Drechmeria; species Drechmeria coniospora. The sequence continues at coordinate 22,229 of NC_054390.1, read as the reverse complement.
AACTAGTACCGTTCCCCCTATCGGTACCCTTCCAGGAACCGTTATTATTGAAACCCCAGAAACCTATAATACAGTGACAACGCCCTGGACTGGGGTTGGAACTAGAACAACGACGGTCCCTCCGACTGGTACTATTCCCGGTACCGTGATTATTCAAACACCTATAATATACGTAACAAGGACAACGCCTTGGACTGGTATTGGGACGAGAACTAGTACAGTTCCCCCTACTGGTACCCTTCCAGGAACTGTTATTATTGAAACCCCAGAAACCTATAATACAGTAACAACGCCCTGGACTGGTGTTGGAACTAGAACAACGACGGTCCCTCCTACTGGCACCATTCCTGGTACCGTTATTATTCAGACTCCTACCAGCTCCCTCCCGGTATTTAGCTTTGTAACCATAACGACTCAATGGACTGGTATCGGGATAGTAACGAGTACGATCTCTCCAACTGGCACCATTCCCGGAACTGTTATTGTTCAAACACCTATGATATATGTAACAATGACCACACCTTGGACTGGTATTGGGACGAGAACTACTACAGTTCCCCCTACCGGTACCCTTCCAGGAACCGTTATTATTGAAACCCCAGAAACCTATAATACGGTGACAACGCCCTGGACTGGTGTTGGAACTAGAACAACGACGGTTCCTCCTACTGGCACCATTCCCGGTACCGTTATTGTTCAAACACCTATGATATACGTAACAAGGACAACGCCTTGGACTGGTATTGGGACGAGAACTACTACAGTTCCCCCTACTGGTACCCTTCCAGGAACTGTTATTATTGAAACCCCAGAAACCTATAATACAGTGACAACGCCCTGGACAGGTGTTGGAACTAGAACAACGACAGTCCTTCCGACTGGTACCGTTCCTGGTACCGTGATTATTCAAACACCTATGATATACGTAACAAGGACAACGCCTTGGACTGGTATTGGGACGAGAACTAGTACAGTTCCCCCTACTGGAACCCTTCCAGGAACTGTTATTATTGAAACCCCAGAAACCTATAATACAGTGACAACGCCCTGGACTGGGGTTGGAACTAGAACAACGACAATCCTTCCGACTGGTACCATTCCCGGTACCGTTATTATTCAAACACCTATGATATACGTAACAAGGACAACGCCTTGGACTGGTATTGGGACGAGAACTACTACAGTTCCCCCTACTGGTACTCTTCCTGGAACTGTTATTATTGAAACCCCAGAAACCTATAATACAGTGACAACGCCCTGGACTGGGGTTGGAACTAGAACAACGACGGTCCTTCCGACTGGTACCATTCCCGGTACCGTAATTATTCAAACACCTATAATATACGTAACAAGGACAACGCCTTGGACTGGTATTGGGACGAGAACTAGTACAGTTCCCCCTACTGGTACCCTTCCAGGAACCGTTATTATTGAAACCCCAGAAACCTATAATACAGTAACAACGCCCTGGACTGGTGTTGGAACTAGAACAACGACGGTTCCCCCTACCGGTACTATTCCAGGGACTATTATTATTCAAACACCTCTAACATATATAACAATAACTACGCCTTGGACCGGTATCGGGACCTCAACTACTACTGTTCCTCCTAGTGGTACTCGTCCTGGAACCGTTATTGTTGAGACTCCACTAACTTACGTTACAATGACGACGTTTTGGACTGGTACTAGGATTACTACTACTACAGTACCTCCAAGTGGAACAAATTCTGGGACAGTTATTATTAAGACACCGTGCTCTATGGATGATATAAACGTATCCCTTGCAGCGAGTTCTACACAAGGCGCTGAGACTACTTGGACCGTTCCGCCTTGTGCTTCTACTATGAGCTTTAGTCTTGTTGGAGGTCGTGGTACTGGTGCTAGTACTAACATTGACCAAACGTGGTCCATCGGCGGGCTTATTGTTGGCTCAATTAATGTTGTACCTGGCGAAGTAGTTGTTGCAGTAGCTGGTGGCTCTGGATCTGGCGCTAGCCCAGGAACAAGCGCGTATGGGAATGGAGGAGCAGGCGGGCTTGCAACCCGTTCATGGATGCCTGATGGTGCTGCAGGGGGTGGAGCATCTGCTCTATATCTGAACAGTACCTTGTTAGCAGTCGGTGGGGGAGGCGGGGGCCAGAATTACGCCAGGTCATATTCCGGAACTTATGCGTTTAACCCGAATTGGGCTATATATCCGACTTACATAAACCAAGGTCCCGGTATCACCTTTGGCTACGATATGAACTTTACAAGAAACGATAAATCACAATACATAGTTAATGGAGTTGGCTTTGGGCCCGCTTGCTGTTCGGCTGGGGTAGCAGGGGGTGCGATTGGGTATAGTTTCGTTTTATCTGGAGCAGGTATTCCCTTTGTCTCTCCAGCGCCAAATGATTATGGATTTTTTAGTCAAGGGGGCCTTCCAGGGCTTAATGGAGTCCCAGGTGCCGGGGGTATTACTCAAATACAATCATGGGCAGCACCCTATACAAGTATTGTAAATGGTAACCCTGGTAATGGGAATAATGGTGGGAATGGGGTACAATCACCGCCGGTTGTAGTGCTTAGTAGCGGCACTTTTTATGCTGGAACGTCATGCGGTGGTGGCGGAGGCTATGGCGGCGGCGGCGGCGGTGGTGCTGTTAGCTATACATATAGTACTAGTTATCCTGCTTGGGGTCACACTGGATTAGTACAGGGATCATTGGGTGCTGGTGGAGGAAATTTTGCGTCCAACATTCTTTTGACTTCTTCTATAAGCTTGGGGTTGCTTGTACAGCAGGGGACGGTTAACGTTACATTTTCCTAAGTTAAGGGAATAGACGAGTGTCTGTACAGAGCTAAATACTGGCCTGCGGTACAACTACTAAAGTAAAATAAAGATATTCTCTGAAAAAAAAGTTCCCGTTTTAGAACGAGTATATTAGGCATTGTGCTAGCTAGAGCTTGGTCATTTGCTGTTAGTTTCGCACATTATTTCCTGTTGGTTCGGTTCTGGGGGAAACTGGTAACAAGAGATCTCTTTCAATGGATTCTGTTGGTTCGGTTCTGGGGGAAACTGGTAACAAGAGATCTCTTTCAATGGATTCAATTTGGTACGAAAGGAGGGAAAAGAGGCTGCCTCTGAGCGGCCACTTTTATCCTTCCTGTGATCGTGCCCCACACGATCACGTGATCCTAGTCTACTATTGGCCACTATATACATACAACACACAGATTCAAATTGGTACGAAAGGAGGGAAAAGAGGCTGCCCCTGAGCGGCCACTTTTATCCTCTCTGTAATCGTGCCCCACACGATCACGTGATTCTAGTCTACTATTGGCCACTATATACATACAACACACAGTTACTGTTGCTGTTGCAGGTGCTGATAGTTGCTGGTACAAATGCAGGTACCATTACTGTTGCTATAACAGCTATCCTCTCTGTAATCGTGCCCTACACGATTACGTGATCCTAGTCTACGGAGTACTATTGGCCACTATATACATACAACACATAACTGTAAACTTCTGGCAATCGCTAATGGTACAACTTGGAACAAAGCACAAGCTCAGTACTGCGTACTACTCTCAAACGGATGGACAGACCGAACAACTCAACCAGACGCTCGAGCAGTACCTGCGCTTATACATAAATTACAGACAACATAACTGGGTAAAATGGCTGCCTATAGATCAATTAGTATACAACAGTTCCATTACTGAAACCACCTAAGTTTCACTAGACTACGCTAATTATGGATCCCATCCACAAGCGCTGAAACCACCCAAGTTTTACCAGACTACGCTAATTATGGATCCCATCTACAAGCGTACCGAGTTAGTCGGCAAGGCCTACAAGCAGAGCGAGCCATACTGCAGGCGAACCAGTTACGAAAAATGCACACAGAAATGAAAATAGAACTTAAATTCGTTAGAAAGCGAATAGCCACTTATTATAACAAGAAAAGATTGAAGGGACCAATCTTTCGGGAGGGAGACATAGTCTACTTACTTCGACGAAATATTAAGACAACGCGACCAAGCGACAAACTAGATTACAAAAAACTTGGACTATTTAAAGTCAAACGTATCATTTCAAAAGCCAACTACAAGCTTTTGCTACCTAAAGCCATAAGAATTTATTCCATTTTTCATATCTTACTATTGGAGCCAGCGCCAAGGAATGCTAAGCCGCAGTACGGAATTGAAACCGAACAGGAATAAGCATTCGAAGTCGAACAGATCCTAGACACAAGAAGACGAGGTTAACATTAAGAGTATCTTATAAAGTGGAAAGGATACGGACTAGAGGAAAACACCTGGGAGCCTTTTACAAACTTATCTAATTGCCGCGCGCTATTACGACAGTACCACTAGGACTAAGCATTTTGTAACCTTTAGACTTTAGCTACAGGTTACAACAAAAACAATATAAAAAAAACTCCAACTGAATGTCGTCTCTACGACAGCTCCACCAATAGTTGAGGTCGGGCGGCACGTTATGCGATGTGAGGCAAAGTGCATTTAGCGTAGTTCGACAACAAGAGCATACTAACTTAATACTGCCTTACCCAAATCAAGTCATGTTTCAAGCTGAGTTATCCATTTGCAGGAGGACAGTTCAACTTTTATTGCATTGCTTGGTAACCTAATTATCCGACGCGACCATGTATTTATTTAATGGCCAGGCGCGCAACCGATCTCATCAACCATAACTGCCATCACCAGCCACACTGCTAGAAATCAAAATACAGCAACGCCAGTCATGACCCTTCGTAGGACGAACGCAAGCCCGTTAAGTGGTGGCCAGGGCTTGAGCTTGTTAACTATTGCCTGCTCGAGACGATTCCGATTACTTACCGCTGCCGCCGCTGCTACTGGCCTCTTCCTATGGCTTCTTCTAAATCATACCTCTCCGGCCAAAGTACCGGACTGGTCCGCGTTAGGATGGAAGGCAGGTAGCGACAATTCACCGCCTGACCAGATTGACCACACCATCTGGTCGAGGTTCGCCTATGTACAATATGTTACGAATAGTGCCTACTTGTGCAACTCTGTTATGATCTTCGAGACACTTCACCGGCTGGGCAGCAAGGCGGATCGTGTCATGATGTATCCATCCAATATGATGGACCCGGCCGCAACCGGGGCTTCCACGCCGGACGGGGAGCTGTTGATTAAGGCCCGCGATCAGTACGGCGTCCGCTTGTCGCCCATATCGGTGCACCATAGGGACAGCGAGGAAGGTACCTGGGCCGACTCATTCACAAAGCTTCTGGCCTTTAACCAAACGGACTATAGCCGTGTTCTTGTTCTCGACTCGGACGCCGTCGTGCTGCAATTGATGGACGAGCTATTCCTTCTCCCGCCGTGCACCGCCGCGATGCCTCGCGCGTACTGGCTTCATCCGGACAAGAAGATACTTACATCACTCCTTATGTTAATCGAACCAAATGTTGTCGAGTTTTCACGAGTGATGGATAAGATTGAGAGTGCCGGCAGAAACGATTACGATATGGAGATTGTGAACGACTTATATATAGACAGCGCCATGGTCCTTCCTCACCGCCGATATGCTATGCTTTCGGCCGAGTTCCGCTCAGATGGCCATGCTCTGTATCTCGGCTCCGATCGGGAAGTGTGGGATCCTGTGGCCGCGTATAACGAGGCAAAAATTATCCACTTCTCCGATTGGCCAGTGGCCAAGCCGTGGCTTCCGACGCCAGCGGAAGTAATCCAGAAATATGAGCCCAAGTGCCGAATGAAGGACGGTTTGGAAACATGCGTCGAGAGAGAGCTATGGTACCGCCTATACGACGACTTTCGAAGGTACCGACGGGAAATCTGTCCAACAGGTGGAGACCGGTAAATTGGGTAACTAAAAGAGGGGTACCGAAAACAACTTATAGGTTAGGAAGCTTGACGGACGGACGGTCTATCCATCAGGCCTTGCGGACAAGACCAACGGGAGGAAATACTAGCATTTTAACAGTTAGTATATTTAGGTTACGGCGGGAAGTAGTTACTGCAACTAGTGTTCCTGGTATATCTAGGTTACGGTAGGGGAACCCTCTCGGTCTTATTAGTAGTAGTATATGGGCTTCCTCTTTTTCTTAGTAGTACGGTTTAACGTAACTGTTACGGAATGTTAATGCTCCTATGCCCGTATTTATGCGAATATTAGTACCGTTAATGCCTAGTATCTTATAAGGTCCGGTCTATCCTGCCCTTTCCGTACCCTTTACTATACGGTATACTAGAGCGTTACTGCCTATTGGTAACGATAATTGTTGGTTCGGTTCTGGGGGAAACTGGTAATAAGAGATCTCTTTCAATAGATTCAATTTAGTACGAAAGGAGGGAAAAGAGGCTGCCCCTGAGCGGCCACTTTTATCCTCTCTGTAATCGTACCCTATACGATCACGTAATCCTAGTCTGTTGGTTCGGTTCTGGGGGAAACTAGTAACAAGAGATCTCTTTTAATGGATTCAATTTGGTACGAAAGGAGGGAAAAGAGGCTGCCCCTAAGCGGCTACTTTTATAAGTAAGCGTAACTTCGAGCATTATAGGGCGGGCTGTATACAGCGTTGGGATTGGATTAATGCAAAGAGGCAATTCCAAGAGGAGCATAGAGGCAAGAAGTGGATCCAGAAGTATCTTGTCTGCTGGCATTGCTACTAACTGCAGTCTATTTGCCCTAGAGCCGACCCTACAGCTACTGTAGAAGGACAAGGGCTAGAGGAGTATCGGTACTGCAATATAGTCCTCCCGGCCTGCTATGGTGTGTGGAAAAGCGCTAGGCGCGATACTTGGCTATTACAGTATTTCGGTAAGGTATTTAATACGGAGTATAGTAAGGGAAAAACCGGTAGGAAGGGTATGGGTTAGGGCTAGAAATGGGTTTCAAAAATGAAAAGGGGATAGTAAAAAGTAAAAAAGAGGGTAGAATTAATAGAATTATTATATAAATTCATTCACTATTATATAAATTTACATAGATTTACAATAATATACTCTATAAATTTACAATAATTTACTATATGTAAATATAGTAGTAAATAATAATAATATACTTTTAGACGTAGGTCTAAAGGTAAATTGTATTTATTTCTTTTATTTTTTTACTCTTCTTTTTATTTTTCTTCTTTGTCTCCTTTCGGTATATAAGGGAGTTACTTCTTCTTTAATCCCTATTCTTTTTTGGCTTTTGCTATTACCTATCTATATAGGATCTACCTTAGGACCCGGGTCCTAAGGTAGGTCCTATTTACTTCTTCTTTAATTGTAATTCTTTTTTTTTACGCTTTTGCTATTACCTATCTATATATAATCTACCTTGGGACCCGGGTCCTAAGGTGGATCCTATTTATATTTTCCTTAATCCGTATCCTTTTCTTTATAGCTTTTACTATTACCTGTCTATATAGGACCTACCTTAGGACCCGGGTCCTAAGGTGGATTATTGTTATGGTATCGGGCTTAGCCCGATATAGGAGAACGAAGGGAACCAAGGGACCTACTAGGAGGAACGCACACAACTAGAAGCCCTAGTTGTTAGGTAGTTTTCCCTCCTTTAAGTCTTTTAATAAACATTATTGAGAGTCCTAGAGCAGTCGCCTAGCAACTCCGTAACATTTAAAAGACTTTACTTATACCGGTTAGGAGGAAGGAAAAGCCTAACTATTGTAAGTCAAAATGGATAAGGGGAAGCCCAAAGAAATTAACCTCCAGCAAGTCATAGAGGACTTTATAGCAAAAGTCCACATAGAGTTTAGCCAAATACACGCCCAAATGGAAACGTACTCTATACAAATCTTAGCTCTACAGAAGAATAGGCAGCAACAGGTACAGTAGGACCTAGGGCATTCGTCGGCTTAGCCAATAGATACCTTAACAATCAACCCCCAGCAGGAGCGGACCGGGGACGAGTTAGGCATACTACGGGCCCGTGTTAAACGTAAACCGATTCCGGTCGGGGACCCGCATAATAGCAACAAGGGTACCTTTACAGCCTGGAAGTTCTGCATAAACTGCAAGCTCCGAGTGGATAAGGACTTTATTGGGTCCGCCCAGGACCAATAGATCTTCGTTTAGCAAAACCTCTCGGCCAAAGTCCAGCAACAAGTTACAACGTACTTCGAAGAAGGCTCCCGCATCGGTTACGACCCGTTCCAATTCCTAATATACCTCGAATCGGCTTACAGTAACCCTTACCGCTAGTAACTAGCGGTTGTCGAACTAAAGGACATTAGGCAAGGGACGTTGGAGTCGTTCCTAGCGTTCCTTATACGCTTCGAAGAGAAGCTTACACTAGCAGGAGGGATACATTGGCCTAGTAAGGTAAAACTTATAAAGCTCCGTATTGGGCTAACTAAGAGAATAAGGGACTGTATCCTCTAGCGGGGGACTATAATAGACAACTACGATAAGGCGGTCAACGCATATAAACGAATTGTATTCGAAATGGAATCGCAACGCATAGAGGATAAAATTAGGGACCGGGGCGGGCCCGGCTAGGGGACGGCCAGGGCGACCCCCCGACCCAATAAGGACGGCAATACCCCAATGTCAGGGGTTAATACGGCAGGCTCTAGGGCTACGGCCGGGCCTAGGGCGGCTATAACTAAACCGATAACGAAAACGAACCGAGGCCAAGGTAGGCCCTAACAGCGGGCGAAATAGGTCATACAGGAAGAGAGAGACAGGCGTAGGGCGGCCGGTATATATATCCGCTGCAGGGAGGGAGGCCACTACATCCAATAATACCTACAATAAGCTGCAATCCTATATACCCCAGGGACAAGCATTCAGACCGCTTAGGGGGAAGAATATATTTGCAAGGAATTAAAGACTAAGGAAGAGGAGGGAAATAAGGCGCCTCTAAGCTAAGTCTTGCTCGGAGGCACTAAGGGTTTACAGGCAAGCGGACTATAAGGAACTAGGGGAATTAGGAGACCGAGTTTAAAAAGATTACACTAAGGATAAATAGACTACCCTTTCTTATTGCTATACTTGTAAATTCTATAAGGTTCCTTAATGTTTAAATCGATAGCAGCTGCAACTGCTATAGGGCTATTAGCGAAAGGATAGCCTAACGCCTGCAACTTAAGCTTATCCCTCTCCCAACAAAACGGCTACTCCAAACGGCTATTATAACATCTCGGCGGAATACAGGCAATACCCTTACCTACCCTACAATAACTAATATAGTCCGTACGACAATCGATATAGATAGCTGGAAGAGCCTAGTACTACTATACGTTATCCTAGGCCTAAGTCGAGACGCTATACTAGGCCTACTATAGATAGAATACCAACGGGTAACCCTAAACGCAATAGATCGGACTCTTACAATCGGGGCAGTAGGTAACTAAATTGTACAAGCAAACGACATCCGCCCTCCCGACGGATCCCAGGAGGTATACCTTACGCTAGTACAAACCTTTTTACAGAAACAATAGGGAGTACTAGTAGTAACAAGCTTGCAAGAAATAGTAATAAAACTACAAGAAACAGCGCTATAAGTACCCGGAAGTACAAATACAATAACAATAGCCCTACCTACTCTTCCGGCAGCCCTCTAGGACTACACTAACCTTTTCGATAAGGAACAAGCCTTAGGCCTACTACTATACTAGGGCTCCTAAGACTACTACATCCAACTACAACAAAACGACAAGGGAGAAACGCTACAGCTACCCTAGGGTCTACTATACAATATACTATAAGACTAACTACTCGAAGTCCGCAAGCAGATTATAGACCTACTAGATAAGGGATAGATATAGGTAAGTTCGTTAGTAGTAGTAGTACCAATACTACTTACTAAGAAAGAAAACAAAGGATAGAGGCTATATATAGACTACCGGGCCCTAAACAAGATTACATAACAGGACTGTTACCTACTCCCGCTAGTTAAAGAAACGCTCCGCTTACTCTTAGGGGCACGCTAGTTTACCAAACTAAACGTACAAGCAGCATTCTACAAGTTACGTATAGCGCTAGGAGACGAACCGCTTATAGTATTCTATATATAATTTAGTCTATTCGAATAGTTAGTCTATCCCTTCGGCCTAGCTAGAGTACCGGCTTTATTCCAGAGATATATTAATAGGGTATTGCAGGACAAATTAGGGGAGTAGGTTACAGCCTATCTAGACAATATCCTAATCTATACCTCCGGATCAAAGGCCGACTATATTACTAAGGTTAGGGAAATCCTTAAGCGGCTCCCGGCAGCCGGTCTTTACCTAGATCTCAATAAGTACGCATTTGCAACAATAGAAGTTAAATACCTTAGGTTTATTATCTAAGCAGGCGTTAAGGTTAGGCCTAACCTAGCGAAAATTGCTGCAATTTAAGAATAGCAACTACCTACTAAGGTAAGGGGGATTAGGAGCTTCCTAGGCTTTGCGAACTTCTACTGCAAATTTATTCCCAATTTTACAAGCCTTATAGAACTACTTATAGCCCTTACAGGGAGGGGTATACTATTTCGCTAGGGACCTAAAGAAGATACAGCCTTCCAATCCCTTAAGCGTACCTTTTCGTTATACCTAATCCTAGTACAATAGGACCTAGATAGGAAGACTCTTATTAAGACCAATTGCTTAGGCAAAGCACTAGGCGGATACCTCTTGCAAATCGATAGCAAGGGGGTCCTACGACCAGTAGCCTACTACTTAGCCAAACTTATACTAGCAGAAAGGAATTATACAATCCACGACAAGGAACTCCTAGCAATTATTAGCTATCTTAAGGCGTAGTCGGCAGACCTATAAGGCGTTGCGGAACTATTTACTATTCTAACGGACTATAAGAACCTTAAATACTTTACTAAACCGTAGGAGATATCGGAACAATAGGTACAATAGGCGGAAGTCCTTGCAAACTTTAATTACTCGCTACAGTACAGACCGGGCTTGCAAGTACAACGGCCGGATACGCTCTTGCGTCGGGAACAGGATAAGGAGGACGCGCTATGCCTAGGATAAATACTTCGGCCGGTATTAATCTCTATACTGCAGGAGGCGCCCAAAGGCCAACCCGCACAAAAAGGTCCTAACGCCTAGGACACCCAGGATACAGCAATTACAAATACAAGCATAAATCGGGCGAATACAGGGACAGACCGGGCCCAGGCCGGCTGCAAAGTACTAAGTACCCAAAATACAATAGCTATAAATACAGGGGCGGACCGGGCCCGTCTAGAGACGGAAGGGGAACAGGGAGCTATCAATACATCCCAACTACTCCCAGCAGTATAGGGACTACTCCTAGTAGTATAGGGACCAATAGGGAGGGAAACGCTATTTCTACAGGATACGCCAGCCGGCTAACTGCTCTTCCCGGAACCCTACCTACAGGAATTATAGGACTAAGCGTTACAAAACAATACAATATATAAAGCTTAACGACAAGCAGTAGCAACAGGCGCACGGAAATTCCCAGCAGAAGTAAAGACAAAAGAACAAACGGCCAATTGTACTATTAGTACCTACGGCGCAATACACTATAGGGGACGCCTATAGGTACCTACCTAGGAACTACTAATAACGCGAATAATACAACAGGTACACAAATTACCTATATCGGGCCACCCTAGTCGTAACGGAATATTCCGCGTACTTTAGCGGGACTTCCACTAGGATAGTATATTACAGAACGTAGTACGGTATATTTGGAATTGCTACTACTACTGGAGCTGTAAGAGCCGTCTATAGAGATAGGGACTCCTACAGCCAATCCCCCCGCTAGACCGTTACTAGAAGCAAATATCGATTGACTTTATAACCGACCTACTAGTATAGAACAATAAGGACCCCTAATTCTTAATAGTTATTACAGACTGCCTCTCTAAATTTATCTAACTTAAGGCAATAACTATAATAAGCGCAAAGGCTTATACAGAACGGTTTAAGACCTATTAGTAGCGATTTAGGGGTTTTCCCGCCCAGATTATAATAGATCGGGGATTAAACTGGCTTAGTAAGTTCTAGATATCCCTATGCTCCCTTATTGGTACGAAGCAACTCCTATTAACTTTATACTACCCCTAGACGGATAGGGGCACTAAGAGGGTAAATTAGGAAATTCAAGCTACCCTAAGGATCCTAATCTCATTTAAGCAGTTTAACTAGCCGGCCCACCTAGCCGCCTACCAGCTGGCCCTAAATAATAGGGAGTCTTTAGTTACAGGAGTTAGCCCAAATAAGCTATTGTTAGGCTACGAAATCGGTACAATACCGAGGGTAGAGGACAACTAGGTAAGCGTAATAATACTAAAAGGGAGGGCTATTGCTTTCCTATAATACCTAAGGGAAGGAACAGAAATTATATAAGCGGCTATTGCCTTTATACAATAACGCTTATACGAGTCGGCAGTAGCTTTAGGTCGCCTAGTAGAAAAGTTCTAGGTAGGCGATAAGGTCTAGCTTAGCCTTAGATATATTAAAACCAACAGGCTATACAGAAAGCTAGACTAAGTTACTTCTAAGTTTACGGTACTAGCAGTACTAATACTACTTACAGTAATACTAAATATTCCTTAGGGCTTATACCCTACCTTCTATATAGACCTTATCGAAAGGGCAGTAAACGACCCCTTACCCAGTTAGGTAGTACGGGATTCGGAGCCAGGCCTACTGCTAGTCCAAGACAAGGACGGTACCTTGCAAAAGGAATACTAAGTCAAACGCATCCTCGCTATAAGGGGGGCCTAAGGCCAAGGGGGATAACGCAATACCCTTGTAAAATAGCTAGGTTACGAATAACTAACCTAGGAACCGATAGAGGCTCTAGTACAAATGGAAGCCCTAGAGGAATTTACACAGCAATAGGGAGATCCCTATACAAACGGCGGAGCGCGGGTAAGCCGTAAAACAAAACGTAAAATTTTAACTATATAGAAGGAAAAACTCGGCCCCGGAGCGCCCCCGATAAGGGCCCGACCCAATACTACTACTACGGATATACGCTAGCCGTACTACTTAGACTCGTTGGTTTTTGTATCCTTCTTGCTTTCGTCCTCCTTGGTATCCTCCTCGGGGAGGGTCTCGAAACTATCCGTTACGGCACTCGGGCGGGGGCGGGACGTAACCGAGGGGGGCGGGGGCGGGGGCATAAAACGAAGGCGCCGGGCGACTTAGGTAATATAAGGGGCGGAGGCAACGGGGCGGCGCGATAGAGTTGCATCGGCTATGCGGGACGAGCGTAACCTGCTGCAATTGCGGGCAATGCGGGGAGTAAAGGGGGCGGGACGGCGTACTAAGGGGGAACCGCTAGCGTAAGACTCGTACGACTTATAAATATTGCAGCGCATCTCGGCTAAAGTAGCTACTAACTCAGTACTAACGCCCTCCTGCGCCTGCTAACAGCGGGCAAGGCCGCATACGTTACTCTGGATGCCCGTTAGGGCCCGAGCTATACCCTGGGCAAATACGCCGAGCTGCATACTCGGTACAGCGCCGGAACGGCTACCCGCTTGAGTCGGGGTTAAGGCGTTGGCAGCAAGGATAAGGGTGCGGTTCGGGTCGTCGTTATTGTCGGCAGCGGCGGGGGGAGAGACAACACCCGGTACGGGGGCGAGGGTATAGGCAGGGCGCACGGGAGCAGGCTCTATCTCGGCCAAAGCCAGGGTGCAAGCCCAAACCCGGCCCAGGGCCAGAAACTCAAGCGATAGGACGGCGCAAGCGCCCGGTACGGCCCCGACCTTAGGGCGGGCCTCGACCAGGATGTAGACGTTGCGCTAGGCGCAAGTACAAAGGTTACGCAGGGCGCAATACAGTTAAGGGCGCGCAGTAAACAAATGCAGTACCTAGATGCATTTAGCGTACGCACGCGCGCACGTACGGCAGCCAGTACTATAGCCCGGTACGCAGTCGTTACGGCCGCTGGTAACAAGGCAATTAACGCAAGGGAGGTACATTCCGTACACCTCCTCCGGAGGTGCGAACTCCTCGTCGGAGGAGTTACCCTCCACTAGGTATTCGCCTAGGGCGCAACAGCGATCCGACTTATCGGTATAGTAGCCATTACGAGGGCCCGAACCGCGTCCGGGAGGGGGGGGAGGAGTACCTGCGGCGGTAGACATAATGGCGGCAGCAGCGGCAACAAAAAGGTAAATAAGTCCTCTATAAGGGAGGAGTAATAATAGCAAGAGTAGGATTAACAGTTCCTATCGTTACCAGCTTGTTAGCCAACGGCCCGAAGGACATACGGAACGGCCCCGACGAGGAAGCAGTAACCCACCTTACGGGGGAGGAACAACAGCAATAGGGGAGCAGGCGCAATAGGAGGCGGCAAAGGAGTTAATAACAATCGTACGGCAAGAAGCTAAAAAACAGGTAGGTACAATAGTTAAAGGAAAGAGGAACGAAAAGCGCAACAGAATGGGAACAGAGAAGGCAATATAGAGGGAGTAGTAAGGGGGAAAAGCAGGGTAACGCTAGGCGCCTTAGGCACCCGGCAAGCACCCGGTAAATACCCAAGGAGGGGACGGAACGGGGTAGAATTAGTTACCCCGGGTAACCAGCAAACCCTAAATAGGGGACGATACGGGGAGGAGACCGCGTACGCTAAGCACCCGACGAATACCCAAAAAAAAAAAAAAAATAAAAAAAAAAAAAAAAAAAATTCGGGGGAGCTACGGATTGGGAAAACTAGCCTTAGGAAGGGCGGTTTAGCTACGGCTATAGCTAGACTTTACTTCGAACGGGTAGAGCGAAACGGTATATTATGGTATCGGGCTTAGCCCGATATAGGAGAACGAAGGGAACCAAGGGACCCACTAGGAGGAACGCATATAACTAGAAGCCCTAGTTGTTAGGTAGTTTTCCCTCCTTCAAGTCTTTTAATAAACATCATTAAGAGTCCTAGAGCAGTCGCCTAGCGACTCCGTAACAATTATATATAGATAGGTGCTAGTAAAAGCCGTAAAGAAGAGGATACGGATTAAGGAAAAAGTAGATAGGATCTACCTTAGGACCCGGGTCCTAAGGTAGCTTATATATAGATAAGTACTAGCAAAAGCTCTTGCAATTTGGGTGCGCAAGAGGAGGGGTAGTAGAAGTATATCGCACGGACTAGGGAATCAATCAAGCTGTTAGTAACAGCATAAGGGGAACTAGTTAGTAACTGGATAAGAGTGCACAATTAGTAGTACCGAATTATATAAACGAATACAATTATATTTCAAAAAGGAGAAACTATTCTAAGGGAACGGCTACTGCCTTATATAGGTGTAGAAGTACAGTAAAGACTGTTCCAGCTTATTCTATAAGTAGGGTAAGTAACATTCCGACTTATTCCAGGAAGTTCCAGCTTATTCTATAAGTAAAGTAAGCAACATTCCGACTTATTCCAAGAAGTTCCAGCTTATTCTATAAGTAGGGTATAGAATATTCTAGAATATTCTAGAATGTTCTAGAGCATTCTATACTATACCTAATTAGGCAAGTATCTTTAACAACAGTTTAGAGAAATAGTATATTGTATACTATTAGTCAGCTCTATATACTTACTTATACTCTTAGTATAGTATAGTATATCTACCAGTAGTAGTACTTCTAACAGTTGCTACTAGCAGTAGCAATACCCTAGGGTTACCTAGGGTTAGCCTAGCCTAGCCTAGCCGTTATGTGGCGGGGCTTTTTCAGTCAAAAAGGAAACCCTAGGCGCGTTAGCGCGGGCGGAGCGGGGCAGGTACCGATTGGCGGGGCGCGCGCGCGAAAAGGTACTTGCGGTCGGGATCGTCGAGTCAAAAAGGTGCAGTCAAAAAGATCCACCAATACGCGGCCGCGCGGGTCGGGAAAAATACGACCGTACGGGCGGAAAAGATTGTTCGGCGAATATCACGTCGCATCGGCCGTAGCGGTGCGCAGGGCGCGGCAAAATAATCCCCAACAGTAAAAGTTTTCTTGTCGGGAATTTGGGGAATTTCGGTACGACAATGGTTGGGTAGGTGGGGGGTGGGGGGGGGGGGGGGGAAGTAGCGGTGTATTGGTATTGGTAGCTTTGCGGGCGGGGCTTGAAAAAAAAATCCCATCAAGGTAGCAGGGCCAGACCAATAGTAGACTGGAGTAAGTATAGTAGTACTCTATTATCTATCCGTACGTACTTGGGTTGGATTATTTCAATTGGATTGTTTCAATTGCCTTGCAAACGTATAAGTAGGTACTTGTAGCTAAGCAACAGCAATTAGCAACAACAATAGCAATCGGGTCAGCAACAGCAACAGCAACAGCAACAACAACAGTAACGGCAACAGCAACAGTAACAGCAACGGCAACAGCAACAGCAACAGCAACAGCAACAGCAACAGCAACAGCAACAGCAACGGCACCTGCAATTGTACCAGCAACTGTCAGTACCTGCAACAGCAACAGCAACGGCAACAGCAACAGTAACAGTACCGGCACCTGCAATTGTACCAGCAACTATCAGTACTTGCAACAGCAACAGCAACAGTAACGGCACCTGCAATTGTACCAGTATCTATCAGCACCTGCAACAGCAACAGTAACAGTACCGGCACCTGCAACAGCAACAGTAACAGTAACGGTACCTGCAATTGTACCAGCAACTGTCAGCACCTGCAACAGCAACAGTAACGGTACCGGCAACAGTAACGGCACCTGCAATTGTACCAGCAACAGTAACGGCACCGGCAACAGCAACAGCAACAGCAACAGCAACAGTACCTATAACAGCAACAGCAACAGCAACGGTAACAGCAACTGTACCAGCAACTATCAGCACCTGCAACAGCAACAGCAACAGCAACGGTAACAGCAACTGTACCAGCAACTATCAGCACCTGCAACAGCAACAGTAACAGTACCGGCAACAGCAACGGCAACGGCAACAGTACCGGCAACAGCAACAGCAACGGCAACAGTACCGGCAACAGTAACGGCACCTGCAATTGTACCAGTAACTATCAGCACCTGCAACAGCAACAGTAACAGTAACGGTACCTGCAATTGTACCAGCAACTGTCAGCAACAGCAACGGCAACAGTAACAGTACCGGCAACAGCAACGGCAACGGCAACAGTACCAGCAACAGTACCGGCAACAGCAACGGCAACGGCAACAGCAACAGTAACAGTACCGGCACCTGCAATTGTACCAGTAACTGTCAGCACCTGCAACAGCAACAGTAACGGTACCGGCAACAGCAACGGCAACGGCAACAGTACCAGCAACAGTAACGGCACCTGCAATTGTACCAGTATCTATCAGCACCTGCAACAGCAACAGTAACAGTACCGGCACCTGCAATTGTACCAGTAACTGTCAGCACCTGCAACAGCAACAGTAACGGTACCGGCAACAGCAACGGCAACGGCAACAGTACCAGCAACAGTAACGGCACCTGCAATTGTACCAGCAACTGTCAGCAACAGCAACGGCAACAGTAACAGTACCGGCAACAGCAACGGCAACGGCAACAGTACCAGCAACAGTACCGGCAACAGCAACGGCAACGGCAACAGCAACAGTAACGGTACCGGCAAAAGCAACGGCAACGGCAACAGTACCAGCAACAGTAACGGCACCTGCAATTGTACCAGTAACTATCAGCACCTACAACAGCAACAGTAACAGTACCGGCACCTGTAATTATACCAGCAACTGTCAGCACCTGCAACAGTAACAGTAACGGTACCGGCAACAGTAACGGCACCTGCAATTGTACCAGCAACAGTAACGGTACCTGCAATTGTACCAGCAACTGTTAGCACCTGCAACAGCAACAGCAACGGCAACAGCAACAGCAACAGCAACGGCAACAGCAACAGTAACAGTACCGGCACCTGCAATTGTACCAGTAACTATCAGCACCTGCAACAGCAACAGTAACAGTACCGGCACCTGCAATTGTACCAGTAACTATCAGCACCTGCAACAGCAACAGTAACAGTACCGGTACCTGCAATTGTACCAGTAACTGTCAGCACCTGCAACAGCAACAGCAACGGTACCGGCAATAGTAACGGCAACGGCAACAGTACCAGCAACAGTAACGGCACCTGCAATTGTACCAGTAACTGTTGGCACCTGCAACAGCAACAGTAACGGTACCGGCAATAGTAACGGCAACTGTACCAGCAACTGTCAGCACCTGCAACAGCAACAGCAACAACAACGGCAACAGCAACAGCAACAGCAACGGCAACAGCAATAATGGGGTTTGGTACCTTCTCTTACGATGCAAGCCATCAAGTCGTCGTATGCCAGCTATGCAGGACCTGCATAGGGCCAAAGGAAACGGCCATAAGAAGCCATCTCCGAGCAGAACCGCACCGACTCCTCGGCCAAGACCTAAAGTCGACGGTTACTTCCCTTTTAAGCTATAAATGCCGATCTGAAAAGGAACTTCGAGATAATAGGCCAAGCCGGACTATAACCTGCGTACCTATTGAGGGCCTAGCTACATTCCCTGGATACCTCTGCAATAACGGGGATAACTGCGACTTCTGTACAAGGCGGCTGGCTGCAATGCACGACCACCTACCAAGGCACGGCAAGACACGAGCACAACACACAGAAGGTAACCCCCTATGGCGGGCCTGCTGCCTACAGACCTACTTTACGGCAAAGGGTAGGATTGACTACTTTATCGTTCAGGACCAGCAGGAACGCCAAGGGGTACCATTATCGTTATCGGTAGAGGAAGACGCCCTATTCGCCACGTTAAAGCAGGATATACAGCAAGCAACAAGGGACCTGGACGAAAAGGCAGCTACCGTACCGGATACCGACGAGACGGCTAGAACGGAGCGGCAGCCGTGGCTTGTTATGACGGGTTTCCCCGACCACCTACGGGGGCTACAGGATTCAGAGATCCAATCGTCGTATACACTACCTGGGAAGAAGAAATATAACAGTAGTAGTGATAACGAAGAAGACTGGCTACTGCTACAGATTTTGGAAGCAGCAGAAGAGGTACTTCGCGATGCTTATTCTGTCTGTAGCTACCGGGGCCTGGGTCAGAAGATTACACAGCAACGGGCCACTATCCTCAGTAACTTTACAGCCGGCCAGCCGGCCGCCCGGGGCAATACTATTGCGTTCCGTAGCTTTAAGAACCAGTCTACGTTATCGACCTACTTCCGGAGGATGAAGCAGCTACTTGTCTACTACTTTCGCGTTGTGTATAGCGAGGACGGCCACTTTACAAGGGTAGGCAGCCAGGAAGAGGGTGGCCAGGTATTGCCAAAGGATATAATCCAGCCAACGCAAGCCCAGCAGGAAGCAATATTGGATGTTATTACAGCTATATACGATCAACAGGAAAACAGCAACAGCAACAGCAACAGCAACAGCAACAGCAACAGCAACGGCAACAGCAACGGTAACGGCAACAGCAACAGCAACGGTAACAGTAACGGCAGCAGCAACGGCAACGGCAACAGCAACGGTAACGGCAACAGCAACAGCAACGGCAACAGCAACGGCAACAGCAACGGCAACAGCAACGGTAACGGCAATAGCAACAGCAACAGCAACGGCAACAGCAACGGTAACAGCAACGGTAACGGCAACAGCAATAGCAACGGCAACAGCAACGGCAACAGCAACGGCAACAGCAACGGTAACGGCAACAGCAACGGCAACGGCAACAGTAATAGCAACGGTAAAGACAATACTATAGTTAAGAAGGCTATACGAAGGCTATATATTGCATTAATCTATCAGGAAATCGGAAGCGTACCCTTTGCATCCCCACTCCTAAGTTTCTGTGCTATGCTTAGCCGGATATCAATCCAAAAGAATGGATTAACTAGGGACGGCCTAGGGGATACAAGGGTATCAATTTGGGCAGATCCAGGTAACTATAATAGTAACCTTTCTGCCCTTATCTGGTGTGCACAACTACTTGTCTTTAATTTTGTTTGCTTTCAGAAGCAGGATAACGAAAATGGGATCCCAGCCCTACTGCAAAAGCTCTGTCGACGTATGATCCATGCGGCAGCCGAGACCCCTATTGGTTATATGCTTCAATGGCGGGTATACCTCTTTGCTATACGCACATCGGCTTTTTCACGCAGCCAGGCCCGCTGGCTACTTAACGGCCAGGCCTTTGACTACCAAGGCATAAGGCTAAGTCTCGACCAAGTCTCCCAACTTATCGTCTCAGAATACCAACAGGCATATACAATACTATACAACGACCTACTACTTGGATCGAGGGATATAGTACCTATTGAGTCGTGGAAGCTATATGACGACCTTGACGTTGAGGACTATGGGAGTGACTGGCGTACCGATAATCGGAACGCCGAGGTACTGAGCGGTACTGAGCAGGTCCTACTGCAGTATATCTTCCAGAACCCATCCCAACGACGGGCATTTATACAAGATAACCCTAGTGGTTCCGGAAGTTCAATTTGTCCCCGTGCTATTGCAAATTATGAGGCACAAGTACAGCTATTCCTTCAACGGATGCTTGTTCTTATGCATATCTCACCATGTCCTCCCTTACGGGCCCCTGAGATACTATCTATAACGTATACTAATACGGATCGGCGCCGAAGTATTCTACTATGGGAAAATACTGTTATGCTCTATGTACGGTACCATAAGAGTCTTGAGCAAACTGGTGCACAAAAGGATAATATCCGCTTTTTACCCCAGCCTATAGGCAATCTACTTCTTACCTATCTTGCTATTGTACAGCCGTTACGACAGGTATTCCTTCGTCAACAAAGCCCTAATGCATTACTATCCCCTTTTTTGTGGTCTAATCTTAAGGGGCAGGTTTGGAGAGATACTACTGTTTCCCGGTGCCTACAGAAAGCGTGTACCCAGGCCGAGATTCCTTCCTTCCAGGTTGCCTGGTGGCGCCAGGCTGCAGCATCTATTACAAAGGAGAAATTCAGTCCCAAGGATCAGGAAAACTTTGATCTACAAGATATTACAGCAGCAGAGGTAGAAGACGAAGCCGACCTAATTGTTATGGCCGAGGCTAGTAACCACAGCTATCGGACTTTCAACCAGTCTTATGCCGGCAGTACGACCCTAGTTATGAGTACACTACTTGGCCGTGCATACCGTGCGTCGCAGAGTTGGCAGTCCCTTTTTGGTATCGACAAACAACTTAGACTTTTACAGTTACAGCAGCAAAGGAAGCGACCACAATCTATATCAGAAGCAACAGGGCTACAACTATTGCACAAGAAGACTAGGTACCGTACAAGGCCAATAGCCGACGAGGCTAGTATTCTATTGGTAGCCCGTCGTCTACGGAACGACCCGTCCCTCCAGCTACGCCCCGGGCAACGGGAAGGACTTCTTGCAGTAGTAGGTCCACGAGCAGCCGAGCAGGCTATAGTTGTACTTGGTACAGGATGTGGGAAAACACTTATTGTTACTGTTGCTGCTTCCCTAGATGGAGCTGGAACAACAGTCCTTATTTTACCTACAGTGGCACTACGAAACGATATATGTACCTACCTTAATACTATTGGCCTCCGGTACGTTATCTGGCTACAAGGGACAACAAAGACAGCGCCTCTTGTACTTATTTCTGCCGAGGCTGCTACAACAGAGGGCTTCCTGGAATACGTTAGCCGGCTGGAAACCCGTCAGCAGCTAGACCGGATTGTTATTGACGAATGTCACTTAACAATTACGGCTAGTAACTACAGAAGATCGATGGTCCAGCTTGGCTGGTTTGTACGGAATATTGCAACACAAACAGTCTGGTTAACGGCAACCCTACCGCCATGTTTCCTTCAGACATTTATTCAGCACAATAAGCTTGTGCAACCACGGGTTATCCGGGCATCAACAGACCGGCCAAATATACAGTATATCGTTTTACGCCAAAACAAACGGGGTTCCCTACAGTCCTGGGCGGCTAATCTAATACAGTACTGCTGTACGGAGGAATTCTTTAATAGCAGTCGCGACCGGATTATTGTATACTGCCAGACAAAGGACCAGGTCTCCGAGGTAGCCGGATTATTAGGGTGCCAAGAGTTTACAGGGGATTCGGGTACAGTAGACGAAAAGGCTGCTATAATCGAGCGTTGGCTATACCCAGGTACGACTACTGGTACGACTGCTGGTGCGACTACTGGTACGACTACTGGTACGACTACTGGTACGACTGCTGGTACGACTACTGGTACGACTACTGGTACGACTACTGGTACGACTACTGGTACGGCTACGGCTGCTACTATTGCTGCAGCAACTACAATTGTTGCTACCTCAGCATTAGGCGTT